>NC_086446.1:491519481-492153647 GCF_028390025.1 Pseudophryne corroboree | reverse complement strand
GCTTGTTTTGACTATTTTACAAAAAGTAAAATCTGTTTTAGGTTGGTCAGTCAGTCCTGTATTAATTTATTTCCACAACTCTGACTCTAGATGACTGAAGAAGGGGCTTGCTTCTTGGGACAATTCAATAACAAATTTATAGTTGCCAAATAATCCTAATTTCCATGGGCAATTACGGTTGGCAAATTATTCTTTGTGTTAGGTGTAATCCTAATTATGGGGTTGATGGAGCAAAGATGAGATTTAGATGTGGGATGGGGTGTGTACAAACTCAAATCTAAATAGCATTGTAAGAATAAAGCTGTCTCATGTTTGTAGGCTACATGCAAAAGCAGAAAGTATTTATTCTGCATGAAAAAATCTCTTTATATATTTGTAACCCTATTGCAACAGGGTGTGTTCAGGTGCAAATTTACCCCTTTTTTTGCTTTACGCCAATTGCAAGAATCAAGGTGCAATAATTTTACAAAGTGGGAATAATGTAGCTGTACACCCATCGACCAAGCAAGGAAGCATCGTACGCCACAATTTGCACACTCTACAATTTACTGTAGTATTAATTCAATAATCTCATTCTACAAAAAGAAATATAATTTTTGCACTGCTCCACAAAGCTTCATATGTACAGTATGAGGGCACACGTAATATACTGTGATTAGCAGGGAAATGGCTCAGGAGGCAATGGCTAATACCAGAGCCAGATTAGAACGCAATATATGTTCCCAAGGGTACATTATTATTATATATTGTCTATTAAGTTTCTTATATAGCGCAGCAAATTCCATTGCGCTTTACAATTGGAAATAACAATGATCTAACAAAACTGGGTAATAACCAGGGGCGTCGGAATGGGGGGGGGGGCAAGGGGGCAGCTTGCCCCCCGCAAAGATGAGAGAGGCGCCTATCAATTGCACCAGAGGAGCGGCAGACGGTCAGATCACGTGAAATACCGCTGCCACACTCCCTGCTTCCTCATCCTCACTGGGGACCAGTGCGGGACGCACATTGTGCCACCTCCTCCCCCACACAGTGGCTCAGCCTCTGCATTGCGGTGGCTCCTCCGATGCACTCCACAGTAGCAGAAGTGACAGTACTAGCCCAGGGTCGGGTCCTCATCAGGCGAGGCTGTCCTAGCCGATGCCTATACAGTCCCTGTTCTTCGCTTTGGGTCTCCTGGCAAGCCATCTGCAGACAGGTAGGGGGATCACACTCACTCAGAGCTCCTCTGGTCCACGCTGGATCTTCCGCGCCGCCTCCTCAGCGGGATCACCTCCAGCACCAGGGTCCTTATCGTCAGGCACCGCTGCAGGCAGCCCTCACTCCAGCACAGGGGTCCTCCCAGCTCTCCTCCTCACAACAGTCCCTCAGTCAAGGCATTATGGGGAAAGGTTTTCCTGGTGAAGGGGATCTAGGCGCTGGTGACACCAGCCAGCAATCAACTAGGGGTAATATTCCCGGGCTTCTGGTGCTTCTGGCCACAGGGGAGAGTCTGCCTGAGGCTGCACAGACTGAGAGGCCCCAGGGAGAAAGGGTGTGGGGGTCACTGCAGCCCTACTATAGAATCCCATGGGGCTGCACCAGGCTTGCCGACTTTCTGGCTGGCTAGCCCATGTGGGATGGGGTAGCTGGGTCTGCATTACAGGGGGCATGGTCTCATTGGAGGTAAACAGTTCAGGGGTATGGACACCCGATCGCATCATCCCGGCTCCAACCCTGCTATTCAGTGTCCTGATTAGCGCCATTGAATAGCGGAGGTAGAACTACAATGGCGTGATTCAGCGCAGATTGCATTCTCGGCCTCCCAGGACCACCCACTGTGAAGGACAACTGTGGGGGTGAGGCTGGGTCTGGGAGTTTATTCTGTAGCATGCCTCCCAACATCTGAAGGCTGTGACTTGGGACTCCATGAGCGGCGAACTGTACTGTGCCGTGAAAATCGTGACAGTTGGGAGGTATGCTTTAGACTAGTCAGGTAGTGTATCTCTGGCTGCTCCCCCCCCCCCCCCCCCCCGCTGTCTCTCTGTCTCCTCCCTACAATCTATCTCTTTGACATCATCTCCCTCACTCTCTCCCTCACTTTCTTCCTTACACTGTCTCTCCCTGGCCCTCTCTCTCTCTCTGTGACAATGTCTCGCCGTCTCTCAATGATGCTGCGTCTAGCTCTCTCTCCCTGATGGCACTGTCTCTCTCTCTCCCTGACACTCTGTCTGTCTCTTTGACACTGTCTCTTCCTCTCACTCCCTGACACTGTCTCTCCCTCTCGCTCTCCCTGACACTGTCTCTCCCTCTCTCTCTCTCTCTGTGATTATGACGTCTCTCTGACACTGTCTCTCCCCGACACACTCTCTCTCTCTCTCTCTCTTTCCCTGTCACTTTCTTTCTCCCTTAAGGGGGGGCACACATTAGGCTATTTTAGCCTAAAAAATAAACGATAACGACATAAATGTCGTTATTGTTTATTTTTAGGCTTATATCGTCCAGTGTGTATGGGCAGGGCCGAAACTAGGATTTTCGGCACCCGGGGCAAGGCACTAATTTGGCAAAAAAAAACCCATCACCCCACCCCCCCAAAAAAAAATATAATAATAATAATAATAATAATAATAATAATAATAATAAAGAAAAAATAATAGTAAACAAAAATATAAATAAATAAAAAATAAATAAATAAAATAAAAAATTAGGAAAATGAATGTTAAGGGTTAAAAAAGGATTCAAACTAGGCCATGCAGTTGTGCAATTTTAATATCATTACACTGCACATTAGTACCCCTCATTAACATTAGATGGGAGAGAGGGGTGAGCGAGAGATGGGAGAGAGGGGTGAGGCAGAGAGGGGGGAGAGAGAAAGGGGGGAGGGAGAGATGGGAGAGAGAGAGAGTGATAGATGGGAGAGAGAGAGAGAGGTGAGGGAGAGATGGGAGAGAGAGAGAGAGAGAGAGAGACGGGCGGGGTGGCAGGTTATCCTGCTGTCCCATTGTGAGCTGAAGATACTACTGTCTTTTTAAGTTGATCCTCATCCTTAAGTAGAGACTGTTTATACTCTACACAGTGTTAGTTAGATAATGTAAAAATGACATTTGAGCACTATATTTTATATATGTGTAAGATTCATGGCACATGTAAAAAATAATAGTAGTTAGTAAAAATATTTTAATAACATAAAACAGTGTTTTTTGTGTAGGTGTTATCCGTTGTGGTAGCCCAATAGATGTTACAGTCAGCAGTGAAGTTAGACCCTATCTTTCCCTACCTTCTGGAGTTCTTGGAAGAACAGGTCTGCTCCTAGACTAGACCAAGCAAAGTCTCAGGCAAGTGTCCAAAGCTGGGAACTCTCCCCGTCCAGCTTCAGTGCAGCTGCACTGATTACCGTGGCTCAGGCTTTACAATGCTGGGAGCAGGTGTGCAGAGTCGATCAGGGAGAGCCACTGTATACTTTGCGTTATTATATGATGCAGGCAGATCATGGTGTGTCCGATGCTGGGGAGCAATGAAGAAACCTCAGAGAGGCCGGAGTGATCTGAGCGTCCTCGGATGGTGAAATTACCTAGCGTGCTGGAGGAAGAGGCCGGGCAGGGTCTGCGCTGTGCTCAGATGGAATGCCTTGCCGTTCCGGCAGCATTGGTGGTGGAGGCAGGACAGAAGCTGCGCTCTTCTCAGTTGGAGGGAGATCAGGAAGGACGCAATACGTTGCTATTCCAGGGTGTAGGTTCAAAGTAAGGCCAAAGCAGCTGTGCAGAGTTCACAGCGCCCCCCTCCTTCCGGCGCCCGGGGCACGTGACCCCCTAGCCCAACCCTAGTTACGGCCATGGTATGGGGGCAATATCGGCGACCAATGAACGATCCGCGCTCCCGCACGCCGTTCGGCGATCACCAATACTGAGCTGACATGTAGCTTAACCCGTCAATGTTGGGCTGTGCCGCGTGTTCTGGAATGCCGGCGTTGATGTCACTGATCGTTATCATTGAACAATAATGATCAGTGCATACACACTATATCATTGAACGCTATATCGTTCAACACCAGCATTTCCCCGTCACCTAGTGTATACCCGCCTTTATACCCTCTCTCGCTCCTATCTTTTGCTTATTCCCTCTTTTTCCATGAAACTCTCTCTCTCTCTCTTTCTCTTGCACCCCCCTCTCTCTCTCTCTACCCCTGATACCTGCTTTGGCTTTCTCACTCTCTCCTGCTCCCCTAAGGGGCATTGAAGTGACAACGGTGGGGGGCAGTTGAGGCCCTGTCAAGATATTTCTATGGGAACCACAAAGTTTTAGTTATGCCCTGCCTTATACCATCGTGCATCAGCCGCCTTGTCACTGCCTATGCTCCCCTCCTCCCGCCTACCTCCCCCCTTCCCCCCACGGCCACCAAATATTTGCTGGACTACTGGCTACATGTGAGTGATGGCCTGGTAACCCGTCAGCGACCCTGCAGAACTGCTGCCTGGCCGGAGAGACAATGCAACCTCCTCCCGGAGACCTCCAGGTAACTGCTCTCCTGGGCACACATTCTGCTGATGATGATATACTTTCTCTCCCTCTCTCTCTCTCTCTCTCTCTCTCTCTCTCTCTCTCTCTCCACCCCATGACTCTCTCTCTCCCCCATGTGTCTCTCTCTCTCTCCCCGTGTGTGTGTGTGTGTGTGTGTGTGTGTGTGTGTGTGTGTGTGTGTGTCTCTCTCCATGTGTGTCTCTTGCCATGTCTCTCTCGATTTTTGTTTTGAGGTATAACACAGAGGGGGCGACATTTAGATATTTAGGGGCGCCAAACTGAAACTATATCTTGCCCCCCCCAACCTAAAAATGTTCTGACGCCACTGGTAATAACAAACAGTCATAGAGGTTGGAAGGTCATGCTCGCAAGCTTACAATCTATAGGGAAATAGGCATGGATACACAAGGATAGGTGCTATCTATTGCATAGTTGTACTCCAGATTGCAGAGGTTCTTGGTGGGCTGTATGATATGGTCACACCATGATGAACCGGGGTCGGGAGGAAGGGAAAGTGAAGAATGAGAAGACATGTGAGGATATGCGTGGACTGTGCAGAGTGGATGCAATTTCATAGGAAAGTTTATGAAAGTTATGTGGGTGGTTGTTGAATTTGATATGCTTGCCTGAAGAGGTAAGTTTTTAGGGAACGCTTGAAGATTTGGAGACTAGAGGAGAGTCTTAATGTGCATGGTACGGCATTCCACAGAGTGGGTGCAGCCCGAAGAAAGTCCTGCAATCGTGAGTGGGAGCGAGTAATGAGCGTGGATGAGAGACGCAGATCTTGTGAAGAGCGAAGAGTTCAGGTTGGGAGATATTTTGAGATAAGCGAAGTGATGTACGTTGGTGTAGTTTGGTTAATGGCCTTGTGTGTGAGTAAAAGTATTTTATATTGAATACGGTAGAATACAGGTAACCAATGGAGGGACTGACAGAGTGTATCTGCAGACGATGAACGTCTAGTGAGGAAGATTAGCCTCGCAGCTGCATTTATAATGGATTGTAGTGGTGAGAGTCTCGTTTTGGGCAGACCAATTAGGAGACTATTGCAATAATCAATGCAGGAAATAATAAGAGCATGTATTAGAGTTTTAGCAGTGCCTTGTGTAAGGTTAGGTCGTATTTTGGATATGTTTTTTAGATGCATGTAACATGATTTTGAGACAGATTGTAAGTGGAGACCAAAGGACAGATCAGAGTCAAGTTCATTGTCGAGTTTTCAACAGTGATAGAGATATCAGGTTGGTACCTACTATTGGCCGGTGGAAATATAATTAACTCTGTTTTTGAAATATTAAGTTTAAGGTGGCGAGATGTCATCCAATATGAAATGGCAGAAAGGCATTCATTGACATGGCCCAGTACAGATAGAGATAAATCCGGGGATGATAGGTAGATTTGAATATCATCTGCATACAGATGATACTAAAATCCAAAAGAGCTGATTAGCTTACCAAAAGATAAAGTATAGATTGAGAAAAGCAGAGGACCTAAGACTGAGCCTTGCGGTACTCCAACTGAAAGAGGTAGCGAAGAGGAGGTAGATTCAGAGAAGCGAACACTGAAGAAGCGATTAGATATGAAGGATAGGAATCAAGAAAGAGCTGTGTCTTTAAGACCTAGGGATTGTAGTGTTTGTATGAGAAGAGAGTGGTCAACAGTGTCAAAGGCAGCAGATAGATCTAGAAGAGTACGGAGTGAGTAATGGCCTTTAGACTTTGTAGTGACCAAATCATTAACCACTGTAGTCAGTGCTGTCTCTGTGGAGTGTTGTGAATGGAAGCCTGACTGAAGTGGGTCCAATAAGTTGTGTGAGTTAAGAAAGTGTGTGAATTGAGTTTAGGCAATTCTCTCAAGTAGCTTAGAGAGACAAGGGAGCTGAGAGATAGGGCGGTAGTTTGAGAGAGAGAGTTAGGGTCAGAATTTAGTTTTTTCAAAATGGAAGTAATCACTGCATGCTTGAACAGTGAAGGAAAAATACCAGAAGAGAGTGAGAGATTACAGATGTTAGTTAAGATAGGAATGAGCACCGGAGACAGAGTTTTACTTATTTGTGAGAGTAAAGGATCAAGAGGAGAGGTAGTAGAGAAGCAGGATGAGAAGAGTGATGATACTTCATCATCATTTGTGGGATCTAATGAAGAGAGAGTGCTAGAGGGTTCAGGAAAAGAACTGGGCAGGTCACTGGCTGACAAAGAGCATACCATTTCATCTCGGATCTTATCAATCTTCTCCTTGAAGTAGGAAGCAAGATCTTGTGCCTTGATAGTGGCTGGTGCGATAGGTGAGGGAGGATTCAGAAGTGATTTAAATGTATTAAAGAGTCATTTGGGGTTAGAGGCTTGAGCAGAGTTGAGAGTTTGGAAATATGTTTGTTTGGCAGTGTTCAGGGCATTTCTATAAGAGTTCTAGACAGTCTTATATGTGAGGAAGTCGCTTGAAATATGAGATTTAGGCCACTGATGTTGAAGTTTACGTGTGAGTTTTTGTAGATGTCTTGTTAATTTAGAGTGCCATGGTTAAATCTAGGCCTACATGGAGTGTGATGGGTAGCTAGAGCCACTTCATCAAGGGCTAGCTCTAGAGTCTGGTTCAGAAGTGATACAGCCATTTCAGGAGAGTTAAATGCAGAAATAGGTGAAAGAAGTTGTTGGAGTGAGGTGAAAAGTTCTTGAAGATTAATTGTGTTAATATTTCTGTGGTTTTGAGAAGGATTGGAGGACTTCAGCAACACAGAGTTTGAATTAATGGAGGAGAGCATGCAGGTGATAAGGTTGTGATCTGAGAGGGGGGAAAGGAGTGTTAGTGAGTTCAGAAACGGAGCATAGTCTGGTGAATACTAGCTCACGGTAGTGACCTACCTGATGAGTATAGGAGTCAGTCCATTGGGAGAGGCCGAGAGAGGAGGTTAGACAGTGTAGTTTGGAGGCATGAGCAGCAGATTTTGGACAATCAATAGCAATATTTAAATCACCCATGATGATGGTGGAGAGGTCAGAGGATAGGAAGTGAGGGAGCCAGGCAGAAAAATCTTTCAAAAATTGTTTGGGATGCCCAGGTGGGGGATAGATAGCTGCAACACGTAGAGAGAAAGGAGAATAAACCCTGATGGAATGTACTTTAAATTATGTAAATGTGAGTGATGGAACCTGTGGTAGAACAGTGTATGTGAAAGATTGGGAAAGTAATAATCCAACACCACCTCCTTTATGGTTACCAGGCCTGGAGGTGTGTGTGAAGTGGAGACCATCATGTGACATGTGTGACATGTGGACATTATACATAGGTGTAGCAGTATATGCTGCTGAAAATTTGGTGAGTGTTGATCAGAGATGTGCGGAAAATGTAGACAGGAGAGGCACTGTCACACCTGTCATAGACTTTTTGCTCTAGAGTTTTGACTATAAAAATTATTAGCATAATTCAAAGAAGATATTTATAATATATTCTTTGCATTTTTCATATGCTTTTTATAGTCAAAACTCGTGCACATACAGTATGTTAGTATGACAGGAAGGGCTCTGCCTCACTCCACCACATGTCACTATTGATTAGGCTATATAGCTTGCTAATTGTTTATTTCCGAGGAACACTCATTGTGCGACGCTTCCCCCTTTTACCTGTGCTGGTATACCCAACAGGGTTAGGGGTGGGATTTGCTGCACAAAAGCAGATTCCTCACTCTATATCTCACATCTCTGACCTTCTCTCACCTCCTTGTCTAATGTCACAACCTGACACACAGGGAGGTAGTAGAAGCCGTGGTTAGACCAAATGAGATCTTTTTCCCAACTATACTTACTACAATTGTGAACATTCCACAGGAGTTAACTACTTAGCAAAACTGTAAGGGGGAGATGTACTAAGCCTTGGAGAGGGATAAAGGAGAGAGAGATAAAGTACCGACCAATCAGCTCCCAACTGCCTTTTTACAGACCTTGTTTGAAAAATGACAGTTAGGAGCCGATTGGTTGGTACTTTGGGGGTCATTCCGAGTTGATCGCTAGCTGCCGTTGTTCGCAGCGCAGCGATCAGGCTAAAAATTGGCATTTCTGCACATGCGTATGCTCCGCGATGCGCACGCGTGACATACGGGTATAAAGGCATTTGTTGTTTAGCACAGGTTCTAGTTAAGTTTTCAGTCGCTCTGATGGCCGCAAGAAGATTGACAGAAAGAGGGCTTTTCTGGGTGTCAACTGACCGTTTTCAGGGAGTGGTTGGAAAAACACAAGGATATCTGAAAAAACACAGGCGTGGCTGGGCGTTCGCTGGGCGAGTGTATGACGTCAAATCCAGACACGAATAGGCTGAAGTGATCGCAAGCACTGAGTAGGTTCAGAGCTACTCAGAAACTCCACAAACTGTTTTTGCAGAGCTCGGCTGCACATGCGTTCACACTTCTGCTAAGCTAAAATACACTCCCCAGTGGGCGGCGGCATAGCATTTGCATGGCTGCTAAAACTAGCTAGCGAGCGATCAACTCGGAATGACCCCCTTTATCTCTCTCCACGTTATCATTTTCCAAGGCTCAGTACATCTCCAAATACCCTTGTTAGTGCTTTAGTCATTGTGGGCACCTGCGGATCACATATTTATCATTCAGGCTAACCAGATGATAAAATGTATATTTTCACCTATTTTTGTGAATTTCATATGCCTTGTTCAATTACTACATTACTTGTACAGATTATTGAATAAACACAGCCTTGATAATATTTAATTGTAGGATTAATTTATTATCCAGAAAAGGAATCATAAAAATAATTGTCTGGAACATTCTTTTATATTCATTACATTAATGTACTATACAGGATCAACAAGGAAACATAACAAGACAAATTAATTAATGTATTTATTATTTATTGTTTAAGAGCAATACACAATAAGAGCAATGTACTGTTACAATTGAATCTGTGTTAAGTGATCCAGGTCATCATTGTTTCATTGTATACTCTTGTATATCCTTTCTGTACATGGAATATGTTTCCTTATGTGAAACAAGAAATGGCATGTCTATTATTTTAATAAAGCATATCATTTTTATTTACAGAGTGCCCCAACAAAGAGAGTCTGCTTCTCTGTGTCTTGTTTATACACACAGCATCACCAAAGAGACTTTTATACTGTGCTGTGTCCACTTCGCTCTTTGTAAAAGATCATCGGGCATATTCATCATCACTAAAATTCATCAAACTCCGAAAAGGCATTTTTTTTGGCATTTGACCGTGAAGCTGTTTGCCATCCAGAAATGGCAGACAGCCTCTGAATCTCTGCACAAGCTGCCGTTTACACGGCAGCTTGTGCAGGAAAAGGGGGGAGGAGGGGGGTCGCGGCTGCAGTGCAATCTCTACAGCCAGGCGCCCCCAGTAATAATGTGCCGGTTGCGGGGTGGTGAGCATGAGTGGCTGTGGCTGCAGCAAGGACCTGGCAGCGGGGGGGTGAGCTGGGGGCCACAGCACGATCCCGATGCCTGCGGCTGCAGCATAATCACTTCAGCTGGGCACCTCCAGTAATAAGGCACTAGTGGTGAGGGGGCAGCTGTTGCCTTTACATACTGTCAGCCGTACAGAGATCCTTCCAGCCCCGGCAATAAGGTGCACGGGAGCAATGGCCGCGGACACATGCCAGCAGGGTGATGGGGCGATAGGGGGGGTGGGAGGAGGTCTGCAGACTCATGGTGCTGGCCAGGGGCCACAGACACATCAATGAGTTGCAAACGCAGAGCAGGGAAGCGAGTGGGTGCTAACTCCCACAGCAGACAGGGGTGTGATGTGACTGCAAAGGGGAAAGTTATTGCCAGTGTTTCGGAAGTGATAATTTTCTCAAGGGGCATATTGAATACTGAAAGAATTGTAATAGAGAATACAATGAGAACTGAAAACTAAAAATTCTTATTGCACAATTTTTTCATGATGAATATGCCCCCATACTGATTTTTGTACAAGCAACTAAAGTGTTCCTGAATTGCTTTCATTTACATACATATGTGTACAAACCATGTTAGGAGCTGCTATCATGGGGACAAATCTGCCTTGAAATAGTGGTGAGCACTTTTCGTAGACATAAAGACAAAAGTGCTACCACCTACCATAGCACTAGATGGGAGAATAGCAAACTAAGAAACCAAAACTAATATCTTCGAGAATAACATAAACATATTGTATTTGGATAAAGTAAAAAATTTTTTAAATAACCCTCCTATATACTAATTATACAGTATAGATAGATAGATAGATAGATAGATAGATAGATAGATAGATAGATAGATATAGATATATAAAGATAAAAACCTCTTTAATATGCACAGTGAGTCTGGAATCTCCCACAGTGGACCAAGTGATAAGGACTCCTGGGCCTTCAGGGTGTCCACTCAATGATGAGATCTGCCTCTGATTTAGGCTGACCATATTTTCCCTTTAACCTGGGACACTAGTGAATTACACAGGTTCTGTGGCTGCTTAAAACCAGTTGAAATGCAGGCTTGTAGTCAGCCAGCCACAGTACCTGTGTAATTCATGAGTGTCCCAGGTTAAAGGGATAATATGGTCAGCCTATCTGATTGAGAAAACCTGGAGTGGTAATAAAGGGGGGACTGCAGAAAAGGAGCACACACTGTTGGACTAACCTGGAGAAATGTCTATTCTTACCTGGTAACCTAGTCTGATATAGGTTGTGGACATAGTGATTATAAAGACTACTGTTTACCTCTGGACATTTAAGCCTTTATATGTAGGGACATTTTTTGTATTGAAGTTTTTTTTAAAATCTGTTTAGATTAACTCACCTCCATAATAAATTACATTGCACATTGTTGATAATATTTTTTTATATTTATTATGTACTCTATATTGCTATTTTGATCAATTGGCAACCAGTTGCTAGCATATAGTATTAATGCATTTTTATTATTATGATCAATATTTGTGTCCAGATATCTTCCATACCAGACTTACAGTATCAGTGCAGAATTGTTTAAATAACATTTTGGTGCTTTTTTTCTAATTAAGAAGAAGGGTTAGTGTGTGTGTGTGTGTGTGTGTGTGTGTGTGTGTGTGTGTGTGTGTGTGTGTGTGTGTGTGTGTGTACCCTCTAGCACACAGTGGCTCTGCGACTGAACAGAAATTTTAGTAACAAATCATATACATTTAATATGTAATTAGCGCTCAAATCTGTTGGATCAATAATATGCCTTTAAGTCATATATGTCACCATGAATTAACATTTGTTGATAGCATACAATAATTATGTATGTGTGATGTTTAATGTATGATTCAGATATACCATTTTATTTTTTTAGGTATCTTTCCTTCTTGATACTGAAGTCCTTTTTTTAACTAAAAAGTCATGTGCTTGGTATATTAAGAAGGGTGTAGTATTAGTGGCCGGCGGACGGGATCTTGAGAGCCAGCATACCGGCGCCGGGATTCCGACCGCCGGCATACTGACAGCTGGGTGAGCGCTAATGAGCCCCTTGCGGGGGATCAGTACTAAATGCCGCCGGTCGAAATACCGACGCCGGAATCCCGACCACACAATCCCGACAGGGGTCGCAAGCGGAACGCAGCCCCTTGCGGGCTCGCTTCGCTCGCCACGCTGCGGGCACAGTGCCTCGCTACGCTCGGCACACTATTATATTCTCCCTCTATGGGTGTCGTGGACACCCACGGAGGGAGAATATGTCGGGATTGTGGCGGTCGGGATTCCGGCGTCGGTATTTTGACCGCCGGGATTCCGTCCGGCGGCATCTTGACCGCATCCCCCTTGCGGGCATGTTGGTGCGCTACGCATGCCACGCTATTTATTCTCCCTCCAGGGGGGTCGTGGATCCCCAAGAGGGAGAATATGTGTCGGCATGCCGGCGGTCGGGATCCCAGCGCCGGTATGCTGGTCGCCGGGATCCCGGCCGGCGGCATAGTGAAGATCACCCATTAAGAAGACAAGTATGATTTTATAGGGAGCTACTTTAACGGTTTAATTTCATTTCAAGAACTAAATGGCTGATCAGTGAACTGGAGTATTACTTGTACAGAACGGGGTCCCTTGATGATGGGCTGCAAGCTTAAATGTTTTGATTGAATATGAACAAAATCCCCATGCTTTTATTTGCTAGCTACACCCAGATTTGCAGTATATTATTATTAACACCGATAGCAAAAGTCTTTTTGTTTTATATACATATATGGCATTAATACTGTCATGCAGCTGCTAGCATGTACAAGATGGGTAAAACCAAGTGTTGGCATATTTCTTTTTTGTATCACAAAAGATAGCCATATATAGTGGAACATCTCTATCCCTAGGTTTTATAGCTAAAAATCGCCACATGTGCTTCTCCATTCCCTAAGCCGTTTGTCACAATAGGATAATTGCTGCTGGTTCTCTGAGTGTGAAGAGGAAAATTAATGAGAAACTTAACAAAAAGAACAGAAAATAGTTACAAGTCATCCAAAGACCAGTGTTGTGGAAAATTTCAGGCACAATCTCCAGGAAAACTGGCCAAGTTGAAAAACGAAGCAGACAGAGAGTTATGGCATCAGAGTAAAAAGCAAGAAGATCAGATCATTTAATGCTACATATGAGGAATACAGATTAACCATTCTCTTTTTCATATCATGTTATGTTGCAGAGAACTCACAAGTTAAGGTGTATTTATGTCACTATTAGCCTTAACTATGCACATATGGGAAGTAAACCAAAAAGATGTATGAACAAAGATGGATAATGCATGACACGGCTGGGGACAAATGGGTCATCACAGGTTTATTTCACCCATTGGCTTGCAAGAAACAATATTTTGATAATCCACCAGTAGATGGTTGTGAAGACCTATTTTTATGGTCAATATGAACATCTACCACACGTGGGACTGACATGCATCATGATTTTTCTACAACGGTCTTGTTTTTGATAAACGGAACCTTTAACTTTCACACTTGGTTTTTCTACATTTCAGACTGTGGGGTCTATTCATGAAGCAGTGAAAAGAGTGGAGAAGTGAGCCTGTGGAGAAGTTGCCCATGGCAACAAATCAGCTGCTCCGTACAATTGAATAGCATGCAAATTATAAATGTTACTTCAGTGCTGATTGGTTGCCATGGGCAACTTCTTCACTGGTTGACTCCTCCACACTTTTCACTGCTTCATGAATAGACCCCTTATTCTGCTTTAGTTTTACAAAATTAATAGGAATCCCCAAACCAAACTATTTCCAGATAAATTGCTGACTGAGGCAGTACACTGAAGACCAGCGCTCAGCTGAACTAACCAAACCTAATGATTGACTGGCAGACTACCCTCCCAGTGCTCACTGTAAAGACACATTCAGGAAGGTGAGCTTAAAGATAATTGTAGCACTCTACGCTTCTGTGTCACTGGAACATTATGGTCATGATTATGGCGATGTCAACAGAATTGAGCAAGTTTTTGCTAACGCAAGTTTGCACAACTCCCTAAAAAGTTGCTACGGCACACACATTACACACCGTGTACACATAAAGGTGCTGTTGTGATTGAGATGCATGGTATCAGAAATGTCTTGGTAAAGTGCTGGGTGTTACTGGGTTACTGGGCAGTGGATGGGATAGCATGGAGAAGGCCTGTGTTAAGGGAGTGTGACGGGCATGGTGCTAAAGTGATTGCATACCCAGAGAATGAACTGCTCACATTGGAGGCCATACTCAGAGGGAAAATCACCTCCTGCCAGAGGACTAGTGGCGGATCCTACTCATGTGTGCTAGGGGGCTACTGCTACCACTGTGCCAGAGAGGAGAGGTGACATCCAGCTCCAAGTCATGGCAACTGCAAGGACCAGCGCATGGCTACTGTGGACTGCTTCGGCTGCAGCCAATAGAAGCCTGATTAGAGTGGGCTCCACCAAAGGCAGGGAGCCAGCTTTCTGATAATCGTGTACCATAGCCATTTAGACTTACACTGGCAGAACACATTTATAGTTTCTTTAATGTCTTTTGACTGTAGCCTGAGAACATGAACTTCAAATTCAAACTTCCAGTTAAATATTGAATTTGAACTTGAAAATGAACAGCTTAAACTATACTTCACAGTGGTCAATCAAAAAACAAATATACACATCTTGAGATTGGTATAACCAAAAATGTAATATTGGCTAACCAAAAATCTCAAACTTTAGATTAAATAATGATGATTTTGACAATGTAATTTCTGCAGTCATCAGTAAAAAGAACGAGAGACTGTATAGGATAGAGTGAATATAAGCACCCTGTTTGTTATGTAGCTAAGCTAGTTAGAGCTGGTTTTTGTGTTGATATTTTTTAATAGGTGTTGATGTATGTCAATTAAACATTATCCAATAGGGAGTAGTTAGGTAGGCGGGTTCCCTGTTTGTTAGGTAGCTAAGCTAGTTAGATCTGGTTTTTGTGTTGATATTTTCTGATAGGTTGTTAATAGATGTCAATCAAGCATTATCCAATAGGGAGTAGTTAGGTAGGCGGGGTAGATTAGTTTATTTAAGTGCTGGCAGAGGATTCAAATTCCTCTTGCCATTTTGTGATCCCTGGGGCTGGTAAAGTATTCAGTATCACTCCACAGGTGTTTTCATTAAACGGTTTAAGGGGTTATAGAAAAGTTTATTTCCTTCATAACTGTACTTACAATTGTGTTAGTTTATTCATAGATAATTCTGTGGTTCATATATATATATATTTGATAGTATATTTAGTGAAAGGTAAATTTGTGAGGTGAATTTGGGGGATAGGTTTTAGTAGGTTTTTTCTGCTGCACTAGGTTCATTAAAGACATTAATATGCCTCGCCCCCGCCGCAGTGCGCCCCCTCCCCGCCGCTTGGTTGAGGTATCCAGACCTCTTTCTGCCGCCGCTGCCTCTCCGGCGGTGAGAGGAGCGCGCCGTTTTGCAGTGAGGGGAGCCAATCAAGCGGCTCCCAGCGCTCGCGCGGCTCCCAGCGCACGCGCGGACAGGACGGAGGTAGCGGTGACGAGTCACCCGCCTCCCGCTCCGTCTCCTTCAGTGCTGCGGGCATGGCTGTCGGGAGCGACAGCCAGCCCTGCGAGCACACCCCGCCGGCCATCCTCAGTGTTAAGCAGCGGGTCCGGTGCATCGGCACCCGCTGCTGGAAGCCCCGCCCCCGTTTCCATGGCAGCAGACCCGGCGGCCGTTAGCCCCTCTCCCACAGCTTTAGGAGCTGGGGAGGGGAGCGCATCTGTAGGGACAGGCAGACAGCCATTAGAGCCCCAAGGGAGAGGCAGCATGTTAGCCTCTCCCATAAGGGGTGAGGGTGGTAATATAATGAATGTGGGGGGGGCAGCAGGGGGTATAGGGAGTTCCCCAGGACCTGCAGTAGTAGGTTTAGATAGGGCAAGGGAATTGTTTGCAATTCCCCCCCCCTCCTCCTATTTCGCATCAAGTAAATTTTCAGACAAGTGGTAATTTTCAACCCCAGCATGGGTCATGGTCCCCGTATTTCAGTCAGGGGGCCCAGCAAAATGCTTTTCAGCTGCCTTAAACAAGGCAGCAGCATTTCTTTAACCCTCAATATAACCAGCAGTTAAGTCATTTATATCAGCCGTTGGCTTTTCCGCAGTTTATGCAGTTTTCAAGCCCCTCGCAGGCAGGCCCTCAATATGGGCATTGGTTGCATCCTGCGCCTAATCAATTTATGAGTGTTCATCAGGTAGGGCTGCCGCCTCTGCCCCAAGTTCCTCCACCAGCTAGACCCCCATCACCAAGGCAGTCAGAAAGTCAGCCAAACGTGCAATCTCAAGCGCGGGCACCGTCAGTAGCAGCTGATGGATCAGACGGGGTGGGGCAAGCAGGAAGTAACGCTGTTTTAATGAGTCCGCAGGTGTCAGCAGCTAACACAGTTTTGTTAGATTCGCCAGCAGTCGTTGGGATTTCGCAAGATCAACAATCAGCAAGTCAAGCTGCGGCGGGCGCGTCACACAACGTGGGACAGGAGCTAGCAGGAGAAGCAGGCGAAGGTCCTTCTACATCAGGAACGGGTAAGATAATTACAGAAATCCAGATTAGCGCAAAATCTTCGCATTCTGACGAATCATCAGATACGTCTAGCTCGCTGGAGAATCCGCGTAAATTTATGCGGACATTCGTTCAGCATCTTAGGGGAAAGCGTAAGGTTTCAAAGGGAGGGCGCAGTTTAGCGGGCAGTTCGGCTCCAGATGCGTCAGGCGATAGTGTGCATTGTGCAAATACGGCAATATTGAGGGGAGTAAGGTCTAAGGTGAGGGAGCGTATAAAGAAAGGGCGCTTTGTAGATATGTTCGCGATTACACACAAAGCTAAAAAGGCTCTAGATACAGCAAAGGCCGGGGGGCCGGTAGCGGAAGAGGCAAGGAGGAGTTATCCCAATTGGCTTACGGGAATGTACATTTTTGCGGCTTGTTATATAGAATCTCGTCCATCAGAGTTTCTTAACGTGATTAAATATCTACATCTTATTCATAATATGTTTCTGACGGCTAGGCATAATGTGTGGCGTCAGTACGACGAATTATTTAGGAAGAAGCAAGACGGTCAGAAATTGCTAAGTTTAGGTTTCAAAGATGTAGAGGTTTGGTTGGAGGTAACTCATAGTAATAGGTCTTTTACGGAGTCGATGGGTCGTAAACAGCCCTTTCAGTTTAGACCAGGCTTTAACACAGGAGGAAGAGGAAAATGTTACGCGTTCAATAACGCGCAATGCAGTAGGGGAACAACATGTAGATATAGACATATCTGCATGCTGTGTGGCGGAGGTCACGCAGCAAAGGATTGCAGCAGATCCGCAAATCAATCAGTGGGTAGAGGGGAGCAGAGGGCCGCTAATAGGTAAAGCGGAGTCCCCAGTAGATGTAGTAGTTTTAGAGCGTTGGTTGGACCGCTATCCTCTCAGGGAGGAGGCGGCATTTTTATTGCAAGGTTTTAAGTTCGGTTTTAAATTGCCAATAGTTAGGCCAGTATTAGTTTTAGCCAGGAGGAATCTTAAATCAGCTAGAGATTATCCAGAAATAGTAAGAGCCAAAATTGCTGCTGAAGTTAGTTTGGGGCGTATGTGTGGACCTTTTAAAAGTCCGCCTTTAGCTGAATTTTGTGTTTCACCATTGGGGGTGGTTCCAAAAAAGGAGCCGGGTAAATTTCGGATAATTCAGCACCTTTCCTATCCGGAGGGGGGCTCAATAAACGAGGCTCTGGACCCTTCTTTGTGTAGCGTTAAGTATCAGTCTTTTGAGGAAGCCGTTGATATGGTTCAAGGTTTTGGTGTAGGAGCTATGTTAGCAAAAGTGGATATAGAATCGGCTTTTAGATTGTTGCCGCTACATCCTGATTCATTTAAATACATGGGTTTCAAGCTTGAGGGCCAATTTTATGTGGACAGGTGTTTGCCGATGGGCTGTTCAATTTGTGTTCTTACTTTGAATGTTTTAGTTCAATTTTACAGTGGTGTGTAAAGGCAGGCACAGGTCAGACAGGAGTCGCTCATTATTTGGATGATTTCTTGTTGGCAGGCCCTGCGAGTAGCTCGGCATGTAATGAATTGCTGTTTTCGGTTCAAGATCTTTTTTCAGTAATGGGTGTACCCGTAGCTAAGGAAAAAACAGAGGGGCCTGTGACCCGTTTATCTTATCTGGATATAGAGATTGATACTGAAGCAGGCCTTTGTAGGTTGCCAGCGGAAAAAGTGAATGGTTTAAGGAGTTTATTGGAGAATTTTATTTCTGCAAAAAAGATGACTCTGAAACAGGTACAATCACTTCTGGGGTTATTAAATTTTTCTTGTAGGGTCATTCCGATGGGAAGGATTTTTAGTCGTAGGCTAGAAAGAGCCACTGCAAGGGTTAAGAAATCGCACCATTTTGTACGCATTTCATCGGAATTGAAAGAAGATTGTAAGGTTTGGTTAGAATTTTTGAGAGATTTTAATGGAGTTTGTATTTGGCTGCAGGAAGAAGTAAGCAACAGGGATTTGCAATTTTTCACAGATGCATCAGGGTCCCGAGGTTTCAGTGCATATTTTGAAGGTGAATGGTGTGCGGAAGCTTGGCCTGAGGAATGGCGTAGGAAAGGGCTTACTAATAACATGCTTCTACTTGAGCTTTTTCCAATCATTGTCGCGGTGGAGATCTGGGGCTATAAGCTAGGTAATCAAAGGGTTTTGTTTTGGTGCGACAATCTAGGGGTAGTTCAAGCGATCAACAACCAAAAGTCTTCATGTTATCATGCGTTGAAGTTGTTAAGGCATTTAACTCTTAGATGTATGCAGAAGAATAAAGAGTTAAGTGCTAGGCATGTGCCTGGGGTGAGAAACGAGATAGCGGATGCTTTGTCCCGTTTTCAATGGGATAGATTTAGAGCATTAGCTCCAGCGGCTAGATTAGAGGGTTTGTCATGTCCTAAATTTGTATGGCAGATCATCAATCCGGCATGAAAGCGTTAGCATTGAAGGCATTGGCACCTGGGACGTTGAGATCGTATTCTGCAGCATGGAATGATTGGCAGGTGTACATGAATTCGGAAGGTGGTGGTAAGAGCGTACAGGATGTTATGTTAGCGTTTGTATGGTTAGGGCATGAAAAGGGTCGTTCTAAAGCGGCTATGTCGGGTGCTTTAGCAGGAATCTCGTATTTTTCACGTTTAGAAGGGTTGATCGACCCAACTAAATCTTTTATGTTATCAAAGGCAATGAAGGGGTGGTCCAAAGAGCAGGCAAATATAGGAGATGAGCGTAGGCCAATTGACATCGAGCTTTTGAGAGATCTAATTATAGCCGTTTCGGGTATTGCGATAGGAGAGTTCGAGGTTAACCTTTTTAGTTTGGCATTTGCAGTGGCCTTTTTTGGTGCATTAAGAGTAGGTGAACTAGTTGCAAAAAACAAGGGTTCAGTGGATACGGGTATATTGTTGAGTAATGTAGTAGTTAGGAGTGATAAGCTTCTTATCAAGATACACCGGTCCAAAACGGATCAGTTGGGAAGGGGTAAATGGATTTCTGTTCCTATGCATTTGGAGCCGAGCATCTGCCCAGTAAGATTAGCTGAGGCCTTCGGGCGAATTCGTCCGAAAGGGGGGGATCAGTGGTTGGTGTATATGGATCGGAGTCCTTTATCTAAATTTCAATTCACAAGTATTTTCAATAAATGTTTAATAGCATTGGGCCTTCCATTAGAGCATTACGGGACGCATTCTTTCAGGATAGGAGCAGCGACTTGCGCAGCAGCGGCAGGCTCTTCTAAGGAAGAGATTAAGAGGTTGGGACGGTGGAAGTCAGATGCTTACAAGCGTTATGTTAGAGGGGATAAGTTGCATTAATAGAGGCATCCTGCGAGTTTGTTATTTAGGAAACCCAGGGCCATAAGCTCTCCGCCGTTAAAGGGGGATTGGAGTTCTTTTCACCTTTTCCCTCACAAGAATTTTTGAGGTTTGGTGTCGTTCACCTCCATCTGGGTCGCCAAAATAACTACGTTTTATCCCTCCCCGTTTTTAAAGGTTTGTTTGAATCATAATTTAAATAAAATATTATTTGTTTTGCTGTTTTTTCTGCAGGTTTTTTGACATTGTCAAGCCGGGTGTGGATTGTGGGTCATTCATATGTCTATTGGGCCAGTAGGCACAAGGCATCTAAGTCGTTCCCTTTTAAAGTGAGGTGGATAGGTATAAGGGGAATGAGATGGAGCAATTTATTGAGCGTGCTTTGGGATGGCGAAAAGAATTGGGGTGCCCCTGATTGCTTGTTGATACACTTAGGAGGCAATGATTTAGGTACTTGTAAGGGTATAGAGTTAATTAACAGCATAAAGAAAGATTTTCAAATAATTGCTGAACATTGGCCGGCGGTTAAGGTGGTGTGGTCAGAAGTGGTACCGCGTAGATTTTGGAGGGGCACCCAAGGGGGAGTGGCGTTAGATAAAGTAAGAAGGAAGCTCAATGCCGCAACCTCCAGATTTGTTATTAGTTTAAAAGGGAAAGTGGTTAAGCATCCAGATTTGCGTTACGAGAAGGTAGAATTATACAGATTAGATGGAGTGCATTTATCTGAAGATGGTTTGGAGTTGTTTGTCACAGCATTGTTGAAAGGTTTAAACGAATTGTGAAGGTAGGCTTTTTGGTGGCGGTTTCGAAGTCTGGAGTCTTCGAATGTGGCGGAAAGCAGTGCTATTCGGCGGCTCAATTTAGCGCAGCAGAGCTTGGCTAGCATTTCCCCTTTGAGAAAGGCGAGTCGGTCACTACCTCAGGGGAGGACCAGGTCACCATCTTAAGGAGGGACCAGCACTGTGCTAATTAAGGGGAGATGGTTCTACCCAGGACGGACTGCGCAAGGGGCGGAAACTCCGCCCCATTTATTTAAAGATTCAAAAGTTTTAAGCCATGGCCGAGTTGACACTGCTTTTTTCGCCACCGGTGATTAACAATTCTAATTCCAATTTAATAAATTTGGCTGTGACCTCCAATTTTTCCAATCTATACAGTTGTACGTGTCATTATTTCTAGGTTATTGGTTCTAGTTTGCATAATAATAAAACATATGGGTGACTTAAAAAGAACGAGAGACTGTATAGGATAGAGTGAATATAAGCACCCTGTTTGTTATGTAGCTAAGCTAGTTAGAGCTGGTTTTTGTGTTGATATTTTTTAATAGGTGTTGATGTATGTCAATTAAACATTATCCAATAGGGAGTAGTTAGGTAGGCGGGTTCCCTGTTTGTTAGGTAGCTAAGCTAGTTAGATCTGGTTTTTGTGTTGATATTTTCTGATAGGTTGTTAATAGATGTCAATCAAGCATTATCCAATAGGGAGTAGTTAGGTAGGCGGGGTAGATTAGTTTATTTAAGTGCTGGCAGAGGATTCAAATTCCTCTTGCCATTTTGTGATCCCACCCACCCACCCACCCAGCAATTTAAATTTGTGAATTGTGTTTTTCTTTCAATGTACTTTGAAAGTTTTTTATCGTTGGAATAATAAGCTATAATTATTCCAGCAAGTGCGAGGCGCAGCGGGCGGAAGGCAGTGCTATTCGGCGGCTCAATTTAGCGCAGCAGAGCTTGGCTAGCATTTCCCCTTTGAGAAAGGCGAGTCGGTCACTACCTCAGGGGAGGACCAGGTCACCATCTTAAGGAGGGACCAGCACTGTGCTAATTAAGGGGAGATGGTTCTACCCAGGACGGACTGCGCAAGGGGCGGAAACTCCGCCCCATTTATTTAAAGATTCAAAAGTTTTAAGCCATGGCCGAGTTGACACTGCTTTTTTCGCCACCGGTGATTAACAATTCTAATTCCAATTTAATAAATTTGGCTGTGACCTCCAATTTTTCCAATCTATACAGTTGTACGTGTCATTATTTCTAGGTTATTGGTTCTAGTTTGCATAATAATAAAACATATGGGTGACTTATTCTCCTCACACATTGGTCCTCAATACAAAACATAATCTATATGCTATGCAAAATCCCTTGGTTTTCCAATGGTACGTTTAGATGGCTTAGCCACATGCCAAGATGCATGTCTAGTCTCTGCTCTGGGGATGCTTCCAAATACACTTAATGTGCAGAGTGATGAAAAAATCTCAAGAGCTTCAATGTACATAAGTTTATATATCATGGAAAAGTCCAACCATGTTAAATTAATTTATGGCATAATTTGATCATGACATTGATGGTACTTCTGGACTGTGTTTATTACATTACAGGGGATCAGTACGTGATCCCGCTGGACGGGATCCCGGCAGTCGAAATACTGACGCCGGAATCCCGACCGCACAATCCCGACAGGGGTGGCGAGCGGAATGCAGCCCCTTGCGGGCTCGCTTCGCTTGCCACGCTGCGGGCACGGTGCCTCGCTACGCTCGGCACACTATTATATTCTCCCTCTATGGGTGTCGTGGACACCCACGGAGGGAGAATATGTTGGGATTGTGGCGGTCGGGATTCCGGCGTCGGCATTTCGACCGCCGGGATCCCGTCCAGCAGGATGTTGACCGCCTCCCCATTACAGTACCTTTGAATATGTACAGCTTTATATTAAATTGCTCAGAGTGTGTCAACAAATGTGCTTCTCCGGTGAAATGCACCATGAGGGAGCCTGATAATATAGGTTGAGCCAGGGATACCCCCACTTTGTGGTTGTTCAGACTCCCAGTTCTTTTGTGGAATAAAATAGCTGTGCACCTTTCTCCCATTTCAGTAAGCTTGCTTCTACAAAGATTTAGGGGTCTATGTATGAAGCAGTGAAAAGTATGGAGAAGTGAGCCAGTAGAGAAGATGCCCATGGCAACCAATCAGCATTGAAGTAACATTATAATTTGCATACTATACAATTATACGGAGCAGCTGATTGGTTGCCATGGGCAACTTCTCCACAGGCTCACGTCTCCACTCTTTTCACTGCTTCATGAATAGGCACCTTAATTTCTGCCCTACTTTGCAAAACTGGTTTTATTGGTGTGCTTACTCTATACTTTCTATCTTTCTAGCAATGCCCTTGTTTGTTCTAACTCCTCCCATCAGCCTGTGCAATTGTCTACTGCTTCACAAGCCTTATCATGTTGCAGGATCCGGCATTTAGGTCGACAGTAAGTAGGGCGACATTGTCTAGGTCAACCACTAATGGTCGACATGTTCTAGGTCGACATGACAAAAGGTCGCCATGAGATTTTCAATTTTTTTTTTCTTCTAACTTTTTCATACTTTACAGTCCTTGTGGACTACAATTGGGAATGGTAATCTGTGCCAAGCACAGCGGCAGCAGAGCGAGGCACCTTGCCCGAAGCATGGCGAGCGAACAGGGCCGTCTTTTCGTATGGGCTCAATGGGCTCTTGCCCAAGGGCCCCATGAGTATAAGGCTAATAGCTGAGGGTCCCCTCTTTCCAGGGGTACCAGATTTTTGAAAATCGGCCCTAGGAAACCAGAGATATCCGACTTCAAAGCAGTGGTCCCCATCCAAGCCTGTTAGTTGCTCTTCCAAGCCAGATATCTTAGGTTCTGTCTGACTTAGAGTTTTTCCGAGGGTATAATCCAAATGCTGGGACTCTCCCCTTTCAGTGGACAATGGCAACTTGGCCCTACTATGCCCAGAACCAGAGATATCCGCCTTCAAGCAGCTGGTCCCTGCTCCAGCTCCACACGCCTGGTATGCAGTTTTATATTTTCATTGGAGGATTGCTCTAGTTCCTGAACTCTGATCTACAAGTCCCCAGAACCTCCTGAAAGGTGGGTCTCTATAGTTTTTTATCCTATTAAAAGCTAAGAAATCTATTACCAGTAACTTGAGATATCTGCAGTCAAGCAAGCTGCCCTCCCACCAGAAAATGATAAATATTAAGCCGCACACCATCCCTACGTATTAAACACCCTCTACCACCCTGAAAGTCATGTACCAGGGCCCCTTCATTCAACCCAATGCCCCATTCTACAGTTTAGTGTTCTCCCTCCTGCCTTATCTGTGCAGTAAAGGAGTAATTGGCAGAAATTACTGCTCCAGGTTTTACATGCTTAGCGGAAGATAGATCACCCCCTACCGCCCGCTGCCACTGATAGCACCCCCCACCCCTACTTCTGGAGGATGGGTAGGGGCCCCAGTGCGTTGCTGTGCCCAGGGGCCCACACTACTGTTAAGACGGCCCTGCGAGCGAAGCCATTCATGTCGACCTTATCTCATGTCGACCTAGCACATGTCGACCTAGAGTCCCTGTTGACCTAGAAATCATGTCGACCTACTTACTGTCGACCAATAGTGGTCGACCTAGACACTGCCTAAGTCTAATCTACCTAACATACCACATCCCATGTTGCTCCCCTAGATGATTTTGCACTGTACACCAGATATTTGGAAATACATAAATGACCATCAGTGACAGCAGAAGGAAATATTTAATGACTGGTCTGTGTATCTAGTTTTAATTGTGGTGGCTGTTGCAGGAGCACTTGAGGTATTTTGAGGTTTTGTGGTAAGTGGACTGGTGGACAGAATAAAAGGAACATCCTGTACTTTAGTTTGTACATTTATGCTGTTTATAGAAAACATCTAGAAGTGAATTTGTGTTATTACACCGCAAAATACTGAGGAACCATGCAGCTTTAAGAGAATGGATTCATGGCTGGTCTCATTCCAACTCGTACTGTGGCTTTGTCTGTTTTAAATACACTGCAGTCAGTGAATTGTTTGTAAGAAAGCTCGCCAGCCACACGACTCGCGACTGCACGGTTGATTTTCTGGCTTGTAAATAGGACCATGGATAAAATGTTCCATCCTTTCTATTGTTAGAAGCACATTTTTCCACTTCCTCCTCCGTGCTCATGCCAAGGGGAAAGCATTGGTATTTTTGCATACCCTCTTTGGATTCCTATGGTTTTGGGGAATTAAGTCTGGGGACAGATCATTGCTTTAATAAGGGAGTGTTGATAGTCTCCTTTATATTAAAAAGTGACAGTGTTAAAAGTATAAGCACATTTAAAATAGGGGCTCAGGGAAAATAACTATGGATGGAAAAAAGCCTGAAATGATTATATACAACATATTGCTTGTTAAATATCTCATGTTTTATTCTCCTTTAACACAATAGTAATTATTATAAAGCTACATTATAAATGATATATAGATACATTGCAGCTGTGGGGCCCATTGAGGTTTGAGCACTAGTTTGTCCTGTGCTATGTTCTACAATATAAAATCTAGCACATATTAGTGCAAAAACCAGCTAATTTATTAGGTGCCTCTCAGTGCACTATCATCCTCAGTACCGTGGTAAGACAAGTTATACTGGCATCCAAGGTGACGTTAGCAATATGGGCCATATCCTCATTTATCATTCTGAACATTAATATTTATACACACTTAGACCTATTAAATGCATATAAACAGTTCTAAGGTAGACTGGGGGGGGGCAGCCCAGCACCTCTGGAAGCTCTGGGCATGCTCCCAGAGTGACAAGGAACAGTGGTGTGATGTGTGGACATGCCCCCATGCCATGACGAAACCCCCCTGTTCCATGACACCATGCACTTTCCCTGCTGCCAAATGTTGGTACACTATGCTATAACTAATAGACAATGCATAGCTTGACCCATTGTGCAATATAAGTCTCACCCTTTATTAGCCTGTTATAGAATACAGAGCTCATTAAAAATTTAGCTAAGTAGACCCTAGAGAGCCCATTTGCCTGGTGGCCTCGTCTACAACAAATTCCATTTCTCAGTAGCTAGTGTACAATACAGAGTCCATTCACTGCAGCTCAATTGTAAATTAGATTATAGTTCTTTAGTCATTCTGGTATAGTAGGGGAAATGGTACTACACCCTCCAGTAATGAAAGGTGCTATGCTGCTGAGAATAAAGTAGTACACACAGACAAAGGGGGTGCAGATGCACTAAACGATCATTACAGTATAATAAAATATAATATGTCATAAGAGGTTGTTGGTATATCGTTGGCCAATGATATCAGCCTGCCCACCAATCGTCCAGGTCACCACTTGTCGAGCAGGTCCCTAACACTATGGGGCCAACATCTGGAATGCAGGGAACCCCAAAACATGATCCAGCAAAGGACCTCCCCAGGGCATCACACTAAAAAATAGTGATAGTAAAGTGATATAAAGTGTAGGTATATGAAGGTCCCCACTATGAGTTTAAAGGTAGAGAGTATGTGAAGTAGACAAACACAGACCCTCCAACATGACCCGCCCCACTAGGTACAAAATGCTCTGTTTCTGGACTTCCCTCTTAATTTATTATTGCCATCACCTGTGTTGAACTAGTTAAATGATAAGAGAGCTGTTTCTTCACAGGTGATGGCAATAATAAATTAAGAGGGAAGTCCAGAAACAGAGCATTTTGTACCTAGTGGGGCGGGTCATGTTGGAGGGTATGCAAACATGATATAAAAAGTGACTGTGTATTTAAATGGTGATGCCCTGAGACAGCCCAGCCAGAAAAGGCATTGGGGACCCCAAGTCCAAATGCCAACCCCAAATTTCCTGACACTATATACAAATAAACAGGACTTACTTAGAATTATGCCTGTGTCACAGTGCAGTCCATGCTGGTTCCCTGCTTAAAAACATAGAGGGTGGTGGGGGGAGGGGTGCAAATCTAGATTTGAGGCATTCCCAGTATAGTTAAAAGACTGTTAGGTGTGAAATACTGGAAATTGAGGGTCCTTGTAGAAAGATACAATGGAGAGAGATAAAGTAACAGCACATCAGCTCCTGTCATTGTTTCAAAACAGCCTGTAACGTAGCAGTTAGGAGCTGAACTAGGAGGTTGGTGGTACATTATCACTCTCGACTTTATCTCTATCTAAGCTTTGATACATAGGCCCCTGAATCATTAATACTCCTTTCACACCGCACAAATAACCCGGTATCAACCCGGCATATTGCCGCCGGGTCGACACGGGTCAGTGTTATTCCCGGGTTGAATACCGGCTCAATGGCAGCATAAACTGGCTCCTGTGTCAATGGGACCTATGACCCGTTCACTACAAAAGGGAGAGGCGGCGCGGAGATGCGCCACCTCCGCCTCTGCCCCCGCTTCCGGCTCCGCCCCCCGCTGCTATGGAAACCAGCCCGGCATATTGCCAGGTCAGGGAAGCCAGCGGTAACGTCCAATGCTGGATCCCACCCGGAAAGGACACGTTTACAATTCCCGGGTGGGATCCGGCATTGGCGATGTGAAAGGGGTATAACTTACTTACATCCACTGTCAGGCAGAGAAAAAAATATTACATAGCAAATGGTTTCTTAACAGATATTCATAATTAACACATAAAAAATATACATTAAAGAGATATCGGCATTTGCTGAAGCAGTCTATTTACCAATGATGCAACCCTAACAATTCAGGTAAAAAAGGTTGGAAATACCTTTTAAGAATACTGTAAAAAAAAATATAAAGCCTGTATTTTCCAGGTTTTCTGTTGACAATACAGGTGTCCATTACTCTCTCAAACCTGCACCTTTCCCCTACTCCAGTGGTTCCCAAACTGTGTGCCTAGGCACCCTGGCGTGCCTCAGGACACTAGCAGGGGTGCCTTGGATTGGTGGTCCAGGACCAATTAAAACTATTTTTGGTCAAAGTAATAGACAAAACCAGTGCTTGTGGCTGCAAATTATAAAATATGAGGACAAACAGAAGCAAATATTGGGGGTAATTCCAAGTTGATCGCAGCAGGAAATTTTTTAGCAGTTGGGCAAAACTATGTGCGCTGCAGGGGAGGCAGATATAACATGTGCAGAGAGAGTTAGATTTGGGTGTGGTGTGTTCAATATGCAATCTAATTTGCAGTGTAAAAATAAAGCAGCCAGTATTTACCCTGCACAGAAATAAAATAACCCACCCAAATCTAACTCTTTCTGCACATGTTATATCTGCCTCCCCTGCAGTGCACATGGTTTTGCCCAACTGCTAAAAAATGTCCTGCTGCGATCAACTTGGAATTACCCCCATTGTCCTGCAACACACTAAAGAAACTAAGGATGACACATAAACATAATTTACTAATTGTTTTCTAAAATTCTCATAGAAACTTTTAGCTTAGGGGTGCTGCGAAAATATTCTGATACTCTAGGGCGCCATGATTAAAAAAAGTTTGGGGACCGCTGCTACTCCCTTTATCCTCGCATTTAGAACTAAGAAAACAGAGCAGAGCAGTGTATTTATTTTATTTATTAAGTTATTTATATAGCGCACACATATTCCGCAGCGCTGTACAGAGAATATTTTCCCATTCACATCAGTCCCACTCCCTGCCCCAGTGGAGCTTACAATCTATATTCCCTATCACATGTACACACAGACGGGATCCGGTCTGAAGATCGACAGTATCTAGGTCGACAATGTTTAGGTCGACCACTATAGGTCGACAGTCACTAGGTCGACATGGATGGAAGGTCGACAGGGTTTCTAGGTCGACATGTGCTAGGTCGACAGGTCTAAAGGTCGACATGAGTTTTTCACATTTTTTTTTCTTTTTTTGAATTTTTTCATACTTAACGATCCACGTGGACTACGATTGGAACGGTAATCTGTGCCGAGCGAATCGGTAGCGGAGCGAAGGCACCATGCCCGAAGCATGGCGAGCGAAGCGAGCCATGCGAGGGGACGCGGTGCACTAATTTGGGATCCCGGTCACTCTACGAAGAAAACGACACCATAAAAAAAATCCTCATGTCGACCTTTAGACCTGTCGACCTAGCACATGTCGACCTAGAAACACTGTCGACCTTCCATCCATGTCGACCTATAGTGCTCGACCTAAACATTGTCGACCTAGATACTGTCGATTTGATGAACCACACCCCACACAGACACATTCATGCTAGGGGTAATTTTGTTGAGAGTCAATTAACCTACCACTATATTTTTGGATTGTGGGAGGAAACCGGAGTACCCGGAGGAAACCCACACAAGTACGGGGAGAATATACAAACTCTGCACAGTTAGGGCCATGATGGAAATCGAACCCATGACCTCAGTGCTGTGAGGCAGTAATGCTAACCATTACAACATCCGTACTGCCATAAAGTCATAGTGTATGACTGTTACAGCCATTGCTGCCTGGCTGATCACAAAAAATGTACAAGGTAAGTACTGTACATTTTTATTTTAAGAAATTTACCAAAACCAGCTCATTTTAGCAACTTATATATTAATATTGGTCACCAGAGCCAAATAATCATGCTTCCCCAACCTTGCAGGTCTATAGGTGAAACATACTTTACAAAACATTCTTTTAAACATTTTACTAGAGGTTGCTTCCTATGAGAGCTTATAAAACTTTTTTTTAGAAATGTTATTTTTAAAATCTTCCCTAAATTCCTGGCTTAGAAAGACACAAACATAACCTGACATTGACTTATAAAAACAAACTGAGCCGCACTATCAGTATCTTGACCCAACTCCTGTTTCTCATTCCGATCAGCCTGAGAAGAATGTTTGCATCAAATTCTAGCGAGACAGCAAGAACAGAAAATGAATTCAAAATATTGAACATTTCTTGGAGATTTCTTGATGACCTAATGTGACTTCCATGTTGAATTAAAGCCAATTGAGCGTCATCCCAATGATATTGTATGTAAACATGATCAGTTAGTAGAAAATAGTAAACTGTAAGGAGCACAAAATTACTGGTGGTCTTTTCCCACCCACACAGCTCAACTGTATTTTTAAGAAAGGCACCATGCAGCCCCTCGCTATTCTTTCCTATTATACATTTCTGCTAGTGTACTCCATTCCATGTACAGTACACTGCTAATATGCATTTGTTGCTTATATAGCCCAATCAGTAAATTCTGTACACACATTGTGGGCTGTGTGTTCTATTTTTCATCTGTTGGGCAATAATACTGTAGTATTAAGAGTAGAGATGTGCGGCGGACACTTTTCGTGTTTTGGTTTTGGTTCTGGTTTCATGCTCTTGCTTTGGATCTAGATTGGTTTTGCCAAAACCACCCTTTTGTGATTTGGTTTTGGTTTTGGATCTGGATGACTTTTGAAAAAAACAACATAAAAGCAGCTAAAATCACAGAATGTGGGGGTAATTTTGATCCTACGGTATTATTAACCTCAATAACATTCATTTCCACTCATTTCCATTCTATTCTGAACACTTCACACCTCACAATATTGTTTTTAAGCCAAAAGGTTGTACCGAGGTGGCTGTATGACTAAGGTAAGCGACACAAGTGTGCGGCACAAACACCTGGCCCATCTAGGAGTGGAACTGCAGTGGCAGACAGGATGGCTCTTAAAAAAACTAGTCCCCAAACCGCACATGATGCAAAGAAAAAAAGAGGTGCACCAAGGTCGCTGGATGACTAAGCTAAGCAACACAAGTGTGCAGCACAAACACCTGGCCTATCTAGGAGTGGCACTGCAGTGTCAGACAGGATGGCACTTAAAAAAACTAGGCCCCAAACAGCACATCATGCAAAGAAGTAAAAGAGGTGCAATGAGGTAGCTGCATCACTAAGTTAAGTGACACAAGTGTGCGGCACAAACACTTGGCCCATCTAGGAGTGGCACTGCAGTGGCAGACAGGATGGCTCCTAAAAAAAACTAGTCCCCAAACTGCACATGATGCAAAGAAAACAAGAGGTGCACCAAGGTCGCAGGATGGCTAAGCTAAGCGACACAAATGTACGGCAGAAACACCTGGCCCATCTAGGAGTGGCACTGCAGTGGCAGACAGGATTGCACTTAAAAAAACTAGTCCCCAAACAGCACATGATGCAAACCCATATAAAAATTATTTGGATTAAATATTATTAACCCCTTTATTTGGAGTAAATAATAGACAGCACAGGACAGCACCACTGAATTTATACGGGAGTACCACTGGTCTGGATTTATACGCCAGTACCACTGGATTTATACGCCAGTACCACTGGACCTATACGGCAGTATCACTGGATTTATACGCCAGTATCACTGGACTTATACGGCAGTATCACTGGACTGGATTTATATGGCAGTACCACTGGATTTATACGGCAGTACCACTGGAATTATATGGCAGTACCACTGGACTTATCCGGCAGTACCACTGGACTGGATTTATATGGCAGCATCACTGCAATTATACGGCAGTATCACTGGTATTATACGGCAGTACCACTGAATTTATACGGCAGTACCACTGGAATTATACGGCAGTATCACTGAAATTATACGGCAGTACCACTGTACTTATACGCCAGTACCCCTGGAATTATACGGCAGTATCACTGGAATTATACGGCAGTACCACTGGAATTATACGGCAGTACCACTGGACTGGATTTATACATCAGTATCACTGGAATTATATGGCAGTACCACTGGAATTATATGGCAGTATCACTATATTTATACGCCAGTACCACTGGAATTATATGGCAGTACCACTGGATTTATACGGCAGTACCACTGGACTGGATTTATATGGCAGTATCACTGGAATTATACAGCAGTATCACTGGAATTATACGGCAGTACTACTGGATTTATACGGCATTACCACTGGATTTATACGGCAGTACCACTGGGATTATATGGCAGTATAACTGGAATAATACAGCAGTATCAGTGGAATTATATAGCAGTACCACTGGATTTATACGCCAGTACCACTGGAATTATACAGCAGTATCACTGGATTTATACGGCAGTATCACTGGAATTATACGCCAGTACCACTGGAATTATACAGCAGTACTGCTGGAAATATACAGCAGTATTACTGGAATTATATGGCAGTATCACTGGAATTATATGGCAGTACGACTGGATTTATACGCCAGTACCACTGGAATTATACAGCAGAATCACTGGAATTATACGCCAGTACCACTGAAATTATACAGCAGTACCACTGGAAATATACGGCAGTATCACTGGAATTATAAGGCAGTATCACTGGAATTATACGGCAGTACCACTGGATTTATACGCCAGTACCACTCGAATTATACAGCAGCATCACTGGATTTATACGGCAGAATCACTGGAATTATTTGGCAGTATCACTGGAATTATATGGCAGTACCACTGGACATATACGTCAGTTTCACTGGATTTATACGGCAGTACCACTGGACATATACAGCAGTATCACTAGACTTATACGGCAGTACCACTGGACTGGATTTATACGGCAGTACCACTGGACATATACGGTACCACTGGACATATACGGCAGTATCACTGGACATATACGGCAGTATTACTGGACTGGATTTATATGCCAGTACCACTGGATTTATACGGCAGTACCACTGGACATATACGGCAGTATCACTGGAATTATATGGCAGTACCACTGGACATATACGGCAGTATCACTGGATTTATATGGCAGTACCACTGGACATATACAGCAGTATCACTAGACTTATACGGCAGTACCACTGGACTGGATTTATACGGCAGTACCACTGGACATATACGGTACCACTGGACATATACGGCAGTATCACTGGACTTACACGGCAGTATCACTGGACTGGATTTATACGCCAGTACCACTGGATTTATGCACCAGTATCACTAGACTTATACCTCAGTATCACTTGACATATATGGCAGTATCACTGTACATATACGGCAGTATCACTGGACATATACGGCAGTATCACCAGACTGATGCAGGACAACACAGCACCACTGCAATGGACTGGACTTACACAGCAGCACTGGACATATAGCAGCAGAGGGCACCACTACTATGACTGGACTGATGCTGCACAAGACACCACCACTGGACAGATGCAGCACAACACAGCACCACTACAGTGGACTTATACAGCTACACTGGACATATGGCAGCAGAGGGCACCACTACTATGACTGGACTGATGCTGCACAAGACACCACCACTGGACTGATGCAGCACAACACAGCACCACTACAGTGGACTTATACAGCTACACTGGACATATGGCAGCAGAGGGCACCACTACTATGACTGGACTGATGCTGCACAAGACACCACCACTGGACTGATGCAGCACAACACAGCACCACTGCAGTGGACTTATACAGCTACACTGGACATATGGCAGCAGAGTACACCACCACTGTGACTGGACTGATGCAGCATAAGACACTACACTGGACTGTGTAGCACAAGACAGCACTGGAATCGCCACCCCACTTTCCCTCCCGCACAAACACTGAGGATGGAGACACGTCCTCTCGCTACACTCTCCAATGCCGAAGTGAAAAAGGCAGCGACACGCGGCTCCATATATGGAATCCAAAACCCACGAGAATCTGACAACGGGATAATGCCATTTAGCCGGGGCTCGGATCCGGGCTCCGGTATTGAAGTTCGGGGGGGGGGGGTTGGATTTCAGGGAACTGAACCCGCTCATCTCTAATTAAGAGTCTGCCAATCCAGTGTGGGTAATTGATTAAAATAGCATTAGTGCCTCCATTTAATGGTCTTACTGTATGTGTTGCAAGTGCAGCTGATCGAGAACCTTCTTTACACAAGAATCCACTCTGATTTTGTGTAAGGGGCAGATCCAACTGTTGAGTGAATCATTTTGTGCCTGGTGTGGATTATTCTTTGCTGTAGAATGCGTTAGCAAAAGTTTGTCATTGTAAACTCTGTGCACTTACTGTACTGTCTCCTGCATTAGTCAGCAACAGGTTCCCTCAATCAGAACCAGTCATAGGTGTGCCCAGGGGGGGTGCCTGGTGCGCACAGGCACCCCCTGATGTCTGGCACCCCAATCTCACATGCCTGATGCAGTGATGCCGAGCAGGCTGATTACTGTCCCCTCTGCGCTGCACCCTGTCAGGACTGCATTACTGACCGGACGCCTGGGTTAATCAAGGATGCCACTGCCACCGGCTTTCAAACTCCCGGCTCCACCTCCATGTACAAAAACAGTGTGATGTGACATGATTACGTCATGCTGCTCGCACGCCCATCCGTCACACCCGCCACACGCCCACCTCTCTCCTTCTATGCTATGCCAACGCCAGCCACTGATGAGGAGCAGCATGCAGCCAGCGTTCCTCTTAGGAAGACATATTCAATACTGGCAGACGACCGGCAGCAGCATGGACACGTCACTTGTTTTTCCAGCAGCGGCAATACTAGTCTGCGACTGTCAGTGTCAGTGAGAGACTGACTTGTAAGTAAGCTGCTGCAGCTTGCAGGGGAAAGAGAGGGAGAGCCAGATCAGGCTGAGGAGGAACAGTGTAATTGCAGTGAGTGCCATCAGGGGTGTTTGTTTGGAGCACACCACAACATCTGACAATGTATCTGCTTTATTAGGATTGGTACAAAGGTGGATATTTTATATGCGTTGACCATCAATAGATGGTGCTAGACACGCCCAAAAGGCGTTGCTAGACACACCCCTCCGACGGTGCACCCCCTAATAAAATGTGCTGCGCACGCCAGTGGAACCAGTCCATAAGATATATTTACTAACTGTCAATTTGGGGGATTTGTGTGATTTTCCATCGGGTTTACAAGGAGACCAAAACCAGCCATTTACTAAAGTCAAAACTATAGATGTGCGGCGGACACTTTTCGGGTTTTAGGTTTTGAATTTTGGATCTGGATCTCCGTTCTTGTTTTGGATCTGGATTAGTTTTGCCAAAACCACCGATTCAGGTTTTGGTTTTGGATCTGAGTTTTTTAAAACAAAACAAAACATTAAAACAGTTAAAATCACAGAATTTAGGGGTAATTCTGATCCTACGGTATTTTTAACCTCAATAATATTAATTTCTACTTATTTCCAGTCTATTATGAACACCTCACACCTCACAATATTGTTTTTAGGCCAAAAGGTTGCACCGAGGTGGCTGGATGACTAAGCTAAGCGACACACAAACAAACACGTGGCCCATCTAGGAGTGGCACTGCAGTGGCAGACAGAATAGCAGTTTTAAAAACTAGGCCCCAAAGAGCACATAATGCAAAGAAAAAAAAGAGGCGCAAGATGGTATTGTCCTTGGGCCCTACCACCCACCATTGTGTTGTATAAACGGGACATGCACAATTTAACAAACCAATCATTTCAGCGACAGGGTCTGCCACACGACTGTCGCTGAAATGATTGGTTTGTTTGGGCCCCCACCAAAAAAGAACACAAACTGGCTCCACAGAGGCAAGATGTCGTCCTCATCCTCCGATTCCTCACCCCTTTAAGTGTGTACATCCTCATCCTCACAGAGTATTAATTCGTCCCTACTGGAATCCACCATCACAGGTCCCTGTGTACTTTCTGGAGGCAATTGCTGGTAAAGTACTTTCTCAAAGAATTTATAATTCATTTTGATGAACATCATCTTTTTCACATTTTGTGGAAGCAACCTCCTACGCCGATCGCTGACAAAGTTACCGGCTGCACTAAACACTCTTTCGGAGTACACCCTGGGGGGCAACTTTCCTGCCAGTACACATACGGACTGTCTGTCATGCCTACTTGGATGCTGTCACCGATATAATCCTCCACTCTTTCAATGGTGATAGCATCATATGCAGTGACAGTAGACATGTCAGCAATAGTTGGTAGCTACTTCAGTCTGGACCAGATGTCAACTCTTGCTCCTGACTGCCCTGCATTACCGCCAGCGGGTGGGCTAGGAAATTTTATTCTTTTCCTCGCAGCCCCAGTCGCGGGAGAAAATGAAGGAGGAGCTGTTGATGGGTCACGTTCCGCTTGAGTTGCCAATTTTCTTACCAGCAGGTCTTTGCACCTCTGCAGACTTGTGTCCACCGGAAAGAGAAATAAAATGTAGGCTTTAAACCTAGGATCGAGCACAGTGACAACCTCCGTAAGAGGTTGTCAGCGGTGTGCTTCTTACGGAAACCGGTGATACACATCGTAGCCTGCCTAGAAATGAGTTGGCGTTTGTGAGATGCTGCTGCTGGTGCCGCTGCTGTTGTTGCTGCGGAAGGCACACAGTGGGCTGTCACAGTAAGTAGTCCTTAGTTTGTCCTGCTCCACTTGTCCACATGTCCGTGGTTAAGTGGACAGTGGATACAACCGCATATTTCAGGACACTGAGGACACTTTTCTTATGTCCCTTTACAGTCTGGGAATCACATGCCTAATGAAGTGGAATCTAGATGGGATTTGGTACCAGGGACACAGTACGTCCATCAACTGTCTAAATCCCAATTAGCTAATGGCGGATATGGGTCGCATGTCTATCACCAGCATAGTTGTTACTTGTTATGGCCTCAGTTATCCGCTTTGCAACTGCTGTCATATTTCATCTTCCTTGCAATGGACTGTTGGGCAGCCAATTGCTTAGTAGCGGCAGCCGCAGCAGTAGACGTACCACTCAAGGATCCTCTGGAGGAATCCCGGTTAGGAGAGGACTCGTCAGTCATGCCAGTGACATGGCCTGCAGGACTACTTACGTTCCTGACTGAGGAGGAAATTGACGTCGAGGGAGTTAGTGGTGTGGCTTGCAGGAGCATGGGTACAACAGGAAGAAGGGATTTAGGTGTCAGTGGACTGCTTATGCTCTTAGCCAAAGTTTCTGAACTTGACAATGACTTATGATGAATGCGCTGCAGGTGACGTATAAGGGAGGATGTTCCTAGGTGGTTAACATCCTTACCCCTACTTATTATGGATTGACAAAGGCAACACACGGCTTGACACCTGTTGTCCGGATTTGTGGAGAAAACACTGAAGAGGTGGCTTTTTTTGGTATTTTGCCTATGCATGACAATGGGCTTTTTTATGTTATGGACAACAACTGTCTCCACTGGTGCCTAATTCAAACAAACCACATCACCATCAGAATCCTCATTGTCAACTTCCTCCTCAGCGCCAGCTACACCAATATCATCCTCATACTGATGTACTTCTGCAGTGACAGCCTCAATATCAACAACTGGACTGGCGGTGCTCCTCCCAGCACTTGCAGAGGGCATGCAAATGGGGGTAAGAGCCTCCTCTTTCCATACAGTCTTGGGAAGGTCAGGCCTAGACATCGCAACTGCGGACATGCTTGGACTCTCCTTGGGGATTTGTGATATCGCTGAACGCACAGTTGTTTTTTCCTGTGCTTTAACAAGCTTAATTTTTTACATTTTACGAGAGGGAGGAGGGCTTCCATCCTCATGAGAAGCTGAACCACCAGTCATGCCCTCTGTGACATTGGGCATCGGCCTTGGCAGACAGCGTTGATGGAATTGCATCGTCAATGTCATGACTGGTGGCAGCAGCAGCTTCAGCATTAGTACTAGGAACTGGAAGTGGTTCCTGATGTTCCACTATTTTTCACTCCAAATTTTTGTTCTCCATTTCACAGGACAGCACCCCTTTATTATTACAGCACACAGAACAGTGCCCCTTTACTTTCACAGCACCCCTGTATTTTTACAGCATACAGGGCCAGTGTACTTTTATTTTAACAACAGCACCCCTGTATATTTACAGCATAAAGGACCAGTGTACTTTTATTTTAACAACAGCACCCCTGTATTTTTACATCGTACAGGACCAGTGTACTTTTATTTTAACAACAGCACCCCTGTATTTTTACATCGTACAGGACCAGTGTACTTTTATTTTAACTACAGCACCCCTGTATTTTTACAGCATACAGGGCCAGTATACTTTTATTTTAACAATATCACCCCTGAATTTTTACAGCATACAGGACAGTGTACTTTTATTTTAACAACAGCACCCCTGTATTTTTACATCATACAGGACCAGTGTACTTTTATTTTAACAACAGCACCCCTGAATGTTTACAGCATACAGGGCCAATGTACTTTTATTTTAACAACAGCACCCTTTAATTTTTACAGCATACAGTACAAGACAGGGCCAGTGAATATTTATTTGCACTGCACCCCTGAATTTTTACAGCATACTAGACAGGCCAGCACCCCTGTATTTTCACAGCATACAGGAGGACAGTGCCCCTGCCTCCTGTACAACACAGTAACAGCGAGGACAGCAACACCCATGTACAGCTGCACACCCCTAACAGCACATGAAACACCAGTGACAGCCAGGACAGCATCCCTAACAGCACAGGAACACCACAGTGACAGGAACAGCACCCCTACAGAGCACACACTGACCCCACTTGATGCCACTACCCACAGAGAGACAGAGGTCTGTCTCCTTCACTCACCAAGTATGGAGTGAAAATGGCGGCAACGCGCGACTGTTTAGATGGAATCTAAAACCTGCGAGAATCCGACAGCAGTATGAATACCTTTTGTCTCGTTCTGGTTTCTGAGTCTGGCGGGAAGTCCCGAGCCAGACTCGTATTCTGGCTCAGAATGGGATGTTCGGAGGGATTCAGTTCCCTGAGAACCGAACCCGCTCATCTCTAGTCAAAACAGACACAAAACCAACTACAGACCTGACTTTAGAACACTTTAGAACATCAGGCCAACGTTCAATTTTTTCACACAGAAAAAATTAGGATCTGTAGATTTTAAAACCAACCAAAAGCTGATGAGAAAATGATGTCAAACGCCCTAATGATAGATCTGCCTGTGTCAGTCAAGTTTGGAAGAAACACTGTAGAGTGCTATGGCAGTGTCAACGAGGGACTTTTTATTTTGGATTAGGCCTCACTAGTGTTCAGTGCATGTCCGGCTGAGCTTGGGTTTGCATTTTTTTTATTTTCTGAAGACCTATGGATGCCTACAGAGAATGAAGAGGAGGCCACATGAGGGTTTTGTAAGTATGAAAGTTTTAAAAAATTAAAATAAATAAAAGACTACCACGCCCTGTGGTTCTTTTAATATTTTCTTTACAGGTGGACTAAAGGTGCCAGCGGTTCCTTAATGTCCAGGCATGCTGGCACTTGTTCCAATCCAGTGACTTAATTCCCCACATTAATGTCAGTATTCTGAAGATTTGGTAATATTTCTAGTATTTATATTAACATTTCTAAATCAGTGCTTCTCAATATCTCCACAACGAGGAATACTATAGTTGTACTACAACGTGCTGTTTCATTTAAATGGCACCCTTCTCACATCCGTTACATGGGAGTCAATCTGACCACAGATAACTCTAACTTGTTCCAAATGAATTTCCTGCCTATACTGACTCAATTCAAAGTGGACTTTAAGAATTGGTGGCCTTTGCCTGTCTTGGCTGGGGAGAATAAACACGATCAAGATGAATATACTGCTAAAATGGTATATCTTTTCTAAACTCCCACAAATTATATTCCTAAAATTTTTTTGGGTAAAGACCTTCAGGGAGCTGTTGGGGGATTTGTTTAGGCAAGGCAGACACCTAGACTTAGTCAAATGCTTACTAGGTATAACCAGTGGTGCAAGTAGAAAAAATGTCTTACAGGTACTCGCGCGCGCCAAACAACGGGTGTGTCCAAATGCCATATGGGGCGTGGCGAATGAAAATGTGGGCGTGATACACATATGGGGGGAGGGGCAGATACACACATGACCCCCACAGTGCCAGATACACGTTGCCCCACAGTGCCGATACACGTTGCCCCACAGTGCCAGATACACGAATGCCCCACAGTGCCAGATACACGAATGCCCCACAGTGCCAGATACACGAATGCCTCCCACAGTGCCAGATACACGAATGCCCCCCACAGTGCCAGATATACATTGCCCCCCACAGTGCCAGATATACATTGCCCCCCACAGTGCCAGGTATACATTGCCCACAACAGTGCCAGAAATACATTGCCCACAACAGTGCCAGATATACATTGCCCGCCACAGTGCCAGATATACATTGCCCGCCACAGTGCCAGGTAGACATTACCCCCCACAGTGCCAGGTTTACATTGCCCCCCACAGTGCCAGGTATACATTGCCCCCCACAGTGCCAGGTATACATTGCCCCCCACAGTGCCAGTTATACATTGCCCCCCACAGTGCCAGGTATACATTGCCCCCCACAGTGCCAGATATACATTGCCCCCCACAGTGCTGCCTCCCCCCCCTTCCCCAGCTCACCGCTGCTGCTGTTGTGTTGTCTCCCGTGTGTGAGGGGAGGAGAGCGCAGCCTGCGCCTCTCCTTCCCCTCAGTCTCCGGCGGGTGAGTTCAATATTCAGCGCCGATCCGTGAGCCAATCAAAGCTCCGCGAGCTCTGATTGGCTCACGGGCGGCGCTGATTTGAACAAAGACACTGAGGGGCAGGAGAGGCGCAGGCTGCGCTCTCCTCCCCTCACATCAGAGGTAGCAAGCGGCGGCCCGTCGGTGTGGGTACGGCGTACCTACGGCAAAATTCTTAAGGGTACGCCGTACACACCCGTACCCGCATACTTGCACCGCTGGGTATAACTAAAATGCAGGTGTCAACTCTTGTTTTAATAGGTTATTACTACTCTTTTCTCTTAGCATGAATACTGGAGATGTCTTGTGAGACAACTATCAAACATTGTTTTTTTTTCAAGGCTCACGCCTCTGATTCCAACACCTGTCCTTTCATGGCTGGTAAAGCTTCCTCAAATAGCGCATCCCACTCTCGAGGCCGCACTCAGACATATTTCAACACCTTTCCTCTTTTGCTCCTATTCCTTCGCCACTCATTCCTCTGGTCTCCAGTCCTGACTTCCCACAAGGTTTCTTAAAAATGCAGCTGGCTGATGGACCCCAGGAGAATGAAATCTCTTGCTGATGTTCAGTTTGCTTTTCATGTGCCATCCCACTCATTTTGTCTTTATTTTCAATGAAATACATTTTCCAGTTCACTCCCTAAACCTAACTCTAATAGGACTCCTACTTCATTTCAGTGGCGTGCGGTGAGGTCAGAGGCTGGTGAGGCACTACAGCCATAATGTCCGCTGAATCCTGCCGATGACCCCTACCACCGCCGAGCCAATGCCCGCTACTGTCTCTGAGCCGATGCCTGCTGCCACCGCCAATGGCTTACAAACTTGCCCACCATCAACTGACCCAGCCCTTCGCCACTAATTTGCATCTCAATCCGATGCTGCCAATGCCCGCTGCCTGCCTGCTCATCATACTTGTGATATATTGTACATTTTTATAGAAAAAAAAATATTAGTGTTTGGGAAGGGAGTGGGAGGAGGACATGAATGCAATTTTGTTGTCCAGGGCTTCCATTAACTTAATGGAGAAGGGTCTGAATGGGTTAAAAAATGTAAAAAAAAAAATGCGTGAGGTCCCCCTTCCTCAGTATAACCAGCCTCGGGCTCTTTGAGCCGGTCCTGGTTGTTTAAATACTGGGAAAAAATTGGACAGGGGTTCCCCGTATTTAGACAACCAGCACCGGGCTCTTAGACCGGTCCTGGTTCCAAAAATACGGGGGGCAAAAGATGTAGGGGTCCCCCGTATTTTTAAAACCAGCACCGGGCTCCACTAGCCAGGGACATAATGCCACAGCCGGGGTACACATTTATGTAGGTCCCTGCGGCCGTGGCATTACCCCCCCAACTAGTCACCCCTGGCCGGGGTTCCCTGGAGGAGTGGGGACCCCTTAAATCAAGAGGTCCCCCCCTCCAGGCACCCAAGGGCCAGGGGTGAAGCCTGAGGCTGTCCCCAGCACCCCTGGGCGGTGGGTGCCGGGCTGATAGCCATAAGTGTGTATAAAAAAGAATATTGTTTTTTGTTGTGGAACTACAAGGCCTAGCAAGCCTCCCCCGCTTGCTGGTACTTGGAGAACCTCAAGTACCAGCATGCGGGGAAATAACGGGCCCGCTGGTACCTGTAGTTCTACAACAACAAAAATACCCAAATAAAAACACAACACACACCGTGAAAGTAAAAATGTATTAAAACACACTTACACACTCACACATACTTACCTACATCCCACGCCGGTCACGTCCACTTGTCCATGTAGAATCCAATAGGTGGTTCCTGTAAAAATGAGAGAGAGATTACTTACCTACATCCCACGCCGGTCACGTCCACTTGTCCAGTAGAATCCAATAGGGCCGGTACCTGTAAAAATTAAAATTATACTTACAAACAAAGTAATCCACAGGAGAGAGAGAAATTAATGAATATTATACACTCACTGACGCGGGAGGACGTTAGCACAGACAGGGGAGAGTGCTGCTGCTAGCTGGGATGATGGAGCAGGCGCCCCCGATAGTTGTGAGCCTAGTAGCTGTGACCCCTAGTAGCTTTGCCCCCTGTAGCAGTGCCCCCAGTAGCAGTGCCCCCAGTCGCTGTGCCCCTTGTAGCTGTTCCCCCTGTAGCTTTGCCCCTTGTGGCTGTGCCCCCAGTAGTTGTGACCCCTGTAGCTGTGCCCATTGCAGCTGTGCCCCTTGTAGCAGTGCCCTGAGTAGTTGTGCCCTCAGTCACTGTGGCCCCTGTAGCTTTGCCCCAGTCGCTGTGCCCCCAGTAGTTGTGACCCCAGTTGCTGTGCCCCTTGTAGCTTTGCCCCCAATAGCTGTGCCCCCTAGCTGTGCCCCGAGTAGTTGTGCCCCCTCTCACTGTGCCCCCTGTAGCTTTGCCCCCAGTAGCTGTGACCCCAGTCACTGTGCACCCTGTAGCTTTGCCCCCAGTAGCTGTGCCCCCAGTAGCTGTGACCCCAGTCGCTGTGCCCCTTGTAGCTTTGCCCCCAATAGCTGTGCCCCCTAGCTGTGCCCCGAGTAGTTGTGCCCCCTGTCGCTGTGCCCCCAGTCGCTGTGCCCCCTGTAGCTTTGCCCCCAGTAGCTGTGACCCCAGTCGCTGTGCACCCTGTAGCTTTGCCCCCAGTAGCTGTGACCCCAGTAGCTGTGACCCCTGTAATTGTGCCCCTTGTAGTTGTGCCCCCCAGTTGCTGTGCCCCTTTTGCTGTGCCCCTTATAGTTGTGCCCCTGTTGCTGTGCCCCTTATAGTTGTGCCCCTGTTGCTGTGCCCCCAGTTGCTGTGCCCCTTGTAGTTGTGCCCCCCAGTTGCTGTGCCCATTGTAGTTGTGCCCCTTTTGCTGTGCCCCTGTTGCTGTGCCCCCCAGTTGCTGTGCCCCTTATAGTTGTGCCCCTGTTGCTGTGCCCCTTGTTGTTGTGCCCCCCAGTTGCTGTGCCCCTTATAGTTGTGCCCCTGTTGCTGTGCCCCTTGTAGTTGTGCCCCTTTTGCTGTGCCCCTTATAGTTGTGCCCCTGTTGCTGTGCCCCTTATAGTTGTGTCCCTGTTGCTGTGCCCCTTGTTGTTCTGCCCCCCAGTTGCTGTGCTCCTGTTGCTCTGCCGCCAACACAAACACATAAAAAAAAACACACACACACATACTTACCGCTCCTGCAGTGCTGTCCTCCGTCCCCGTCTGCCGGCTCGTCTCTGCGAGCGCCCACACAGCCCACGGCGCCTGCTGCAGCCGGGAAGGGGGCTCGCTAGTGATTGGACAGCGGATCCAGCACTGGATCCGCTGGGCCAATCACATCTGGGGCGCTGACAGGGGCGTGAATTCAGCGGGGCTGAATGCACGCCCCTGTCATTGCGGCACCATTATAGGTGCCGCTTCCCCATTCATTTTCAATGGGCTTTCACAGCCCATTGCTGCGCCCCGCCCCCTGCCTGCCCCCCGCTGCCCGGACTTTCAGTGTTAGCAGCGGGAGGCACCTCTCCCGCTGCCTCCCAGCTGTCCCTCACAAGCAGCCACAGGGGGGAAGAATTATTAAAATAATAAAAAAAGATATTTATAACAGACTGTGTCATACTTACCTACTCTCCCGGAAGCTGCGGGAGGCTCCCATTTTTTGGGGTAGCCCCCAGCACCCCCGGAAGAGTGGGCAGGTCTCCCGCATACTGCTCGCACCCTAGTGATGCGAGCAGGATGGAGAGATAACCTCCCGCATTCGCGCGTCCATCGGGTGGAGAAGGGGTTAAAATGACGCAAATCGCATCATTTTAGCCCTGCCCCCTTCCCGCGGACCCGCAAATCGCGGCATTTCCTGATGCGGGGGCGGGGCTTAGTGATGTCACAGTCCGGCCCCGCCCCCCGAAGACACCTGCAGCGTCTCCTCTCCGGGCTTCTCCCGGAGAGGAGAAATACAATGTAGGCAAGTATGGACTGTGTTATAAATATCTTCTTTTTATTATTTTAATCATTATGACAGGGGAGGCGGTGCCTCCCCTGACTGCACGTCCCTGCTTCATTTGAACCCTTTGTGTTGTGAGTCATTATCCCCCTCCCACCCCCCAGCTTTGCTTTAGAGTGGTGCAAAGAACTGAATACTTGAAGACCAATGGTATTGCATATTTAAATTTATTTGTGAGAGCTCCACCTCTATACAAATTTAAAAAAAAACACAGTATAAAATTCTTTCCAGATGGCATTGATGCCTGAAGCGTCTCAAAAAAATGTCCTCTGGCCTCTCTAACTTGTGTTGGAGATGCAATGCGACCCCATGCTAACTTTATTATATTTGGTGGCACTGTCCCTCCCTGTCAGGGTTTTGGTATAAAGTTAATGAGCTCTATGAGGAAATAACTGGTCTTCCTTTCAAGCCAGAGTTTTGCCTTTTCATTTTAATGAATTTACCTATTTCTCAGTTTAAGAGGTCACTCCTCCATCTTATCCAGAGCTGTCATCTCATATATATTGAGATCATCTACTTCTCCCTGTTGGAGGATCGATCTCTGTATAAATATGGAGGTCCTCACATCTTCGGCCTTAAACAAAAACTCAGTATTTACTGCTGTTTGCTATGATCCGCATGCTAATATATTGCCCTCTAAATTTTCATCCCTAGTATTATTCCTCAGTGCCCTTTCTTACAAGGTTTGATAGGGATCACCCTCTACTGTGGAATTCTGTGTCCCTTTCCCTCTTCTCCCATCTCTTCCTCTCTTTTTCTCTTCTCTTCTTGCCTTGTCAAGGTCTCTAGTTCTCAATATATTTTCTATTATCTGCTACTCCATATTACAGTTTACTTGCATTCGACTCTTTGAGCTCTCAGTTCAGGGGCAAACGCAGGATTTTTAAAGGGTGGTTTCCATATGCTTGATGACGTGTTGTCTCCCAGCCACTGTGTCACCCCATCCTCCCTGTGTCCTGTCCCAGTTACTGTCAGCCCCCCCCCCCCCTCTGTATTCTGTCACTGTGTCACACCTCTCCTCTGTCTCCTGTCTCAATCACTGCATCACCCCCTCTATGTTCTGCCCCAATCACTTTGTCATCCCCCCTGTGATCTCTCCCAGACAGTGTCACCCCCCCCCCCATGTTCTGTCCCAGTCACTGGGTCACCCCCATGTTCTGTCCAAGTCACTGTCACCACCCCCCTCTGTGGTCTGTCATTGTGTCTCACTTCTCCTCTCTGTCCTGTCCCAATCACTGCGCCACCCCCCCCCACCCCCTTGCTCTGTCCCTATCAGTGTCCCACACATTCCCCCTTCCTCTGTTCTGTCCCAGTCACTGGGTCACCCCCACCCGTGTTCTGTCCCAGTTACTGTGTCACCCCCTTCTGTGTTCTGTCCCAGTCACTGTCACACACTTCCCCACGCTCACCGTGTCCTGTCCCAGTTACTGTGTCAACCCCCCTCTGTGTTCTGTCCCAGTCACTCAGTATCACAAACTCCCCCACCCTCGCCCTGTGTCCTGTTCCAGTCACTGAGTCACCCCCCCTGTGTTCTGTCTCAGTTACTGTGTCACCCCCACCCCCTTTGTGTTCTGTCCCGGTCAGTGTCACACACTTCCCCACCCTCACCCTGTGTCCTGTCACAGTCACTGTGTCATGTCCCCCATATTCTCTCCCAGACACTGTGCCCCCTTCCACTGGATTCCCTGCAGCTAGTTTAATGCACTTTCACCACTGACCTTCAGCGCAGCATAAGCAGCAGCTCCATATGCTTGTGTAGGGCGTTACAGTCTCCTACTGCCGGGCTCCTGCTGGTGTGCAGGTACCGGTGTCTCACCCCTCCCCCGCCATGCGACGCTGGTCAGTCTGCCTCTCAGGTACCATGCGGTAGCGATGCCCGGCAAACTGCTCCCTTCCTCTCCCAACCCCTTTACGCTGTTGGCTTCTGCCTGGGCCTCCCACTACGCCCACACACTTACATGCGGAGCTCCGGTACAGAGGGGGAAGCGACGGACCAATATGGTTGCGGCTGCGGTGATTGGGTGGGGCGGACAGTGATGTGGCTGCCACTATGGATAGGAGCGGAGGGCTGGGGGCGATCACTGGAGCAGCTGTGGTGGTAGATCGGTAGGCAGGGGAGGTTTCTGGGTACTCAGAAACCCCCCCCCCCCTGTGTGCGCTACTGCAGTTTACCTGATGCTACCTTTGTCTTCTTGGTTATTGAGACTATTGTATTATTTGCAGGGCCGTCTTTTCGTATGGGCTCAATGGGCTCTTGCCCAAGGGCCCCAGGAGTATAAGGGCCCTAGGCTGATAGCTGAGGGTCCCCTCTTTCCAGGGGTACCAGATTTTTGAAAATCGGCCTTGGGGAACCGGAGATATCCAAAGTGAAAGCAGTGGTCCCCATCCGAGCCTGTTAATTGCTCTTCCCAGCCAGATATCTCAGGTTCTGTCTAACATAGAGTTTTTCTGAGGGTATAATCCAAAAGCTGAGACTCTCCCCTTTTGCTGGAGACTGTCAGCTTGTCTCTACTGTGCCCAGAACCAGAGATATCAGCCTTCCAGCAGCTGGTCCCTGCTCCAGCTCCACACGCCTGGTATACAGTTTTATATATTCATTGGAGGATTGCTCTGGCTCCTGACCTATGATCCCCAAGTCCCCAGAACCTTCTGAAAGGTGGGACTCTCTAGTTTTTTTATCCCATCAAAGCTAAGAAATATATTTTCAGGAACTTGAGATATCTGCAGTCAAGCAAGCTGCCCTCCCACCAGAAAATGATGAATATTAAGCCCACTCCATTAGCCACCCCTCCCCAGCGTATTAAACACCCCCTACCACCCCGGAAGTCATGTACCAGAGCGCCGTCATTCAGCCCAATGCCCCCTTCTACAGTTTAGTGTTCTCCCTCCCACCCCATCTGTGCAGTAAAGGAGCAATTAGCAGAAATTACTGCTCCAGGTCCTGCATGCTGAGAGGAAGATAGAACACTAGCTACCGCCCGCGGAACATCAAAGCTGCCGCTGATAGCACACCCCACCCCTACCGCTTTAGGATGGGTAGGGGGCCCAATGCATTGCTGTGCCCAGGGGCCTACACTGCCGTTAAGACGGCCCTGATTATTTGGCTTCAGTGTTTCTTTCTGCTATACTTGCAATTACATAAATGGGGAAAGGAAAAGAAGACTCTTGGGTGGGCGCACACTTTGTGATTACAAATAGAAAAGGTGTGATGAAGTATATATATTACACAATTAAAACATAACCTTTATTATTAACTTTCATAAAATAGGTTTTCATTTTTGTATCCCATTACTTAAAATAAGCGGACATACATAGATAGTTTAGTCCTAGCAATTTTTGATAATCAGACCTTTCTTTACAAAGAAAATATGTATTGTATTCTGGTTTATCTATATCCACATAGATTGGCAGAAGAATGTGTACACTGACAGTACCACATCCATATTCCAGCACACCAGTACAAGCTTAGCCTGTATTTTAATAAAGATCTAAATTGATCTTGCAGATGTATATTGTTAGGGTAGCAATGTGAGCCCAATTTGCATAAGAAGCGTATTCCCTTATGAATAAATATTAGTTTATAATAGTCCTGATTTCAAAGCATACACCTAATGTAGAGTGAAGGAAGAAAAGATATTGGTGATAGTACCAGAGCCGGCCCTAACTAATATGATGCCCTAGGCAAGATTTTGGCTGGTGCCCCCTAGCACCACAGTTGGTTCCGCCTCTGACTTTTCACCTCTTTCCCAGCACCACCACCCCTCATCCATAGCAGTCCTTATTTTGGTGTTTGTACCCCCTATATTTTAAATAGGAACAGTTCGCACATTTGGCGCACAGCACAAAAAGGGGTGTGTTTTGCTGGCAAGGGGCATGGCCACACAATAGTAACCCCAATTCCAATTACGCCACACAGTACTGCAACTTTATTCACATTTGATCATGCGATAATGTCCATAATTCATATTACATCCCACAGTAGTATCACTTTACCTTATAAACGTTACTCCTCACAGTAGAGCCCCTTATTCATATTACATCACACTGAATTGCTCCTTATTCACATTACACAACACCCTATTGCTCTTTATTCACATTAGACGACGCAGTAGTGCCCTTTCTATACGCAATGCCACATAGTAGAGCACCTTATACACATAATGCCACACAGTAATGCCCCTTACACATATGAGACACATTATTAATGTCCTTATAAACATAATGCGCCTTACACATTATGACAACCTTTAATAATGCCATTTTACACATAATGTCCCTTACACATATGCCGCACATTATTAATGCCCTTATACACATAATGACACACATAGTGGCCCCTTACACATATGTTGCACATTATTAATGCATTTTTACATGACGCGCATAATGCCCCTTACACATATTCCGAACACTACTGCACAACCAACCCACTCACATGCACACAGCTGCTTAATGTCACTGTATCAACACCCCACTGAACTGTGTTAAGATTGAACCATAATTCTCGCTGATCACAAGTCCCTTGGCTACATACCAGCACACAGAATACTATCTATTAACACTTCCTCGTCCGCTAGTTACTCAAACAATTTGAAGCTTTTTGTACCAAATATTCAGATGGGGAGTTGTGAATGAGTGCAGAATAATAAAGGTATAAATATGAAACTATTGCTTTTAGATTAGGGTTAAAGCATTCTATTTAGTAGGCTTATTGACTGAAAATCATTTTTGTATGGTATATGCCTATTTATTATCTCTGATATGGCTCCTGTGTTAATGACAGACTCAGTGCATACAACTGACCTGCTGACTTTCTGATGTTATTTACTAAGCACCAAAAACCAAGAGTTTTTGGAACTTGATAGATGGAAACAGCTATCATAGTGCAAAAAGGGATCTGTTCAGGTCTTTCCTTTCCCTCCGATGTATGTGAGGCTAATTCAGAGTTGATCGCAGCAGCAAATTTGTTAGCTGTTGGGCAAAACCATGGCCCTCATTCCGAGTTGTTCGCTCGCAAGGCGATTTTAGCAGAGTTGCTCACGCTAAGCCGCCGCCTACTGGGAGTGAATCTTAGCATCTTAAAATTGCGAACGAAGTAATCGCAATATTGCGATTACACACCTCGTAGCAGTTTCTGAGTAGCTTCAGACTTACTCGGCATCTGCGATCAGTTCAGTGCTTGTCGTTCCTGGTTTGACGTCACAAACACACCCAGCGTTCGCCCAGACACTCCCCCGTTTCTCCGGCCACTCCTGCGTTTTTTCCGGAAACGGTAGCGTTTTTTCCCACACGCCCATAAAACGGCCTGTTTCCGCCCAGTAACACCCATTTCCTGTCAATCACATTACGATCGCCAGAACGATGAAAAAGCTGTGAGTAAAATTACTAAGTGCATAGCAAATTTACTTGGCGCAGTCGCAGTGCGGACATTGCGCATGCGCATTAAGCGGAAAATCGCTGCGATGCGAAGATTTTTTTCCGAGCGAACAACTCGGAATGAGGGCCCATGTGCACTGCAGGGGTGGTAGATATAACATGTGCAGAAAGAGTTAGATTTGGGTGGGGTGTGTTCAAACTGAAATCTAAATTGCAGTGTAAAAATAAAGCAGCCAGTATTTACCCTGCACAGAAACAAAATAACCCACCCATATCTAACTCTCTCTGCAAATGTTATATCTGCCCCCCCTGCAGTGCACATGGTTTTGCCCAACTACTAACAAATTTGCTGCTGCGATCAACTCTGAATTATCCCCACTATTAGGACAGAGCTAAAGCTATATGTATAGTGAAAAGTGTATAAATCTATAGTGTCAGAATCGCATGTGATGAGCCCCTCTTCAGATGGTCTTGATTCCCTGAAATCTGCTCCTTTTTATGGTAAGGAGGTCCAGGTATGCGAAGAGAGATCCAATGTCTCTGCTTGAATCCCTTAGTTGGGTGTTGGGATATCCATGCACATGCGTGAACCCAGTCACACTCAGCAGTGTTATTTTCACTACTATAGAAATGAGAGGAGATGCAGCTGACAACTGATGGGAATCCTTCTCAAAGCCTTACATCATATCGGCTCCCCCCCATCTCCATAGATCCCGGTATTATTCTCTTCTTCCTATGCACTTTACTAGGACATCGGCGGTTTGCAGGAAGACCACCAACTCTTCCAGGTACCCAGGGTACTCTCAGAAAATGCATATGTCTCCCAGAGAGTCAGGGAAAGTATGTAAATACGGATATAATGCATTGTCCTGTTAATCACTATTAGACGACATTTCTGCTCATACTTTGGAATAGTAACTCTGCCGCTATAGGGCCTATTTATCAAATATTATTTGCTGGATATCCTGCAAATAATAAATATCCCCCGAATGTATGCAGCTGGAGAGCGCAGCAGATATCATCAAGTCAACAAACAGAACACGAAAATGTGAGATAAACCTAAACGTGAGGTCTACTACCCATCTCCTGACAAGTACATTAAGGTACCAGGTGGCAGAGGGGCTACAGAAATGTTTATTTGTTCGTATTGTTGCACAGGATTTAAGTGGTTACAGGTACAATAATATAATTATAGTTCCATCTTCTTATAGTTAGAGTTTTTCTTGAGCCATTATGAGTAAGAAATCAGGTTCATTTTCAATAGACCTAGATGTCTGCTGATGTCCAGCCTTGAGGCCTTCTACCCAAGTGATAAACCTCTAGGAAGCCCTTGTGATCCTCCTCTGCACATTAGCCAGAGAACAAATAGGATTGACATAGAAGAGGTTAACTTGGCCTTTTCACAGCCGCCACTCCTGCTAATCCGTGGTCTATTTGCTGTATGAATGGGATTATTACGGTGAGTTTATTGAGCCTGCACCAAGAAACGCTTTTGCATAAACAGTTTACACAATGCTGCTCCACACAAGCGAGAGCACTTTGCAGGTTGTAATAAAAATAAACCACAGCTCACGTTCTGTCCTAGAGGTTTCAAACATCTTAGTGTCTGGTTTGTTTGTTGAATGTTAACATTTCAAATAAATTGCTTCCCTCTGTTCTTCTTTTACTGACACTCTTCAGAAAAGTTTCAAAGTTTAGGAAAGAATATTTTAACATCCCTATGTGTAAACTGCTATTCAAAAAGATTCCTATTACCATTCTGTTAACTGAAAGTATGCAACATTGTACAACACTTAGCCTCATAATTGCATACATTTGTTAAGAAAAACAAAACATTTACTGATATTTCGCCAAGAACATATACTGTAGGTATTTGTTTTATTTATAAAATGCATGTGTCTTGGCATATTTCCTCTTATATCCTTTTTCTTAATGTTTAACCTATTAGGTACTCTACAGCTCAGAAAGGGCGTGGTATATTCATACTTGCCTACTTTTGTAAACTCGTTTCAGAGAGATTATAGGGGGTCATTCCGAGTTGATCGCTCACTGCCGATTTTCGCAGCGCAGCAATCAGGTAAAAAAATGGCAAAACTGCGCATGTGTATGCACCGCAATGCGCACGCGCGTCGTACGGGTACAAACAGCATCGTTGCTGTGCAATGCGTATAGCAACGATTACATTCGCACAGCCGATCGCAAGGAGATTGACAGGAAGAGGGCGTTTATGGGTGTCAGTTGACCGTTTTCTGGGAGTGGTAGGAAAAACGCAGGCGTGACCAGGCGTTTGCAGGGCGGGTAACTGACGTCAATTCCAGAACCTCCATCGCTAGAATCATCGCACAGGATAAGTAACTTCAGGGCTGGTCTTGTTTTGCACAAAATGTTTTTGTACCGTTCGGCTGCACATGCGATCGCACACTTGCAAAGCGAAAATACACTCCCCCTTGGGCGGCGACTATGCGTTTGCACGTCTGCAAAAAGTAGCTAGCGAGCGATCAACTCGGAATGAGGGCCATAGTCTTTACTAGAATGCAGCACATAGAGCGTGGCATGACGTTGAGGGGACTTGTGTAGCTCCACATATGGGCGTGTCTAAGCTTAAATGCTTGTTGCTAAATATTTCTATCTAACACCAGTAGCAATATATTTTGGGAAATGTTGGTGCCAACATTGCTGCCTGCAATACTGGATTTCTTATTTGAATCTATTTGCTGTGATATTTCTTTTCTTCTCACTCATCACAATAAACATGATACATGTGATGCCTATGCACTAAATTTCAAATGCTATTTGGTCATGTGTGAATTCTTACTTTAATGATCATCTTTTGGTAAAAAAATGAACTTTAAAACTTTTTTTATTATCCTTTTTGTGCGTTAACTAAATATTACTAATAAAACATTCCACAGCTCACACACACTAGAAGAATCAGCAGCCTGCTGATATAATAAGAAACACATCACAGGGGTCAGGCAAGCTGTAATTTCTACTGCCAAGTGTCATACAAGGTTTTCCTGAGAGTCACCAGCAGAGGCTGATGAGCCTGGACAGAAGTCATGCTAGCTCATTGTCCTTGCCCAGAAATTCCTTAGTGGAACCCAGGCTGCAGTGAAGAATCCAAAAAATCGGGAGATCTGATTTATAATGCAGGGCAGTGGGTGATAAGAGCTTCAAATGGAACTCTAACACAGGATCTGGAAGGGTAGTCAATTATGGGAATATTATGTTGATGTTCAGAATGTCAACACCAGAATAATGATGCCCATCAGTGGGTTAACCATTGATGGTACCATTGATGGTTAACCTCAGTGGTGTAAAACCATCTGCAAAGCAACCATTGATGGCTTCACCCATCAATGGTCATCCCTGCTTCAGTATTGACTGGACTGCAGGCCAATCAGAACCTGGGGGCAGGACTTCAGGGGTGCATCGGGGGGTTGGGCATTTCTCCATGTGCATGCACCTTGTAGAAAAACAAAAAAAAAGTGGTTCTGTATCGTTGATGGCGGGAAACCATCTGGTTCTTCCCCATTGATGGTAAACGTATTCAACATTGAACATAGACCATCAATGTTTTTTTTTTTTTTAAAGCATTAATGGTTTATGGCCATCCCTACACCAGAATGTGGACATGGGGGTATATTTACTAAGGTCCCGATTTTGACCGAGATGGTGTTTTTTCTTCAAAGTGTCATCTCGGGAATTTACTAAACTCAAATCACGGCAGTGATGAGGGCATTCGTATTTTTTTGGAACTCAAAGAAAAAAAATACGAATGAATACACCATCGGTCAAATACGCCTGTAATTTGGTAGAACTCGGTAATTTACAAAAAAGTGTAATTCACAAACACTGCCAGCAATAGCCAAACTTGGTGGGAACTTTGAGGTCAACAGTGAGGTTACTTTCGGTCAATCGCTAACCGCAAAGTTCCCACCATTGGTTACAATGGAGCGCATAGGCGCTACATTGTATCACTGCCGTGTGCTGCCTGACAGACACTACAGGAGCACACAGCCAATCAGGAGGGTGCCATGACGTGGCGCTCCCTGATTGGCTGAAGGAACCCTCTTAGACAGAAGTCAGGGGGGGTTCCTGGCAGTCGGGGAAAGGGGTCCCATGTGAAAACATGGGGCCCCTTTCAGTGCGTGGTCGGGTGTCTGTTTTTTTATTTTGCAAAGTACGTGGATTACAAATAGAACAGAAGAGGACCGATCTACACTGGATTATGTGAGTATAATTTTTCCAACAGGTACCCCATGGATTCTACATGGAGAAGAGGACCGACCCTCGTGTGAACATAGGTAAGTATGTATGTTTGGAGGTGTGGATGTATGTAATAAACTTTTACTTTCAAGGTGTGTGTGTCCTGTTTTTATTGGGGTATTATTTTAGTAGTAGTACTACAGGTACCAGCGGGCCCGGTTTTCCTCCGCATGCTGGTACTTGTGGTTCTCCAAGTACCAGCTTGCGGGGGAGGCTTGCTGGGACTTGCAGTACTGCTACTAAAAACAATATCCACATTTTGACAAAAAGGCTATCAGCCCCCCATCCGCCGCCCTTGGATGGGGGGACAGCCTCGGGCTTCACCCCTGGCCCTTGGGTGGCTGGAGGGGGGGGACCCCTTGATTGAAAGGGTTCCCACTCCTCCAGGGTACCCGGCCAGGGGTGACTAGTTGGGTATGTAATGCCAGGGCCGCAGGGACCAATATAAAAGTGTCCCCCGGCTGTGGCATTATGTATCTGGCTAGTGGAGCCCGGTGCTGGTTTCAGAAATACGGGGGACCCCTACGCTTTTTGTCCCCCGTATTTTTGGAACCAGGACCAGGCGCAGAGCCCGGTACTGGTTGATTAAATATGGGGGAACCCCTGTCACTTTTTTCCCCATATTTTTTCAACCAGGACCGGCTCAAAGAGCCCGAGGCTGGTTTTGCTTAGGAGGGGGGACCCCACACATTTTTTTTTTAATTTTTAACAATGTTTTATTTTTTACGAAAGGTGCACAATGAAGCCCAGCACGGATCTCACAGATCCGGCCGAGATTCATTGTGTTAAAGTCGGCAGTGTTTTACAATTCACTCCCGTAAAACACTGCCAAAAAATACGAATGACATCGACATCGGTAAATACGAAAATGCAGAATACGACAGCTTAGTAAATTAGTCGTAATAAATTCAAAAAGATGCAAATTTACACTTTCGATGTCATTCGTGTTTGAACTTTAACCTCATTCGGAAAAATACGAATTTTAGTATATATACCCCATGGTCTGAATGTCAACATACAGAATGTCAATAGTGTGAATGTTGATAGTCAACATTGCAATTTTAGATTCACTTTAACCGTAACCCTAACTTTAACCACAGCAAACGCTAACTGCTTTCTAGCCCCACCCCTAAAATTATGACAATGGTGACTGTATGCCCTCGGACGAACATTGTAATTTTTATTAAATTCTTACAATATTTTCTCTTCCAGGCACTAACAGTACAGTATATCACCATGCACTGTTGTTTATTATGGCTGCACTTTGATACAAGCCAATTCGGATTTCTTTTCTGCATTGTTTCATATATCAGGACAATGGAAATAAACAACTCAGCCGGTGTCTATAAAGACACAGAATCAAGCTAAAAAGATTGATGAATGCAATGCACTCATATATAGAATATAATTAAACTCTTCTAAAGTTAGGAAACATATTTTTAAATATCAGAACATTGTATTATATCATATTAGAAATACTTTATTTTGACCCCTCTTTGATGTTCTTAATGAAAGCAGTTTATGTACTGTAAATACCCTTCTTTTATGTAACATACTGTAATAAACAAATGCTTTGAGACTAATTATCTGCAAGGCGGATTATTGTCTGGCGAGGTGACTAATTGGGTGTTTAGTTTAGGTGGGCAACTGAATAATAGTCAGTAAATATGAGCAAATTTACAGCCAGAGCACGTTTTACGAAACCGTTTGGTTTTACATGGCTTAATGCTGAATTGTCCATAATTGTGCCCCAAATTGTAGGCAAACAATTGTGCTTGTTAGTTGTGACCATATGCAAAACAGCATCTCCGACAGCAACCCTAGCATGGGCACTAAGTTTTAGCCAGGCTAACATCACAGGCATTTATCTCCCATTCGCACCATTATTTTAAATCATTTCTTTTATTTGCAACAAACACATTCACTATTATGCAACAGTTTAACTTTAAAAAATCCTCTGTAAAACAACAGAAAACACGCCCTGTCTCTGTAATGAATAACAAAAAAGTTTTACTTTAAACTCTCTCACAGATGAATACTGACATCCGCCCCCCTAAAACCTTAACTGAATAAATAATAACACATAACAACTGGAGTTGGCATTTAAAAAGTAATCAAATTTATTTTGATAACTAATTTAATTTTTAAAATTGTTAGTAGGTGGACACAGAGAACAGCAAACAAAACAATAACTTACATAGAGCAACTTAGGGCTTATTTCAGACTTGATTACAGCAGCAAATTTGTTAGCTAATGGGCAAAACCATGTGCACTGCAGGGTGGTGGTGGCCGATGTAACATGTGCAGAGAGAGTTAGATTTGGGTGGGTTATATTGTTTCTGTGCAGGGTAAATACTGGCTGCTTTATTTCTACTCTGCAATTTAGATTTCACGTTGAACACACCCCACCCAAATCTAACTCTCTCTGCACATGTTATATCTGCCCCCCCTGCAGTGCACATGGGCCCTCATTCCGAGTTGTTCGCTCGCAAGGCGATTTTAGCAGAGTTGCTCACGCTAAGCCGCCGCCTACTGGGAGTGAATCTTAGCATCTTAAAATTGCGAACAAAGTAATCGCAATATTGTGATTACACACCTCGTAGCAGTTTCTGAGTAGCTTCAGACTTACTCGGCATCTGCGATCAGTTCAGTGCTTGTCGTTCCTGGTTTGACGTCACAAACACACCCAGCGTTCGCCCAGACACTCCCCCGTTTCTCTGGCCACTCCTGCGTTTTTTCCGGAAACGGTAGCGTTTTTTCCCACACGCCCATAAAACGGCCTGTTTCCGCCCAGTAACACCCATTTCCTGTCAATCACATTACGATCGCCAGAACGATGAAAAAGCCGTGAGTAAAATTACTAAGTGCATAGCAAATTTACTTGGCGCAGTCGCAGTGCGGACATTGCGCATGCGCATTAAGCGGAAAATCGCTGCGATGCGAAGATTTTTTCCGAGCGAACAACTCGGAATGAGGGCCATGGTTTTGCCCATTAGCTAACAAATTTGCTGCTGCGATCAGGTCTGAATAAGGCCCTCAGTCATTAGTGTTTATCTCTCCCTCAATAAACAAAGCACTTTCGTCATCCTTTGTGGGGAGAGCACACCCTATTAATATAAAATACCATATACACAAATAAACATACATTCTTTGCGTCACAAACAAACAAAACAGTAACACACAAAGAAGACTCACAAAAGGGAGGAAAGAAGGGAATGTACAGAAGACAAGATGAATTGTGCTATCTGTCAACTCATAATACCAGTAAGAAACTCTGAACCTCACGCATAATAGGTTCCCTCTTCACTAAGGAAAAACCCAGAAACATCTACAAGTATCAATAACTTATTTTTTAAAGGGAGGGGGCAACTCTCATCTCAACCTCTGTCCACTCCTTTCCCTGACCACCCCTCCCCATCCATCTCACCAACTCTTAACATCTTTTTCCCCTGTAACTGAAGATGAAGCAATAGCCCTCATACAGTCCTTCCCCCAACCACCTCTCCACTTGACCCTATCCCATCTTACTCACCTTCTCTAGTTCTCCCTCTCGTCAGGCACTGTGCCCTCTGCCTACAAGCATCCCCATATCTCCCCTATTATTAAAAAATCTACTCCTGATCTTAACTTTCTCTACAACTAATGACCCATCTCTCTCCTCCCTTTGCCTCCAAACTCCTTGAGCGCATTGTTTACAACCACCTTACTGCCTTTCTTTCTGCCCACTCCCTGCTTGACCTATTTCAGTCTGGCTTCCTTCCTCTCTACTCCACTGAAACTGCCCTCATGAGAGTCTACAATGACCTCCATGTTGCCAAATCGAAGCGCCACTACTCTCTGCTTATTCTCCTTGACCTCTCTGCTGCTTTTGACGCTATGGACCACTCTCTCCTCCTGCAAATCCATCACTCCATTGGTCTTCATGATACTGTCCTCTCCTGGCTGTCCTCCTACTTCTCTGACCACTCCTTCTCTGTCTCCTCTCATGACTCTACATCTCCCACACTTCCAATAACAGTAGGTGTCCACCAAGGTTCTGTCCTTGTTCTTTTTTCTCTCTATACATCCTCTTTAGGTGAGCTAATTTGCTCTTTCGACTTCCAATATTTTCTCTATGCTGATGACAGTCAAATCTACCTTTCCTCCCCTGACCTCTTCCCCCTCTCTCCTCACTTATATCTCCAGTTGTCTCTCTGCTATCTCTTCTTGGATGTCCTGGGGCTTTCTTAAACTTTACATGTCTAAGACTGAGGTGATCTTCTTCCCACCCTCCCGCATAATCTCACCTCCCACAATTTCACTAACCATGACGGCATAAATACTATATCTCCTTTAGCCCACAAATACTCTGTCTTTGAGTTATCCTTGATTCCTCCATTTCCTTCAAACCACACACTCAGCAGATCTCGCAGTCCTGCCGTTTCCATATAGAAAATAGTTCCAGGATCAGACCCTCTCTCACTCTGGAAGCTACTAAGACCCTCATCCACTCACTGGTCATCTCCATGTTGGACTACTCCAATCCTTTCTACCCCATCTCTCATACTAACCCTCTGCTACGTGGCTCACTTCTACCCCAAATATGTCACCCCTGTCTGCCTGCCCCTCCCCTTCAGAATGTAAGCTCTTACAAGCAGGTTCCTCTTCCCTCATGTGGTTTTCACTTTTTTTGCTAATTTGTTTATGTACTTTGTTAGGTGGTGCGGAACCCTTGTGGTATAAATAAATGATAATAATAATAATAATAATAATAATAATAATTCTAATAATAATAAAATTGATCTTAACCTTACAAGTCTGACTTATGCCTCACAAAAATGCACACAAAAGCACAGTATGCCTGATTCAGATGTGGTTGGAGGAGGCATTGGTGCTGCAGCAATACACTAGTATGGAAATGCAGCAGGAGGCGTCTGATATAAGTAAATACCTCCTGCTTGAATTAGCGATTCGTGCTGCATACTGGTTACGCAAGCCATTTGCCGCAGTTCCTAAAAAGAAGCCAGAAAATCTCTTGGCACTGTGCCAAAATGGAGGCCGTCACCGCCTCAAAACATCAGCAAATTGTCAATCACTGACAGTCTGCAGCTATTCTGCTACCTACATCGCAGGGCCCGGACTGCACATGCGCAGGTACCAACCATTGGTACATTGCGACATGTGAAGCTCCACGTTGGGACCTGAATGTATCTCCAAATGATGAATAAATTATCATACAGCCTATCACAAGCACTTTGCTAGGGCTGAGGACTTTCATCATTCTCTACTGAACCCTGTTCCCAATCGATAATGTGGCTTTCTTAGGCATACTGTAAATCTTTTTTCCAGGCTGCATAATTGCAATTAGAAAACACCATTACTTTACTTGGTTATTGTCCCATCATTCATGAATGTCCCATGTCACTTAATACTATTTTGTCATTTTGTTCTGTAATTCAGTTATACTCTTCTCTGTATATACTGCTGTCCTGTACTATGCCACTATACACTGGTTTGTGATCACAAGTGTTACAGGTTGAGTATCCCACATCCAAATATTCTGAAATACGGAATATTCCGAAATACTTAAATTTTTGAGTGAGATAGTGAAACATTTGTTTTCTGATGGCTCAATGTACACAAACTTTGTTTAATACACAATGTTATTAAAAATATTGTATTAAATGACCTTCATGCTGTGTGCATAAGGTGTATATGAAACATAAATGAATTGTGTGTATGTACAGTACACACACTTTGCTTAATGCACAAAGTTATTACAAATATTGGCTAAAATGACCTTCAGGCTGTGTGTATAAGGTGTATATGAAACATAAATGCATTCTGTGCTTAGACTTAGGTTCCATCGCCATGATAGCTCATTATGGTATGCAGTTATTCCAAACTACGGAAAAATCCGATATCCAAAATACTTCCGGTCCCAAGCATTTTGTATAAGGGATACTCAACCTGTACCAGCTAATGCCCATCATTTTATTCCTTTAGTAATCTTTCCAGAAGTCAAGTTTTTGACCCTGCTCTGGGAAATCATTGACTTGAAATGTAGCTACAGTGGGAGGCCAGTACAAGACTCTTCCTATTTATTTTTCCAAAGCCTCTTCCCAAACGTGAAAAATCTGCATCTGATTTTAAGCAGTGAGAGAAAACCCATTTTTAATCCAAAATGTAATCAGACTATAAATGACGGCAATTGTCTTAAAAAAAACATGTTTTGAATATTGAGTAATTTTAAGCGAATGCAAATTAATGTGTTTAATCAGGTAGGACAATAGCTCTTTGTCAGGGAAAACTGCTTTGACTCAAACTTCTGTCATGCCCTCCAACTTACCATTCCCTGAGGAGCATCGGAAGAGCATTAAAATCTCTTGTGTTGGGGACAAAGTCTGGCCAGCTCAGCTTCTGATACTGTATAAAGACAAGGATAAGTGCTTTCATCTGTACAGCTCTGGGACACTTGGATTAAAAATATTCTGTTTTGACACATGCGTAGACAAATGTTTACTATGAACATGTCAAAAAAGCCAAACTTCCCTTAATTCCTGTACACATGTGTGTTTGTTTGTTTACATGTTTACCAGGGTGACTGGATTTTACTGAACTGATCAAATAGTGAATGAATAATGGAATTTGACAGCTGCATAATTTGTGACAGCTGTATAACTGACATGGCACAATGATGCATCAGCATGAAGATATTGGCAGAGCCCATGATACAGAGCAATTTCCCCATGCCATTTTGCGCCACAATGAAAAATTCAACACAAATATACTGTATTTGCTCAGTCTGTAGGTCTTAGGTGTGAATATGGGATGCAGTTAATATACCAGCTGTCAGGATCCTGGTGTTCAGGAGACTGACGCCGGAATCCTGACAGCAGTGACGTGCGGTGGGGTGAGGCAACGTCCCTGCCTGACAGCTGGTGAAATCCCGACACCTGGAATCCCGACATACACTGGGTATTCCCACTCGTTTGGTGTGTCCATGCCACCAGTGGGAATAGAACCTTTGGTGTGCGAATGATGCCTTGTGAGCGCGGGTACTTGCTGTCGGGATTCCAACAGACAGGATGCCTGCTGTCATTATATAGTCACAGCCGGCATCCCGTCTGCCAGGATATCATATGTATCCCGTGAATATATATGCGATGTCCACCAAGTTTATCTGTCAGGCATTATTTAAATCCAATGGATCACCAGAATGCCATTGCCAATGCTTTTGGATTTCCACCTTTTTTTTTTTTAATAATCAATGTTCCAGAGGAACAAAGGGAAGCTTTTTAGTGGTAAGCTCCTAACTGAATGGTCATTGCGCCTGTCCAATCACATGACGTCTTCACTACATATTTATTTTGCTCACATTTGACCTAAAGAGCCTGGAGAATATATCAATATAGTTAATTCCAGTTGTTAGAAAAAAAGATAAGAGTAAGGGCCCAAAGGTAGGGTGGTGTGGAAATCTCCTATAAGTATCGAGTAGCAGCTGCTCTCTGGCAATTAAATCTTTAATAGAGTTTAACTATTTGCAATGCATTCCACTTGCAAAAGTGCAATACCTGTTCTTATCACCATCTCAGGCCCTGACACTTTTGCTTTCATTTTTGACCTTCCAGGAACATCTCCTTCCACAAAGTGCCATTTTGTTACTAAATTGACATACTGTAATTCTGGCATCATTTTAATTTTCCTTCACTTACTGAATCCATGAGAATAAGGCAAATGACCACATAAGAAATATAGGGCCTAATTCAGATCTGATCGTAGATGTGCTAAATTTAGCACATCTACGATCAGTTTCTCAGACATGCAGGGGGACGCCCAGCACAGGCTAGTCCACGCCCCACATATCTGGCCCTACCCCCCGCAAAGGTGCAAAAGCATAGCACAGCGGCGTTGCTTTTGCACCAGCTCAAGAGCTCCCTGCCTCGTCGCATCCCGGGTCACACGCAGAGCCGGCCCTAACCAATATGATGCCCTAGGCAAGATTTTGGCTGGTGCCCCCTAGCACCACCGCTGGTTATGCCTCTGACCTTGCACCTCTTTCCCAGCACCATCACCCCTCACCAATAGCAGTCCTTGTACCCCCTATATTTTAAATAGGAACAGTTCGCACATTTGACGCACAGCCCAAAAAGGGGCATCTTCTTGCTGGGAAGGGGCATGGCCACACAATAGTAACCAAAATTCCAATTACGCCACATAGTACTGCAACTTTATTCACATTTTATCTTGCGATAGTGTCCATAATTCATATTACATCCCACAGTAGTATCACTTTACCTTATAAACGTTACTCCTCACAGTAGAGCCCCTTATTCACATTACATCACACTGAATTGCTCCTTATTCACATTACACCATACCTTATTGCTCTTTATTCACATTAGACGACACAGCAGTGCCATTTCTATATGCAGCGCCACATAGTAGAGCACCTTATACACATAATGCCACTCATTAGTAATGCATTTATACACAATTCCACACAGTAATGCCCCTAACACATATGAGACACATTAATGTCCTTATAAACATAATGCACCTTACACATTATGACAACCTTTATTAATGCCCTTTTACACATAATGTCCCTTACACATATGCCGCACATTATTAATGCCCTTATACACATAATGACACACATAGTGCCCCCTACACATTTGCTGCACATTATTAGTGCCCCTATACACATAATGACACACATACAGTAGTACCCTGTTACACATATGCCGCACATTATTAATGCCCTTATACACATAATGACACACATAGTGGCCCTTTACACATATGTTGCACATTATTAATGCATTTTTACATGACACACATAATGCTCCTTACACATATTCTGAACACTACTGCACAACCAACCCACTCACATGCACACAGCACTCACACTGCCACTAACACTGTGACCTCTGCCTCTGCTCGGATAAAGATGTGTCCTCATAAATCTTGCATCAATGCTAACGTCGGGCACCTTTTATTTAGTGAAATGCATCTTATTTGCATTGCTATGTGGCTAGGATGCACAAGCAGCTTCTGCTGATTAAACTGATATGCAGCATGCCTATATACTGTGTGAGACTGTGGCTGTATCTGCATATGAAATGCTACACACAGAATATAGGCATGCTGCATATCATTTTAATCAGCAGAAGCTGATGATGCCCCTAGGCATATCAAATGCCCTAGGCAATTGCCTACTTTGCCTATGCCTATGGCCGGCTCTGGTCACACGCCTCCATTGTCCGGACCGTGCCCAACGGCATTCTAACGACGTTGTCATGCCCCCTCCAGTCCCGTGACTACCTCTGCCTGTCAATCAGGCAGAGGCGATTGCAGCCCAGAGATGCTGTTAGCACCTCACTGGGCTTCCGGGGTGCTGCGCGTGCGCACTCCACAAAGTAATTCAGAGTATGATCGCTGCCACTGCAGCGATGCAGTCTGAATTACCCACATAACTAGAAGAGACCAATTACTAGGACCCACTGTGTTACAAATGACTCACTAGAGGGAAGACTGTAACAGTAATGCCATGTCAATATCCTGCATGCAATGCAGTGGTGTAACACTATGGAGGACAGCTACTACAGGCCCATAAGGCATAGGCGTTTCTATAATGGATGCAGTTTGTGCAGTGCACATGGGCCCCTGGGTCTGGGGGTCCCAACAATGCACACACTGCGCCCATATATACTTGCCCCTCCAGAGTCCCACGGAGGCTGCCCTGCATTACGGACACAAATCACTTGGAAAATGGCCGCTGCGGCCATTTCCGTGTGATTTGCGCATGCGTATTTGAGATGTGCTCTGGAACAAGGCACGTTCTCAATGTTCCTGGAGACCTGCGCATGCGCAGTAGACTCTGGCATTATGCCAGAGTCTATTTGCTGCTGGAGAAGAGGGGCCCGCAGCGGAGGTTGCATGTGGATCCACATCTCTCTTAAAACGCCCCTGCCATAAGGAGTTATGATGCAATTCCATAATCAATCAATCAATCAATCAATCAATCAATCAAACAACCATAGCTTTACTGTCATTCGCAAATCCACAACATGAACTGACAACAAAACACATATCCATAGCCTGATGAAGGGAAACTGAAACTCTTTGCTGGTGGGACCCTCTGTCATCTGGACAACTGTGCCTTGGTGAGCAGCTTTGACCTGAATATTGGAGAGTGACAGGGACTCTTTCTATGCGCTTGTCTGATACTGTTAGGACTTACAGTATTACCATCTGCTAGGCAGACTGATACACTGGGAGAGTGTATGTTTTTATCGTACATGTGTAATATCATACATTTTAAAACAGTATTATGGGGGTAATTCAGACCTGATCGCTCGCTAGCTGTTTTTTGCAGTACTGCGTTCGCATAGTCGCTGCCCACCGGGGAGTGTATTTTAGCTGTGCAAGTGTGCGATCGCATGTGCAGCCGAGCAGTACAAAAAGAACATGTGCAGTTTCTGAGTAGCCCAGGACTTACACAGCAGCTGCGATCACTTCAGCCTGTCTGAGACCGGAATTGACGTCAGACACCCGCCCTGCAAACGCTTGGGAACGCCTGCGTTTTTCAAACCACTCCCAGAAAACGGTCAGTTGACACCCACAAATGCCTTCTTCCTGTCAATCACCTTGCGATCACCAATGTGAATGGATTCTTCACACAAACCCATCGCAGAGCAACAAACCGCTTTGTACCCGCGCAACACGCCTGCATATTGCGGTGCATACGCAGTTCTGACTTGAGCGCAACTGTGCAAAAAACGCTAGTGAGCAATCAGGTCTGAATTAGGCCCTATGTTAGGCACTTTTTATTTCTTCTGTCACATCTGATGGGGAGTCTAGCCCTTGATGAGTAATAAAGATTCATATTATATGGAAACCGTGCTGTGCTGTTTTTACCTTATTTGTATATTAGCCTATGCTAATTATTCCTCATTAAAGGCAGCCTTATTACAATAAGGGTGATAGAAAAGGTGTGTGTCCTATATTATATCTGTATTAGGCTATACCACTTATACACCATTCTAAGTACATGAGGATTTCACTGGAGTTACGCTGTGCGGGTCATCCTATATCATTTGTTCTTGTCCTGATTAAGTCCTCCTGGTTGCGGAATCTTGAAAAGTAACCTCATTACCAGAGGGGATTTAAAGGGGGAATCAGTATATGTTACCGACAGATGAGATGCCAGCTGTCAGTATACAGACATCAGCATCCCGTCTGTCGGAATTCTGGCAGCAAGGCTGTGAGTGCCCTCACGGGCTCGCTACGCTTGCCATGCTTCGGGCCTTGTGGCTCACTGTGCTTGCCACAGGTTCTATTCCCACCCGGTTGGTGGCATGGACCCCCCAACCCAGTGGGAATACCCTGCGGAAGTGGGTCTCCCGACAGTCGGTATTTTAACTTTATCCCTTTAAAGGTGTGTGTGTCTGAACATATTTTTTTCACAATTCTTCACACACAATTCTAAAAAGTGAAGTGGCTCAGTTGGTGAATACTTCTCCATGGTGTGTTAACTATCTACACTGAGGCAAAAAGTAATTGTCCATGCAGTGGTGATTTGAGCACTATTTCACAGCACAGGAGAGTTGTGTGCTGCTGATGGTCTGTGCTGACCTACCTGTCCATCCACTCTAGTGCTGCTGAGAATACCTATCTGTCCAGTGTCCATCCACTCCAGTGCTGCTGAGAATACCTATCTGTCCAGTGTCCATCCACTCTAGTGCTGCTGAGATGACCTATCTGTCCAGTGTCCATCCACTCTAGTGCTGCTGAGATGACCTATCTGTCAAGTGTCCATCCACTCAAGTGCTGCTTAGCTGACATATCTGTCCAGTATCCATCCACTCCAGTGCTACTTAGCTGACCTATCTGTCCATTGTACATCCACTCCAGTGCTGCTGAGCCGACCTATCTGTCCAGTATCCATCCACTCCAGTGCTACTTAGCTGACCTATCTGTCCATTGTACATCCACTCCAGTGCTGCTGAGCTTACCTATCTGTTCACTCCAGTCCCCTCAGGCTCCTTAATGTTGTTAATATTGAAAGAGCTAGATTACAGTACAGCCATTTAGCAAGTCATTGTGAATTATTTTTTTATAGTGCATGAACTTAGTTACAGCTATTGTATAAGTGTATCACACTGATGCTGCTGCATAACCCTAAGTGTCACACTGGTGTATTTTTTGTCACTACTCGCAGTGCAGCTGCAGCCCTGTGCTAATATATTTTTTGTACTACTGATGTGTGGTGTAGGTGCCATGCCCGACTGCATTCACATAAATACAGTATAATGCACTGTGAGTCCGCAGTGTGAGTTGTCATTTGTGAAAAAAGTGAAAATAAATACTGAAGTTGTCTTTTGTACAACTTGTGTGTGCTGTAGGTGCTGTGCACCACCGTGTTCACATAAATATAAGCACTGAGTCAATATGGATCAAGATCAGTTGATATAAGAGCAGGAGAAGCAACCAAGTACTAGTGCAGTGGCTGCTGCCAGTCATAATAGCACTACAACATCTAGTAAAGGTGGTCCAGGAGGCAGAAAGTTTAGAAAAGGGCACCTGAAATAAAAATCTTTCACACTGTTAAAAAAGAGGTAGTGGTGTCACATTGAAAATTGACAAATCCCTGCTCAAACCCCCCCCCCCCCCCCATTAAGGGCACAAACTGTGCCTTCACAAATCCCCGTGGGGGTCTAGAGGAGTCAACATTAGCTACAGTATGTGTGAGCCTGACATTTCTCAGACTGTACTCGTAGAGAAGTCTCCTTCACCTTCTTCCACCATTTCTGCACCATCTGCAAATGTGGGGATGAGCAGTGCAAGTAAAGCTGGTAATGATGATGTTGACATATTAGAAATTGAGGATGCTAGTGTGGAAGTGGAACAAGATCAGGGGGATATTTGTGTACTATCTGACGCTACTAAGGATGAGAGATGAATATGCTGATAATGTTGTTTGTGTAATTCAGCCACCAATGGCAGTAGTTCTTCTCTGTCATAAAAAGAAAGCCATTTTGGTGCCTGGGCATAAGACCAAAAGAGCCACCTCTTGGGTGTGGTATTATTTTTCCCAAATCCTGACAGCATTTGTAAAGGCATCTGCTCTATTTGTGAGGCAAAAGTTAGTAGAGGTAGGGAGATTAACCATCTAGGAACTTCCTCCATGTTACGTCACTTGCTGTGAGTTCATGACATTTATTTTACAAAATTATAACATATTTGTTGTAATTAACACCCTCATCATCAACCTCCTCATTAGTGATCGGAGGCAGTCCTTCCAAAAAATAATTTTGTGGTGTCCCAAACAAACCAAGCAGGCAGAGCCGGCCATAGGCATAGGCAAACTAGGCAATTGCCTAGGGCATTTGATATGCCTAGGGGCATCAGCAGCTTCTGCTGATTAAAATGATATGCGGCATGCCTATATTCTGTGTGTAGCATTTCATATGCAGATACAGCCATAGTCTCACATAATAATAATGCATGCTGCATATCATTTTAATCAACAGAAGCTGCTTGTGCATCCTAGCCACATAGAAATGCAAATAAGATGCATTTTCATTAAAAAAATGTGCCCGACGTTAACATTGAGGCAAGATTTATGAGGACACATCTGTATCCAAGCAGTGGCAGAGGTCACAGTGTTAGTGGCAGTGTGATTGCTGTGTGCATGTGAGTGGGTTGGTTGTGCAGTAGTGTTCGGAATATGTGTAAGGAGCATTATGTGTGTCATGTAAAAATGCATTAATAATGTGCAACATATGTGTAAGGGGCACTATGTATGTCGTCATGTGTATAAGGGCATTAATAATGTACGGCATATGTGTAACATGGTACTATTGTATGTGTCATTATGTGTATAGGGGCACTAATAATGTGCAGCAAATGTGTAGGGGGCACTATGTGTGTCATTATGTGTATAAGGGCATTAATAATGTGCGGCATATGTGTAAGGGACATTATATGTAAAAATAAGATTCTACACTTACTGGTAAATCTATTTCTCGTAGTCCGTAGAGGGTGCTGGGACTCCGTAAGGACCATAGGGAATAGACGGGCTCCGCAGGAGACATGGGCACTTTAAGAAAGACTTTAGACTCTGGGTGTGCACTGGCTCCTCCCTCTATGCCCCTCCTCCAGACCTCAGTTAGAGAAACTGTGCCCAGAGGAGATGGACAGTACGAGGAAAGGATTTTTGTTAATCCAAGGGCAAGATTCATACCAGCCACACCAATCACACCGTATAACTTGTGATAAACTACCCAGTTAACAGTATGAACAAACAACATAGTCTCGGTCCAAACCGATGAACTATAATATAACCCTTATGTAAGCAATAACTATATACAAGTCTTGCAGAAGAAGTCCGCACTTGGGACGGGCGCCCAGCATCCTCTACGGACTACGAGAAATAGATTTAACGGTAAGTGTAAAATCTTATTTTCTCTAACGTCCTAGAGGATGCTGGGACTCCGTAAGGACCATGTGAATTATACCAAAGCTCCCAAACGGGCGGGAGAGTGCGGATGACTCTGCAGCACCGATTGAGCAAACAGGAGGTCCTCCTCAGCCAGGGTATCAAACTTATAGAACTTTGCAAAAGTGTTTGACCCCGACCAAGTAGCAGCTCGGCACAGCTGTAGTGCCGAGGCCCCTCGGGCAGCCGCCCAAGACGAGCCCACCTTCCTTGTGGAATGGGCCTTAACCAATTTCGGTAACGGCAATCCTGCCGTAGAATGCGCCTGCTGAATCGTGTCACAGATCCAGCGAGCAATAGTCTGCTTTGAAGCAGGGCCGCCAACCTTGTTGGCTGCATACAGGACAAACGGTGCTTCTGTTTTTCTGATCCTAGCCGTTCTGGCCACGTAAATTTTCAAAGCCCTGACCACATCAAGGGACTCGGAATCCTCCAAGTCACGTGTAGCCACAGGCACGACAATAGGTTGGTTCATATGAAAGGATGAGACCACCTTAGGTAGGAATTGAGGACGGGTCCGCAACTCCGCTCTATCCATATGGAAAACCAGATAGGGGCTTTTATGTGATAAAGCCGCCAATTCCGAAACTGGCCTAGCCGAAGCCAATGCTAACAACATGACCACCTTCCAAGTGAGATATTTCAACTCCACTGTTTTAAGTGGTTCAAACCAATGTGACTTAAGGAAACTTAACACCACATTAAGGTCCCAAGGCGCCACCGGAGGTACAAAAGGAGGCTGAATATGCAGTACTCCCTTCACAAAAGTCTGTACTTCAGGTAAAGAGGCCAATTCCTTTTGAAAGAAAATGGATAAGGCCGAAATCTGAACTTTAATGGAGCCTAATTTTAGGCCCAAATTCACTCCAGTTTGCAGGAAGTGAAGAAAACGGCCTAGATGGAATTCTTCCGTAGGAGCATTCCTGGCCTCACACCAAGAAACATATTTTCGCCATATTCGGTGATAATGTTTAGACGTCACGTCCTTCCTAGCCTTTATTAGCGTAGGAATGACCTCATCCGGAATACCTTTTTCCGCTAGGATCCGGCGTTCAACCGCCATGCCGTCAAACGCAGCCGCGGTAAGTCTTGGAACAGACAGGGACCTTGTTGTAACAGGCCCTGCCTTAGAGGAAGAGGCCACGGATCTTCTGTGAGCATTTCTTGCAGATCCGGATACCAGGTCCTTCGTGGCCAATCTGGAACAATGAGAATTGTTCTCACTCCTCTTCTTCTTATTATCCTCAACACCTTGGGTATGAGAGGAAGAGGAGGAAACACATATACCGACTGGAACACCCACGGTGTCACTAGGGCATCCACAGCTACCGCCTGAGGGTCTCTTGACCTGGCGCAATACCTTTGTAGCTTTTTGTTGAGACGGGATGCCATCATGTCTATTTGGGGTAGTCCCCACCGACTTGCAATGTGCGCAAAGACTTCCTGATGAAGTCCCCACTCTCCCGGATGCAGATCTTGTCTGCTGAGGAAGTCTGCTTCCCAGTTGTCCACTCCCGGAATGAACACTGCTGACAGAGCGCTTACATGATTCTCCGCCCAGCGAAGAATTCTGGTGGCTTCCGCCATTGCCATTCTGCTCCTTGTGCCGCCTTGGCGGTTTACATGAGCTACTGCGGTGATGTTGTCTGACTGGATCAGAACTGGTCGATTGCGAAGTAAGATCTCCGCTTGACGTAGGGCGTTGTATATGGCCCTTAGTTCCAGGATGTTGATGTGAAGACAAGTCTCTTGACTTGACCAAAGTCCTTGGAAATTTCTTCCCTGTGTGACTGCTCCCCAACCTCGGAGGCTCGCGTCCGTGGTCACCAGGATCCAGTCCTGAATGCCGAACCTGCGGCCTTCCAGGAGGTGAGCACTGTGCAGCCACCACAGGAGAGATATCCTGGCTCTGGGAGACAGGGTGATCCTTTGATGCATTTGTAAATGAGACCCGGACCTTTTATCCAGTAGGTCCCATTGAAAAGTCCTCGCATGGAACCTGCCGAAGGGGATGGCCTCATACGATGCCACCATCTTCCCCAGGACACGGGTGCAGTGAAGCACTGAAACCTTTTTTGGCTTTAATAGGTTCCTGACCAGAGCTATGAGCTCCTGAGCCTTTTCCATCGGAAGAAAAACCTTTTTCTGTTCTGTGTCCAGAATCAGGCCCAAAAAGGTCAGACCCGTTGTAGGAACCAGCTGGGACTTCGGAATATTGAGAATCCAGCCGTGCTGTTGCAACATCCTCACTGACAGTGACACGTTGTCCAGTAACTTCTCTCGAGATCTCGCCTTTATGAGGAGATCGTCCAAGTATGGGATAATTGTGACACCCTGCTTGCACAGGAGCACCATAATTTCCGCCATTTCCTTGGTGAAAATTCTCGGGGCCGTGGAAAGCCCAAACGGCAACGTCTGAAATTGGTAATGACAGTCCTGTTCCGCAAATCTCAGGAACGCCTGGTGAGGAAGAAAAATCGGAACATGAAGGTAAGCATCCTTTATGTCTAGGGAAACCATCCAATCCCCCCCCCCCCCTCCAGGCTGGAGATGACCGCTCTGAGCGATTCCATCTTGAACTTGAACTTTTTCAAGTACAGGTTCAGGGATTTCAGATTCAAAATGGGTCAGACCGAACCGTCCGGTTTCAGAACCACAAACAGGGTTGAGTAATACCCCTTTCCTTGCTGGAGAAGAGGAACCTTGACTATCACCTGTTGCAGGTACAATTTTTGAATTGCTGTTAACACTAACTCCCTTTCTGACGGAGAAGCTGGCAGAGCCGATTTGAAAAACCGGCGAGGAGGCATCTCTTCGAATTCCAGCCTGTATCCCTGAGAAACAATCTCTATTGCCCAGGGATCCACCTGTGAGTGAACCCAGACGTGGCTGAAAAATCGAAGACGTGCCCCCACTTGATCTGGCCCCCCCAGGGAAGGCCCAGCGTCAGGATTTTGCAGACGTAGGGGGGGGACTTCTGCTCCTGGGAACTAGCTGTGTGCAGCTTTTTTCCCTTGCCTTTACCTCTGGCAAGAAAGGACGATCCCCGTACCTTTTTGCTTTTATTTGAACGAAAGGACTGCATTTGGTAATGAGGTGCCTTCTTAGTATGTTGTGGGGGAACATAAGGTAAAAAATTCGATTTACCAGCCGAAGCAGTAGAGACAAGGTCCGAGAGGCCTTCTCCAAACAACTCCTCCCCCTTGTAAGGCAATGACTTCATATGCCGCTTTGAGTCGGCATCCCCCGTCCACTGTCGGGTCCACAAGAGTCGCCTAGCAGAAATAGACATAGCATTTATTCTGGAGCTTAGTAAACAAATGTCTCTTTGAGCATCCCTCATATATAACGCAGCATCCTTGATATGCTCTAGGGTCATTAGAATGGTATCCTTATCTAGGGTCTCAATCTCCGTAGACAAGGAATCTGTCCATGCTGCGACAGCACTACAAACCCAGGCCGATGCCATAGCTGGCCTAACAATAGTACCAGAATGTGTGTAAATGTACTTCATGGTAACTTCCTGCTTACGATCCGCAGGATCCTTGAGGGTAGCAGTATCCTGGGATGGCAGTGCCACCTTCTTGGATAAGCGTGTCAACGCCTTGTCTACTTTAGGCGAAGATTCCCATCGTATCCTGTCCTTTTGTGGGAAGGGATACGCCATAAGAATCCTTTTGGGAACTTGTAGTCTCCTGTCTGGAGATTCCCAAGCCTTTTCGCACAATTCGCTTAGCTCAAATGAGGACGGAAAGGTGATCTCAGGCTTTTTCTCTTTATACATGTGTACCCTCGTGTCAGGGACAGGGGGTTCTTCAGTAATATGCAAAACCTCTTTAATAGCAATGATCATGTAACGAATACCTTTAGCCACTTTTGGCTGTAATTTTGCATCCTCATAGTCGACACTGGAATCTGAATCGGTATCGGTATGTCGGTATCTGTGTCAGTGATCTGGGATAATGTGCGTTTCTGAGACCCAGAAGGTCCCGGTGCCACTGGGACAGGCATGGTCTGACTACCTGACTGATCCCTAGCCTCAGTCTTGTCTAATCTCTTATGCAATAAATTTACATTAGCATTCAAGACATTCCACATATCCATCCAGTCCGGTGTCGGCGTTGCCGACGGCGACCTGACAATCATGCACTCCCCCTCCTCCTTAGGCGAGCCTTCATCGTCAAACATGTCGACACACGCGTACCGACACACTCCACACACACAGGGAAACTCTTTTCTGAAGACAGGTTCCCCTTTAGGCCCTTTGGAGAGACAGAGAGAGAGTATGCCAGCACACACCCCAGCGCTATATGACCCCGGAGAAAAACACAGAATGTTTACCCAGTAGCGCTGCTGTAATGTATAATCGCCAATTATGTGCCCCCCCCTCTACTTTAAAACCCTCTTTCACCGTGTGTCAAGCAGGGGAGAGTCCGGGGAGCTTCCTCTCAGCGGTGCTGTGGAGAGAAAATGGCGCTGGTGAGTGCTGAGGGAGAAGCCCCGCCCCCTCGGCGGCGGGCTTCTGTCCCGCTCAAACTTAATAAAATATGGCGAGGGCTCTTTTATATACATGTACAGTGCCCACCTGTACATGTATATAGTAATTTGCCATAGGAGAGGTATTCTATTGCTGGCCAGGGCGCCCCCCCTGCGCCCTGCACCCTTACAGTGACCGGAGTGTGTGAGGTGTATGGGAGCAATGACGCACAGCTGCAGTGCTGTGTGTTACCTCAGTGAAGCACCCGAGGGCTTCTGCCGCCTCAGTAGTCTTCTTTCTTCCGGCTCTGTGAGGAGAACGGCGGCGCGGCTCTGGGATGAACGCCCAGGACGAACCTGTGTTTCACTCCCTCTGGAGCTAATGGTGTCCAGTAGCCGAGAAGCAGAGCCTATCATTTAAGTAGGCCTGCTCCTCTCTCCTCAGTCCCTCGATGCAGGGAGTCTGTTGCCAGCAGAGCTCCCTGAAAATAAGAAAAAAACCTAACAAAATGCTTTCTTAGCAGGAAACTCAGGAGAGCTCCCTGCAGTGCACCCATCTTCCTCTGGGCACAGTCTAAAACTGAGGTCTGGAGGAGGGGCATAGAGGGAGGAGCCAGTGCACACCCAGAGTCTAAAGTCTTTCTTAAAGTGCCCATGTCTCCTGCGGAGCCCGTCTATTCCCCATGGTCCTTACGGAGTCCCAGCATCCTCTAGGACGTTAGAGAAAGGGCATTAATAAAGGTTGTCATAATGTGTAAGGCATATTATGTTTATAAGGACATTAATAATGTGTCTCATATGTGTTAGGGGCATTACTGTGTGGCATTATGTGTTTAGGGTGCTCTGCTATGTGGCGTTGCGTATAGAAAGGGCACTACTGTGTCGTCTAATGTGAATAAAGAGCAATAGGGTGTGGTGTAATGTGAATAAGGAGCAATTCATTGTGATGTAATGTGAATAAGGGGCTCTACTGTGAGGAGTAACGTTTATAAGGTAAAGTGATAATACTGTAGGATGTAATATTAATTATGGAAACTATCGCATGATAAAATGTGAATAAAGTGCAGTACTGTGTGGCGTAATTGGAATTGGGGGTACTATTGTGTGGCCATGCCCCTTGCCAGCAAAAACTCACCCCTTTTTGAACTGTGCGCCAAATGTGCGAACTGTTCCTATTTAAAATATAGGGGGTACAAACCCCAAAATAAGGACTGCTATGGATGAGGGGTGATGGTGCTGGGAAAGAAGTGCAAGGTCAGAGGCGGAACCAGCGGTGGTGCTAGGGGGCACCAGCCAAAATCTTGCCTAGGGCATCATATTAGTTAGGGCCGGCTCTGCAAGCAGGACAACTACAAAAGAGGCAGTCCATGTCGCTGAAGTGCATGGTTTTTAAAACTGTGCATGTATTTTATCATTATTTTTAAATAGGATGATTTTGCAGCAACTAAGAATGAGTAGAGGAAAGGCCATAACAGAACACCAGAATAATTGATAGATTGATTTATTAATTTAAATGAACATGATGAGACATAGATCGAGAGCTGTAGCCTGTTTTAAAGCAACTGAGAAAAGAAAAGGCAATAAAAGAAGAATTTATGAGACGGTCCCCAATGCCTCCATTGATTAAAATTTCGGAATCAAAGAATTAAATTAACTTGCAGATCAATCCTTCATTCCTTCTGATCTAGTTCTTGATTAATGAAAACATCCTTGGTTACTTTCTACAGAGTCATATAGTATATAAAACTGTCATCATGTCTGCCACTGCAGTGCCACTCTGTTTCCTAGATAAGCCATTATTGAAGTTGCCACTGTTGTTGCTTAGCTTAGTCAGCCAGCTAGCTCGGTGCAACCTTTTGGCGTAAATTGGATGAAAACAATATAGTGAGCTGTAAGGCGGCTGCAAATGACTAGAAATTAATGTTATTGAGATTAATAATACTGTAGGAATAAAAAAAATGGTTAAATGATGTGACTTTAGCTGTTTTTATACATTTTTGAAAAAATACAGATCCAAAACCAAAACCAGTAAGAATATTGGCTTTTAGCATTTCTTATCTGTATTGTTACATTTAGCCTAGCAGTCCTAAGACAGCAATGTTGTTTGATTTTAAACCCTTATCCCCAGCAGCAAGAAAGGTTTGAACCACTCCATTCAGCCATGGTTTTCCATTAGCCAATACCCATAACCGCTTTTCAACGGTCACACTCTCCACACAACTATTACGTTACCAAATAACATGGAAGTAAATAAAAATTAACATTGACTTCCATTCTATCTATTAACATATTTTTTTTAATAAGTAAATTCAAGGTTATCCTATAATATCAGCATAGCCCCCTCAGGCCAATAGTAACAAGGCTACTTGTAGGCCTGGTATGCATAACCAAGGGTTTATACAGTCTACTAAAAACAAGTGCAAAGAAATATGGTCAGAATGACCAATATGTGGACATCTACAAGTCACATATGCATGTTTGATATTACAATATACATGGTCCTAGAATATACATATTCTCTAGTACAGGGTTTCTAAACTCGGTCCTCAAGGCACCTTAACAGTCCAGGTTTTAAGGATATCTATACTTGTGCACAGATGGTACAATTAAACTGAAAGAGGTACTAGTTAAGTCACCTGTTCTTAAAGATGGATATCCTTCAAACCTGGACTGTTAGGGTGCCTTGAGGACAGAGTTTGGGAACCACAGCTCTAGTATGAATTGTGACATACTGATAACATTTTGGCACCACTGACGTCAGTTTTGTTTGGTTAAAATTAGAGATGTGCCGCGGGCACTTTTCGTGTTTTGTGTTTTGGATCTGGATCCCAGCTCGTGTTTTGGATCTGTATTGGTTTTGCCGCATTTTCTGGAAGTAACCTCCTATACCGATCGCTGACAAGGTTACCGGCTGCACTAAACACTCGTTCAGAGTACACACTGGAGGGGGGGGCAACGTAGGTAATATAAAGCCAGTTTGTGCAAAGGCCTCCAAATTGCCTCTTTTTCCTGCCAGTATACATACGGACTGTCTGACGTCTGACATGCCTACTTGGATGCTGTCACCCATATAATCCTCCACCATTCTTTCAATGGTGACAGCATCATATGCAGTGACAGTAGACATGTCAGTAATCGTTCGTAGGTCCTTCAGGCCGCACCAGATGTCAATACTTACTCCTGACTGCCCTGCCTCACTGCCAGCGGGTGGTTTTGGAAATGTTATCCTTTTCCTCGCAGCCCCAGTGGCAGGAGAAAATGAAGGAGGAGCTGTTAACGGATCACGTTCCTCTTGAGTTGACAATTTTCTCACCAGCTGGTCTTTGAACCTAGGATTGAGCACGGTGGCCAAAATGTAGTGCTCTGATTTCAACAGATTGACCAACCTTGAATCCTGGCAAAGCAAATGAAGGTCTCCATCCACAAGTCCCACATACTTAGCGGAATCACTCCATCTTAGCTCCTCCTTCAATTTCTCCAGCTGCTTCTGCAAAAGCCTGATGAGGGGAATGACCTGACTCAAGCTGGCAGTGTCTGCCCTGACTTCACGTGTGGCAAGTTCGAAGGCTTGGAGAACCATGCACAACACGGAAATCATTCTCCACTGCGCATGAGTCAGGTGCATTCCCTCTCCTTTGCCTATATCGTATGTGGATGTATAGCATAGGTCTGCAAACTCGGTCCTCATTACCCCACGCAGTATTAATTACTCACAGACACATTTTAAAAGGTCCACAGGTGGAGTTAATTATTTCACTTGTGATTCTGTGAGGAGACCTGCAAAACATGCACTGTGTGGGGTAATGAGGACCGAGTTTGCAGACCTATGATGTATAGGCTTGAATGCTCCTCCATCCACTGTAGCATATAGAGTGTTGAATTCCACCTCGTTACCACCTCTTGTTTCAGGTAATGGCAGGGCAGGTTCAGGAGTGTTTGCTAGCGCTCCAGTCTTCGGCACACAGTGGTTGAATGTCGAAAGTAGCCCGCAATTTTTCGGGCCACTGACAGCATCTCCTGCACGCCCCTGTCATTTTTCAAAAAATTCTGCACCATCAAATTAATTGTATGTGCAAAACATGGTACATGCTGGAATTTGCCCAGATGTAATGCACGCACAATTTTGGTGGCGTTGTCCGATATTACAAATCCCCAGGAGAGTCTAAGTGGGGTAAGCCATTGTGCGATGATGTCCCTCAGTTTCCATAAGAGGTTGTCAGCGGTGTGCCTCTTACGGAAATCAGTGATACACAGCGTTGCTTGCCTAGGAACGAGCTGGTGTTTGTGAAATGCTGCTACTTGTGACACTGCTGTTGTTGCTGCGGGAGGCAATACATCTACCCAGTGGGCTGTCACAGTCATGTAGTCCTTAATTTGCCCTGCTCCATTTGTCCACATGTCCGTGGTTAAGTGGACACTGGGTACAAGTGCATTTTTCAAGACACTGAGGACACTTTTCTTAATGTCCCTGTACTGTCCGGGAATCGCTTTCCTAGTTAAGTGGAATCTAGATGAGATTTGGTACCAGGGACACACTACCTCCATCAATTGTCTAAATCCCACTGCACTAATGGTGGATACTGGACACCTGTCTAACACAACATAGCTGTCAAGGCCTCAGTTATCCACTTTGCAACAGGATGACTGCTGTCATATTTCATCTTTCTCACAAAAGACTGTTGGACAGTCAATTGCTTAGTTGAAGTAGTACAAGTGGTCTTCCGACTTTGCCTCTGGGATGACGATCAACTCCCAGCATCAACAACAGCAGCGGCTGCCGCAGCAGTGGGCGTACCACTCAATGATTCTCCGGAGGAATCCTGGGTTAGGATAGGACTCATCAGTCATGCCAGTGACATGGCCTGCAGGACTACTGACGTTCCTAAGGAGGAAATTGACGTTGAGGGAGTTGGTGGTGTGGCTTGCAGGAGCTTGCGTAGAAGAGGAAGAAGGGATTTAGGTGTCAGTGGACTTCTCACGCTCTTACCCAAAGTATCTGAACTTGACAATGAAATCTGATGAATGCACTGCAGGTGACATATAAGGGAGGATGTTCCTTGGTGGTTAACGTCCTTACCCCTAATTATTACGGATTGACAAAGGCAACACACGGCTTAACACCTGTTGTCTGGATTTGTGGAGAAATAATTCCACGCAAAAGAGGTGGCTTTTTTGGTATTTTGCCCAGGCATGACAATGGGCTTATTCATCCCACGGACAACTGTCTCCCCCCGTGCCTGATTTAAACAAACCACATCACCATCAGAATCCTCCTCATCAACTTCCTCTCAACACCCATATCCTCATCCTGGTGTACTTCATCAGTGACATCTTCAAATTGAATATGAGAAACTAGACTGTGGGAGATCCTTCCAGCACTTGCAGAGGGCGTGCAAATGGTGGAAGGAGCTACCTCTTCCCGTCCAGTGTTGGGAAGGTCAGGCATCGTAACCACTGACACACTTAGACTCTCCTTGGGGATTTGTGATACCATCTTAGAATGCACAGTTTTTTTTAGTACTTTTGCCAGCTTAACTCTTTTAATTTTTCTAGCGGGAGGATGAGGGCTTCCATCGTCCTGTGAAGCTGAACCAATAGTCATGAACATAGGCCAGGGCCTTAACCGTTCCTTGCCACTCCGTGTCGTAAATGGTATATTTGCAAGTTTACATTTCTCCTCAGACGATTTAAATGTATTTTTTGGGGTCATTTTACTAACCTTTGGCTTTTTGGATTTTACATGCCCTCTACTATAACATTGGGCATCGGCCTTGGCAGACGATGTTGATGGCATTTCATCGTCTATGTCATGACTAATGGCAGCAGCTTCAGCATTAGGAGGTAGTGGTTCTTTATCTTTCCTATTTTATCCTCCAAATTTTTGTTCTCCATTATTTTTCTGGAGTTATATAACAATATACGGCACAGGAGAGCATACTCCTACACCACACAGGGCAAACCCTGTAAAAATTATTTGGATCAAATATTAATAATCCCTTTATTTGGAGTAAATAATATACAGCACAGGACAGCACCACTGGATTTATACACAGTACCCCATGACTTATGCGGCAGTACCCCTGGACTTTTACGGCAGTACCTCCTGGACATATACGGCAGTACTGCTGGACTTATACGGCAGTACCCCTGGACTTATACGGCAGTACCGCTGGACTTATATGGCAGCACCACTGGACTGTACTTATATGGCAGTACCCCTGGACTTATACGACAGCACCACTGGACTGGACTTAAACGGCAGTACCCCTGGACTTATACGACAGCACCACTGGACTGGACTTATACGGCAGCACCACTGGACTGGACTTATACAGCAGTACCCCAGGACTTATATGGCAGCACCACTGGACTCGTACGGCAGTACCGCTGGAATTATACGGCAGTACCCCTGGACTTATACGGCAGTACCACTGGACTTATACGGCAGTACCCCAGGACTGGAATTATACGGCAGTACCCCTGGACTTATACGGCAGTACCCCTGGACTTATATGGCAGCACCACTGGACTAGACTTATATGGCAGCACCACTGGACTGAACTTATACAGCAGTACCGCTGGACTTATACGGCAGTACCGCTGGACTTATACGGCAGCACCACTGGACTGGACTTATAAGGCAGTACCGCTGGACTTATACGGCAGTACCACTGGACTTATATGGCAGTATTGCTGGACTTATACAGCAGTACCCCATGACACATACGGCAGTACCCCATGACTTATATGGCAGTACCGCTGGACTTATATGGCAGCACCACTAGGCTGGACGTATACGGCAGCACCACTGGACTGAACTAATATGACAGCACCACTGGACTGGACTTATACAGCAGTATCCCAAGACTTATATGGCAGTACCCCTGGACTTATACGGCAGCACCACTGGACTTATATGCTAGCACCACTGGACTGAACTTATACGCCAGTACCCCTGGACTTATATGGCAGTACCGCTGGACTTATATGGCATCACCACTGGACTGGACTTATACGGGATCACCACTGGACTGGATTTATACGGCAGAACTACTAGACTGGACGTATACGGAAGCACCACTGGACTTGACTTATACAGCAGCACCACTGGACTTATAGCAGCACAGGACACCACCACTGGACTTATGGCAGCACAGGACACCACCACTGGACTTATGGCAGCACAGGACATCACCACTGGACTTATGGCAGCACAGGACACCACCACTGGACTGATACAGCACAATACAGCACCACTGGACTGGACTTATACAGCAGCACTGGACTTATGGCAGCACAGGACACCACCACTGGACTGATGCAGCACAAGACAGCACCACTGGACTGGACTTATACAGCAGCACTGGACTTATGGCAGCACAGGACACCACCACTGGACTGATGCAGCACAAGACAGCACCACTGGACTGGACTTATACAGCAGCACTGGACTTATGGCAGCACAGGACACCACCACTGTGACTGGACTGATGAAGCACAAGACACCAACACTGGACTGATGCAGCACAAGACAGCACTGAAATGATACAAAAGAGCAGGTCGCCACCCCACATGCCACGCCACTTTCCTGCACAGACACTGAGGAGACACATCCTCTCGCTACTCTCTCCAGGACTGGAGTGAAAATGGCGTTGACGCGTGGCTCCTTATATGGAATCCAAAACCAGTGAGAATCCGACAGCGGGATGATGATGTTTTACCTCGTTCTGGTTAGCGAGTCTGGCAGGAATCTGGACTCGGAGCAGGAAGTTCCAAACCCGCTCATCCCTAGTTAAAATCCCTGACATCTATTAATGTCTTAGCTGCATATTTAGTTTTTTGCTTCGCTTTCCATGGCCGTTTCCACGTGGGCCTGTGGTGGAATATAAACTGCAACCACCACAGAGTTTTCTCATTGAAAATCAAAAGGTCTGCACTTAACCAAGGAATATTCCACATTATCCGAGCAGAAGGACTCAATGAGGTCAACACCTGAACACCATTTCTTGTTGACTTATGTGTATAATCCTCCACATCTGAGTTTATTGTACTCCTCAGTTCTATCTTTGCTAACAAGGGTCCTATCAGCTATTGGAACATCTAGCCAGAATTCCATCCAGTTTGCTTGATAGGGAACTGACATTTGTCAAAAACAAACCTGGATGCGATGGTCTAAAGGGGTAAAGCAGTCCAACCTTGATACCAGCTATTTTTCCCCTTTTCTGCTGGAAAAACAACCTAAGTAGCATTTACATGAGACTCTATTTTCTGAAACAGTTAGAAATCAGGTAATCTCAGCCAATAATCTTTTTACTGTAGGGTGCTTAGTCTTAGGGGGCAGGAAAGTTTCAGGGAGAGCTAACTTAGGTTTAGCACTACGGAATGTTAGTCGATACTACTAGCATGTCACTTTGCCTAAATAACCTTTACATTGCCTGCCGTCTCTGTGTCCCAGTTCCAGTGGCTTTCTAAGAAATGCATTATCAATCACTGCATGCATTATACACATAGCAAATTACATTCATTCCTTCTCTGTGCACAGTCTTTCTCACCTATCTGTGGCTGGAACCAGCTGTTAGGCCTGGGGTCACTGCATGAAGTAGCGATGTTACTGTTCCTGATCAGAAACAGTCCAGTATTAGTTAGCTCTAGAAAAGCAGAACCAGTTATGATTACACACAGCATTCCGGGGGTCACTATGTCACGATCTGCTTTAGAAAAGATCTGAGGGGAGAGAGGCCTGGTTATTTATACAAACATATTTCAAGCATCCATGTTACATTTGCTAATGCATCTCATTAATGGCCACAAAGTTTGATTGCGTGGATTTGTAGTAAACCTGAGATGTACTGAACGTTATAAGAAGGTAATAAGCTGTGTTATCATTTTACAAATACAATTGGTCAGCGGTGAATCTAGATATTCTGTTGCCTGGGACAAAGTCTCGGCTAGATATACAGGGTTGAGGATAGGAGAGAGCAGGGACTCAGGGTCTCAGGCAGGGATGATGGGCCCGGCTTTGACATCACACCTCCGCCCTCCGTTGTCCTGGACACGCCTGCATTTTACTCACCACTCCCGGAAAACGGTCTCCAACGGTCCGGATCCGCCCATCCACGCCTCCTTCCTGTCAATCTTCTTATCGGTCGCCGCTGTGACCGCTTCCGTCGTTAGCCGCGACATAACCTGGCGACCCCTGTCGCCGGGCAATGTTGGACTCGCGCACAGCGGCTGCCGCGCATGCACATTCCGCAACCATTCGCACCGCAGCAAAAAACCACTGTATGGGAACGGGTCGGAATGACCCCCAAAGGCCCTCATTCTGAGTTGATCGCTCGCTAGCTACTTTTAGCAGCCGTGCAAATGCATAGTCACCGCCCACAGGGGAGTGTATTTTCGTTTTGCAAAAGTGCGAACGCATGTGCAGCCGAGCGGTACACAAACATTTTGTGCAAAACAAGACCAGCCCTGTAGTTACTTATTCTGTGCGATGATTGCTGCGATGAAGGGCCCGGAATTGACGTCAGATACCCACCCTGCAAACACATGGACACGCCTGCGATTTTCCAAACACTCCCAGAAAACGGTCAGTTGACACCCATAAACTCCCACTTCCTGTCAATCTCCTTGCGATCGGCTGTGCAAATGTAATCGTCGCTAGAAGCAGTGCAAAACAACGATGCTCTTTGTACCCGTACACCACGCGTGCGCATTGCGGCTCATACGCATGCTTAGTTTTGCCATTTTTTAAAATGATCGCTACACAGCGAACAACGGCAGCTAGCGATCAACTTGGAATGAGGGCCATTGCCTCTAGAAGACAGTCATCTAAACATTACAGGGAGATAAGCATGATGACTGCCCAGCTGCTCGGGGAGCACTGGGCACCCCCCCCCCCCAAATGACTAAAATGGGGGAACATACCACAAGGCCACACCCTCCCACCCAAAGCTACACTCTGATGAGGTCACGCCCCCTTTTCGGGGGCATGCAGTAGTCTTGGTTTCGTCTACTGAATTATTGGGAAGTATGCTTTAAACATTTTCAGTCCAGCCTTATGTGGCCTTAATCCGTACCTGACCATTAGGATTCACGAAGGTTCCTAGATACAAGGACTATTAACCCAAATACAGTAAGTGAGGTACATATATCATTACTGTCTGCAAAAATCAGAACTTTTAGTAAATAAGAATAATCTCCTATTCCATATCACAGAAAAGGATTTTATAACTTGTACTGTGCCATAAACCAGTAATCATATACAAGATGATATCTGCTGATAAACAAACACGTCTGCCAGGATGCCTTACATTTAGCTTTCCATCACTGGTGCCAAAATAACCAGTCCAGAGGGCTTGCTCGACAAATGTTATATACTCAGACATGGCACTTATAGCTTTTTAATATTATCTCACAGACAAACCTATTTTAAGCCTTGTCCATTAACTCAAGCACTCCTGCTAAGGAAGACTACTACTAATTAAACTAAGTTTTATTTAACAGACACCTATAATGGGAGTAATGGCTTGGATCCAAAACACAGAACAGGTGCACTCATCCATTTTCCGTTTTATGCAGACATTTATTTATGGTATGTTTTTCAGGCGTGGATTGTGGATGTCAGCTCCAATGAATGTAGAGCATCACTAAAATGATATTTTACTGACGTAAACCACGCTGCTAAGTCAGGTTTATTCGTGCATCAGTGTTATGCTAACACTTTCCTGGCACTCTTAAAAGTGTAATAAAATTTCAGGTAATTCCATACAATATGTCACTTACGTACAGTACAGTATATATATAGAAAGGTATAGTGTACTATAAATATGCACCTGGATAAATAGCTACGGTTACCAGAACATGTCTTGTTACTCTCCAAAGCATAGCTTCCTTTCAACATCTCCAGCGCAATGTACTGGAAAATAACACAATTTACCATACAATTCTATGTTTTGGATTTTTTGTGTTGAGGGTGATTAATAGGCACAGAACTCATTTTAGCACAAACATTTCTCAGTTTTTGTTTATAAATGGAGATCCAAAATATCAACATAATACATCACAGAGAGCAAAATGCATTGAGGTGCATTTGCGACATGTCAGTGCCTATTTTAAACGTTTGAGTCTGGTTGTATGTGAGCACATATATGTGTATTATATATACACATGTGAGCAAAATACTTATATTGTAAATATAATACAATCTGCAGGTAATGTGAAGATGGTGTTAGCCCATTAAGAAGCTGGGAAAGAAGAGCTGATGGATGTTATTGTTAGGAGGGGGTGGTTTGTTGTCAATGAGTAAATGAGTATATGTTCCAAAAATAGGGAAGCCTTTAGTGATCAAGCATCTATGGTACAGTCCAGAGTGCTACCAGCTTGAGGGTCAAAACTCTGATTAAAACAGGTAACCTTAATAGTCCCATCTGCTATATCTAATGTTACCTTGATATTAAGTCCTTCACGTACCTCCAATTACCACTGCTGTCATCTGCTTGGACAGCTATACCAACAGAGGCTTCAGGATGTATGAAGAATGCATTTGATCCTCATCTCATGTAAAGATAAGAACATTCACTTTGAGGTTCCCTTAAACGATATACGTTTAATTTGTTGGCTGTTGGGATCCCGGCATTCAGGTTACCGGTGCTGGAATCCTGACAGTTGGCAATGCCAGCAGCCAGAATACCGGCACAACAGGACTGTTCCCACTTGTGGATGTCCACAACACCCATAGAGTGGGAATAGAACCTGTTTCAAGCACAGCGAGACATCGTGCCTGCAAGGGGACCCTCTCTGCTCACCCCGGTGCCGGCATACTGGTGGCCAGGATGCTGCTGTCGGTATATTGATGGCCAGTAACCCAGGCGCCGGTAAATCATACTGAACCCCCCTTAAACATAGGCATCACCATGGGGTTTGCGGTGTGCAGACCGCACCCAGGTGTCACACTCTGGGGGGAGGGGGTGAACTTGACACCAAAATTCCATCTGCTCCACAGCGATTTGGTGCCAGGTGCTGCACTGTGACATTACCTATAGCGCCTTCCTCCTTTCACTGAGAATAAGCCGATAGTGAAGGTACAGTCTCCAGGTGCTGACCAACATCTCTGGGAATGTTGGGCACATCCCCAGAGTGATGAAAATGGGAGCAAACTATGAGACCACACCCCCTACCTATAAGGTCACATCCCTTTTTGGGCACGCACGGGAGGCTCTATTTTGTGCATCGGGTGACCACACACCTACATCTGGTGACGTCTCTGCGTTGATAGACAATGCATTTTACAAATATAATTATATAGTAAGAGTGGTGCACATAGAAGGGATTTCTGAGTACCTAGAAACCTCCCCTGACTGACCACAATTGGAGTCCCACCCCCTAGAGGCTTTAATGAGTTGTGGGTGTCACTTTATATCTATCTATATACAGTATACACAGTGTATAGAAAGCCCCCTTGTAAATCCTGTGTTTGGCCTAAGGAACATCTATTGACAGAAATGATCTTTTATGTTGTTTAAAATAAATCTAATTTAGTGAAGAATACCAAAATGCTCCTTTTTATCACTCCTTCATATCTCCTCTATATCAGTTGAAAGTTTGTTTGAAAGGTGCCTATGGTCGAGAGGTTGATTTTCCTCACTCTGAATATTAGCACAAGAAAATGGTTGTAGGTTATTTAGTACAGGACTCATTTTGTATATTATGCAACACATGAGCTTCTATTACAGTCAAAATGATCCTCATGAGCCATAACCAGTTGATCACCATACCCACCGTCATTCGTTTTTTCCTGTAATATGCCTAACATTTGTTCCTCAGCACCTAAATATCCCTAGTGATTCATCCATTTATTGTGACTATGGCAACACCACATTCCTCAGTGGCCAAGATGTCTGTTCTTTGTCTGTGATCTCAAATGTTTGACTGGGTTCTGTATCTTTTTCCATGAGTCAGATGTAAGTCTCTCTTGTTGAGGTGAAATAATTGAGAGCTAACCTCAGTACTGTCATTTTCTGTATTCTCAGTGATAACTGAGTTAGACCATGAAGGTGTACTATTTTATCGGATCCTCCGCAATGCAACATTTTCACTTGGCATATGACAATTTGTAAGTCTCAGCTTACAGGTCAGATGTACTAAGCCTTGGAGAGTGATAAAGTGAAGAGAGATTAAGTACCAGCCAATCAGCTGTCATTTTTCAAAAACAGCCTATTATATTAGAGAAGCTGATTGGTTGGTAGTTTATCTCTCTCCGCTTGATCACTCTACACGTTTTAGTACATCTTCCCCTAAATCAGATACTGATAAAATTATGTCACATGATGGTCTCTCTTGTGGTTGTCTTTTAATTAAAATATATTGTGTATTTAAAAGCTACCGTGGCATTTTTTTTAGTCCTTTTCTTGTTTCTGAGGTGTCATGCCTGAGGGTTGGGTCTAGCTTGGGTTGGCGTGGGGAGCTGAAGCTGGAGCAGAAGGAATGTGAAGGAAGCTGGGAGCCTTAATTCAGCTCCTATTCATGGAGCTTTAGGGAATATTTGTGGAAACTGGTAGCTGGTGGACATAAGGCGTTACATTAATGTTCTAGCAGTGGATGGCCCCAAGGCATGAGCAGAAATAGTTAGCATTATTACCTTACAGTACTGAGGACATGGGCTTAATTCCCACCATGGCCCTAACTGTGTGGAGTTTGTATATTCTCCCCCTGCTTGCGAGGGTTTCCTCAGTGTACTCTGGTTTCCTCACACAATCCAAAGATATACTGGTGGGTTAATTGGCTCCCAACAAAATTAGGTATCCGGACTATAGATCTATACTAAAAAGGTCTACAGTCAATAGGTCTACAACTAATGGTAGACATGCATTAGGTCGACAGGGTCAAAAGGTTGACAGGGTCAAACTAATTGTTAATAAATGTATTTATATGCTGCCAAGTGTTCCGTAGCACCATACGCAGACAATAGTATAAACAAGGATCAAAAGGACTGTACAGGGGGAAAAAATCAGCAAATGAGACAGTTAAAAACATTATTATTATTATTATTATTATTATTATTATTAACATTTAATTATGCGGCACCACAAGGTGCACAATAAAAAAAAAATATACATACAGTACATATTGCAAAAATACAAAGGATAACCAAAATTCAAACAAACCAACAATGTTTGGGTTAGAGAGGAGGATAGAAAGAGAGGTTTGAAATTAAGCAATAATGGTGCACACAAGGTGGTGTTGGGTATGGTATGCCGGCAGAATGCCAGCAGGGAGGCGGGATTATGGCTGTATGCACTGTCAGTGGTCGAGATATCCTGATCGCCAGGATATCGACTGCGGGCAATGTATCCGCATCCCCAAGGGGGAGTAAAGAGCAAACAGCAATTAATGAGCATGTACTCACAGACTGTGCAGACAGACAGGATCAGTCATTGTAGGGAAGAATGGAGACAGAGGAACAGTGCGCACTAGTGACAAGGATAGTGCTAAGAGAAAGAACAATCAGAGAGACTCCTGCCCTTGAGGATTTACTGTCTATGAGGGAGTGAAGTAACCAGGAAAGTGAACTGTGAGTTAGGATGACTGATAGACTTGTGTGAAGTAGTTAAGGGGTCTTTTTACTAAGCCTTCGATGGAGATAAAGTGGACAGAGATAAAGTATCAGCCAATCAGCTCCTAACTATCATGTAACAGGCTGGGTTTGAAACATGACAGCTAGGAGCTGGTTGGCTGGTACTTTATCTCAGTGCACTTTATCTGCATCTAAGGCTTAGTAAATAAACCCCTGAGGGGGAGATTTACTAAGCAGTGAAAAGAGTGGCGAAGTGAACCAGTGGAGCCCTTAAATTAAGGGATCCCCCCCCCCTCTAGCCACCCAAGGGCCAGGGGTGAAGCCCGAGGCTGTCCCCCCCCCCCCCCCCCATCCGTTGGCGGTGGATGGGAGGCTGATAGCCAGGCCGCAAAGTTCCCATCATTGGTTACAATGGAGCGCCTATTCATTTTTTCCCTGTATTTTTACAACCAGGACCGGCTCAAAGAGCCCGAGGCTGGTTATGCTTTGGAGGGGGGACCCCACGCAATTTTTTTTCTGAGATTTTTAGCCCTTTCACACACCTTCCCACAAATAAACATGCATGGATCTCACTGATCCGTGCATGCCTATCAGAATACGGGGGGGGCAGGTCTATTTGAAAACTGCTTTTTTTTACGATTTGCATCTTTTCCCGGCAGTGTTTGGCTTTTGACGGCAGTGATTGAGAATACTAATTGTTAGTAAATTACAGAGTTGTATAAAATAACAGGCGTGTTTGACCGATGGTGTATTCATTCGTATTTTTTTTCTCTGCCCTCAAAAAAATACGAATGCCCTCATCACTGCCGAGATTTGAGTTTAGTAAATTGCCGAGATGACACTTTGAAAAAAAAACACATACTCGAACAAAATCGGGAGCTTAGTAAATATACCCCTAGGTATAATTCCACAACAGATCTGGTGATCTATATGGCAAAGCCACCAGAGATTTATAGAAACATAGAAGCATAGAATTTGACGGCAGATAAGAACCACTTGGCCCATCTACTCTGCCCTTTTTTTTAACCATATTTTTACAGCTACAGGGAGCACAGTACTGGGGGCACAGTACAGGGGACAAAGTACTGGGGTACAACTACTGAGGGCACAGCTACAGGGGGCACAGTACTGGGGGCACAAATACCGAGGGCACAGTACTGGGGGTACAGCTACGGGGGCACAGTACTGGGAGCACAGATACAGGGGGCACAGTATTAGGGGCACAACTACTGAGGGCACAGTACTGGGGGCACAGCTACAGGAGGCAGAGTACTGGGGGTACAGCTACAGGGGGCATAGTACTGGGGGCACAGCTACAGGGGGCACAGTACTGGGGGCACAACTACTGAGGGCACAGTACTGGGGGCACAACTACTGAGGGCACAGCTATAGGGGGCACAGTACTGAGGGCACAACTACTGAGGGCACTGCTACAGGGGGCACAGTACTGGGGGCACAACTACTGGAGGCACAGCTACAGGGGGCCCAGTACTGGGGGCACAACTAATGAGGGCACAGCTACATGGGGCACAGTACTGGGGGCACAGCTACAGGGGGCACAATACTGGGGACACAGTACAGGGGGCACAGCTACACTGGGGGCACAGTACTGGGGGCACAACTACTGGGGGCACAGCTACAGGGGGCACAGTACTGGGGGGTACAGCTACAGGGGGCACAGTACTGGGGGCACAGCAACAGGGGGCATAACTGTGACCACGCCTCTTCCCAATGAAGCCATGCCCCTATTTTGGGGCGCAAGCCTACGGCACACACTAACCCTGTTCTACCTCGGGGGGGCGGCAGGCAAAGGAAACTTTCGCCCTGGGCACCACAAGGACTAGAGCGAGCCCTGGTTATAAGATCACTAGAATGCTCCCATTGTTGCATATCATTTATGAGAATACTCTCTGTATTGTATGATAGTGACTAAAATGCTATTTTATATGTCAGACACTAATATACTCTCTGTATTGTATGGCAATTAAGTTGTCAGAGGCTTCTGCAAACTAGATGTGCATCTACTATAAGTTTTGCATGGAGGCAGAAAATTAAGAAGAAGAGCAGGGATACGGTCATTAGTTCGACACCACTTAGGTCGACAGTCATTAGGTTGACCACTATCGGTTGACATGCATTAGGTCGACAGGGTCATTGGGTCGACAGGGTCATTAGGTTGACATGTACTAGGTCGACATGACAAAAGGTCGACATGAGTGTTTTTTTTATCACATTTTTTACTTTTTCATACTTTACGATCCACGTGGACTACAATTGGGAACGGTAACCTGTGCCGAGCGCAGCGGTAGCGGAACGAGGCACCTTGCCCGAAGCATGGCGAGTGAAGTGAGCCATGTGAAGGAACACTGTGCACTAATTGGGGTTCCCCGTCACTTTACGAAGAAAACAACACCAAAAATAGTTTAAAAAAAACTCATGTCGACCTTTTGACCTGTCAACCTAGTACATGTCGACCTAATGACCCTGTTGACCTAATGACCCAGTCGACCTAATGCATGTCGACCAATAGTGGTCGACCTAATGACTGTCGACCCACCGACCCATACTCTATGCTAAAGTGCAAACACCACATCAGAGTCCAACCTACTACCTGTGTATTATCACCCCTTCTGCTTAAATAAAATTAGTTTTTCTAAAAAATAAAAATAAATACAGTGTAGTCTAGGCTCATGCATCTCTTAAATGAATCAATATACAATACAGAGAGCATCTTAGTGACCATCATACAATACATAAAGTATCTTGGTGACCACCATATAATACAAAGTGGTGGTCTTCTGGTTGCCGGCGGCCGGCCTCCCGGCGCCCACCATACCGGCGCCGGAATCCCGACCGCCGGCATACCGACATCTTTTCTCCCTCTTGGGGGTCCACGACCCCCCTGGAGGGAGAATAGATAGCGTGGCGCGCGTGGCGAGCGCAGCGAGCCCGCAAGGGGCTCATTTGCGCTTGCCCATCTGTCGGTATGCTTGCGGTCGGGATTCCGGCGTCAGTATGCCGGATGCCGGGACCCCGACCGCTGGCAAACCATACCACACCCAATACAAAGAGCATCTTAGTGACCACCATAAGAGTATCTTACCGGACATAAGGAATGAACTTTGATGTGAACAGTTTAGATCATCATTGTACATCTGCGTAACAAAAATGTTGTGTGTTGGGCCTCAATTGCCGATGTACTGTAAGTGCTAGTTGTATGTGAAGCCATAAAAGCCAGGTAATGGTCATACTGTATCTCCAGCATGATCATGCCTCCGGCACGTGCCTGTACCAAGTCCATCATCCTGGCATATATAGACTTTTATCATAGCAGACAAAAAGCAGAAATAGTTAATTAATCTGTACCAAAAGCCTCTTGTTTAAAATCATTATTCTGAGCGAGACAATCAATAATGCACATTGAGCTGTGTAATCAGACAAAAATGTAATGGCCCAATTTTAGTACGTTTCTTTTTTCCACCAAAAGCTATTGTTATATTTAATTAAATACATCTGCAATTTATCTTCCTGTAAGCACTTTGAACATTCCACTGCACAAGGCGGGTTAGCAAATATAGATCCTTCAGTGTCTAATAGTTTTCACTGTAACTAATGAATGATTTCAAGAAGTATTTTGGTGAAACTTTGTGTCCATCTGTATTACTTACACCCTTAATTATAAACCTGGTTTGTTAAAATGATTCGACACATATGATTGAGGCAATGTGGTGTTGCAGTTGGTCATAATAATAGTGTCATCAAATAACGATCGGTGGAACACTTGGTGCAGACTTTGGTAATGAGTGTAATCATAAAATTATGAGGATGATAAAAGTAATCTGGCTAAAGAAATTATCCTAATACCTACATAGTGAGAAACAAATGGTACATTGTGTAGCTCTAAAGAAAAACACATTTAGCTACTAAATTTATGGAGAAATGCTATGGTCTTCATTTAGAATCTGGAGTAAATCAAGCTAGAAAGTGACATTTTGCACCTTTATAGAACCTGTTATTCTGTGGAGGGGGAAAGTTGGGGTTGGTGGGAGATGGGGCAAATGTTCAGACTGATTAAGATTTGGGAGGAATACATTGTAGCGGAACTCTAAATTTTGAATGCAGCATGCATAATCCGTATTTTCCTAGCATACTTTATATCCATGTGATTGAAGTTGGCTTTAATTAAAATATCATTAAAAATTATGGGCCAGATGTACTAAGCCTTAAAAAGTGATAAAGTGGAGAGTTATAAAGTGCCAGCCAATCAACTCCTAACGGAATACATACGTTTTACCGGCTTCCAGGATTCCAGCTGTCGTGATCCCAACAGCGGGATCCCGGCCACCAGTATGCCGGCAGCGGGGTGAGCACTAGAAAGCCCCTTGCAGGCTCACTGCTCTCGCCATGCTCTCGCCACAGGTTATATTCTCCCTCTAGGATATCCATAGAGGGAGAAAAGCCTGTGGCACCGGTTTTCTGGCGGCGCCATTTCACCGCCTGTTGGGATTCCGGCGTCAGCATTGTGACCGCCGGGATCCCGACAGGCAGTCTTGTGATTGCCTTCCCTCCTAACTGCCATGTCACAGGCCCTGTTTGAAAAATGGTAGTTAGGAGCTCATTGGTTACTAGTTTATCACTCTCCACTTTATCACTTTTCGAGGCTTAGTACATCTGGCCATAAATGCGTTTTTATTGGCCTTTTGCAATATTTTAAATACAATGCAAAAGCTTCTAAAGTTGTTACTATTGGCAGATGCCTACAAGTTGGTAGGTGCGTAGCCACCTCCTTGGAGTCAACATGTGAGCAAGGAGGTTAGCCCACATGATGACTCCAAACCAGAGTAGGTTTTATTGAAGATAACAGAATACAGGTGAAAGAAGATAATCATCAGTCATTATGATAAGATATCAATCTCTCCTGGGCTAAATGCTGTGCAGACATACAGCACTGTAATGCTTCAATAACACAGTGACAGCTTTGGGCACATGCAGACCATTTTTTTAGAGCCAAGTAAACAACATGCACCTGCCATCTAATCAGCCTGACCTTTAAGTCTGGACATGTGATGTAATTGAGGATAATGAGTCATGACCAATAACACTTAGTTAAGAGACAGCTTCTAGTGTTAAACCATTTACCTATATGTCAACTGTTACCTAGTGGCATTGTGTCTGCATCAAAAATGTACATGGAAAATGCATGTGAAAATGTGTATAGATGCCATGTGTCTGTGCATGTGTCTATTAAGCATCTGATATGATGTCCACTTGTGGTTTATTTGCACTTCATTTGTTTGCTACCCCCATGTATTTTAATTGCAAACTGATTTCAATGGGGTCTCCAGCTTGTGCACTGTAGAAAGTACCACACCAAAAGGAATAGACCATTAAATATATATATATATATATATATATATATATATATTCCTCATGCATGCCTCACCAAATTCCTCAACTAAGCTCCAATGCAATGCTATGCAGCCTGCTATGGTTTACACTGAAACAGAGGAAAAGTAAGTGTGGTCCGGTGTCACCATGCAAACCAGTGCAACTCACACAACAGCAGGGTTTGAGCATTTATGGGGTGGGCACATGAAAAAATAGCATTATCCCACCTTTGAACTACAGCTAAAAACTGCGGATCTCTTGCCACACCCCTTGTTTTTAGTGTTCTGAAATAATGAAAAATATGGGTACAGATGGAATGTCAATTTTGTCACCTCATTGGTCATATTATAATGGTAAGGGAAACATAGACCCTACTAAAGTAGTAAAAATGTGTAAATAAAATCAACTTGTATTGAAATTCCCCAAAATACCTTCTATAACCACATTATCATTTTAAAAAAAACTCTAATCCAAAGGGAAATATTCTAAATAATCTCTGAGAAATAAAAATTAAATGAACAACAAGATAGCATATATTGGAGGTGAGAACTAGGAACCACACTGTATATTGGGCCTAATTCAGAAGTAGTTGCAGTGGCACCCTGTGCCGCAAAATACCGTTTATCGGTACTTTGCACATGCGCAGGACTCGTCCTGAGACACAGGAAGCAGGAAGACAGCAGATTTTCAGTGTTTGAAGTTTGTATAAAATGGTTAAATTGATCCATTTAAAACCCATATCAAAACTCTACTCCTTAGACATTAACATCAAATTGTAATCATATTTTTAAATCTTGAAATAATATTTCTGTTTCTTCTCTTTCTGGGGTTAAATGGACAGGGAAGTAGAGAATTTGAGAATGCCCAATTGACCATTTTTAAGCCAGGAGACCAATTTTTGACACTTTTTTGGTGTGCATTGTAGAGGTCTGTTCAATGAACTGTCAAACTTATTCTTGTACTGGAAGGTTCTGTGATGAGAGGTCTCAAGCGAGCTACTAGCCTTCGCAGACATACAACGGAAACATGGATTAATAAGACCAGTTGAAGATCTTAATACAGATAATGTTGATTTGAATTAATACAGACTCAGATTTATGCTGTAATACTAGTTCAAGCACATGTGTTCCGCATTCCTTTCACCTTTGATAGTAGTCTTATTCCTTACATCGTTACACACCCGTACATCAGCCAACATGCTGAGGTCATTGTAAGGGGAAATTAAAGAAAAGAAATGTTAGGCATTACGTGTCGAGGCATCAGCAAAGCCCTTACAAAGAGATCAACAAAGAAACTGATGAGAAATGTGCTAAATCTGTAATTACAAAAAGAGTGTTATGCTAAAGTATCAATGATTATGTGACATGTAATGTTTTCAGAAATGTATCCCAGAATACTGCATATCTTGGTATACGATTTTTTTAATGTGATGCTAAAAAAGTACATTTTCATACAAGTGCTATAGATTTGAGCTAAAACACATAAATTCAGTCCTGGGTAGAGTTCCATAAGTTTTATGTAGTCACAGAACATTACTGGTGTGTCACCCAATACAGCTAGACATTTGGGGCCAAATGTAATAGAGTGAGAGTTTCAGAAAGTGAGAGATTTGGTAAGGTTTTGCAGGTTTTTTTTAAAGTGGCAATCATTTACACAATGAGATCAACCTGGTTTTGCAGTGTAATTGATTGCCACTTTAAAAAAACTGAAAAACCTTACCAAATCTCTCACTTTCTGAAACTCTCATATTAAATTTGGCCCATACTGTGGTCCAGCAATGGTTTAATTTCACCTGCAAATACCGTAAAAGCAAACAACAGGGAAACTTAACAGCTTCAGCGGAATGCTGTGATACTGTATAACATATTGGGTGAGATTCAAATGATATATCACGCCCAATCTCCTTTCTAAAATGATATCCGTTATTGCGCATATTGCGCCCATAGTAATCAGGTTTAGCTGTGTAAAGGGTTAGGTGCCTCGCTACTCCGGGGGTAGCGAGCTGAAATAATGATACAACATCCCGGAGGGCAGAAATAGAACGGGAGTGAAAAGGGGTGAAAAGAATTGAATCCCGCCCATTGTGTTCCAACAAAGAGAGAATCTGTTCTGGGGTGGAATTAGCCTTCAATTAACTGCTGCCATGTACTATCTGAGATATATTACTCACACCTATACTAAGATTTAAAATGATTTTTTTGTGACGTTGTCATATTTGCAGTGGGGCCAGGAAATCTTCTGTAGTGCAACATGACAGTACCCTTTTCGTACAAAAAAAGAGATAATGCGCAATAGAGCAGCCTATCAGTTATACTCTCCTAGAAGGTAACCTTCACCCTTCACCAATAGTGCTTAAATAGAAAAAAAAGGAGAGATCACTTAACCAGCGCTCTTCATAGTTGTCAGAGTCTGATCAATTCCATAGCTCTATCTCCAGATAAAAGTATATCAGATAGGTAGGAACTGTGGCCAAACAGTTCCTACAAACGATTGAGTTTTAATAAGGGAATCCTGGATATTCCCTCAAAGCCTCGCACAGCTCGTACAATCAGGTGTTGTCACTGCCGTCAAAAGTCCCCGTGCATCCACCGACGCGTTTCCACCCCAAACTGAGGTCTTTTTCAAGGTGAAAAGAACCTAGTAGCAGATTACCTGGGCCTGGCTTATTTGGGTGGCCATTGGGGGCCTGACACGGTAAGGGAAGCATACCAGTGCCCCTGTGTTTACATGGATTCATATTCTCATGTTTGGCCATGGCCGTATCTAATTATAGAGCTGCCAACATGTCTTTGGAGGCCCTGATAATGTGTCTTTATAGTCATGACACTCCCTGCAGTGATGCAGTGAAGGCTCTTCCACCAATGCCTTTTTTAATTTCCTAGAAGCACAGAGCATGCACTAACAGGGCTTTAACCAAGCTTATGTATGTGTTGTGTATATCGGGCCCCTCTGTAGATGATGCACTGCCATGCAGCAGCCGCACACCGCTGAAGTAAAAGTATACAAATGCTGTCTGACCTGGCTCCTCTGCTACTTGTTTTGTGCTGAACTCTCAGCAGCATGCTAGCAACAACCAGATTGAAGTATACAGTATACAAACAGTAATGGACAATCTGACTATCACAGAAAGTCTAGCAACAAACTATGTCTCTATGTAACATTAATTAAACATTCAGCCACTGTTTTGGAAAACTATTTCCTGAACCAATTTTCTGGCGGACTCGATGGAACTTTTACTGTCTCCTGCTTAAAAGTAAATAAATATTAAACGGTTCCTAGAAAAATAAAACCATATCTGAATACAATGATACAACAAACAAAGAATGCCTTTGTTGTCATAATTGGAGACCCAGAGTCTACCGTGAAAATAGTTTAAGCTGGTATGCAATAATTTGTATAGGATACAAATAATTATTTATCAACTGCCTAAATGTAAGATCAAATACAAGAGCAATTGTTTGAAACTGTGGCGCTGATTCCAAGGTGGACACAAATGGCGCTGGCGCTGCATCTTTGTATGTAGAAGCTATAGGGGTCTTGAGTAAAAAAAAAGCCAACTGCCAGCTTCTGTGATCCACTGCTTGCGTCTGAAGATGCAGCATCCGATCCACTGCGTGAATATTTCCAGCCCATTGGACATATGAGTGTAACACCCAGGTACTAAGATGTGCTTGATGTCTTTGTTGCTGCGGGCTTCATTACAAGTTGCAGAGAGGCAAGCAGTATTGCTCCCCCTTTATTGCAGACACAGACCGACACGTTAGAACCATACAACACAATTTTCTTTTCTTAGTAACAAGATATAATTGAGGTTCACAATTTAAACAGCGATACCTAACATTTAGTCTTGAAATGAAACAGATAAGCAAGGTGACTGTAAATGTACAATCTCAGACCCATATTACTTGTAATAGTAACAAGTTGTCGCCAATGTAACCAAGGAAATGTACTATGGCACAGACTGGCTATAGCGGTTGTAACTCTGGGCAAGATGCATCATTGCTTGGAAAGTGATAAAATGGAGAGTGAAAAAGTACCAGCCAATCAGCTCCTAACTGCCATTTTGTAAACACAGCCTGTGACATGGCAGGTAGGAGGTGATTGGCTGGTACTTTTTCACTCTCCATTTTATCACTTTCCAAGCGATGATGCATCTGGCCCTCAGTCTTGAATAGCCAGCATTAGCATATGACAGTAGGCAGATGAAACAGAAGTTAGGTGCCCAAGTACACGGGCTGGCTATAGCTTTTGCTAACTCAGTCTCGGATAACCAACGTTAGCTTATGGCAATAGGTAGGTGAGACAGGAGCAGGTGCACAATTACACATGCTGGTTATAGCTGTTTTAATTGTACACCTGCTCCTGTCTCACCTGCTTTCTGTCGTATGCTAATGCTGTTCATCCAAGACTGAGGGGGACATTTACTATGCAGTGATAAGAGCGGAGAAGTGAGCCAGTTGAGAAGTTGCCCCATCAACCAATCAGCAGCTCTGTATCATTTTTTAGTATGGAATTTATAGATGTTACTTCAGTACTGATTGGTTGCCATGGGCAATTTCTCCACTGGCTCACTTCTCCGCTCTAATCACTGCTTAGTAAATGTCCCCCTCAGTCTTGGATGAACAGCATTAGCATACGACAGAAAGCAGGTGAGACAGGAGCAGGTGTACAATTACAACAGGCTGGCTATAGCTGCTGCAACTCAGTCTTGGATAACCAGCATTAGCATTTGACAGTACGCAGGTAAGACAGGAGCAGGTTTACAACTGGGGCATATGTGTATCTGGCACTACTGGAGGCATATGTGTATCTGGCACTGCACTACTGGGGCATTTGTGTATCTGCCACTATTGGGGCATATGTGTATCTGGCACTGCCCTACTGAGGGCATATGTGTACCTGGCACTATTGGGGGCATATGTGTATCATGCCCCCATTTTCATTGGCCACACCCTGTGTGACATGTGGTCACACCCATTTTATGGGTGCACAATACCACTAAAAAAAAGTTGTACTTGCACCACTGACTTTTATATACAGTAGCAGTCCAGTGGTGCCCCAAACAGCTTTGAGACACTTGTAACAGCACTTGATGCCAGACCAGATAATAAACTGACATTAGAGTATGGTAAAGTGAATAAAAAAGGGGGTAAATAGACCAGACGCTTCTGAAAAATGTATAAATACTATCTAAATGCTTCTCACCAACAATGTGGATCTGAATCCCCATGCAAAGTAGCGAACAATAAAAAAGTAAAAGGGATCACAAATCAAAGAATAAAAAGGTAATATGAAACCAGTAATTGTAAGTTTAGTCAAGTACAAACATGACACAAATAACGAAATGGCAGAAAGAACATATGCGCATATAGTATGTGTAAACAGAAATGCGTAGGACAGAAAATGTAAATAAGATCTCATTGAAATAAAAGGTAGAATATAATCATAACTACAACTGAACAGATTTAGGCCACACTGAAAATGAGTAAACAGCGTGTCGCAAAGTTACAAGTCACTTCCATAGAAATGAATGGGGCAGTGCTGATTAGCTGAAAGTGACTGCTCCCATACTCTCAGCCAATCAGTGCTAGCCCATTCATTTCTATGGAGTTACTATCAGAATCCTGGATGAGATGCAGAAACTGCCTACCCATTAATAGGAAAATGGATACAGGGGTCTATTCATGAAGCAGTGAAAAGGGTGGAGAAGCGAGCCAGTGGAGAAGTTGCCCATGGCAACCAATCAGCATTGAAGTATAATTTATAATTTGCATACTATGCAACTGTACGGAGCAGCTAATTGGTTGGGCAACTACTCCACAGGCTCACTTCTCCACTCTATTCGATGCTTCATGAATAGACCCCTAAAGCTCGTACTCATATGCAACAAGGTGAAATTGATTTCTTTTCGGAAACTATTTGTAGGAAAACAGTTTACGTAAGAAATTAAGTAAAATTCTAGTAGTCAAAGGCCTTGCTTATAGTCTTGTCATTGCCGTGTTAGCCTGAATCTTTTTTTACTTTTCTATTTTTACAAACTTACAGCAGAAACGTCATTATCACACACAAATTCTCCCTTTTCCTACTAGTGAATTTCTCTTTATAAATTAATATACTGTTAACTTCCATGCATGGCCAACGTCAAAGCAGTCTCCTGCAAGTTGCTGTGAAATAATTCAGAATCTATTCTTCCATGTATCTATAGTAGTCAACATTTCAGAGAATGAACTTATTGATAAAAGAGTTAATTTGCTGATACGTCGACTATCAAGGACTGAATGACAGCGCCGGGAGGTGAGGAGAAATCTAACAGTGGAGATGAGAACAGAGCAGGAAGAGGGCTAATAGCGCAGCGGAACAACAGATTGGCATTATTTTTTAAATTCCGTAGCGAAACAGCTAGTATTCAGCTAGTATATATATATATATATATATACTGCTCAAAAAAATAAAGGGAACACTTAAACAACACAATGTAACTCCAAGTCAACCACACTTCTGTGAAATCAAACTGTCCACTTAGGAAGCAACACTGATTGACAATCAATTTCACATGCTGTTGTGCAAATGGACTAGACAACAGGTGGAAATTATAAGCAATTAGCAAGACACCCCCAATAAAGGAGTTGTTCTGCAGGTGGTGACCACAGACCACTTCTCAGCTCCTATGCTTTCTGGCTGATGTTTTGGTCACTTTTGAAAGCTGGTGGTGCTTTCACTCTAGTGGTAGCATGAGACGGAGTCTACAACCCACACAAGTGGCTCAGGTAGTGCAGCTCATCCAGGATGGCACATCAATGTGAGCTGTGGCAAGAAGGTTTGCTGTGTCTGTCAGCGTAGTGTCCAGAGCATGGAGGCGCTACCAGGAGACAGGCCAGTACATCAGGAGACGTGGAGGAGGCCGTAGGAGGGCAACAACCCTGCAGCAGGACTGCTACCTCCGCCTTTGTGCAAGGAGGAACAGGAAGAGCACTGCCAGAGCCCTGCAAAATGACCTCCAGCAAGCCACAAATGTGCATGTGTCTACTCAAACGATCAGAAACAGACTCCATAAGGGTTGTATGAGGGCCCGACGTCCACAGGTGGGGGTTGTGCTTACAGCCCAACACCGTGAGGACGTTTGGCATTTGCCAGAGAACACCAAGATTGGCAAATTCGCCACTGGCGCCCTGTGCTCTTCACAGATGAAAGCAGTTTCTCACTGAGCACATGTGACAGAGTCTGGAGACGCCAAGGAGAACGTTCTGCTGCCTGCAACATCCTCCAGCATGACCGGTTTGGCAGTGGGTCATATGAATGACAAATTGATTTCTCACAAATATTTAAAATGCTTGCTCTAATATATATTGTAAATGCCTGCAACTCTTATTACCATATCCCATGAATGTGCGCAGTACATCGCACAACACTGCATCCCATAAGAGAAAACAATACACCCACACGTTATCTGAGTTCCAAAGCTCATTGATGTATATATTTGTTGTTAAAAGGATATGGATTCAATATATATTACAAAGTACAGTATACCTATAGTTACATGAATACAACTCACACAGTAAACAGTTAGAACATACAATTACATACAGTTATATGCAGTTTCAGTTACATGCCAACTGTCAGATTGTGTTTGGTCTGTGTCCCCGGAGGGGGCGCTAGTGGGTCAGTGGAGGTAGGAGGAAAGAGACGAGGAGGTTGTATCACGTTCTTGCGCATGAGCGCAATGGTATTTTATTTAGCAGATAAGTTTAAACAGAAATGCAGCAGAAATAATATATCAGATGAGAAAACACTTGGAATGATAACAAATAGTCTATGGCAATGGATGATAGGTGACTTGAGAAATCATATCCGGAAATAAAACAACAGAATGAATGTCAATGAAATGATTCTGGTTTGGGAACCAGAGCAGGGTTGTAAAACAGAGAACTAAGGCAGTAGATGGATATTGCAAACCTGAGCATAAGCAGGAGACCAACTCACAGTGCAGGTGATGAGGCACTGGCAGCAGCAAGCTGTGTCACAGGTGGAGGAATGAACACACCTGGAGTTTAGTCTTCAACTGCAGGCTGAAGCACACAAGGTGGTGATGAGTGTGAAGCCCAATGCAGGTTGCTGGTATTGCTGAGCCTTGAAGTTCCACGGGAGCAAGCAGAATCACCAGGAGTATAAGTTCTTAGCAGAGAACCAGGAACTCAGGAGAAACAGGAGCCGATCCTTTCATGCAGGTTGTCAGAATGACACAAAGTCCAGGATGCCTGTGAGGTGAAACAGTAGCCTCCTATATACCCCATGGTGTGCAGGGATTGGATGGAGGAAAGGACAGTGGGTGCGGCCACGCACCGGATTGGCCGCAGCATACTAGCTGTTTGGAAACTGTCATGGCGGCGCCCACGCCGCGGCCCAGCGGGGACGCGGCGCGCACACGCCCGCTGGCTCAGGAGTGTTCCCAGGACCTTGATGATGTCCCATGGCAGGGGCATAGGCGACAGGTGACCGCAGGGAGCCAGGACGGAGTCCGCAGCGGCGGACGGATGCCAGTCTGGTAAGTCGATTCCTGACAGTACCCCCTCCTTTAGGGGTGGACACCGAACACCCACGTGGTTTGGAGGGATGAGTGCTGTGGAAGACACGGACCAACCTAGGAGCATGGACATCAGATGAATTCACCCAGCTTCTCTCCTCTGGGCCATAACCGAACCAATCGACCAGGTACTGGAGACGTCCATACCGGCAACGAGAGTCCAGAATCTTGTTGATCTCAAATTCCACGCCCCGCTGAGTTCGAACCTTGGGACCTACTGGAAGAGTATTCTGAAAGCGGTTTAGGATTAGAGGTCTGAGGAGAGAAATGTGAAAGGCATTAGAAATACGAAGTGAAGGTGGTAATTTCAACTTGTAAGCCACTGGGTTGATGACACTCTCAATAGGGTAAGGACCAATGAAGCGTGGTGCAAACTTCATGGATGGGACCCTGAGACGAAGGTTGCGGGTTGATAACCAAACCCTGTCCCCCGGTTTCAAATGGGGAACCGCACGTCTCTTGCGGTCGGCGTAGATCTTGTATCGACTGGAGGCTTTTTTGAGGGAAACATGAATTCTTTTCCAAATGGAGGAAAACTGAGTCAGAGCAGTAGTGGCAGCAGGAACATCCAAGTGAGGGAGTTCTTGGAATTCAGGTACTCGGGGATGTTGCCCGTAGACTGCAAAGAATGGTGTCGTGTCTGTAGCAGTGTGGTAACGAAAGTTATGGGCAAACTCGGCCCATGGGAGCAGATTGAACCAATCATCCTGGGAGGATGTCACATATAACCTTAGAAAAGTCTCAAGTTCTTGATTGACTCTCTCTGTCTGCCCATTCGTCTGAGGATGGTATGATGACGAGAATTTCAATTTTATCTGCATGGCAGAACAGAGGGCCCTCCAAAACCTCGCTACAAACTGTACCCCCCGATCAGATATTATTTCGGAGGGTAAACCGTGTAAACGGAAGATCTCCTGTAGGAAGATCTGGGCAAGTTTCGGGGCAGAAGGGAGACCCTGGAGAGGAACGAAATGAGCCATCTTGGAAAATCTGTCCACTACAACCCAAATAGTGTTATGTCCCTGAGAAGGTGGAAGATCAGTGATAAAATCCATTGATAGATGAGACCAAGGACGATTAGGGACAGATAAGGGTTGTAACTGACCTGCTGGAGACTGACGAGGAGTCTTGTGCTGCACACATTTCGGACAGGATGCCACGAAATCCTGGATGTCCACTTTCATCTTCGGCCACCAATATGACGCAGAAAGGAACTTGAATGTCTTCAGGACACCAGGATGACCAGTGAACTTGGATTGGTGGGCCCAAGCTAGCAACTTGGGACGGAGTTCTGGGGAAACAAAAGTCTTACCCGGAGGTGGAGCTGGAGAGACTTGAGAGGCAGCGAAAACCACGGGACTCAGGATGGAATGTGGCACAGAGTCAGCTGTTCCCTCTTCTGATTCCATGGACCGGGATAATGCGTCGGCTTTCACATTCTGTGAACCTGGGCGGAAATGAAGCCTAAAATTAAAACGTGAGAAAAACATAGCCCACCTGGACTGGCGAGGGTTAAGGCACTGAGCTGCTTTTAGGTATAGCAGGTTTTTATGATCCGTGAAGATGTTAAACGGATGTTTAGCCCCTTCTAGGAGATATCTCCATTCCTCGAGAGCCAGTTTGATTGCCAGTAACTCTTGATCTCCCACGGAGTAGTTAGCTTCTGCGGGAAGAAACTTGCGAGAAAAGAATCCACAAGGGTGAACTTTCTCATCAGATCCCTTCTGGGAGAGAACAGCTCCAACCCCAACTGTAGAGGCATCTACCTCCAACTCGAACGGCCTGTTGACATCTGGCTGTGACAGCACTGGAGCAGACATAAAGGCTAGCTTGATCTTCCGGAAGGCTGCCAAGGCTTCTTCTGACCAGTTGGAATGATCTGCCCCTTTCCGAGTCAGGTTGGTAATAGGAGCGATGAGAGTGGAGAATCCTCGAATAAATTTTCTATAATAGTTGGCAAAACCCAGGAACCGCTGGATGGATTTGAGGGAGTTTGGAATGGACCAATTGGCAATGGCTTCCAATTTTGCCGGGTCCATCTGAAGATCCGATCCGGAAATTATATACCCCAGGAAGGGTATAGAGGGAACTTCGAAGGTACATTTAGATAATTTCCCGTAGAGACGGTTCTCACGAAGACGTCGGAGAACTTCACAGACTTGTAGGCGATGAGATGGAAGGTCTTGAGAAAAGATAAGAATATCATCTAAGTAAACAACAAGGTACTTATACAGGACATCACGAAAGATCTCGTTCACGAAGTGTTGGAATACTGCTGGAGCATTACTTAACCCAAATGGCATTACCAGGTATTCATAATGGCCATCTCGAGTGTTGAAGGCTGTCTTCCACTCGTCACCACTCCGGATTCTGATGAGATTATAGGCACCGCGGAGATCTAACTTGGTGAAGATGCGAGCCCCCTTAACTCTATCAAAAAGTTCGGTAATAAGTGGTAGAGGGTAACTATTCTTGATGGTAATGTCATTGAGACCCCGATAGTCAATGCATGGACGTAATCCACCATCCTTCTTTTTGACGAAGAAGAAACCTGCACCAGCGGGTGATGATGACGGACGGATGAATCCTTTCTGAAGATTCTCTCTGATGTAATTACTCATCGCCTCTGTTTCAGGAACAGACAAAGGGTAGGTGCGCCCCCTGGGTGGCTTCTTGCCAGGAAGGAGATCGATGGGACAATCCCATTCCCTATGGGGCGGCAGGATATCAGCAGCCTTCTCACAGAAGACGTCTGTGAAGTCTTGATAAGCTGCTGGGAGTGTTAGCTGTGACTTTACTTCGGTAGACTTGATGGGACACACTTGGGCTAAGCAGGAATGATGACAGTGTGAACTCCATGAGGTAAGCTGCAACGTTGTCCAGTCGAACTGTGGGTTATGTAGTTGAAGCCAAGGCATGCCCAAGACAATCTCCTGGGTGGCTTGAGGGATGACCAGGAACTTGATCACTTCTGAATGGAGAAATCCAACTCCCAGAACCACTGGGGTAGTTTGATGTGAAATGTTCCCTTTAGAGATTCTACTACCATCCACAGCAGTAATGTATACAGGATAAGAGAGTTCACAGGTAGACAAGCAAAATTTGTTTACCGCAGCTTGGGTGATAAAATTTCCTGCAGCACCGCAGTCCACTAATGCTGACGCAGACTGGAGCCCAACGGAAGTTTCTAACGTCACTGGAAGAATGAGATCTTGTTGAGAAGGAGCTTGACTGAATGATCCTAACTTGACTCCTCCCTTACAAGTCAGGATCTGGCGTTTCCCGAACGCATCGTGCAGGAGTTAATTTGATGACCCGCAGCAGCACAGTATAGGCAAAGCCTCTCTCGTATTCTTCTTGCCCGCTCCTCAGGGGTTAGGCGGGACCTATTTACCTGCATAGGCTCGTCAGAAGAAGGAGGCTGAAACTGTACAGAAGGTATGAACCTTACTCTGCGAGGCTCACTCCGAGCGCGTTCATTATTGCGTTCGCGGATGCGAGAGTCCAGCTTTATACACAGGGAGATCAAGTCAGACAGTTGAACAGGAATGTCACGGGTTGCCAGTTCGTCCTTGATCCGATCCGAAAGTCCGTGCCAGAAGGTTGCTACCAGAGCTTGGTTGTTCCATTGGACTTCTGCAGCCAACGTCTGGAACTGGATGACATATTGTCCCATGCTTCGGTTACCTTGACGAAGTTGGATCAGGTCTGCCGAAGCTGATGTTGCACGACCAGGCTCGTCAAAGATCCGTCTAAAGGTTGACACGAAGTCTGAGTAGTTATTGATCAGAGGGTCAGCACGTTCCCACAGAGGAGACACCCAATTCAGAGCAGATCCAGAGAGTAAGGAAATGATGTAGGCAACCTTGGACCTTGGTGTAGGAAAGTTATGTGGCAATAACTCAAACTGTATTTCGCACTGATTAAGAAACCCGCGACATAATTTAGGACTGCCATCATATTTGCTCGGCACGGGCAGGTGCAGACGTGACACTGGAGCTGATGCAGCCGACATAGAAGAACTTACAGCACTGGCAGGTGCTGGGGTAACAGTAGGTGAGAGTACACTTGGCAGGGACTGCTGCAGTGTATCCAATCGGGAGGACATCCCTTGTAGAAAGTGAAGCATCTGCTGCTGCGCAACCTCTTGACCATCCAGACGGGAGACCAGATTTTGCAAGGCCTCTGACCCCACACTCCGTCCACCATCCGAGTCCATCGATCCTGGACTTACTGTCAGATTGTGTTTGGTCTGTGTCCCCGGAGGGGGCGCTAGTGGGTCAGTGGAGGTAGGAGGAAAGAGACGAGGAGGTTGTATCACGTTCTTGCGCATGAGCGCAATGGTATTTTATTTAGCAGATAAGTTTAAACAGAAATGCAGCAGAAATAATATATCAGATGAGAAAACACTTGGAATGATAACAAATAGTCTATGGCAATGGATGATAGGTGACTTGAGAAATCATATCCGGAAATAAAACAACAGAATGAATGTCAATGAAATGATTCTGGTTTGGGAACCAGAGCAGGGTTGTAAAACAGAGAACTAAGGCAGTAGATGGATATTGCAAACCTGAGCATAAGCAGGAGACCAACTCACAGTGCAGGTGATGAGGCACTGGCAGCAGCAAGCTGTGTCACAGGTGGAGGAATGAACACACCTGGAGTTTAGTCTTCAACTGCAGGCTGAAGCACACAAGGTGGTGATGAGTGTGAAGCCCAATGCAGGTTGCTGGTATTGCTGAGCCTTGAAGTTCCACGGGAGCAAGCAGAATCACCAGGAGTATAAGTTCTTAGCAGAGAACCAGGAACTCAGGAGAAACAGGAGCCGATCCTTTCATGCAGGTTGTCAGAATGACACAAAGTCCAGGATGCCTGTGAGGTGAAACAGTAGCCTCCTATATACCCCATGGTGTGCAGGGATTGGATGGAGGAAAGGACAGTGGGTGCGGCCACGCACCGGATTGGCCGCAGCATACTAGCTGTTTGGAAACTGTCATGGCGGCGCCCACGCCGCGGCCCAGCGGGGACGCGGCGCGCACACGCCCGCTGGCTCAGGAGTGTTCCCAGGACCTTGATGATGTCCCATGGCAGGGGCATAGGCGACAGGTGACCGCAGGGAGCCAGGACGGAGTCCGCAGCGGCGGACGGATGCCAGTCTGGTAAGTCGATTCCTGACACCAGCGATACAATACCATATCTTTCTCATATAAGTTTATGTCTCCATATGACTCTCTCTCTCTCTTTCCTCTGTAAAATCATGCTGAGAATTCATCTTCTTCTGAGACCAAAATGCAACTAACTCTGAGACCAAAAGAAACAGGAACTACCTTCCTGTGTGACCAGCAAAATGTGTTAACTAGTTTCTGGGGGAGGGGTCTCTCTCTAATTCATGATTGAGTCACTAGTTTCTTTGTATGTGCTGAACATGCTCAGCCCTTGGAGACATCCAAAGGGGCTGGCCTGAGTTTACTGTTTGGACCTTCTATTGTTCTAATAAGAGCGATTTTAGCTTTTATACATTCAATCATAATTATCTGCTGCAATGTCCTACAACTTAATAACAAGTATCAAATTAATCTTCAGACCAATCTGCTTGTTTTAATAGTAAACATGACCGGTGTATCTGGTTCCGTTCAAATAATACACATTCATGACATTAATTCATTAGGTAATTTTAAATCATCATGATGTCTGGCGCTTGATATTATTATAATTATGTACTGTATGAAATAAGTGTTGAATCCATCTCTGTGGCATGTCCGTGTAAATGCGTGTGTTACCATATATTGCTGTGCTCGCTGCACGTATTTGCAAGTATAGCGACTTAAATGTGTGTAGTTTGTATGTTCTTTTTATGTAATATTTTTGACTTTGACAGTCCACCCTTTGGCAGTAAACAATAACTGCCATCAATTATTAACATAAGAAAAAAATATTTCATACAATAATCGGTGACCTAGACACAAGTATGTATGCATTTCGCAAATCAGACACTTGACTATATTTGGGGAAGACAGGGAGGAGGACGAGACATCCTCTATATGCACTCGGCGGTCACGGGATCACTGGTTGGGTGTGGGACAATATTCAACCTATAGAGTATGCTGGGACAGTGCTTTGGTCTATAATGTTTGATTTGCAACAAACATTTCACACATACATGTACCTACGTCTTTGTACACTGATGTTTGGATTCGATTGAGGTTCTGCTGGGTAGGTGAAGAAGACACAAACAAATCGTGACAGTGACATATAAAATTTTCATGATCTACATATTCCTATAATTTTCTGAACATTGTTTCCATTTCTGGAACATATTCTAGGTCTGTTTAATCATTGAACAAGGGTTATAAGTAGTGTCCTTCCTAAATAACATAAACCTTCGGAGTTCGGGGAGAGCCACTCATAAACCTTTCTTCCACATATATTAATGAGCTCTTTATCTGCAATGTGTGAATAGCCATTGTCTGGCTGTTCCTGATTACCTCTGAACTCCATAACTACTAGAACTTTGATTTTTCTCTGACTTTAACAAACTGATCGGCTAATCCTGGGATCCTATAAGGAAATCACTCCTTCCTTCAGAACCAGTTCCAGTCCCACACTCGACTCCTCATAAAAAAAACCTTGCAAAAATAGAATATCCTCTAAGAAAATGTTTGTCAGTGGGAAAGAGAGAAAAGAGAAATAGAACAAAACAACTCTTGTTCATAACAAATCAATTACAATGACTGGTCTTTCTGCAGTCCTTTAGTACGCTCAGATAGTGTTCAACAGTGCCGCCTCTCAGTCTTCACGGAACAGAGTCTCTGGTGATACTTTTGCGATCTCTTTGCCTTGCTCTTTGAAAACACAGTTCACTTGGAACACACATTTCACTTTGCTCTCCACCTTGCTCTTTGAACACACAGTTCACTTGGAACACACAGTTCACTTCAAATACACAGTTCACAAACTCGATGAATGTGAGCAATAAACTACTTTGTCACGAGTTCTCTCCGGGTCAGCGACCTTCTTGCAGTGGACGAGTGGACACAAGTCTTTCTTTCGGCGACCTTTAGTGCTGTCAACAAATCTTGGTATGGTCCTTCCCACCTGTCTATTAGGCAACCTGAGCGTAAGGGCAATCACACAGTCTCTTGGTTCATAATCAATACAGTTAGCATTTGGCATACCAGCAATCAACAGTTTCAAGTTCTTTTGTCAAGTTCTCAAATGCTGGCTCATCTCAACAAGGTACTGTACTGTCACCTCATTGGTGTATTTCTGATCATTGTGCGGATCAATCATGACATGAGGTTGTCTTTCAAAAACAACCAAAAACACACAAATACCAAAACCAAAACAAATTTCGAAGAGGGTGACTCGTCGAGTGAAGATCTGGGAGTGGTTCCGAAGCTACATAATACTAGTGGCAGTATCTATGATCACAATAGTACAATTTCAAGCTTTGCTCCTACTTCTAGGGGTACCATTATCTACACACAAATTTCTGCGCAATTTTCCTTTGCGGTAACACAGCAGCATCCGTGGCGGCAGGAAATGCCTCTACCCAGTTTGAGAAAACATCAGTGCACACCAATACATAACAATAATTCCTAAAGGGTGTTAACTGTACGAAGTCGATTTGTATTTCCTGAAAAGATCCGTCTGCAGGAGTGATATGGGATGGCTCTGTTGGTATTGCTTTACCAATATTCTTCCTCAAGCAAGTAAGACAGGTCATTGCTCTCTTACCTGCATGAGAATAGAATCCTGGCGCACACCAGTAGGCTCTCATCAGCCTGTACCTACCCTCTTTGCTTAGATGAGTCAGACCATGTGCCACCTCAGCTAGACTTGGAAAGTATGCTCTGGGGGCTACTGGCTTACCGTGTCCACCTGCCCACAGTCCTGAGGACTCCTGGCCATACCCCTTTGTCCTCCAGACTGCCTCTTCCTGCAGGGAACACACATTTTTGTATCTTAATTTAACTATCATGTGTTTGCAATGTAGAGTACCATGAGCATAACTCAAAAAAAAAGAAAAAAGAAATCTCTAGAGGAGAGAAGGAAGAAGAAAATGGAAAAAGAAAATGTCAGGTTTGCCATTCACCAACAGGCATATCAGTGTCTATACAAAATTTCCCTTCACCAGTATTCCCATTCTCCACCCTTTGTGCATGACAAGGCACACTGCAGTAATACTGGTGTCATCGTGCTGTTGAGATATACTGGGTTTGGGCAGAACTCTGAAGGACCTAGGCATGTGGATTTTGAACTGTACTTGGGTCCATGTATTGGACCACCCTGTGTGAACGCAAAAGATGAAGAGGAAACTGTAGAGAAACAGAATAGAGGTTGGTGACAGATGAGTTTTGTAGAGGTGAAGAAGATTTTATAAAAATTTGACAACTGGATTGGGCACTACGGGAAGTGATTCTCTACTTGGTCTACTCCCCTAAAAAAAAACATTTCTGTGTGTCTTATCTCTACTGGGACTATCCTAGCCATCAATCCAGTGTCCTGTCCATCCTAAGTTCATAGGGAACCCGGTATCTGTGAGTTAATTTCCTCTACCTGTGATGGACATGCATCTAGAACAGCGAAATGTAACATTGTAAGTTGCATTTATTCTGTTCTTCCCATTAGCCGAATCTGTGTTTTCTATATGGCTCGTGATTCCTTACTATATGTCCCTTGGTCCCGTCTATGTGTTTAATAATGTGGCTTGTGTTTTCTGTCTAGGGGATCTATATTGACTATGTGTCCTACTACTACTACAATCTCTGGCAAAATGCCCTTCCTTCCTACAAGTGTAACATATTATTGACCATTTGGGATCTGGGGTTTGGACTGATGGGTCTTTCCTGTATGTGCCAGTATACTTACCATCCTCAACCTTTCCACCTGTTGATCTCTGCGCCTAGCACTATTCTGGTGATGTTCAACAGCACACTATCTAAGATTAGCTACTGTGACCTTTCCAATTTTGCAAAGAAGTCTGCACCTTGAGCCGGTCCATTTGCACAGAGACAGCCACCTCCCATTTGCTGAATTAGTGTTTACCAGTGGTCTTATCCAGATGGAGAGTTTTCTATTTCTGCAAGAGACAAAAACAAAAAATTTTTTTAACAAGCTTCTAGGTCATGCAAACTATTCATTCAATCCTTCTCATCCTGTATTAAAGGTCTGTACATGGTCCATCAAACATTTCCGAGCTCATCTTTACTAGGGGCATTACTAGGAACAAATACTTCTTATATGGTAACTGAAAGAAATACCCTGGGGTTACCTTGTCTCTGTCCGCTTTCCTGCTGGCAAATACTAATGTGCGGACAGGTTTTTTCTCCATTTCTGATGTTACTTTCTTGATTTTTTTGGTTAATTTTTTGGATTTTACTATATATGTACACGAATGATACCATACTTACCTGTTCCACTGGTCTCAACCACTTCCCCCACAGGCTACTGCTCTTCTTTTACCGGTTGGATACTCCTCTGGGTGCATGAGAAATGGCTGAAAACGATCACATTCTCCTCCTAAATAAAACTTCAACATTCATTAGTACATATATAGGTTACAGTCATATTTTTCATATTTTTATTATTTTCTTTAGTTAGTATGCAGGCCGTAACTGCTTCCACATCTACATAAGGCGGTGTACTTGCATTCTCTCTTTTTTTTCTACTTATTTATTGTTGCTACAAGTTCAAACAGTTCTTATATTTCCATTCTTGTCTTATATGACTTTGGTTAGACATACCACCTGCAATACCTTAGGATCAAACTCGCCAACCCCTCTTGCTGTCACAGGTTTAAACAATTTGTATGTCTAACCCTTTGTTTCTTGGATTTTATCAAACATATCCTTAACCTTAAGTTCTGTAATACCTCTGGTTCAAAGCTGCCCACCCTAGGGAATGGTACCCTATCATTGTTAGTCATACATACCCACTCATTGCAAAAAACTTCTGTGTGTGAACCATATTTTTCACACATGATAAACCTTGCTGAGTCTTTTGGCCACAATTCTGCCTGAACCCTGTCTAAACATCTCTTACTTGAGCAACTGGCTCCCATATTTGTGGGTCTCTTCCAATAATTTTAAAAGATTCCCACAAACACCAAAATACTCAATATAAGTAGACGGTGGAAGTATACCCTAGCGCCTTCCACTCGCTCTCGCCCACGCTGGCCAATACAACGATACACTGTTGATAGCGGATCGCAATGTACCCAACTTAGGGCTCCTATCAGACCTTACACCGTAATTTTTTTCGGTGGAAGTTCTGTTTGGAATATTTTCCTGAGAGAGGCAGTGAAAATTTCCTTTTAGGTATCTTTCAACTGGAATTGTTTGTAGGGTGAAAAACAGAGAAATTAGATAACTATCTTTCACCCTTTCCAGTGAAGCCCACAAGGGAGATTTCCCGAAGTTATCAAAGAAAAACCCCTTTGTCTATACAATCACGTCTGCATATGCTCTTCCACAGCGCATATGACACAATAATATTACGTTGCGCTGTGCAGAACAAATGGACATGTGATGCAATAGCACAGCCTATAGATACTAGTTATCTATATGCCCTACGATTGCTGTAGACCACCTAGCTTAGACCACCTAGACCACTAAGAGTTGTATGGGATACCACTCAGTCCACCAAGACCACTTAGTTAATAGCGTAGGGTTGCGAACCCTACGCCACCGGGCATCTACTAACCCAGTGTGTCCACCTAGACCACCTAGCTTAGACCACCTAGACCACTTCAGTTCTTGGGTTCAGTATCCACTCATTCCTGCATTCGCTCACTCAAATACACTTTATTTTTCTGTACAGAAAATTAGGATTCATTCAAGTTGGCAGCTTTACCCCCAGAGGCAATTTAAAAAAAATATTTATACTAAATTTTGTTTTTATACTAAATTTCTTTAGAAACCGGGTGGTTTGGTGCTATTGTAGCGTGGCTACTGTCCCACCTTTAAACTAAATGAACTATTGTGTAATTTGTACTTAGCGACCGTACTTCTTACGCAATTTGTGTAAACACGCGACCGTGCTTACGCCGCATGTGCAGTTCCATACTTTGTCCGAGACACGTGTACAAAACCATACGTCCGCAATAGCACAAATCACACAATTCTATAAATGTGAGCAATATTAACTATAATCGCTCATTTAACACAACACACAGTTTCTTTCTGTATAAACCTTTACAACTAGGCCAGGCTGCGTGTGTGTCTTACACTTACTTCCTTAACATTTATTTTAGTTTTAACTATATAGCAACAAAAATATCTCCGGTTTCACATAGGTTTAAATTAATCTAGCAATGATCAATAATTTAAATGATATGATTCAGATTGGATAGCTATCTTGCAGAACATACACTGATATAAATATACACATAATTATAATAATATTATATATAATATATATTTATATAACATATATCACTTGACTCTCATAGAACCCCCACACAGTACACACCTACTGAATGAATGCATTTCCTTTAAAGTCTCTAATTTGCATATCAACAAAGGTTCATATGCCTGTTCAAGAGGGTAGTGGGACAGGTTAATTAACATTTCAATGTCTATCCTAAACTAGCAAGCAGAGTTAACTGAATCCTAGAGGTAAAAGGAAAAAATATCTGTGTGTAATTCTTACACTAAGTATTCATCTCACTATTAACTTTCACTAGGTCCAGCTGAAACTATTTGTAATTGACTATGGCATGGGTTAAATAAATGCATTGGTAACTCATAAATGGTGATTGATGTGACCAAGGAAAGCTGATTATTCTGAGCAGACTGAAAATCAGCCATTTAGAAAAATTACCTTCCCAAAATGGCTGCTGCTCCTCCCCCTTCCACATCCATGAGGGTTACACAAAATGGTGGACAGGCCATGTGGTTAGTCCAAAATGGAGGACAGACCATGCGGCTTCCTTTGTCACAAAGAAATCACACATCATTCAAGCATCAGAAGTTATTTTAGGCCTGAGTTAAAAATAAAAACTATATCAAAGCTATGCAGCAACTTTTAAATATACTTTTACACCTACTTAACAGATAAACAATCCAATCTGAATCAAACACAATAGGACTTATTTGAACCTTGTTTTGCAACAATAAAAATACATTTTAGCATCTTAAATATTATGAGAAACACATTGTCCCTTGAAATTTCATATCAGCGTCTTACTAATAACACAACAATACACACGGATATGATGATTTTCTCAGCTTTAGGATGCGTCCATCACAAGCTGATCGACCACAGCGTCGCGTTTATAATGTACAGTGCATCATTAAGAACGTGATATCGCGGACCAGCGCCCATCTATGAATGCCAAATTGATTTCTCACAAACATTTTAAATGCCCGCTCTAATATATATTGTAAATGCCTGCAACTCTGATTACCATATCCCATGAATGTGCGCTGTACATCGCACAACACTGCATCCCATAAGAGAAAACAATACACCCACACGTTATCTGAGTTCCAAAGCTCATTGATGTATATATTTGTTGTTAAAAGGATATGGATTCAATATATATTACAAAGTACAGTATACCTATAGTTACATGAATACAACTCACACAGTAAACAGTTAGAACATACAATTACATAGTTATATGCAGTTTCAGTTACATGCCAGCAATACAATACCATATCTTTCTCATATAAGTTTATGTCTCCATATGACTCTCTCTCTCTCTTTCCTCTGTAAAATCATGCTGAGACTTCATCTTCTTCTGAGACCAAAAAGCAACTAACTCTGAGACCAAAAGAAACAGGAACTACCTTCCTGTGTGACCAGCAAAATGTGTTAACTAGTTTCTGGGGGAGGGGTCTCTCTCTCATTCATGATTGAGTCACTAGTTTCTTTGTATGTGCTGAACATGCTCAGCCCTTGGGGACGTCCAAAGGGGCTGGCCTGAGTTTACTGTTTGGAACTTCTATTGTTCTAATAAGAGCGATTTTAGCTTTTATACATTCAATCATAATTATCCGCTGCAATGTCCTACAACTTAATAACAAGTATCAAATTAATCTACACACCAATCTGCTAGTTTTAATAGTAAACATGACCGGTGTATCTGGTTCCGTTCAAATAATACACATTCATGACATTAATTCATTAGGTAATTCTAAATCATCATGATGTCTGGCGCTTGATATTATTATAATTATGTACTGTATGAAATAAGTGTCGAATCCATCTCTGTGGCATGTCCGTGTAAATGCGTGTGTTACCATATATTGCTGTGCTCGCTGCGCGTATTTGCAAGTATAGCAACTTAAATGTGTGTAGTTTGTATGTTCTCTTTATGTAATATTTTTGACTTTGACAATCAGTAATGGTGTGGTGTGGCATTTCTTTGGGGGGGCCGCACAGCCCTCCATGTGTTTGCCAGAGGTAGCCTGACTGTCATTAGGTACCGAGATGAGATCCTCAGACCCCTTGTGAGACCATATGCTGGTGCGGTTGGCCCTGGGTTCCTCCTAATGCAAGACAATGCTAGACCTCATGTGGCTGGAGTGTGTCAGTAGTTCCTGCAAGACGAAGGCATTGATGCTATGGACTGGCCCACCCATTCCCCAGACCTGAATCCAATTGAGCACATCTGGGACATCATGTCTCGCTCCATCCACCAACGCCACGTTGCACCACAGACTGTCCCGGAGTTGGCGGATGCTTTAGTCCAGGTATGGAAGGAGATCCCTCAGGAGACCATCCGCCACCTCCTCAGGAGCATGCCCAGGCGTTGTAGGGAGGTCATACAGGCACGTGGAGGCCACACACACTACTGAGCCTCATTTTGACTTGTTTTAAGGACATTACATCAAAGTTGGATCAGCCTGTAGTGTGTTTTTCCACTTTAATTTTGAGTGTGACTCCAAATCCAGACCTCCATGGGTTAATAAATTTGATTTCCATTGATCATTTTTGTGTGATTTTGTTGTCAGCACATTCAACTATGTAAAGTACAAAGTATTTAATAAGAATATTTCATTCATTCAGAACTAGGATGTGTTATTTTAGTGTTCCCTTTATTTTTTTAAGCAGTGTATATATATATATATATATATATATATATATATATATATACAGGTTGAGTATCCCATATCCAAATATTTCGAAATACGGAATATTCCAAATTACAGACTTTTTTGAGTGAGATTGAGATAGTGAAACCTTTGTTTTTGATGGCTCAATGTACACAAACTTTGTTTAATACTCAAAGTTATTAAAAATATTGTATTAAATGACCTTCAGGCTATGTGCATAAGGTGTATATGAAACATAAATGAATTGAGTGAATGTACACACACTTTGTTTAATGCACAAAGTTATAAAAAATATTGGCTAAAATTACCTTCAGGCTGTGTGTATAAGGTGTATTTGTAGCATAAATGCATTCTGTGCTTAGATTTAGGTCCCATCACAATGATATCTCATTATGGTATGCAATTATTCCAAAATACGGAAAAATCCGATATCCAAAATTCCTCTGGTCCTAAGAATTTTGGATAAGGGATACTCAACCTGTATATATATATATATATATATATATATATATATATATACTGTATGTGTATATATATAAAACAGTCAGTGCACAAATAAAGTCCACTTCACCAAACTTATCCGTGGAACTACAAGTCCCAAAATGTACTTAGTGTTTTTCCATGGACCATCCAAATTTAATGATTTTTTTTCAGCTGGTCCTATTGCAGTCATACCCTTTAAGCCTGCGTCTCCCTTTTCCATATGCAATGTCAGTTCACATCTAGAGTTCCAAAAAATATAAGGTGTGCTCCATAGTGCAAAAAGCAGTTTAAAATTTTTTTTAAATCAAGCAGCATTTTCATATCACAACAGGTTTAAAATCACATACCGGCAGCGGCGGTTAAACCACCGTAAGTATATCTTATATGAACATACTGTATATTGCATGTCTCCACTACACATGCAGTGTCCGTTTCACAACCATGCTATACCACGCTCCAATGCGTTTCGTCGAAGTATGTGATTTTAAACCTGTGATGATATGAGAATTATGTTTGATTTAAACATTTTTTAAAACTGATTCATGCACTATGAAATGTACCTTATATTTTTCGGAACTCTCTCTGTCTCTCTCTATTTAATTGCCTGTATGATCCAGAGTGTGATATTTTTTCCACATAAGCTAACCAGCTACAATTATTAGTGATGTGCACCGGAAATTTTTCGGGTTTTGTGTTTTGGTTTTGGATTCGGTTCCGCGGCCGTGTTTTGGATTCGGACGCGTTTTGGCAAAACCTCCCTGAAAATTTTTTGTCGGATTCGGGTGTGTTTTGGATTCGGGTGTTTTCTTACAAAAAACCCCTCAAAAACAACTTAAATCATAGAATTTGGGGGTCATTTTGATCCCATAGTATTATTAACCTCAATAACCATAATTTACACTCATTTCCAGTCTATTCTGAACACCTCACACCTCACAATATTATTTTTAGTCCTAAAATGTGCACCGAGGTCGCTGGATGACTAAGCTACAGTAAGCGACCCAAGTGGCCGACACAAACACCTGGCCCATCTAGGAGTGGCACTGCAGTGTCAGACAGGATGGCAGATTAAAAAAAATTGTCCCCAAACAGCACATGATGCAAAGAAAAAAAGAGGCGCAATAAGGTAGCTGTGTGACTAAGCTAAGCGACCCAAGTGGCCGACACAAACACCTGGCCCATCTAGGAGTGGCACTGCAGTGTCAGACAGGATGGCAGATTAAAAAACTAGTCCCCAAACAGCACATGATGAAAAGAAAAAAAGAGGCGCAATGAGGTAGCTGTGTGACTAAGCTAAGCGACCCAAGTGGCCGACACAAACACATGACCTATCTAGAAGTGGCACTGCAGTGTCAGACAGGATGACACTTCAAAAAAATAGTCCCCAAACAGCACATGATGCAAAGAAAAAAAGAGGCGCAATGAGGTAGCTGTGTGACTAAGCTAAGCGACCCAAGTGGCCGACACAAACACCTGGCCCATCTAGGAGTGGCACTGCAGTGTCAGACAGGATGGCACTTCAAAAAATAGTCCCCAAACACTTTGTGTCGTAAATGGCATATTGGCAAGTTTAAGCTTCTCCTCAGACGATTTTAATTTTGATTTTTGGGTCATTTTACTGAACTTTTGTTTTTTGGATTTTACATGCTCTCTACTATGACATTGGGCATCGGCCTTGGCAGATGACGTTGATGGCATTTCATCGTCTCGGCCATGACTAGTGGCAGCAGCTTCAGCATGAGGTGGAAGTGGATCTTGATTTATCCCTATTTTACCCTCCACGTTTTTGTTCTCCATTTTTTAATGTGTGGAATTATATGCCAGTAATATATTTATCAATAGCAATGGCCTACTACTATATATACTGCGCACAAAAACTGAAATGCACCACAGGTATGGATGGATAGTATACTTGACGACACAGAGGTAGGTAGAGCAGTGGCCTACTGTACCGTACTGCTATATATTATATACTGGTGGTCAGCAAACTGCAAAACTGAAATGCACCACAGGTATGGATGGATAGTATACTTGACGACACAGAGGTAGGTAGAGCAGTGGCCTTCTGTACCATACTGCTATATATTATATACTGGTGGTCAGCAAACTGTGCAAAACTGAAATGCACCACAGGTATGGATGGATAGTATACTTGACGACACAGAGGTAGGTAGAGCAGTGGCCTTCTGTACCGTACTGCTATATATTATATACTGGTGGTCAGCAAACTGTGCAAAACTGAAATGCACCACAGGTATGGATGGATAGTATACTTGACGACACAGGGGTAGGTAGAGCAGTGGCCTACTGTACCGTAATGCTATATATTATATATACTGGTGGTCAGCAAACTGTGCAAAACTGAAATGCACCACAGGTATGGATGGATAGTATACTTGACGACACAGAGGTAGGTAGAGCAGTGGCCTACTGTACCGTACTGCTATATATTATATACTGGTGGTCAGCAAACTGTGCAAAACTGAAATGCACCACAGGTATGGATGGATAGTATACTTGACGACACAGAGGTAGGTAGAGCAGTGGCCTACTGTACCGTACTGCTATATATTATATATACTGGTGGTCAGCAAACTGTGCAAAACTGAAATGCACCACAGGTATGGATGGATAGTATACTTGACGACACAGAGGTAGGTAGAGCAGTGGCCTACTGTACCGTACTGCTATATATTATATACACTGGTGGTCAGCAAACTGTGCAAAACTGAAATGCACCACAGGTATGGATGGATAGTATACTTGACGACACAGAGGTAGATAGAGCAGTGGCCTACTGTACCGTACTGCTATATATTATATACTGGTGGTCAGCAAACTGTGCAAAACTGAAATGCACCACAGATATGGATGGATAGTATACTTGACGACACAGAGGTAGGTAGAGCAGTGGCCTACTGTACCGTACTGCTATATATTATATACTGGTGGTCAGCAAACTGTGCAAAACTGAAATGCACCACAGGTATGGATGGATAGTGTACTTGACGACACAGAGGTAGGTAGAGCAGTGGCCTACTGTACCGTACTGCTATATATTATATATACTGGTGTCAGCAAACTGTGCAAAACTGAAATGCACCACAGGTATGGATGGATAGTATACTTGACGACTCAAAGGTAGGTAGAGCAGTGGCCTTCTGTACCATACTGCTATATATTATATACTGGTGGTCAGCAAACTGTGCAAAACTGAAATGCACCACAGGTATGGATGGATAGTATACTTGACGACACAGAGGTAGGTAGAGCAGTGGCCTACTGTACTGTACTGCTATATATTATATACTGGTGGTCAGCAAACTGTGCAAAACTGAAATGCACCACAGGTATGGATGGGATAGTATACTTGACGACACAGAGGTAGGTAGAGCAGTGGACTACTTTACCGTACTGCTATATATATAGTTATACTGGTGGTCAGCAAAATTCTGCACTGTCCTCCTACTATATACTACAATGCAGCACAGATATGGAGCGTTTTTCAGGCAGAGAACGTATAATACTGGTGGTCACTGGTCAGCAAAACTCTGCACTGTCCTCCTACTATATAATACTGCTGGTCCCCAGTCCCCACAATAAAGCAATTAGCACACTGAGCACAGATATTTGCAGCACACTGAGCACAGATATGGAGCGTTTTTCAGGCAGAGAACGTAGATATTTGCACTTGCAGCACACTGAGCACAGATATTTGCAGCACACTGAGCACAGATATTTGCAGCTCACTGAACATAGAAACTGAGAGGACGCCAGCCACGTCCTCTCACGATCATCTCCAATGCACGAGTGAAAAATGGCGGCGACGCGCGGCTCCTTATATAGAATACGAATCTCGCGAGAATCCGACCGCGGGATGATGACGTTCGGGCGCGCTCGGGTTAACCGAGCAAGGCGGGAGGATCCGAGTTGCTCGGACCCGTGCAAAAAAAGGTGAAGTTCGGGCGAGTTCGGATCCTGAGGATCCGAACCCGCTCATCACTAACAATTATACAATTAACACATGGCCCCTGTGGTATATTTGTGTCTTCCCAGCTCACATATTCATCCTGTCTTTCAGCAGAAGCCGTCTGTCCAACCAGTGTATTTTCTTGTAACTAATCACTAACGTTACACTTTACATGCTCATGTTTATTTGCACTCGACCCTCTGTTTGTTTTAAGATGGAAATGGTTACTTTGTGCTCTTCTCTCAAACTGATGAGTACAGTCAAATTTATAATAAAACACAAGGTTTATCCAGGCACCAAAGTACAGCGGTTATCAGGAGTTACAACAATATTTTAAAGAAACACTATTTATATATAAATGTATAGAAATAGCATATCCCTCTTTCTCTCTGGGTGGGATGTACGAACCTGTTGCGGTACATCCCACCACACATCACGCCGACACTAATCGCATATGTACTAACATATGCAATTAGTGTTGAGAATGATAGCTCTTACAATCAGAGCTGTCCTTCGCGATGCGCTGCGGCTGCTGTACTTCCAGGTCATAGACCCGGGAGTCCATCTGACAATGTGCAGACCAGCGGCGGCCACGGGGGATGCTGGGAGGGTTTAGTGACGGAACCTTTTCCACATTGCATTGCGGAAGAAGTCTCATAGGCTTCCACAGGGTAACACCAGCAGCTGGAGTTACCCTGCGTGGCGGAGACCTCGGCAGACGGAAGTAAGTATATATGAAAATGCGATAATAACCCAGAAAACTGGCCTTTTACCACATTTTCACTTTAGTACATCTCTCTCTTTCTCTTTCTCTCTCTCTCTCTTTATATATATATATATATATATATATATATATTAGGGATGTGCACTTGAAATTTTTCGGGTTTTGTGTTTTGGTTTTGGGTTCGGTACCGCGGCCGTGTTTTGGGTTTGACCGCGTTTTGGCAAAACCTCACCGAATTTTTTTTGTCGGATTCGGGTGTGTTTTGGATTCGGGTGTTTTTTTCAAAAAACCCTAAAAAACAGCTTAAATCATAGAATGTTGGGGTCATTTTTATCCCAAAGTATTATTAACCTCAAAAACCATAATTTCCACTCATTTTCAGTCTATTCTGAATACCTCACACCTCACAATATTATTTTTAGTCCTAAAATTTGCACCGAGGTCGCTGGATGACTAAGCTAAGCGACCCTAGTGGCCGACACAAACACCTGGCCCATCTAGGAGTGTCACTGCAGTGTCACGCAGGATGGCCCTTCCAAAAAACACTCCCCAAACAGCACATGACGCAAAGAAGAAAAAAAGAGGCGCAATGAGGTAGCTGTGTGAGTAAGATAAGCGACCCTAGTGGCCGACACAAACACCTGGCCCATCAAGGAGTGGCACTGCAGTGTCACGCAGGATGGCCCTTCCAAAAAACACTCCCCAAACAGCACATGACGCAAAGAAGAAAAAAAGAGGCGCAATGAGATAGCTGTGTGAGTAAGATAAGCGACCCTAGTGGCCGACACAAACACCTGGCCCATCTAGGAGTGGCACTGCAGTGTCACGCAGGATGGCCCTTCCAAAAAACACTCCCCAAACAGCACATGACGCAAATAAAAATGAAAGAAAAAAGAGGTGCAAGATGGAATTGTCCTTGGGCCCTCCCACCCACCCTTATGTTGTATAAACAGGACATGCACACTTTAAATTAACCCATCATTTCAGTGACAGGGTCTCCCACACGACTGTGACTGAAATGACGGGTTGGTTTGGACCCCCACCGAAAAAGAAGCAATTAATCTCTCCTTGCACAAACTGGCTCTACAGAGGCAAGATGTCCACCTCATCATCATCCTCCGATATATCACTGTGTACATCCCGCTCCTCACAGATTATCAATTCGTCCCCACTGGAATCCACCATCTCAGCTCCCTGTGTACTTTGTGGGGGCAATTGCTGCTGGTCAATGTCTCCACGGAGGAATTGATTATAATTCATTTTAATGAACATCATCTTCTCCACATTTTCTGGAAGTAACCTCGTACGCAGATTGCTGACAAGGTGAGCGGCGGCACTAAACACTCTTTCGGAGTACACACTTGTGGGAGGGCAACTTAGGTAGAATAAAGCCAGTTTGTGCAAGGGCCTCCAAATTGCCTCTTTTTCCTGCCAGTATAAGTACGGACTGTCTGACGTGCCTACTTGGATGCGGTCACTCATATAATCCTCCACCATTCTTTCAATGGTGACAGAATCATATGCAGTGACAGTAGACGACATGTCCGTAATCGTTGTCAGGTCCTTCAGTCCGGACCAGATGTCAGCATCAGCAGTCGCTCCAGACTGCCCTGCATCACCGCCAGCGGGTGGGCTCGGAATTCTGAGCCTTTTCCTCGCACCCCCAGTTGCGGGAGAATGTGAAGGAGGAGATGTTGACAGGTCGCGTTCCGCTTGACTTGACAATTTTGTCACCAGCAGGTCTTTGAACCCCAGCAGACTTGTGTCTGCCGGAAAGAGAGATCCAAGGTAGGTTTTAAATCTAGGATCGAGCACGGTGGCAAAAATGTAGTGCTCTGATTTCAACAGATTGACCACCCGTGAATCCTTGTTAAGCGAATTAAGGGCTCCATCCACAAGTCCCACATGCCTAGCGGAATCGCTCCCTTTTAGCTCTTCCTTCAATGCCTCCAGCTTCTTCTGCAAAAGCCTGATGAGGGGAATGACTTCACGTGTGGCAAGTTCAAAAGGTTGCAGAACCTTGCACAACGTTGAAATCATTCTCCACTGCGCTTGAGACAGGTACATTCCACCTCCTATATCGTGCTCAATTGTATAGGCTTGAATGGCCTTTTGCTGCTCCTCCAACCTCTGAAGCATATAGAGGGTTGAATTCCACCTCGTTACCACTTCTTGCTTCAGATGATGGCAGGGCAGGTTCAGGCGTTTTTGGTGGTGCTCCAGTCTTCTGTACGTGGTGCCTGTACGCCGAAAGTGTCCCGCAATTCTTCTGGCCACCGACAGCATCTCTTGCACGCCCCTCTCGTTTTTTAAATAATTCTGCACCACCAAATTCAAGGTATGTGCAAAACATGGGACGTGCTGGAATTTGCCCATATTTAATGCACACACAATATTGCTGGCGTTGTCCGATGCCACAAATCCACAGGAGAGTCCAATTGGGGTAAGCCATTCCGCAATGATCTTCCTCAGTTGCCGTAAAAGGTTTTCAGCTGTGTGCGTATTCTGGAAACCGGTGATACAAAGCGTAGCCTGCCTAGGAAAGAGTTGGCGTTTGCGAGATGCTGCTACTGGTGCCGCCGCTGCTGTTCTTGCGGCGGGAGTCCATACATCTACCCAGTGGGCTGTCACAGTCATATAGTCCTGACCCTGCCCTGCTCCACTTGTCCACATGTCCGTGGTTAAGTGGACATTGGGTACAACTGCATTTTTTAGGACACTGGTGAGTCTTTTTCTGACGTCCGTGTACATTCTCGGTATCGCCTGCCTAGAGAAGTGGAACCTAGATGGTATTTGGTAACGGGGGCACACTGCCTCAAGAAATTGTCTAGTTCCCTGTGAACTAACGGCGGATACCGGACGCACGTCTAACACCAACATAGTTGTCAAGGCCTCAGTTATCCGCTTTGCAACAGGATGACTGCTGTGATATTTCATCTTCCTCGCAAAGGACTGTTGGACAGTCAATTGCTTGGTGGAAGTAGTAAAAGTGGGCTTACGACTTCCCCTCTGGGATGACCATCGACTCCCAGCAGCAACAACAGCAGCGCCAGCAGCAGTAGGCGTTACACACAAGGATGCATCGGAGGAATCCCAGGCAGGAGAGGACTCGTCAGAATTGCCAGTGACATGGCATGCAGGACTATTGGCATTCCTGGGGAAGGAGGAAATTGACACTGAGGGAGTTGGTGGGGTGGTTTGCGTGAGCTTGGTTACAAGAGGAAGGGATTTACTGGTCAGTGGACTGCTTCCGCTGTCGCCCAAAGTTTTTGAACTTGTCACTGACTTATTATGAATGCGCTGCAGGTGACGTATAAGGGAGGATGTTCCGAGGTGGTTAACGTCCTTACCCCTACTTATTACAGCTTGACAAAGGCAACACATGGCTTGACAAATGTTGTCCGCATTTCTGGTGAAATACTTCCACACCGAAGAGCTGATTTTTTTGGTATTTTCACCAGGCATGTCAACAGCCCTATTCCTCCCACGGACAACAGGTGTCTCCCCGGGTGCCTGACTTAAACAAACCACCTCACCATCAGAATCCTCCTTGTCAATTTCCTCCCCAGCGCCAGCAACACCCATATCCTCCTCATCCTGGTGTACTTCAACACTGACATCTTCAATCTGACTATCAGGAACTGGACTGCGGGTGCTCCTTCCAGCACTTGCAGGGGGCGTGCAAATGGTGGAAGGCGCATGCTCTTCACGTCCAGTGTTGGGAAGGTCAGGCATCGCAACCGACACAATTGGACTCTCCTTGTGGATTTGGGATTTCGAAGAACGCACAGTTCTTTGCGGTGCTTTTGCCAGCTTGAGTCTTTTCAGTTTTCTAGCGAGAGGCTGAGTGCTTCCATCCTCATGTGAAGCTGAACCACTAGCCATGAACATAGGCCAGGGCCTCAGCCGTTCCTTGCCACTCCGTGTGGTAAATGGCATATTGGCAAGTTTACGCTTCTCCTCCGACAATTTTATTTTAGATTTTGGAGTCCTTTTTTTACTGATATTTGGTGTTTTGGATTTTACATGCTCTGTACTATGACATTGGGCATCGGCCTTGGCAGACGACGTTGCTGGCATTTCATCGTCTCGGCCATGACTAGTGGCAGCAGCTTCAGCACGAGGTGGAAGTGGATCTTGATCTTTCCCTAATTTTGGAACCTCAACATTTTTGTTCTCCATATTTTAATAGGCACAACTAAAAGGCACCTCAGGTAAACAATGGAGATGGATGGATACTAGTATACTTATGGATGGACGAGCGACTGCCGACACAGAGATAGCTACAGCCGTGGACTACCGTACTGTGTCTGCTGCTAATATAGACTGGATGATAAGGAGATGAAATTAATATATATATATATATAATATCACTAGTACTGCAGCCGGACAGGTATATATATTTATTATGTAATGACTGATGACGGACCTGCTGGACACTGTCAGCTCAGCAGCACCGCAGACTGCTACAGTAAGCTACTATAGTAGTATGTATAAAGAAGAAAGAAAAAAAAAAAACACGGGTAGGTGGTATACAATTATGGATGGACGAGCGACTGCCGACACAGAGGTAGCTACAGCCGTGGACTACCGTACTGTGTCTGCTGCTAATATAGACTGGATGATAATGAGATGACATCAATATATATTATATCACACTAGTACTGCAGCCGGACAGGTAGATATATTTATTATGTAATGACTGATGACGGACCTGCTGGACACTGTCAGCTTAGCAGCACCGCAGACTGCTACAGTAAGCTACTATAGTAGTATGTATAAAGAAGAAAGAAAAAAAAAAAAAACGCGGGTAGGTGGTATACAATTATGGATGGACGAGCGACTGCCGACACAGAGGTAGCTACAGCCGTGGACTACCGTACTGTGTCTGCTGCTAATATAGACTGGATGATAATGAGATGAAATCAATATATATTATATAACACTAGTACTGCAGCCGGACAGGTAGATATATTTATTATGTAATGACTGATGACGGACCTGCTGGACACTGTCAGCTCAGCAGCACCGCAGACTGCTACAGTAAGCTACTATAGTAGTATGTATAAAGAAGAAAGAAAAAAAAAACCACGGGTAGGTGGTATACAATTATGGATGGACGAGCGACTGCCGACACAGAGGTAGCTACAGCCGTGGACTACCGTACTGTGTCTGCTGCTAATATAGACTGGATGATAATGAGATGAAATCAATATATATTATATCACACTAGTACTGCAGCCGGACAGGTAGATATATTTATTATGTAATGACTGATGACGGACCTGCTGGACACTGTCAGCTCAGCAGCACCGCAGACTGCTACAGTAAGCTACTATAGTAGTATGTATAAAGAAGAAAGAAAAAAAAAAAACCACGGGTAGGTGGTATACAATTATGGATGGACGAGCGACTGCCGACACAGAGGTAGCTACAGCCGTGGACTACCGTACTGTGTCTGCTGCTAATATAGACTGGATGATAATGAGATGAAATCAATATATATATATATAATATCACTAGTACTGCAGCCGGACAGGTATATATATTTATTATGTAATGACTGATGACGGACCTGCTGGACACAGTCAGCTCAGCAGCACCGCAGACTGCTACAGTAAGCTACTATAGTAGTATGTATAAAGAAGAAAGAAAAAAAAAAAAACCACGGGTAGGTGGTATACAATATTATATATATATTATATACAATTATATATATATATATATATATTAAACTGGTGGTGACTGGTGGTCAGGTCACTGGTCACACTATCAGCAACTTGCAAGTAGTACTCCTAAGCAGACAATCACAATATATATTATACTGGTGGTCAGTGTGGTCACAATGGCAGTGTGGCACTCTGGCAGCAAAAGTGTGCACTGTACGTTATATGTACTCCTGAGTCCTGCTCTCAGACTCTAACTGCTCCCCACTGTCAGTGTCTCCCCCACAAGTCAGATAATATACAGTCACACTATCTATCACTTCAGCAAGTAACTAGTACTCCTCCTAATGCTCCCCAAAATTACTACTGTGTCTCTCTCTACTGTCTCACTCTCTTCTCTATAAACGGAGAGGACGCCAGCCACGTCCTCTCCCTATGAATCTCAATGCACGTGTGAAAATGGCGGCGACGCGCGGCTCCTTATATAGAATCCGAGTCTCGCGATAGAATCCGAGCCTCGCGAGAATCCGACAGCGGGATGATGACGTTCGGGCGCGCTCGGGTTAACCGAGCAAGGCGGGAAGATCCGAGTCGCTCGGCCCCGTGTAAAAAAACATGAAGTTCGGGCGGTTTCGGATTCCGAGGAACCGAACCCGCTCATCCCTAATATATATATATATATTTATATATAAAATCAAATATTAGCTTTCAATTGCTCAACTAGTGATAGATTAAACTGAGATACTATTAGTAAAATAAACCCACTGTATAATTATATTTTATATTGCATCTGAGATCTGTATGCCTAAATCTTCAAACCAGATGAGGGAGATAGGGCACTTGCAGTTATTCCTTGCCACAGGCATAAAATGTCCCCTCATTCTGGCAGCATATTGAACTACTTAGGCAGCAACTGGTCTCTGTTAAGTAAGAATGAAAGAAAAAATACATCTGTGCCATATAGCTGATGAGTGCAGTGCATTTGACGTACAGATGTAGCCACGTGTGTCTAAGATGCATGCACACAGCGACTTGCATGCAAGTTGCAGCAAACAAGCTGCACTCGTGCCTAGAAGTAGCCATGATGAGCATGGCTTTGTCTGTATAGCTTAGAAGCAGTTTGAATATATAAAGGTCTCTTCAAAATTTTGCTTTGCGTGGTAGTTGTTGTATCCCAGTCACATGTACTGTAGTAATACTTGGCCATATTTCATATCTCTCCTGCAGGACATCATAATGCAACGAATCACATCAACCAACCCCCCCCCCCCCCCTTTCGCCACACAGACACACACACACACACTGCTCAATGCCGCAATTTGTAATATTGAGCAGGTGCGTTGGAGCCACAATGAGGCAACTCATTTCCGTAAACAGCCCACTTCACTTATCTGGTGGGCTGTTCTACGCTCCTTGGAGTTTGGGAGAGCTTCCTGAAAATTTGGAGTCTCTTGTAAATTCCGGGCAAGTAGGGCAATATATGTCTAGTTCAGTGCTAAACAGTACTTTAAAATTCCAAGTACATAAATTCTTCTTAGCTGCAAAATAAACAGGAAGCAAATGGCTAGCTGAACTTCAATGTCAGCATTACTAAGTAATTAGTTGTTAAGTAGACTTAATGTTTTAGGCTGGTTACCCACTGATATCAGGAAAACACCAGTGACAGCACATATAAAATGAGATTGTGTTTGACATGCAGCATATGTAGCTCCCATCTGCCCTGATTTTGGCCCTATATTTTAAGCAATAGGGATGGTCAGTGCCGTAACAAGAAGGCACTGTGCCCTGTCCCTACACTGACCTGTGACATCATTACATAACATCTAGGGGGCAGGACTGCCAACAGTACTACCGGCAGCATCCTAAGGCTTTGCAGTAGTGCTAGTGGGAGCAGGTTGCCGTTCAGGGGAAAAATGAAGGTACTGGTCACAATGCACTGTACTGGCACCACTTGCAAACCCCTAGTTATAGCTCTGTGGGTGGTATGTCACATTCACCACTGGTCTGTGTTGCAATAAGTAAGTCATGGAGGAAATAGAAGGGGAATAAAGGACACAGCACTCCTCCAGTGACAAACCCCATACCTCCCAAGTTTATGGGATGTTGAAGAGGGACATATTAGGGGGTGTGGCCTCACAGCAAGGGGGCGTGAATCACAATTGTGGCACTTCACGTGAGGCCACATCCCCTTCCCATGAGTCCGTGCCCCCTAATATGTCCTTCTTCAATATACCATTTTCATCACTCTGTGAGCTACCCTCTCTCCTGCACCTGACTGATCCCCAGGGTAAGAAAATGTAAAAAAAACCTTGATATCACTAATGACTTCTCTACATATTATGCCCAATTATATAACGTGAAATACAGTAAGTCAAGTCTACCCCACAACTTTAAGATATTATAAACTCAGTGACGTAACTACCAGTCACGGGCTGCCTCTGAGGCCCGCTGCTTCCCCATCAACCCAGACCAAGGGTGAACGTCTGCCGCTGATAGCACCCCCCTGCAGCCACATGGAGGATGGGGCAGGAGGTGGGGGGGGGCCCTACCTGGACGGCTCCGAGCACCAGCAGCAGATTAGCAGTGCCACGATTCGTGGGGATTTAGGGGGTGGGGGCATAATGCCACGAAGCCCCACTCCATCAAAGACCTCTTCTTCTCTCTCTCTCTCTCTCTGACCCATCTCTCCCTCTATTTCTTGCTCCTGTCTCTCTCTCTCTCTCCCCCTGACACCCTTGTTGTCTCTCTCACTCTACTCACTGTCTTTCTCCTGCTCTCCTAAGAGGCATTGTAGTGACAATGGTGTGGGTGAGGGGGCCCCTTTCAAGATTTTGCTATGGAGCCTTCAAAGTTCTATTTTCACCCCTGTATAAACTACTTCCTTAATGGTCTCCCTATACTATATCCAGATTTTATCTGGATTGAATGCCTCATGGTCACTTGAAGAAGTTCGGTGATCAAACAAATCCTTAAGAGTAAGGTCCATGGTGCTGATGGTTAAAATCAATCATTTTGACACCACCTTTATTGTAGTGATACTCTCACCCGTATTTTAGCTTCCCTTTTTAATGGAGCAACCAAATTTGGTAATTTTCCCCAAAAAATGGGAATCCCAAATAATCATGATACTTAAGCATGGATAAGACCTCACAGAACTACAAATATTACAGAGAAATTGCCCTGCTGAACAGTAACGTAAAAAATTATGTAAAATTAATAGCAAACGGTAAACCTTCTCCTTCTCAAATTAATATATCCAGATCAGGTAGGATTTGTCTTGGACTGACAAGCTCCAGATTATACAAGCGCTTTCATGACAATGTTGAACTAGTATTAAATCCTGAAACTAAATTTTTATTACTTTGTCTGATGCAGAAAAGTGTTCAATAGCCTGCACTAGGGATACATGTAATGAGGTCCTTTCCCAATTCAGCTTCCATGGAGAGATTCGGAATTACTGTACATTCTGGGTGGTCTTCAGTATGCCGACTGACGGGATCCTGGCGCACAGTATACCGGCGCCGGAATCCCGACACCCGGCATACCGACACTTATTCTCCCTCATGGGGGTCCACAACCCCCCTGGAGGGAGAATAAACTAGCGTGGCGCGCGTAGCGCGCTACCATGTCCATAGCGTGGCGAGCGCAGCGAGCCCGCAAGGGGCTCATTTGGGCTCGCCACACTGTCGGTAAGCTGGCGGTCGGGCTCCCGGCGCCGGTATGCTGGTCGCCGGGAGCCCGACCGCCGGCATATCGTAGTGAACCTGTACATTCTATCTCTATATAATGGTTTCCTTTGTAATGCCTTCCATATTACTAAAAGTATTGTACCATACAGGGCTGTCCACTCTCCCCTTTAATTTTCATTATGTAGTTGTAATACCTTGTCCAAAATGTAGACTCTCCTCCAACTACTCAGTGGTCCAAGGTATTCCCCACAAACCCTGCCTATTTGCAGACAATATGCTTTTATTTGTGACTGACCTCGTTCACCACTCTTCATGATGTGTTAGGTGTCTGACTGTAGTATGTGAGGTTTGGCGTGCAAGTCCCCTGTGTGACATCCTGAGTAATTTATATTTTAAATACAAAGGGATATAACTAAAATGACTATTGGCAAAAAGCACACAACTTACACTGTTGCTGATAATTCATAAGTTAAGTGTATGGTAACGGTATAGGAGGTTTGGTGTTCAAGCCCCTTGGTTGGAGTGTTGTAAAAGTAATTGTAAATGTGCTATATATGGAACCCCCTTGTAAATCCTATGCTTCCCCTGCCCATGGAGTAAGACCTAAAATATTGCTTAATTAATAGTGAGAACTGAAAGTAGATTTGTGAGCGTTGAAAACATTTACAAATAACAAGCACGCCACATACTGTTAATGATTAAGGGGTCTATTCATGAAGCAGTTGCCCATGGCAACCAATCAACATTGAAGTAACATTTATAATTTGCATACTATACAATTGTACGGAGCAGCTGATTGGGCAATTTCTCCACAGTATCACTTCTTCACACTTTTCACTGCTTCATGAATAGACCCCTATATCTCAATATTGGGACTGCTGTTTTAGGGGGTCATTCTGAGTTAATCGCTCGCTAGCTATTTTTTGCATCGTTGTAAACAGATAGTCGCCGCCTATAGGGGAGTGTATGTTTACTTTGCAAGTGTGCAATCACATGTGCAGCCGAGCACTACAAAAAAGTTTTGTGCAGTTTCTGAGTAGCTCAGAACTTATTCAGCCGCTACAATCACTTCAGCCTGTTCTTGCCCGGAATTGACGTCAGACACCCGCCCTGCAAACGCTTCGACACACCTGCGTTTTTCCACCCACTCTCAGAAAACGGTCAGTTGACACCCATAAACGCCCTCTTCCTGTCAATCTCCTTGCGATCGGCTGTGCGAATGGATTCTTCATAAAATCCATTGCTCAGCAACGATCCGCTTTGTACCTGTATGACGCGCCTGCGCATTGCAGTGAATACGCACGCGCAGTTCTGACCTGATCGCGGTGCAGCGAAAAATCCTAGCGTGTAATCAGGTCGGAATGACCCCCATAGTGTATTAGCACAAACTACAAGCAGAATGATAACAGAAGGTTACCAGCATTTTTATATGTGCTCACATTAAACTCATTGTTTATTATATGAAACTTGTAACATCTGCATTTTATCAAATGTTAGTTGAATTACATTGTGGTTTGAAATTAAATTGATCAATGTAAAAGCATATACTATGAAGTTATTAGGCATTTATTCCTATTTATTTTTCCTCTTCGCCTTTTTTTCCGCATGAAACCTTGCCGTAGTTAGTTGCACATCTTTCGAGTTGGAAATTCAAGGAGTCAGGGTTGGGAAGTTCCCATGCCCAAAAAATATCTCTAGGTATGCCTTTCGGTCAGGGACTGAATGACAAATATTCTCTGTAATATGATGGTGCTATATATATTAATAAGTATAATTATAAATCAGAAAGTAGTAGATACAGTCTACTAGTGCAGGTTTGTTTTTTAAGTTTCATAAATCGACCACAAACTTAAACTGCTTTACAAGAATCAGAATTAACAAGGGTTGGAACTAGGCTTTCTGTTGCCTGTGGCAAAGACTTACTGTAGCTTGGCACCATTCCCCCCAGTAGATAGTAGTCACCTTTTAATTACAGTATATGACCACGTATAATGAAGAGAACATCCTAGTGTCCACCATACAATACATAGAGCATTGCAGTGACTGCAATATAACACAAAGAACATTACAGTGACCACCGTATAATGCAGATAACATTACAGTGTCTGCCATATAATACAGAAGGCATCAATGACTGCCATACAATACAGAGAGCAACAGTGACCACTGTATAAAGCAGAGAGCATCACTGACTACCATATAATTCAGAGAGCATCATCGACTGCCATATAATACAGAGAGCATCAGTGACTGCCATATAACACACAGAGCATTAGTGACCACCATTTAAAACAGAGAGCATCAGTGATAGCTATATTGTACAGAAAGCATTAGTGTCTGCCATATAATACAGAGAGTATCAGGGACATCCATATAATAAAGAGAGCATCACAGTGTCTGCCATATAATACCAAGAGTATTTTTGATTGCCTTACAACATAATTTTCTCATGAATAAGTAACCCTTCCTCAAAAACTATTAACTACTGTACATCAGCATCATTGTAACAACCCCATTCAATGTAATTAATTTAATTAACTCCTTTACAATTATTACCTTCACAATTGCCATTATTAATTAGTCCCATTAATCCTATTCATGTACATTAACCACCTAATTACTTAATTCAGTCTCATTAAAAGACCCTTCATCAGAGCTAACATCATTAAAGCATGAACCCTTTAGCCACTTACAGTATTTTTACTATCACCTACCATAAGCTATACCCTCTACCACCCTACACACTAACAGCTAACCTGTTGAAAATCTCATCTGGTCCTCCTATTGCAGCCAGCGTTCAGGAAGCAGCAGCCAGTCAGTCACTGCTGGCAGAGAGGAGAAGGGTCCATACAGAGACCCCTGTAAGTACTTTTTATGCTATTTTGTGCAGGTTTCGGTAGGTCATGACGACTAAGGCTAAGCATACAGAATAGATACCAATGTATTTAAAACCCTATATATTAAATACTGGAACTGAAGGAAGCTCTGAAGCTTACTGTTAGTGTCATTATCAGGTCTGTATGATACAACAAGTCAGGGATTCCCAACCACGGTCCTCAAGGCACTCTAAAGGTGGGTACACACATGCGATGTGTTCTATGAGCGATGTCGCCCAGTGTTAACCCCTCCTGGGCCAGTCGGTCGGCAGCCGGCCGTACACACTGAGTGATATGACGTTCATATCGCTTAGTGACGTAACGCAGCGGCTGGGCCGTGTAGGCAGCTCTTGGATGACAGTCCAGAATGAGCTGCCTACACGGCCGACAGCATGGGTCATTAATGACCCACGGGGCCACGCATCGATGGTCGCTGGCGGCAATCACACTTGCAGAGAAAATGAGCGATGTCACTCATTTTCTCAGCAAGTGTGTATGCACCTAACAGTACAGGTTTTAAGGATAGCCATACTTGAGCACAGGTGACTTAATTAGTACTTCAGTTATTTTGATTTAACTATCTGTGCTCAAGCTCTAAAATCTGGACGGTTAGTATGCCTTGAGTACCGAGGTTGGGACTCACTGCAGTAAGTAGTGTGCCTTCATCCTGCAGCAGCAGTTACCACTCATATTGGATAGGGAGGCCATTCCCGGGCTTTTTTTTCAATCCTGAGTATCGGGATTGAAAAATGATCAATCCCGGGATTCCCAGGATACCCGGGATTGGGTTGAAGATTTTAAAATTAAAATCTTCATTGCCCCCACCCCCTTTCCGGGCCCACCCAGCCCACAGAACTACACACCATCCTCTGGGAGTGCTGGCAGGTTTACTTGCTGCTGGCGGTGGACGGTGAAGTGCGATGCAGGCAGTGCGGGCGTCTGGCGTCAGACTACGCAGTGTGACCTCTGACTTCATGTCACGCTGCACAGTGCACACAGCTGGGGGCAGGGGGAGCCAGGAGGAGGGAACTGGGCAGCGTCTGAGCCTCCTGAGGAAGCTCAACGCTGCCTAGCATTGAAAAAACAAGGTGGCTTTCTAATCCCGAAATCCCCAGGACTGGAAGCTCCAATCGTGGACAATTTTAGGCCTAAATACCGGGATCTCACCAATCCTGATCCTGGGATTGGCCACCCTAATATTGGATGCACAGATTGACCATGGTTAGTGTGAGTGGACAGTTGTACTAGGTCATGTTAATTTTGCTCTTTGTTAAATTAAATTATCCCCCTTAAAAACGGACAACCTTGGGGGTCATTCCGAGTTGTTCGCTCGCAAGCTTTTAGCAGCTTTGCACACGCTAAGCCGCCGCCTACTGGGAGTGAATCTTAGCTTAGCAAAATTGCGAACGAAAGATTAGCAGAATTGCAAATAGACACTTCTTAGCAGTTTCTGAGTAGCTCCAGACTTACTCGGCATCTGCGATCAGTTCACTGCTTGTCGTTCCTGGTTGACGTCACAAACACACCCAGCGTTCACCCAGACACTCCTCCGTTTCTCCAGCCACTCCCGCGTTTTTCCCAGAAACGGTAGCGTTTTTTCACACACTTCCATAAAACGCCCTGTTTCCGCCCAGAAACACCCACTTCCTGTCAATCACACTCCGATCACCAGAACGAAGAAAAAACCACGTAATGCCGTGAGTAAAATTCCTAACTGCATAGCAAATTTACTTGGCGCAGTCGCACTGCGGACATTGCGCATGCGCATTAGCAACTAATCGCTCCGTTGCGAGAAAAAAATAACGAGCGAACAACTCGGAATGACCCCCCTTGTGCCATATTCTGCAATAGAGAAAGATATTCTTTAATACACATTCAAATTCCAGAACAATTTCCAAGAACTGAATCAGAATTTTATTTTTTTGGCGGGAGGAATCAGACGACTAATGTTCAAAACAATAAAAAATGAGATTTTGGATTTAATCAGATATACAGAATTGGTAGCCTTAACTGTCTCTTAATAGGACATTGGGGCGAGGCATTCATTGCTCGTAAATGACATAATTATCTAATGTGTATTAAATCCGCACATATTAACTGCTAATAATTCCTAAATTCAGTGAGTCACGACTGATTATCAGAGGCTAACAACATCCTGAGGTTGTAAATTCAAATGATAAGACAAACAAATATGGAGACAATTGTTTTGCCAGCAGAGATAGTGTTCTCAATGCTGTATCCAAACAAGGCCCTTAGAACTGTACTCAGCATTCAGAAGTGTCCAAGATTGACATGACTACTAACGGAAAGCATATTTCAGTCATTTAAACGTCTGCAAATGTGTTGTAGAGGATAAGTTGTTTCTTACTTGTTTTTTCTCCCAGACTGTCCAAGTGCCTCCCAAATTTATGAAAACTCTCCCTGGACACCAATCAGAATCTCACCCACTTCTCCCGTGAATGATGGGCGAATGCTTGAATGAGCACGAGCAAGAATAAACTCCTGGGAAGGGTGAGACTAGGGAGTCTCCACACAGGAGGTTGTAGGGTTAATAGGTCAGGGAGCTTTAGTGAATTGAGTTTAAGGGAGTGGTTTAAGGTGGGAGCTGAGGACATGTTAGTCAATTTGCTAGATAGGCTCTACCTCTTTTCCTTGATTCCCCACCCTCCCTCCATCATTAGGTCTTCTTTAAGTTTTTTTATTTTCTTTTGCCTGTTGGGGTTTGTCAACCTATCCATGGCGGGAAAGAACGGCAGTCTAGTGGCTATTGTGCTGCTTTATGGAGGTACACTCTCTTCTCAATGTACTGATCTAGTCTGACCCACCCTACTGGGAGTCAGGGGCACTGGCTGTCTGGCCGGCCCTATTATGGTGTATTTGGGGGGAGAGTTTTATTGGCGAATGGCCAATTGGATTACTTAAAGGCATGTCGTGGACATGGGATCAGCGTTAATACGTAATGTCGCTGATAGATTGTCCTTTCTTTCTGCCACCATACTTATTGAAAGTGTTATAAAATAAATATGGTTGACTGATTTTAATGGCATTTCAGATGTCTGTGTCATTATTTCTAGATAAGTTACAATTTACTTATTAGCAAATAAGGTTCAATGTGTGGGGTTACACTCAGTCTCACATCTGCCCATAGAAATTTGAATCAGCTTGCCGTGAATTCAGTCATCGTTGTGCTGCATCCTATGGCAACATTCTGCAAATTTAAATTTGTGTTGCATCACCCCCCCCCCTTCCCGACACACACACACACACACACACACACACACACACACACACACACACACACACACACACACACACACTTTCCACCTCATCTCCACAGTCATCTCCCAGACGGCACCATTTAAAAAAATAAGTATGAGTTGTTTTATGACACCAATATACAACTGAACTGTCACATATTTCATTGAGAAATCTTTGGCCCTCATTCCGAGTTGTTCGCTCGGTAAATTTCATCGCATCGCAGCGATTTTCCGCTTAGTGCGCATGCGCAATGTTCGCACTGCGACTGCGCCAAGTAAATTTGCTATGCACTTAGTAATTTTACTCACGGCTTTTTCATCGTTCTGGCGATCGTAACGTGATTGACAGGAAATGGGTGTTACTGGGCGGAAACAGGCCGTTTTATGGGCGTGTGGGAAAAAACGCTACCGTTTCCGGAAAAAACGCAGGAGTGGCCGGAGAAACGGAGGAGTGTCTGGGCGAACGCTGGGTGTGTTTGTGACGTCAAACCAGGAACGACAAGCACTGAACTGATCGCAGATGCCGAGTAAGTCTGGAGCTACTCAGAAACTGCTACGAGGTGTGTAATCGCAATATTGCGATTACTTCGGTCGCAATTTTAAGATGCTAAGATTCACTCCCAGTAGGCGGCGGCTTAGCGTGAGCAACTCTGCTAAAATCGCCTTGCGAGCGATCAACTCGGAATGAGGGCCTTTGTACCTACATATGCCCTTAGCCCATACTTGTCTTCCAGGAAACTTGCAAATTTTTTGGGTAGTCCCTAGGACTGGATGGGTCTACCACATTCCTGTCACTTACTAGCGAATTGTAGCGATGGGCATTAATCTACTTTATTTTCAAAAGCTCTGAAATCTTTTTTTTAGTAATCTGCAAGCATGCCTTATTCTTGAATTCAGATTCCACCTTCATAAAAATATGGTTGCTGCTTCTTTGCCAAAAGGAGGCCTAAATAGCTTCTGACCCTGTATATGATTATTAGAATAAAAGTATTATAGTCATCTGAGTACACTATATATACTGTATCCAACATGTGACTCTCCAGTTGCTGTGGAACTACACATACCAGCATACCCTGCCACGGTTTTGCTATTAGAACATGCTAAAACTGTGTCAGGGCATACTGGGATGTGTAGTTCCACAGCAGCTGTAGGGTCACATGTTACATTCCCTTGATTTATTATAGTATTCAAATGGTAACATGTTAGTATGGGCATCATTATATACTGTATATATTATATATACAGTACCGTAAAAATTGCTGAACTAATTTGCTGTTTTTCCATGAAAAATATGACTATTTCTGTAACACATCCCTGTATTTTATTTTAAGCAACAGAATTCCTTTAGAATCAAGTGTGTTGTTTTATAAATAGTGTCAAGTGGGGATTAAGTCTAGCTTGTCACCCAAAATGCCCGGTATTGTATAAACTATTGTTGGGAAACATCTTTGGGAGGTTTGGGGATTAATAATATAATTAGAGTAAGGTACCATGCAATAAAGTAATTTTTCGCACTCTGGGAAGAATGCAATGTTGCTTCCCCGCATCGAAACCAGTCGGCTATAAGGGGACAAATAATGCAGAATACACCAATGGGTTATTTCAGAATTGGCATGATTCCAAGGTGTTTTTAGAAGAAATCATTCCTTTTGTTAAAGACCCCTGGGAGACACTGCCAGGATCCATTATCTTTAGACATCACAGTACATCCATCAGCAAGGGGTCTCTGGGAATGAGTAGGGAGAGACTCAATGCCCATCCAGCCCTAACAAATAAGTGTCACCAGCTGTATATACAGAAAAAACTTCCTGTGACTGGGCAAACTCACTACGCCAGGCAATTACAGATTCATATACGAGGTTACTCTTCCTTGAGCAACCTCAGTGGGTATATTTCTACCCTCCTAAGGTATAGAAGATATTTACCTATTTATCCAGAACGTACAGTAGGCTCCCAAAAATTGGGTGACGATCCAGGCCACCCCGGGAAAGTGGACAAGTCTTCCAGAGCCGGCCTTCACAGTCTGCACCCCCCTACAACTGTCTGTGAAAGTGGGTGATCCGGGGCAACAACTGATAAAGCAGATTCATGCTGCTAGGGGGTGTGGCTATGATTAAGCAAATATGCACTCATGCCCCACCCACTGCCTTTTCCACCATGTCATACCCCCCATGACAAGCCATGCCCCCTGCATCTCCCACCACTGTGACGACCTGGCTGCCACCTCCTCCACCACCTAGTACTACACCTTGCTACAGGATACTTCATTGGCCCCTGGAACAGATTCTCTCAGGCTCCTACTACCAGCACCTGGAACCACATTCTTCTGGAAAAGTAAGGGTTGCTCTACTGCAAAACCTCCTGGTACTAATCCCCATTGGCCACATACAGATGTGTCCACTAACATAAACCCTCCCTGCACTTTAAACAGCCCTTCTAGTCACACCATGCCATGGCAATTGGAAACACCCCCTGCGTTTGCCCATGCTTCCGGCGTTTGGGGGCAGTGAGTGGGTGGTTGGAGCTGGGCTGCATTCCTGAAAATGGGGGCATGTTGTCCTGTTTTATGGGATTAGGAATTTCTGCTTTTAAATCTAATATCTTGACAGAATTGCACTGATTCACACAAATAACGAGCCATTACAGTTGACCCTAAGAACCTTCTGTTGGGTCAGGGTAACTACCATAAGACTTCAGTTAACTTTGCCAGTGAATAATGTTTAAAAAAAATACTGTTATCTAAAACTAAATTGTCCATACATGTAAACATTATTATATACTCTGTGCCATACTTGCCTACTCTCTTAGAAGTTGCGAGAGGCTTCTGATTTTTGGGGAAGCCCACGCACCTCCGGAGGAGCAGGCAGATCTCTCACATCCTGCCCGTGCCCTAATAAAGCAGACAGGATGCAGAGATAATCACCAGCATTCCCATGTCCATGGGGTGTGGCAAACACAATGCGTATCGCGTTATTTTATCCCCACTCCCTTCCCATGGACCCGCAACTCGCTGCATTTTCCCAAGGTGGGGATGGGGCTTGATAATGTCAGAGCCTGGCCATGCCCATTCCCTGCATTGTCCACTCTCCGGGCTTCTAAAGTAGATAAGTATGTTCTGTGCCCAGCGCTTAGTGCTATGACTATATATATTACAGATGTACAAATTTAAACTTACTTTTTACCATATTAACTATATATATATTCAGTCCACATTAGATACACTGCAATTTCCCATGTCCTGAACACAAACGTTTAGTGGTGACCATCTTAGCGGTATGGCTAGGGACCCTGTCCACACTCACCACAACCACTATGACACATTTCCCAGGGTGAGAACTGAAGGGAAAGCTAAAAGGTGACATAAGCATCCCAAGGGAGATTTTGTAAAGCAGAGCTGGCTGAGGATTTTAGGGAGTCATTCTGACCCGTTCGCTCGCTGCTTTTTTTTGAAGCCGAGCGAACGGGTACCCACTGTGCATGCGCCAGCGCCGTAGTGCCAGACGGTCGAAGGCCGTAGCTGGGCTGCGATTGCCTCTGCCTTATTGACAGGCAGAGGCGGTTGCTGGGCGGGAGTGGGTGGAATGGCGGCGTTTGGCCGCCGTTTCGTGGGCACGGTCCGGCCAACGCAGGCATGGCCTGACCATGCGGGGGGGGGGGCGGCCCTCAGCGACTGCGTGACGTCATACGCAGCCGCTCTGGGCCGGGGAGCGATGAGTAGCTCCCGGCCAGCACGCTAAAGCTGCGCTGGTCAGGAGCTACTCTTGAAGTGCAAAGGTATCGCCACTGTGCGATGCCTTTGCACTTCTGCGGGGGGAGGGGGGGGGCGGCACTGACATGCGGAGCGGACTAGCCCTGTGCTGGGCGTCCCCCCGCATGTCAGTGTGAATGATCGTAGCTGTGCTAAATTTAGCACAGCTACTATCATCTCGGAATGAGGGCCTTAGTTTCCAATTTGCTGGATGGAAATAGTTTCTCTTTAGCAGATGTGATTCAATGTAACTTAATGATAATAACTGCCGTAAACTAACTTTCGTCTACAAAATGCAATCAAACTGTTAAATGTCCAAATGTGGCTGGAATCCCGTCTTCGTTTAGGTTTGGCTGGATTGTAATGTCTTAATGCCAATTCACCATGAACCTTCCATTTGCATGAGTACAGTTACAATTTGCATAAGTACAATTTGCTTTTTTCTTATTAACACAGTGAACTATTTGTTTTTAGATGGAGTTTTAATTTCAACAATATGCTAAGAGCTGTGCAGCCATCCTCCTGAGATATGAAATCCTACCGAACTACTATAAAACACATGTAGAGACTGTGACACTCATTCTGAGATGGCTAGACGGCTCCTTTATTTTACACTTACTGAAATCAGTTTTACTTAATGGATGGAAAATTGTCACTGCTAATCGAATGATAATGAGAATAATACCTAATACCCTGCAAATGGGCGAGTATCACTTTGAATGGTTCCTTTACTCGAAGTCTGCTGTTTGCCGCGCAGGACTTCTGCAGCACTGGAGTTTACGGTCCAGATTTATCAAATAGCACGGAGATAAAGTGCCAGCCAGTCAGCTCCTAGCTGTCATGTTACAGGCTGTGTTTGAAAATGACACTTAGGAGCTGGTTGGTTGGAACTTTATTTCCTTGCACTTTATCTCCATCTAAGGCTTAGTAAATAGACCCCTTTATCACCGTGCAATTTATCACTCTCCAAGGCTTGATAAGTCTGGGCCTACATCCCCAGAATGGTTGGAAGCATGTGCAGTGCACCCAAGGAAGGGTGACATAAGATGGCTACAGTGCTACACACGGAAGCCTTGCAAAAACAAGGAGGAGGAGTTAGAAAGGGGGGTGCCCTGAGAAATGTAGGACATATGCAGCAGTGTGTGTAGGGGTGTGGTATAAAAGATCTACTGTTATTAGATAAACAGTCAATAGGTCGACATGCATTAGGTCGACACGGACAAAAGGCAGACAAGTAAAAGGTAGACAGTAGTAAAGGTCGACATGTACAAAAGATCAACAGAGTCAAAAGATCGGCATGGAAATGGTTGACACAAGTTTTTTATGTTTTTTGGTGTCATTCTGTATGTTTCATCACCTCTAACCCAAATTAGTGGTAACATAGACCGTCACAGGCTTGCTTCACTCGCCACGCTTCAGGCAAAGTTACTATTCTCAAACGTAGTCCATGGGAATGCATTGAACACAAGCAAAAATTTAAAATAATGTGAAAAAAACAAACAAAAAACTTGTGTTGACCATATGATGTTGAACTATTGACTGTCTATCCATACCCTGTGTTGAGTTGCAGGAATGAGGGGAGAGGAAAAGAGCAAGAGAGAGACTTCAGTGGAGCTGAGACTGGAGACATGTTTATGCAGTATAGTCTGAAAAAAATCCATTTTCTGGAGAGGTGGAGAATGCCGGGAAACAAATTGAGAGAGAAGCAAAGCTGAGAAAGAACCAGGGTGATGATTGTGAGCACCTTTGACCTGTTAATATTGAGGAACAGGAAGCAGCAGATGTACTTCCAGTCTAGTTAGAGCTGCACAGAAACTAGAGATGTGCTGCGGGCACTTTTCGTGTTTTGGTTCTGGTTCCATGCTCGTGTTTTGGATCTGGATTTGGTTTTACCAAAATCACCCTCTCGTGTTTTGATTTTGGATCTGGGTGATTTTTTAAAAATAACATAAAAACAGCTAAAATCACATAATTTGGGGGTAATTTTGATCCTACGGTATTATTAACCTCAATAACATTCATTTCCAGTTTATTTTGAACACCTCACATCTCACAATGTTGTTTTTAGGCCAAAAGGTTGCACCGAGGTGGCTGTATGACTAAGCTAAGTGACACAAGTGTGCGGCACAAACACCTGGAGTGGCACTGCAGTGGCAAACAGGATGGCAGATTTAAAAAATAGGCCCCAAACAGCACATGATGCAAAGAAGAAAAAGAGGTGCAATTAGGTAGCTGGATGGCTAAGCTAAGCAACACAAGTGTGCGGCACAAACACCTGGCCCATCTAGGAGTGGCACTGCAGTTGCAGACAGGATGGCACTTAAAAAAACTAGGCCCCAAACAGCACATCATGCAAAGAAGAAAAAGTGGTGCAATGAGGAAGCTGTATGACTAAGCTAAGCGACACAAGTGTGTAGCACAAAAACCTGGGGGTATATTTACTAAGGTCCCGATTTTGTCCCAAGTTTGTTTGTTTTTACTAAGTGTCATCTCGGGAATTTACTAAACGCAAATCTCTGCAGGGTTGGGGCTATTCGTATTGTTTTCCCCGGCTAAGTTCACAAATACGAATGAATACACCATCGGTCAAACAAGGCTGTTATTTGATACAACTCAGTAATTTACTAAGAATTCATATTCACACTAACTGCAGACAATAGCCAAACATTGCCGGGAAAGCATAGACTTCGTAAAAAAAAGCAGTTTTAAAATAGACCTGCTTTTTCCTGGCGTGTTTAGATAGTCATGCACGGATCAGTGAGATCCGTGCATGCTTATCTGTGTAAAGGGGTGTGAAAGTGTTGCAGAATCAAAGAAAAAAATTGCGTGGGGTCCCCCTTCTAAGCATAACCAGCCTCGGGCTCTTTGAGCCGGTACTGGTTGCAAAAATACAGGGGAAAAATTGCGTAGGGTCCCCCCATATTTATACAACCAGCACCGGGCTCTGCGTCCAGTCCTGGTTCAAAAAATATGGGGGGACAAAAGATGTAGGGGTCCCTCGTATTTTAAAAACCAGCACCTGGCTCCACTAGCCAGAGAGATAATGCCACAGCCGGGGGACACTTTTATATTGGTCCCTGCGACCACGACATTACCCCCCCCAACTAGTCACTCCTGGCCAGGGTACCCTGGAGGAGTGGGGACCCCTAAAATCAAGGGGTGTCCCCCTCCAGCCACCCAAGGGCCAGGGATGAAGCCCGAGGCTGTCCCCACCAACCCTGGGCAGTGGATGGGGGGCTGATAGCCTTTGTGTGAAAATAAGAATATTGTTTTGTTGTTGTTGAAGAACTACAAATCCCAGCAAGCCTTCCCCGCATGCTGGTAATTGGAGAACCACAAGTACCAGCATGTGGGGAAATAACGGGCCCACTGTTACCTGTAGTTCTACAACAACAACAAAATACCTCAAAAAAACCACAACACACACACACCGTGACAGTAAAGCTTTATTTTACATACATGCACACTTACACTCTCACATATTTACCTATTGTCGCACGGAGCCCCTCGGTCTCCTTGTCCAGTAGAATCCTCACCCCTTTCAGTGTGTACATCCTCCTCCTCACAGAGTATTAATTCGTCACCACTGGAATCCACCATCACAGGTCCCTGTGTACTTTCTGGAGGCAATTGCTGGTAAAGGTCTTCCTGGAGGAATTTATAATTAATTTTGATGAACATCATCTTCTCCACATTTTGTGGAAGTAACCTCCTACACCGATCACTGACAAAGTTACTGGCTGCACTAAACACTCTTTCGGAGTACACACTGGAGGAGGGGCAACTTAGGTAAAATAAAGCCAGTTTGTGCAAGGGCATCCAAATTGCCTCTTTTTCCTGCCAGTATACATACGGACTGTCTGACATGCCTACTTGGATGCTGTTACTCATATAATCCTCCACCATTCTATCAATGGTGACAGAATCATATGCAGTGACAGTAGACATGTCAGTAATCATTGGCAGGTCCTTCAGTTAGGACCAGATATCAGCACTCACTCCAGATTGCCCTGCATCACTGCCAGCGGGTGGGCTAGGAAATCTTATCCTTTTCCTCGCAGCCCCAGTTGCAGGAGAAAATGAAGGAGGAGCTGTTGACGGGTCACGTTCCACTTGAGTTGACAATTTTCTCACCAGCAGGTCTTTGAACCTTTGCAGACTTGTGTGTGCCGGAAAGAGAGATACAATGTAGACTTTAAACCTAGGATCGAGCACGGTGGCCAAAATGCAGTGCTCTGATTTCAACAGATTGACCACCCTTGAATCCTGGCAAAGCGAATGAAGGGCTCAATCTACAAGTACCACATACTTAGCGGAATCGCTCCATCTTTGGTCCTCCTTCAATTTCTCCAGCTGCTTCTGCCTGATGAGGGGAATGACCTGACTCAAGCTGGCAGTGTCTAAACTGACTTCACGTGTGCACAAGACGGAAATCATTCTCCACTGCACTTGAGTCAGGTGCATTCTCCCTCCTTTGCCTATATCGTAGGGGGCTGTATAGGCTTGAATGGCCTTTTGCTGCTCCTCCAACCTCTGAAGCATATGGAGTGTTGAATTCCACCTCATTACCACCTCTTGCTTCAGGTGATGGCAGGGCCAGTTCAGGAGTGTTTGCTGGTGCTCCAGTCTTTGGTACACAGTGGCTGAATGTCGAAAAGTGGCCCACAATTTTTTGGGCCACCAACAGCATCTCCTGCATGCCCCTGTCATTTTTAAAAAAAAATCTGCACCACCAAATGAATTGTATTTGCAAAACATGGGACGTGCTGGAATTTGCCCAGATGTAATGCACGCACAATATTGGTGGCGTTGTCAGATATCACAAATCCCCAGGAGAGTCTAATTGGGGTAAGCCATTGTGCGATTATGTCCCTCAGTTTCCGTAAGAGGTTGTCAGCGGTGTGCCTCTTATGGAAAGCGATGATACATAGCGTAGCCTGCCTAGGAACAAGTTGGCGTTTGCGAGATGCTGCTACTGGTGCCACTGCTGTTGTTGCTGCGGGAGGCAATACATCTACCCAGTGGGCTGTCACAGTCATATAGTCCTCAGTCTGCCCTGTTCCACTTAACCACGGACATGTGGACAAGTGGTTAAGTGGACAGAGGGTACAACTGCATTTTTTAGGACACTGAGGAGACTTTTTCTGACGTCTCTGTATATTCTTGGTATCGCCTGCCTAGTAAAGTAGAACCTAGATGGAATTTTGTACCGTGGAAACACTACCTCCATCAATTCTCTAAGTCCCACTGGACTAATGGCGTATTCCGGACGCCTGTCTAACACCAACATAGCTGTCAAGGCCTCAGTTATCCACTTTGCAACAGGATGACTGCTGTCATATTTCATCTTCCTCACAAAGGACTATTGGACAGTCAATTGCTTAGTTGAAGTAGTACAAGTGGTCTTCCAATTTCCCCTCTGGAATGACGATCGACTCCCAGCAGCAACAACTGCAACAACAGCAGCAGTAGGCGTACCACTCAAGGATTCTCCGGAGGAATCCCGGTTAGGAGAGGACACCTCAGTCTTGCCAGTGATAAGGCCTGTAGTTCTACTGACGTTCCTGAATGAGGAGGAAGTTGACGTTGAGGGAGTTTGTGGTGTGACTTGCAGGAGCTTTGGTACAAGAGGAAGAAGGGATGTATTTGTCAGTGGACTGCTTACGCTCTTACCCAAAGTTTCATAACTTGACACTGACTTCTGATGAATGCGCAGCAGGTGACGTATGAGGGAGGATGTTCCTAGGTGGTTAACGTCCTTACCCCTACTTATCACAGATTGACAGAGGCAACACAAGGCTTGACACCTGGTGTCCGTATTTTTGGAGAAATAATTCCACACCGAAGAGGTGGCTTTTTTGGTATTTTGCCCAGGCATCACCATGGGCTTATTCATCCCACGGACAACAGGTGTTTCTCTCGGTGCCTGATTTAAACAAACCACATCACTATCAGAATCCTCATCATCAACTTCCTCCACAGCACCAGCAACACCCATATCCTCATCCTGGTATACTTCAACAGTGACATCTTCAATTTGAATATCAAAAACTGGACTGTGGGTGCTACTTTCAGCACTTGCAGAGGGCGTGCAAATGGTGGAAAGAGCCACCTCCTCCCATCCAGTGTTGGGAAGGTCAGTCATCGCACCCGCCGACACACTTGGACTCTCCTTGGGGATTTGTGATACCATCTTAGAATGCACAGTACTTTGCTGTGCTTTTGCCAGCTTAACTCTTATCATTTTTCTAGCGGGAGGATGAGGGCTTCCATCGTCATGTGAAGTTAATCCACTAGTCATGAACATAGGCCAGAGCCTCAGCCGTTCCATTCCACTCCATGTCGTAAATGGCATATTGGCAGGTTTACGTTTCTCCTCAGACCATTTCAATTTATTTTGGGGGTCTTTTTACTGAACTTCAGCTTTTTGGATTTAACATGCCCTCTACTATCACATTGGGCATCAGCCTTGGCAGACAATGTTGATGGCATTTCATCATCTATGTCATGACTAGTGGCAGCAGATTCAGCACTAGGAGGAAGTGGTTCTTGATCTTTCCCTAGTTTATCCTTCAAATTTTTGTTCTCCATTATTTTTCTGGAGTTATATAACAATCAAGTTGATCGCACCAAGCAACTTTTTGCTGCTGGTGTAATCAACTAATCTCCACCTATGGGGGAGTGTATTTTAGCATAGCAGGGCTACGATTTATTACTTAAATCTTCTGTATTATGTGCATTGTTTTTGATATCTGTAAAGCGCCTTGAGTCCTGTTGGAGAAAGAGCGCTATATAAATAAAATTATTATTATTATTATTATTATTATTATGATTGCTTGTGTAGCCCTGCTATGCTAAAAAAGTTTCACACAAAACAAGAGCAGCCCTGGACAAACTTACCCTGTGCGACGGGTCCAGCGATGATGGTCACGGCTTTGACGTCAGACATCCGCCATCCGTTCACCTGGACACGCATGCGTTTTTCTTACCACTTCCCGAAAACGGCTTCAAATGGTCAGTTGACGCCCCGGAACGCCTTCCTGCTGTCAATCTTCTTGCGGTCGCCGCTGTGACCGCTTTCTTCGCTGTCAGCATCGTTGTCGTTGCCGGGCAATGACACGCGTGCGCAATGCGCACGCCGCGCATGTGCATTCCAGACCCGATCGCACTGCTGCGAAGAAGTGCAGCGTGCAATCGGGTCGAAATGAGGGCCAATATGCGGTACAGGAGAGCATACCTCTACACCACACAGGGCAAACCCTGTGAAAATTATTTTGATTAAATATTAATAACCCATTTATTTGGAGTAAATAATATACAGCACAGGACAGCACCACTGAACTTATATGGCAGCACCACTGGACTGGACTTACGCGGCAGTACCACTGGAATTTTATGGCAACATCACTGGACTTATACGGCACTACCACTGGACTGGATTTATACAGCAGTATCACTGGATTTATACGCCAGTACCCCTGTAATTATACGCCAGTATCAATGGAATTATACGGCATTACCACTAGACTTATATGACAGTACCACTGGACTTATATGGCAGTACCACTGGACTGGATTTATACGGCAGTATCACTGGACTTATACACCAGTACCACTGGAATTATACAGCAGTATCACTAGAATTATACGGCAGTATCACTGGATTTATACACCAGTACCACTGGATTTATACGGCAGTACCACTGGACATATACGGCAGTATCACTGGAATTACATTGCAGTACCACTGGACATATATGGCAGTATCACTGGAATTATATGGCAGTACCACTGGACATTTTATTATTACTATTATCCTTTATTTATATGGTGCCACAAGGGTTCTGCAGCGCCCAATTACAGAGTACATAAACAAATAATCAAGGCAGGAAAACAGCAACTTACAGTTGAAGACAATATAGGACAAGTACAGGGTAAATAAACATAGCTACAACAGCAGATAACACTGAAATAAGTATCAGGTGGCAGAGGACTGCTGGATTTGGTGCAGTTGAAGATTATGAACGTAAGAGAAAGGATAAGCACATGAGGGAAGAGGGCCCTACTCGTGAGAGATTATAGTCTAAAGGTGAGGGGTGGACAGACAGGGATGATACAGACGGGGTACATAGAGAGCATGGAACAGAGGGTTAGGGTGAGATTTGGCTGGGTTTGGTGAAGAAGTGGGTCTTGAGAGCCCGTTTGAAGTTTTGTAGAGAGGTGGAGAGTCTGAGGGGGAGAGGTAGGGAATTCCAGAGAATTGGAGCAGAACGTGAAAAATCTTGGAGGTAGGAGTGGGAGGAAGTAATCAGTAGGCAGGAGAGTCGGCGTGCATTAGCAGAGCAACAGTACGACAGGATTTATATAGCAGTACCGCTGGAAATATACGGCAGTATCACTGGACATATATGGCAGTACTAATGGACATATACAGCAGCACAGGGACACCACCACTGGACTGATGCAGGAAAACACAGCAACACTGCAATAGACTGGACTTATACAGCAGCACTGGACATATGGCAGTAGAGGACACCACCACTGTGACTGGACTGATGCAGCACAAGACACTACCACTGGACTGATGCAGGATAACACAGCACCACTGCAATGGGCTGGACCTATACAGCAGCACTTGACATATGGTAGCAGAGGACACCACCACTACTGTGACTGGCAGGGGCGGATTAACAATGGGGCGGATGGAGCTGCAGCTCCAGGCCCACACCTTCAAATAGGCCCACAGCATCTCCACTGCTCTATGCTGCTGTAGACAGGAAAAAAAAAATCCTTCTACTGCAGCATTCTAACATCCCCGCTGCCTGCCTCCTCCTACCCTCCTCCGCCGCCGGCGGCTTAGAGTTGATGAAATGCCGCCTCAAGCATGAAGATTACTACAATGGCGGCGCAGTGAAAGGCTTTCCTAGCCCTCCCTGCGCCGCGTTCTTGCAGAGAGACTCGCGACTACTCCGCGCCGCAGACGTCGTGACGTCACAAAGGCGCCACCCCGCCGCCGCTCCCAGTCTCCAGCTACGCAGCACAGGCACAGCTCAGAGCTCACACTGGAAGCCCCGTGAAGGACGTTCTGGCTGCCTGTACTGCTGAAGAGTGTCTGACGCCGTCGCTCCTCAGTAGAGAGGTCACGGTGAGATGTCAGACACTTCAAGGGCTGGCAGTATTTACAATATAAATATAATAATTCTGTAAATATATCTTTTAACTATGTAGCATTTTGCATGATGCCCAATACAGTATAATGTGTATATATATATATATATATATATATATATATATATATTTATATAAATATGTATATATCCTATACAGTATGTATGCTGTGTATGTATATATATATATATGTGTGTGTGTGTATATATATATATATATATATATATATGTATATACATATATATAGTCCTCCAAGTCGGTCGGCACTCAGTGTCTCATGGACAACCTCCCCCGGTGCCTGAGTCCTAGAAATGTATACAAATCCAAAGTCGGAAATAAACGGCACTCAGGAGGTATATTTAAAATAGCAAACAAAAAAAACTGGTATATATTTTGACGTTTCAGATTCTGGTGTTTTCTGGTTTCTGGAAGAAGGAGCAGACGCTCCGAAACGTCAAAATATATACTATTTTTTTATTTTTTTTATTTAAATATACCTCGTGAGTGCCGTTTATTCCCGACTTTGGATTTGTATATATATATATATATATATATATACTGTATAGCAGCAATAGATGAAAGCATTATTCCGAGTGGTTTAATGTGCTCAACAGGGCACGTAACTCCATCATCAGGATTATGGGGTTACACGCTCTGTTGAGCACATTAAACTACTTTATGCTGTTATACTAAGTGTCGGAGTGCCGTCTTCATCCATTGCTGCTATAATTGGGGGGCTCCACAGAGGAAGGTACCCAAGCAAGTATCGTCTGTGTGACTTCTAAAAAACGTGAGTGCCGGATTAAAATAGACTGAGATATATATATATATATATATATATATATATGGGGAAAATGGTATAAGGGTACTGGCGACCACTGGTGTAAAAAAATGTTTCAAACCATGTATATAATAAAATAAAATATACAAATTTATTTGGTACAGATAAAATACAATTAGTATGAAGGTAAAAATGTAAAAATAGAGGGGGGAGGGGTTGTGTTTTGTTAAAAACACACACGCAAGGTTCTAAGACCAAGAAGTTTTGCATAAAAATGATAGTAAAAATAATAATAATAATTAACTAACAATGTTCTAAAATCAGAATAAATAAGAATAAAGGAGAGTCTTAACTTGTAGGTAGAGGGTCACAGAGGGAGAGCCCAACGCGTTTCGTCCTGATGACTTCTTCAAGGACGAAGTCATCAGGACGAAACGCGTTGGACTCTCCCTCTGTGACCCTCTACCTACAAGTTAAGACTCTCCTTTATTCGTATTTATTCTGATTTTAGAACATTGTTAGTTAATTATTATTATTATTTTTACTATCATTTTTATGCAAAAATTCTTGGTCTTAGAACCTTGCGTGTGTGTTTTTAACAAAACACAACCCCTCCCCCCTCTATTTTTACATTTTTACCTTCATACTAATTGTATTTTATCTGTACCAAATAAATTTGTATATTTTATTTTATTATATACATGGTTTGAAACATTTTTTTACACCAGTGGTCGCCAGTACCCTTATACCATTTTTCCCATAAACAATTACAACAGTAACTCACCACTACTGCGTACTTAAGGGACGGCAGACGCCCAAAATTATTGGGAGTGTTTTTTAGTCGGGTGTATCTGTAACACTTGTGGCGCTTGCACATTCTCTATTTTATATATATATATACAGGGGTTAAAGTGAGCCGGAACGGGGCGGAACTGCGCTCCGTCAGTTCCACCAGGAGACGGAACGCAGTTCCGCCTCCCCCGGCTCACCTAACCCGATGTCCCGGGCGGCGCTGCAGGAAGATGCCGGGCGCCCGCTGAGATCGCGTTACCAGCGGGCGCCCGTCTCCCTCTCCGCAGCGGCAGCCGGAGCTCAGTACTGAGCTCCGGCTTCCGGCTCTGTCAGTGCGCGCTATGAGAGACGTCATGACGTCTCTCCCATAGTGCCGAGGAGCGGGCGGCGAGAGAGGACTGCGGCGGGAGCGGGGCTTGGTAAGTATGGTGCTCCTCCCCCCCCCCTCCTATATGTGTACCACTAGCGGCGTTTCTACTGGGGGCTAGTTACTGGGGGGCTTTTACTACTGGGGGGCTTTACTACTGGGGCAAACTACAGAGGGGCAAAACTACTGGGGGGCTTTACTACTGGGGCAAACTACAGAGGGGCAAACTACTGGGGGCTTTACTACTGGGGCAAACTACAGATTGGCAAACTACTGGGGGGCTTTAGTACTGGGGGCAAACTACTGGGGGGCTTTACTGCTGGGGCAAACTACAAGGGGCAAACTACTGGGGGCATTACTACAAGGGGGCAAGCTACAAAGGGGCAAACTACTGGCAGCATTACTACTGGGGGCTAAACTACAGGGGCTAAACAACTGGGGGCACAACTGCAGGGGGCATTACCACTGGGGGATAAACTACATGGGGCAAACTACATGAGGGCAAAACTACTGGGGGCATTACCACTCAGAGGCTAAACTAAAGGGGGGGGGAGTAAATTGCTGGGGTCATAACTGCAGGGGCATTACCAGTATGGGCATGACTACTGGGGCTAAACTACAGGGGCTAAATGACTAGGGGCAATACTACACAGGGGCATTACCATTAAGGGCATTACTGATGGGGTGCACAGCTAATGAGGGCATTGTAAAGGGGGCACTTCATAAGGGGCACTACTGTTGGGGGCATTGCGTAAGGGGCACTACTACTGTGGGCATTGTATAAGGGGTGCTACTGCTGGGGGCATTACTGTATGGGCCGACAAAGAAGCTGCGTTCCCGGTCCGCCCTCCGTCGCTCCACCCCTACCATCGCCGCCGCACTGGAAGCCCAGGTTCCAGACTCCCAGCTGCAGCGGATATGGGACCAGGCCGGCTTTATTATCCCTGCCGCTGCATCGAGCTCCTGTGACCGCGGCGCTACTAGTTCAAATCTGTCGCTGATTGGCTGCCGGTCCGCAGCAGTTTTGAAATATTAGCGCCGTGGTCACAGGAGCTCGATGCGGCGGCAGGAATAAAGCCAGCCTGGTTCCAGATCCACTGCAGCCGCCCTCAGCCTCTTCTGCCGCCCCGCCCTCGGACCTCTGCGCACCCACAGCCTCCTCCTCCGCACTATCTCCGAGGCCCACAGCCTCCTCCACGTCACGCCTACCACAGCCTACTCATCCACCGCACCGCAGACCACCGCCGCTGCTAAACAGGTAATCTAACCTGCTGCCTTTCTCTCTCCCTAGTCCCTACTGTATTCCCTTGCTGTCACTTTCCATGTCCCTGCTGTCACTTTCCATGTCCCTGCTGTCACTCTCCCTGTCACTCTGTCACTCTATAATGTGAATTTCGGCTCATACCGTGTGCTATAATGTGAATTTCGGCTCATACTGTGTGATGTAATGTGAATTTCGGCTCATACCGTGTGCTATAATGTGAATTTCGGCTCATACTGTGTGATGTAATGTGAATTTCGGCTCATACCGTGTGCTATAATGTGAATTTCGGCTCATACTGTGTGGTGTAATGTGAATTTGGCTCATACTGTGTGGTGTAATGTGAATTTGGCTCATAATGTGTGGTGTAATATGAATGTGGCTCATACTGTGTGGTATAAATGTGAATTTCGGCTCATACTGTGAGGTATAATGTGAAAGGGGTCCTACTATTGTGGTGCATATTGTGTATAAGGGGTATATGGTGTGGTAAACTACACTGAAGGGCACGCCCCCTTTTGCGTGGCCACGCCCCCTTGTCAGGAGTGCGCGCGGCTTCGGCGCGCACATAATTGCACCCTTCACTTTTCCATACCCCAACTTCAAAATTTCCACTTGGGTACTACTACTGTGGGCATTATTACTATTGTGTGACCACGCCCCTTTCTTTTTGAGGCCACACCCCCTTTTTGCTGCACGCGCAATACCTTTATTACATGGGCACCGTGGGGAGGTGGGTGAGTTCCACCACCTCTCTAGGACCACTTTAAGCACTGTATATATATATATATATATATATATATATATATATATATATTAGTGTTCCTTCTAGAATTAATATGGGGCAGGGCGCCGGACTGCGGGGGTACATTGGCGCGCGCGCCCGAAACGGTGGCGTGGCCATGTAAATTAGGGGGCGTGGCCATGCCAACATCATTTTAGTGGGCGGTGCGGCCCACAGACGTTGCTATAGGGGGCGTCTGTGGCCGTCGACGTCAGTGTTGGGGACGTGCCCAGCACCTCCGTCGGTGCTGGGCTTCCACCAGCTCTCTCCCATAGTGTGAATGGATGCTGTGCGCATGCACACTGGGATGGCAGGAAGCGGGCAGCTGTTCTAGCAGGGCGCCGCAAAAGGAGCAGGGCGGATTTTGACTTTAAAAAATCGGGCAGGGCGCGGCGCCCTGCTAAAACAGCCTAGAGTGAACACTATATATATATATATATATATATCTAATACTATCTCTCTCTCTCTCTCTCATATATATATAGTGGTTGAAGTGGGCCGGTATGAGGCACTTCTTCCACTGACTCAGAAGTCTTTTTTTTTTTTTTTTAGTGTGCAGCAGGATGCGAGCGAAGTGACCAGTCTGCTGCCATTTCTACTGCCAGTGCACTACGGTAGACCCCATTGCACTACCGCCAGATGCTACTCCCTCCTGTGTGCGCCCACTTGCCACTACCCCCTCCTGCACCCGTCTGCAGCTACTCTCTCCTGCACGTGTGAGAGGTGCGGCTGCGGTGCGTGTGGTGCCTGCTGCCGTGCAGGTGTAGACTCGGTACTCACCAGGCGCCGCTCTCTCTCACCTTCAGGTACCGGAACCTTCAACGGACTTGGAAATCTTCAGTCGGATCCGGACACGGCGATTCCCTCTCGGAGCTGACCGACGACCGAGCTGAGGAGAGAATAATATACCTTAAAGGGGGTATCGACCCTTCTTCCTCTGGAACAGGGGATACCCCAGGGGTGACCGCGACCTTCACCGGTTGGGTGAATGGTCATCACCGGCACGAAGCCTCAGCCACCCAGATTTCACACACTCGCGCTCTCGCACGTAGTGTGATGAAAAGGATTCTCACGTCCGTGAGCAATCCCGATTCCGGCGCTCGGGGACAGACAAGGGACAAACGCACACAGATGTTACTCACCGTCAGTTTCGCACTGCGAACGTCTTCTTCTCTTACAGGTCCCTGTAAGGAGGTAAACAAACAAGCAAACAGCCGTGCGGGGCCTAACTCTAACCTAGTGTCACACCCTATACTAACTACAACGGCAGAGCCCTCGAACTAGCTCTGTGGGTGTGGTGCAACAAAACTAACACACTTAACGAGCTCACACATCGCCCCGCACGGTAACATACATCACGATACACAATGCAAGCGACGGTACGGTCCCTTTAGTTACCCGACTCAGAACACCCAGTAGTGGGGGCCGCACAGCTCACCCATCTACCGTACTCTCTCCTTAGGGCTCAGGCCGAGCGGGCCTGCCTACCTAACACCTCAGGGTGGCCTGGGCCTAGTGCCCGGTGCCACCTTTATTCACCTCGGGGGCACTTGTTCACTGGGCCTAGCGCCCCCTAACTGCACACAGGCCGGAGGCCTGACTTCGCCCACGGGCCTAGCGCCCGCCTAACTTGCTGCCCGTTGGGTGACCTGGGCCTTGTGCCCAGGGTCACCTTATATGTACCTACTGCCAAGATACACTAGGGCCTAGCGCCCTCTAATGCCCCACAGGCCTATCGCCTGATATGCCCCCGGGCCTAGTGCCCGCCTAACTGGTGCCCGTTGGGTGACCTGGGCCTAATGCCCAGGGTCACCTTAATGTATCCCTAATTGGCCACGGGCCTGGAGGGCCCGACTAAATGCCCCCACGGGCCAGGAGGGCCCGACTATGTGCCCACGGGCCGGGAGGGCCCGACTACATGCCCACAGGCCGGGAGGGCCTGACTGTGCCCACGGGCCTATTGCCCGAACACCCGGTGGTCTAGGGAGGAGCGGGTACAGGGGCACCTGAAAAGGGCCTACCTGACCCGCTGGGAGAGGCACCAGGGGGAAGCTTCGTCAGCTCTTTGCTTCCCACCCCTGGTGACCTCTCCGGCGCTCTCCTTCAATCTTCGGCCGCTGTCCCGTCCTGGCCAGCGGCGCCGCTGTCGCCTCGCCGCGTCCAGCCGCCGCTGGACATCTTCCTGCCGCCGGACGTCTTCAGGCCTCTTCCGCGGCAACCCGAACTCCGACCGCGATGACCTCTTCTGGCTCCTCCGCGTGGCGTCTCTCTTCTTCGCGCTCTTCCGCGCGCTCCGTCCCTTCGGCTCCCGCTTGGCGTCTGACGTCAGACGCCGGGGGCGGGGCCTATGACGCGGCGAGCGCCGATTGGCTCGCCGCGTCCCTCTCTGATTGGCTGCCGCTCCGGGAGCCGCGATTGGCTCCCGGAGGGCGCCAAGATTCAAACGCCTCTGGTCCGGTGCAGGGAAAAGGGTAATCCCTGCACCGGACCCCTGCCGCCACGCACCCAGCGCTGGGGACAGACAAGCTGCCCCAGCGCTGTCCCCAGCTAGGGACAGCACCACAGATGTGCCCACAGGGCACATCTCTACACACGCGTCTGCCGCAACTCCCTCCTGTGCGCACCTGCCGGCCACCGCTGCTACCAGCGCATGTAAAGGAGGGCCCCAGTCCTGCTTCCTCCTGCCTGAAAGAGAGAGGAGCACGGCGCCGGAGGAACAGCCTGGAAGAGAAGGAGAACGATGGAGGGTAAGTTTCATATGCTGGGTGAGGTAGAAGGGGGCTGAAACATTTGTATGTGCAAAGCTGCAGTTATTGAGGTAGAGGGGGATGTAACATCAGTGTGTGCAGCCTTCTTATGCATGACAGTACAATTATTTACTATTTGGATCATACTTGCCTACTTTTGAAAAAGCATTTCAGGGAGATAGTGAAAGTAACACCTATAAGTGCGGTCGCTTACTGCTACACCGGAGAGGCGTGTCATGAAAATGACTTACATCCAAATGAGCCATAAAGTTAGTAAAATCTACTTGAAGAAAAGACGTGGATATTTTGCAGGATTTGTTTGTGTATTGTGTTTTACAAGAGGTTCCATATACTGTAAGTGGACATGAAAAACCTTATTTAAAATGCATGTAGCCATAGGAATCATTGTGCCTTATAACCAATGCAGGGAAATGGCGCTGATGGTCCCATTTGAATGTATGTATCTCTGATTTCTTTTTCTTCCCTAAGAATGTAACAGCTACATAATAGGGTTAAGGTGCAATCAGGGTGATTGCTGGTCTATTCAGGGAGTGAGGAAGATTGCTGCTATTTCAGGGAGTCTCCTGCAGAATGAGGGAGGGTAGGCAACAATGATTTGGATGTGTTTCTCCATGCTGTTTTCTTGGGTTGGGTTTGGTTCTACTGTGTATATAGTATGTTTAATTGGTGGTGGTTTGTTTTCACTAGAGAAATGTACATCCTTCGTCCCCTTGGCCAGGGCCGCAACTAGGGCTGCATAGAGGCAACATTGATGCGCAGAACATAACACAGTTACTGGCTGAGGAGAAGATTAGGTGCTAAAATATATGTAGCTCAATGGAATTAATAAAACCACTGTATGATGATGAGTTAGATCTCCAGATAACTATCTTACTGTAATGTGTGCAACGTGTTCTAGACCTACATGTTATACTGTATGTTCCTGTGTGTGTCGTGTCCTGTACCTACATGTTCTACTGTATATTCCTGTGTGCAGCGTGTCCTAGACCTACATGTTATACTGTATATTCCTGTGTGCGGTGTGTCCTATACCTACTGTACATATTATACTGTATATTCCTGTGTGCAGCATGTCCTAGACCTACATGTCATACTACATGTCCCTGTGTGCAGTGTGCCCTATACCTGCATGTTATATGTGTGTTTCCGCAGGGGGGCCCTTCCTATTTAGTCAGTTCCGGGCCCCACAATCTCTGATGGCAGCCCTGGCGCCCACGCCGACTATGCGAGTGTGTACAGCGCCGGACCTGTGAGGCTCTAGGCTCACAGCCGCCTGCCGCTGACCACAAATGGCAGCGGTCAGAGGGACCTCACCACCGCCGCACTGAAGGCCTCCTTCTCACTGCCATCACCGCTGCTGCATGTGGGCTCCTCCGCCGACGACAACCAGAGTCCCTTCCGCACCTCTGCTGCTCATCTCAGGTAATGTTCCCCTGCTTCCCTATGTCACTGCGGTCACTCTCCCTGTCCCTGCTGTCACTCTAACTGTCCCTGCTGGCACTCTCTCTCCCTGTCCCTGAATTGTGGATCATACTGTGTGGCATATTGTAAAATTTGGATCATACTGTGTGGAATATAGTGAATTTTGGCTTATACTGTGTGGCATATAGTGAATTTTGGCTCATTCCATGTGGCATATAGTGAATATTGGCTCATTCTGTGTGGCATATAGTGAATATTGGCTCATTCTGTGTGGCATATAGAGAATTTTGGCTCATTCCATGTGGCATATAGTGAATATTGGCTCATTCTGTGTGGCATATAGTGAATATTGGCTCATTCTGTGTGGCATATAGTGAATTTTGGCTTATACTGTGTGGCATATCGTGAATTTTGGCTCATTCCAGGTGGCATATAGTGAATTTTGGCTCATTCCATGTGGCATATAGTGAATTTTGGCTCATTCCGTGTGCTATAATGTGAATTTTGGCTCATACCATGTGCTATAATGTGAATTTCAGCTCATACCATGTGCTATAATGTGAATTTCGGCTCATACCGTATGCTATGTATTTTTTTTTTTTTTTTATTCAGTGGTCAATAATATCGTTTTTATGTCACAATTGTATGTCAGTATTAAAGATGTTGTAATTGTACTACACATGATACTTCTTTTTTCTTTACATGTGAATTTATGAATGGAATAATCCTATCCACTGATAACGAATCATCCGGATATCGATATAAGATAAGGGATACCCTTTATCCATTTGTTTTTGTCTTATGCACAATTAAGTTGTGGCTGTGATTTTACTGGTATAAGTGTGTTTATAGCGCCAGAAAGAACGCATTCCCAATTCTTTTATTCACGCATACTATTGTTTGGAGTTCCTTGGAGAGAGACTCCTAGGGTTTGCATTTTCCTTATAGGCTGCTTTTTTGGGTTGCGCAATATCAAATTGTCTAAAAGAATACCCTAGCTACACTTTGATGCAGCACAATACACCACCACTGAACTGATGCAGCACAACGCAGCACCACTGGACTGGATTTATACAGCAGCACTGGACATATGGCAGCAGAGGACACCACCACTGTGACTGGACTGATGCAACACAAGACACTACCACTGTACTGATGCAGGACACTGAGGACTTGCTACACTCTCCAATGCCGGAGTGAAAATGGCGGCGACTCGGGATGATGACATTTTGCCTCATTCTGGTTTCCGAGTCGGGCGGGAAAACCCGAGCCTGATTCGGATCCGGGCTCAGGTAGTGAAGTTTGGGGGGGGGGGTTCGGTTCTCAGGGAATCAAACCCGCTCATCTCTAACAGAAACTAGAGGGAACTAAAATCAGTCCGTACAGTATATACCCTATCTCAGGATAGTTGTTTCAGATTCCATCAAGCCTTCCATACTGAGGGGGTAATTCAGACCTGATAACTGCTGCAAATCAAAATGCAAGCGTCGATTATTAGCTTACTGCACACGCAAAACGATTATTGCGCAGGTGCCGGATGCGATGTGCGAAAAATGCGTATACATACAAAAGAAAAATCCGAACGCATACAGGCAAGACAGAGGCGTGCCGAGGGCGGTGCAGGAGTTTGCCTTCGCAGCCGTGCAAAGCGGTGCGTGAAGATGGGCATATAGTGGGAGTGTATGGTATGGGCTGGAGTTTTCACACGTCTGCAAATAAATTTGCAGTCTCTACACACATGCAGGAGCAAAGAAAGTATAGGGCTGTGCACAGCATGCGAACACACATCACAGCACACAAACCTGAATCAAAGTTAATTACCTCAACAGCTCATTACACTGAAGATCTGTGTGACCTGTAGTTTTCTGGGTATGTGCGACACACAATCTTCACTTTTGTGTGCTAGTGTCAAGTCCTACTGTTATGTTCAAATTATACATGTGTGTTTAGTACCAATATTTTAAACATTACACTGTTACACCGTATTTACTCATTTAAACAACCCTGTGTGTGTTTTCACTTTAAATTGTGCTGGTTTTTATTTACTTTTTAAACAGGCTTGTGCATTTGAAATCCATGAGCTGTATGCAGGTTTTGCACCAACATGCCATGTTTTCTCAACTATTCCTTTTCCATGTGTAGCTCATGTTGCAGCAGTACTCAGTGGCAAACGCAGGATTTGCATGGGGGGGTTTCCAGAACTGGGTGGAGCCAAGCACGAGGGTGGAGATTGAGGTGACCCAGTATATGCTGGGTCCGTAAAACTAGTGTGTCTGTGTGTATTTATATATATATATATATATATATATATATATCTACACACATATATATACCGTATATACACACATATATATATACATATATATATATATATACATAGCATATTAAACATGCATACATATATATATATATATATATACATACATACAGTACACGTATATACGCATGTATATATATCATATGTGTGTGTGTGTTTATATGTATGTATATACATGTGTGTATATATGTATGCACATCTCCTATATAATAGCCCAGATCTGTGACTTTGTGATTCATTTGCTAACGCTGGGCGGAGTCACAACAGTGGGCGGAGTTAGTCAAATGAGTCACAGATCTGGCCAAATCTACAGGAGACTAGGAGCAGAAGCAGATAGTATGGGCATGGCACAGGCAGGTGTGCATACCTCCCAGCTTTCTGCAGGAGCTTTCTTCAGACAGAAGGAGGGACACACACTCGGCGAAGAGGGGGCGTGGATTCACGGGAGGGCCCCGTTTTCGTCAATGAGGGGGCATGCCCAGCGCTCTGTGAGCTGCTGGCATGCCCCCAGGGGCTGATTATGAGTCCGGGGGGGCCAGGGCACTTGAGACAGGGGAGCCCTATCTCATTGCTGTGCCTGCTGTGGGTTGGGGGCGTGGCCTAATCGCGGGACGCGAGGCCACGCCCCCTTACGTAAATTCCGTTTTTTTGTTTTGTTTTTTTTTATGGAATTTTGGCCCCTCAGCTAGGGGTAAATCCAGAGGAGGTGGTCGCTCCCACCTACACACCTGCACAGGCAGAAGAAAGCAGGGAGACTGCTGCCTCCCTGCAACACCACAGACCTGCCAACACGCAGCAGCGTGTGCTGACAGTAGCACAGTGCTGCCGTTGTTGCTGGCAGGACGGGGGGGGGGGGCTTCTGAGCTGGGACAGAGCTACTCGAGCCGGGGGGCCCCCTAAAGCTGTGGGGCCAATGGTACGTACCCCCTGCCCCCCCCCCCCCCCTTAATCCGGCTCTGCTGCTGGAACCCCCCCTTAATCCATACCCCCTGATGCCCCCTCTCCCTCTGTCTCCACTATTCACCGCTGCTCTGCTAAGCAGAACAGCGAGTACAGGAGCTTTCCAACTGACCCCCCCGTTACCGCGGGACACTGCGACCCGCGGGTGGGACAGCGGGACAGACCCAAAAAAATGGGACTGTCCCGCGAAAATCGGGACATTTGGGAGGTATGGGGGTGTGTGAGGGGGTATGCCGTACAGACAGACGGGCACCGGCTCACTGTGTGCTTGACCCCCCCCCCTCTCTGGCGCAGAGGAGCGTCACTTTCTGGCACACTCCACGCTTCTTAGCTGCAGTTTTGTGGGGCACCTGCCGCTGTGCAGGTTCCGTACTGCCTCTGTTATCTCCAGCCCCGGCAACCCCACCGCTAGCTGCAGCGCTGCCACCCACAGTGAGGTGCGCCCAGCTCCTTCACACACTTTAGCCGGCGGGTAACGCTGCAGAAGTCCGAGCTGCTTGCAGGCTCCGACCCCCTCCTCCCTCCAGCTGCAGCATCTCCTGGGGGCTAACCAGTCACTCCAAGTCTCCCCTTACCACAGTGCCCGGCAGCTGCGCGAGGTCTGCGGTGTGTGACTGAGGAGGGGGGGGAGGGATGCGGACGGGCAGAGGAAGCAGGACTCCAGCCTAAGAGAGTCAGCCATGCCAAGTCTCCACCAGCAGCAGATCCCAACAGGTTGGAGTGGAACAGCAGCAGCCAGCAGCAGTGACTCCGGTAACACACATCTGTCTGTCACCACTGTTTTGTCCCTAATACCAATCTCTCCCGTGCCCTGTGTTCTGTCATGTCCCTGTCACCCCTGGCCTTGCCCTGCCACCCTTATCCTGGCCCTTTCACCCTTATCCTGGCCCTGTCACCCTTATCCTGGCCCTGTCACCCTTATCCTGGCCCTTTCACCCTTATCCTGGCCCTTTCACCCTTATGCTGGCCCTGTCACCCTTATGCTGGCCATGTTACCCTTATGCTGGCCCTGTTACCCCTATCCTGGCCCTGTTACCCCTGTGCTTGCCCTGTCAACCCTATACTGGCCCTGTCACCCCTGTCCTGTTCCTGCCACCCCTACCCTGGCCTGTCACCCCTATCCTGTCCCTGTCATTTCTGTCCTGGCCCCGTCGCCCTGTCCTGGCCCCGTCAACCCTGTTCTGACCCTGTCACCCCTGTCCTGGCCCTGTTACTGCATACCCTCCAACTACCTTTTTGGCAGGTACAATACCCGCAGCGCCTCCAGACCTCTCCCCAATGCACCACACCTCCGCACCTTCCCCTCCACCCCTCCCCCACACGCTGTGCCTCCAGACCCCCTACACCACCCGCGGCTCCCACTCCTCCGCCCCTTCACCACCCACAGCACCTCCAGGCCCCCTCCACCATCCACCCGCTTTATATGTCTCCCCCCACACCTGCCCCCCTCCACCCGCAGCATCTGCAGACACCCTCCTCCATCCGCGGTCCCCCCCTCACCCACCCCTCCCCCACCAATGGCACCACCGCACCTGCCCCTCCACCACCAGCAGCACCTCCGGACCTCCTTCCCTATGCGCCGCACCACCCGTACCTGCCCCTCCCCTACCCATGGCGCCTGCGGACCCCTACCCCACCCCCGGCACTCCCGCCCCTTCCCATCCCACAGCACCTCCGGAACCCTTCACCCATCCACAACATCCCCACACCTGCCCCTCTCCCACCCATGGCACCCCTGCCCCTCCCCCACCTGCAGTGCCTCCGGACCCCTCCCCAATCTGCATCCCCCACTCCTCTGCCCCTCCCCCACCCGCAGCACCTCCCGACTCTTCCCAATCCGGGCCCCACCCCCACTTCTGCCCCCCCACCACCTGCAGCATCTACAGACACCATCCGCAGTCCCCCCCGCACCCGCTACATTCTGTACATCGTGCCCTGCAGGTGCTGTTCACGCCGTCGCAAGGGGCTGCGCCTCCTTCACCATCGCACGCCCTTTCATTGTGCAATATTTAACCACTAACAAAGGAATGCAGGTAATACTTTATATAATATTGAACCCCAGAAAGGCATGCAAGGGTTAAGGGGGCGTAGCCCCTTGCGACGGTGTGAAGAGCGCCCGTAGGGCGCGATGAAGCACCTAGTGGATATATATGTACTATAATTAAAATAAAGTAAACTTTTATTGAGCACCTACAAGTGCCACCAGGAAGGCAGCAGGCTGCAGAGGACGCTAGACAGCCATTAATAATACTCATGCAGCTAAAAAAAAAAAAAAAAATCTTTTTTTTTTTGGTGGAGGTTTTTTTTGGGTGCCCGGAAAAAACCCCTGGGTGCGCCACTGGTACTTGCATGCAGAAAGTGTTTGCATAATGCACACCACTCATGCTACAGTTATAGAAGAAGGAAAACGACACAGTTGGGAAGATATATATATTTTTGGGGGCTTTTTTTTAGGCAAATACATATAAATTGTGAAAGTATAACACAAAAATAAAGAAATGTGTTTCATAGATTCTGTAACACAAAACAAAAACTGTAGGTAATGCATTCTTTTTGCAAACATAACATAACATAATAATAACATAATAACCTGGCCGAGCAGAGGAGCAACTTACAATGCCCAGTACCCAGTCACAGGCAGCACACTAACAATTTGGCAGAAAGGGGCTGTACATTCTAATACCTCACGCAATGAGGCAAACAACTACAGAGCGCATCCGGCATGTTAACTACACCTTTTTTTCCCTTTGCTGGCTAAAGGGGTCTTTAATCATCGTAGCAATTATTATTAATATGCCATTGGCACCATGCGAGCTGCCGCTTTCAGTGTCCGAGAGCTGCGGCTGCTGATCGCGATAATGGGCCGCTGCGTAAGCCGCACGGGCCCTTATGTTTCCAATGCCCAGAAGCGTGTGGCCTACGCAGGGGTCCAAAGAAAAATACGGACAAGGACCCACACCAGGCGGACTGTAGTCCAGCTGGAGAGGTGCTTGTCGGACCTCTGCCGCCAACAGCTGCGTCTGCTTGCGCACCTATGCACACGCAAATTAGCGAATGTAAGTGATGCATACTGTAGCATTCCCGTGGGTATGTTTGCACATGAGTGTGTTTATCTGGCATGTCAAATGGAGAGTAGAAGTTGCAGCCAGTAGCATGGCATGCGTATGTCTTGTTGTGTCCAGAGAGTGATAAAGTGCATGGGTGTAGTACTATGAGTTATCTGTTCTATTGATGTTTGGATATTTAATTTTTTTTTTAAAACAAACTTTTTTGGGGGAAATAATAATAATATTAATAATAGTATTAATAAGGTTTTTTTTTAAATAAATTATATTTTTACTTAAACAATTAGATTCTTTACTTGAACTACACCAAGCATGTTTGTGGTCACAGAAAAATGCAGAAAAATGAAGGTCGGTTATACAAGTTAATGTTTTTTTTCTATAGTAGGTAATGATTCTAAAAGATGTTTACATTACAAATGTTTGTTACTGCCTACTTAAAACTGTGTTCCTCTCTCCTTAGGCAGAACACAACAGACTGGAAGGGACCAAGCTGCTTCACAGCAGCCACCACCTTCCGAGTCTCCAGAGGAAGCAAGCTCCTCCCCACTCAAACTCCATCCCCCCAACCTCCATCCCCTATGATTTTCCCTCCCCTCTAACCCACCATCCACCCATGATTTTACCTCCCCCTCTCAACCTCCAACCACCCAGGATTTTTCCTCCCCCCACCTCAACCTCCATCTACCCCTGATTTTCCCTCCCCATCTCAATATGATCCTCCTTCCCCCATCCAACATTTTTCCCCCTTTCAAGCCCCTTCCCTTATCCAACATCCATCTCACCTTTCAAGGCCCTTCCCACATCCAACATCCATCCCCCTTTCAAGACCCTTTCCCCATCCAGCTGCCACCAGGGCTTGAAGAGGATGAGTAGGCAGATGTTGATGAAAGTAAGCACAATAATGTTTTTATTCATTTAATTTAACTTTATTTTTCTGTTTTTGATATAGACCAACATATTCCATTTTCCTTTACAATTAGAAGCAAACTGGGTCATAACAGATATAGAGGTAGGAACCCTGCTCCTAATATTTTAAACTATATGGTATTAGGAAGGATACACAATGCTAGGAACTATTTCTAGCACTATCATAGTGGCCACAACACATTGCAAAGACAGCACTGATGTCATTGTCATTAGATATGAATGCTTTTGAAAGTCATGTGGGTGGTTCTGGGAATTTTTAGCCTTGCCTGAAGAGGTGAATTTACAGGGTATGCCGGCAAATTTTAAGCCTACAGGACAGTCTTATCATGTGTGGGAGATCATTTCATACGGTGGGTAGTGGCCAAAGAAAGTCCTGCAATTGTGTATGGGAACGAGTGAGCCATGCAGATAACAGATGCAGAGTGGAGAGGTGAGGTTGGGTGTTATTTTTAGATAAGGGAAGAGATATATGTATTTTAATAATTGATTTTATATATCTAAGTATTAAAAAAAATACAGTAGCTTATGTGAATACAATGAAGGGACTGACAGAGTGGATACGCACACAATGACGTTGTGTGTTTAAAATTAGCTTGGCATTTGCATTCTTAATGGATTATAGTGAAGAGTATTTGAATAATATTCCATTATGTTTGTAATTTTATTATTATTTATTTTGTCCCCACTTATTACAGACACTGAAGTTGGAGATCGAAACTAGAGATGAGCGGGTTCGGTTTCTCTGAATCCGAACCCGCCAGAACTTCATGTTTTTTTTCACGGGTCCGAGCGACTCGGATCTTCCCGCCTTGCTCGGTTAACCCGAGCGCGCCCGAACGTCATCATGACGCTGTCGGATTCTCGCGAGGCTCGGATTCTATCGCGAGACTCGGATTCTATATAAGGAGCCGCGCGTCGCCGCCATTTTCACACGTGCATTGAGATTGATAGGGAGAGGACGTGGCTGGCGTCCTCTCCATTTAGATTATAAGAGACTGAGAGAGATTTACTGGAGCTGACTAGGAGGAGTACTGTTACTGTAGAAGTGTAGAGACTGAGTGGAGAGAGTTTACTAGTGAGGACAGTGCAGTTTACTTTATAATCCGTTCTCTGCCTGAAAAAAGCGATACACAGCACACAGTGACTCAGTCACATACCATATCTGTGTGCACTGCTCAGGCTCAGGCCAGTGTGCTGCATCATCTATTATCTATATATAATATTATATATATCTGTCTGACTGCTCAGCTCACACAGCTTATAATTGTGGGGGAGACTGGGGAGCACTACTGCAGTGCCAGTTATAGGTTATAGCAGGAGCCAGGAGTACATAATATATTATATAGTGAGTGACCACCAGACACACAGTGCAGTTTATTTAATATATCCGTTCTCTGCCTGAAAAAAGCGATACACACAGTGACTCAGTCAGTCACATACCATATCTGTGTGCACTGCTCAGGCTCAGGCCAGTGTGCTGCATCATCTATTATCTATATATAATATTATATATATCTGTCTGACTGCTCAGCTCACACAGCTTATAATTGTGGGGGAGACTGGGGAGCACTACTGCAGTGCCAGTTATAGGTTATAGCAGGAGCCAGGAGTACATAATATATTATATAGTGAGTGACCACCAGACACACAGTGCAGTTTATTTAATATATCCGTTCTCTGCCTGAAAAAAGCGATACACACAGTGACTCAGTCAGTCACATACCATATCTGTGTGCACTGCTCAGGCTCAGGCCAGTGTGCTGCATCATCTATTATCTATATATAATATTATATATATCTGTCTGACTGCTCAGCTCACACAGCTTATAATTGTGGGGGAGACTGGGGAGCACTACTGCAGTGCCAGTTATAGGTTATAGCAGGAGCCAGGAGTACATAATATATTATATAGTGAGTGACCACCAGACACACAGTGCAGTTTATTTAATATATCCGTTCTCTGCCTGAAAAAAGCGATACACACAGTGACTCAGTCAGTCACATACCATATCTGTGTGCACTGCTCAGGCTCAGGCCAGTGTGCTGCATCATCTATTATCTATATATAATATTATATATATCTGTCTGACTGCTCAGCTCACACAGCTTATAATTGTGGGGGAGACTGGGGAGCACTACTGCAGTGCCAGTTATAGGTTATAGCAGGAGCCAGGAGTACATATTATATTAAAATTAAACAGTGCACACTTTTGCTGCAGGAGTGCCACTGCCAGTGTGACTGACCAGTGACCTGACCACACTGACCACCAGTATAGTTAGTAGTATACTTATATTGTGATTGCCTGAAAAAGTTAAACACTCGTCGTGTGACTTCACTTGTGTGTTTTTTTTTTTTTTATTCTATAAAAATAAAACTCATTCTGCTGACAGACAGTGTCCAGCAGGTCCGTCATTATATAATATATAATATATACCTGTCCGGCTGCAGTAGTGATATATATATATTTTTTATATCATTTATCATCCAGTCGCAGCAGACACAGTACGGTAGTTCATGGCTGTGGCTACCTCTGTGTCTCTGCACTCGGCAGGCAGTCCGTCCATAATTGTAATACCACCTAACCGTGGATTTTTTTCATTCTTCTTTATACATACATAGTTACATAGACATCTTCTCTTTATCAACCAGTCTATATTAGCTGCAGACACAGTACAGTACGGTAGTTCACGGCTGTGGCTACCTCTGTGTCTGCACTCGGCAGGCAGTCCGTCCATAATTGTATACCACCTAACCGTGGTTTTTTTTCATTCTTCTTTATACATACATAGTTACATAGACATCTTCTCTTTATCAACCAGTCTATATTAGCTGCAGACACAGTACAGTACGGTAGTTCACGGCTGTGGCTACCTCTGTGTCTGCACTCGGCAGGCAGTCCGTCCATAATTGTATACCACCTAACCGTGGATTTTTTTCAGTCTTCTTTATACATACATAGTTACATAGACATCTTCTCTTTATCAACCAGTCTATATTAGCTGCAGACACAGTACAGTACGGTAGTTCACGGCTGTGGCTACCTCTGTGTCTGCAGTCGGCAGGCAGTCCATAATTGTATACTAGTATCCATCTCCATTGTTTACCTGAGGTGCCTTTTAGTTGTGCCTATTAAAATATGGAGAACAAAAATGTTGAGGTTCCAAAATTAGGGAAAGATCAAGATCCACTTCCACCTCGTGCTGAAGCTGCTGCCACTAGTCATGGCCGAGACGATGAAATGCCAGCAACGTCGTCTGCCAAGGCCGATGCCCAATGTCATAGTACAGAGCATGTCAAATCCAAAACACCAAATATCAGAAAAAAAAGGACTCCAAAACCTAAAATAAAATTGTCGGAGGAGAAGCGTAAACTTGCCAATATGCCATTTACCACACGGAGTGGCAAGGAACGGCTGAGGCCCTGGCCTATGTTCATGGCTAGTGGTTCAGCTTCACATGAGGATGGAAGCACTCAGCCTCTCGCTAGAAAAATGAAAAGACTCAAGCTGGCAAAAGCAGCACAGCAAAGAACTGTGCATTCTTCGAAATCCCAAATCCACAAGGAGAGTCCAATTGTGTCGGTTGCGATGCCTGACCTTCCCAACACTGGACGTGAAGAGCATGCGCCTTCCACCATTTGCACGCCCCCTGCAAGCGCTGGAAGGAGCACCTGCAGTCCAGTTCCTGATAGTCAGATTGAAGATGTCAGTGTTGAAGTACACCAGGATGAGGAGGATATGGGTGTTGCTGGCGCTGGGGAGGAAATTGACCAGGAGGATTCTGATGGTGAGGTGGTTTGTTTAAGTCAGGCACCCGGGGAGACACCTGTTGTCCGTGGGAGGAATATGGCCGTTGACATGCCAGGTGAAAATACCAAAAAAATCAGCTCTTCGGTGTGGAGGTATTTCACCAGAAATGCGGACAACAGGTGTCAAGCCGTGTGTTCCCTTTGTCAAGCTGTAATAAGTAGGGGTAAGGACGTTAACCACCTCGGAACATCCTCCCTTATACGTCACCTGCAGCGCATTCATAATAAGTCAGTGACAAGTTCAAAAACTTTGGGTGACAGCGGAAGCAGTCCACTGACCAGTAAATCCCTTCCTCTTGTAACCAAGCTCACGCAAACCACCCCACCAACTCCCTCAGTGTCAATTTCCTCCTTCCCCAGGAATGCCAATAGTCCTGCAGGCCATGTCACTGGCAATTCTGACGAGTCCTCTCCTGCCTGGGATTCCTCCGATGCATCCTTGCGTGTAACGCCTACTGCTGCTGGCGCTGCTGTTGTTGCCGCTGGGAGTCGATGGTCATCCCAGAGGGGAAGTCGTAAGCCCACTTGTACTACTTCCAGTAAGCAATTGACTGTTCAACAGTCCTTTGCGAGGAAGATGAAATATCACAGCAGTCATCCTACTGCAAAGCGGATAACTGAGGCCTTGACAACTATGTTGGTGTTAGACGTGCGTCCGGTATCCGCCGTTAGTTCACAGGGAACTAGACAATTTATTGAGGCAGTGTGCCCCCGTTACCAAATACCATCTAGGTTCCACTTCTCTAGGCAGGCGATACCGAGAATGTACACGGACGTCAGAAAAAGACTCACCAGTGTCCTAAAAAATGCAGTTGTACCCAATGTCCACTTAACCACGGACATGTGGACAAGTGGAGCAGGGCAGGGTCAGGACTATATGACTGTGACAGCCCACTGGGTAGATGTATGGACTCCCGCCGCAAGAACAGCAGCGGCGGCACCAGTAGCAGCATCTCGCAAACGCCAACTCTTTCCTAGGCAGGCTACGCTTTGTATCACCGCTTTCCAGAATACGCACACAGCTGAAAACCTCTTACGGCAACTGAGGAAGATCATCGCGGAATGGCTTACCCCAATTGGACTCTCCTGTGGATTTGTGGCATCGGACAACGCCAGCAATATTGTGTGTGCATTAAATATGGGCAAATTCCAGCACGTCCCATGTTTTGCACATACCTTGAATTTGGTGGTGCAGAATTTTTTTAAAAACGACAGGGGCGTGCAAGAGATGCTGTCGGTGGCCAGAAGAATTGCGGGACACTTTCGGCGTACAGGCACCACGTACAGAAGACTGGAGCACCACCAAAAACTACTGAACCTGCCCTGCCATCATCTGAAGCAAGAAGTGGTAACGAGGTGGAATTCAACCCTCTATATGCTTCAGAGGTTGGAGGAGCAGCAAAAGGCCATTCAAGCCTATACAATTGAGCACGATATAGGAGGTGGAATGCACCTGTCTCAAGTGCAGTGGAGAATGATTTCAACGTTGTGCAAGGTTCTGATGCCCTTTGAACTTGCCACACGTGAAGTCAGTTCAGACACTGCCAGCCTGAGTCAGGTCATTCCCCTCATCAGGCTTTTGCAGAAGAAGCTGGAGGCATTGAAGAAGGAGCTAAAAGGGAGCGATTCCGCTAGGCATGTGGGACTTGTGGATGCAGCCCTTAATTCGCTTAACAAGGATTCACGGGTGGTCAATCTGTTGAAATCAGAGCACTACATTTTGGCCACCGTGCTCGATCCTAGATTTAAAGCCTACCTTGGATCTCTCTTTCCGGCAGACACAAGTCTGCTGGGGTTGAAAGACCTGCTGGTGACAAAATTGTCAAGTCAAGCGGAACGCGACCTGTCAACATCTCCTCCTTCACATTCTCCCGCAACTGGGGGTGCGAGGAAAAGGCTCAGAATTCCGAGCCCACCCGCTGGCGGTGATGCAGGGCAGTCTGGAGCGACTGCTGATGCTGACATCTGGTCCGGACTGAAGGACCTGACAACGATTACGGACATGTCGTCTACTGTCACTGCATATGATTCTCTCAACATTGATAGAATGGTGGAGGATTATATGAGTGACCGCATCCAAGTAGGCACGTCACACAGTCCGTACTTATACTGGCAGGAAAAAGAGGCAATTTGGAGGCCCTTGCACAAACTGGCTTTATTCTACCTAAGTTGCCCTCCCACAAGTGTGTACTCCGAAAGAGTGTTTAGTGCCGCCGCTCACCTTGTCAGCAATCGGCGTACGAGGTTACATCCAGAAAATGTGGAGAAGATGATGTTCATTAAAATGAATTATAATCAATTCCTCCGCGGAGACATTGACCAGCAGCAATTGCCTCCACAAAGTACACAGGGAGCTGAGATGGTGGATTCCAGTGGGGACGAATTGATAATCTGTGAGGAGGGGGATGTACACGGTGATATATCGGAGGGTGAAGATGAGGTGGACATCTTGCCTCTGTAGAGCCAGTTTGTGCAAGGAGAGATTAATTGCTTCTTTTTTGGGGGGGGGTCCAAACCAACCCGTCATATCAGTCACAGTCGTGTGGCAGACCCTGTCACTGAAATGATGGGTTGGTTAAAGTGTGCATGTCCTGTTTTGTTTATACAACATAAGGGTGGGTGGGAGGGCCCAAGGACAATTCCATCTTGCACCTCTTTTTTCTTTTCTTTTTCTTTGCATCATGTGCTGATTGGGGAGGGTTTTTTGGAAGGGACATCCTGCGTGACACTGCAGTGCCACTCCTAGATGGGCCCGGTGTTTGTGTCGGCCACTAGGGTCGCTAATCTTACTCACACAGTCAGCTACCTCATTGCGCCTCTTTTTTTCTTTGCGTCATGTGCTGTTTGGGGAGGGTTTTTTGGAAGGGACATCCTGCGTGACACTGCAGTGCCACTCCTAGATGGGCCCGGTGTTTGTGTCGGCCACTAGGGTCGCTAATCTTACTCACACAGCTACCTCATTGCGCCTCTTTTTTTCTTTGCGTCATGTGCTGTTTGGGGAGGGTTTTTTGGAAGGGACATCCTGCGTGACACTGCAGTGCCACTCCTAGATGGGCCCGGTGTTTGTGTCGGCCACTAGGGTCGCTAATCTTACTCACACAGCTACCTCATTGCGCCTCTTTTTTTCTTTGCGTCATGTGCTGTTTGGGGAGGGTTTTTTGGAAGGGCCATCCTGCGTGACACTGCAGTGCCACTCCTAGATGGGCCCGGTGTTTGTGTCGGCCACTAGGGTCGCTAATCTTACTCACACAGCTACCTCATTGCGCCTCTTTTTTTCTTTGCGTCATGTGCTGTTTGGGGAGGGTTTTTTGGAAGGGACATCCTGCGTGACACTGCAGTGCCACTCCTAGATGGGCCCGGTGTTTGTGTCGGCCACTAGGGTCGCTTATCTTACTCACACAGCGACCTCGGTGCAAATTTTAGGACTAAAAATAATATTGTGAGGTGTGAGGTATTCAGAATAGACTGAAAATGAGTGTAAATTATGGTTTTTGAGGTTAATAATACTTTGGGATCAAAATGACCCCCAAATTCTATGATTTAAGCTGTTTTTTAGTGTTTTTTGAAAAAAACACCCGAATCCAAAACACACCCGAATCCGACAAAAAAAATTCGGTGAGGTTTTGCCAAAACGCGTTCGAACCCAAAACACGGCCGCGGAACCGAACCCAAAACCAAAACACAAAACCCGAAAAATTTCAGGCGCTCATCTCTAATCGAAACCACACAATCCGGATGGTCTTGCTAAAAATGCAGACCAACATCCTGGCCCTGCTGGCCAATGTCAATCAGTTACTCAATTTGTTTTGAAAATATCTTTAATTATTATTGTTTAAAAATGTTGTTTTTGAGATAAAAATTTTTTACCTACAGATAGAGCCACGCTCATTGAGCAGGGCTGCGTCACAGACAGGGACGCATGGCGTGCCTAGGCACGCGTACACCTGGACTCGCCGGGCAGTGTATAGAGACGCTCCCTTTCACTTTGAATGGGGCGCATGCACATCTACAACGCACGCGCGTCCCATTTACTCCTGGAAATGTACCTTGCCGGGGGCACTGAGTCGCTGATTAGCGTGTCTCCATCTGTATTGTGTATTGTGTGGTGTGTTTTTTTTATACATAATCATACTGTATATAGAGGGTAATTCCAAGTTGATCGCAGCAGAATTTTTGTTAGCAATTGGGCAAAACCAGGGCCCTCATTCCGAGTTGTTCGCTCGGAGATTTTCATCGCATCGCAGTGAGAATTCTCTTAGTGCGCATGCGCAATGTTCGCACTGCGACTGCGCCAAGTAACTTTACTATGATGAAAGTAAGTTTACTCACGGCATTTTCATCGCTCCGACGTTCGCATTGTGATTGACAGGAAATGGGTGTTACTGGGCGGATGCACGGCGTTTTAGGGGCGTGTGGCTGGAAACGCTACCGTTTCCGGAAAAAACGCAGGAGTGGCCGGAGAAACGGTGGGAGTGCCTGGGCGAACGCTGGGTGTGTTTATGACGTCAGCCAGGAACGAAAAGCACTGAACTGATCGCACAGGCAGAGTAAGTCTGAAGCTACTCAGAAACTGCTAACTCGTTTGTAATCGCAATATTGCGCGTACGTCGGTCGCAATTTTAAGAAGCTAAGATTCACTCCCAGTAGGCGGCGGCTTAGCGTGTGTAACTCTGCTACATTCGCCTTGCGAGCGAACAACTCGGAATGAGGGCCCATGTGCACTGCAGGGGAGGCAGATATAACATGTGCAGAGAGAGTTAGATTTGGGTGTGGTGTGTTCAATCTGCAATCTAATTTGCAATGTAAAAATAAAGCAGCCAGTATTTACCCTGCACAGAAATAAAATAACCCACCCAAATCTAACTCTTTCTGCACATGTTATATCTGCCTCCCCTTCAGTGCACATGGTTTTGCCCAATTGCTATCAAAAATCCTGCTGCGATCAACTTGGAATTACCCCCATAGTTTTATCTTTCTGTTTTCTATGTCATCTATCCTCTGTTTATTCTGTATGTGTTTATTTTTCTATTTTCAACATTTCATTTATGTGTCTTTCCATACCTTTTATTATGTTGGGTTAACAATATAACTATTTAAAAATACTATATATAGTATTTTTAAATAGTATCCAGTGTATTGTGCAAATAGGAGTTCAAACATATTATATGCACTGATCAGGTCTGAATCGTGCCCTAAGTTGCCAGTGCCACCAGCTCCAGTAAGGCAAGCAATAAGTGGTCAAAGTGTTGCTGAAATATCATGTAGTACCCCACATACGTTCCACGTATCCATCTTAAGAAGGGTAAGCCAAACTTCCAGTTCTGCTATGGGTGAGGTAAAACCATTGCTTCTTATTTATACATACAAATGCTGCCATTTTTACAAAGAAAGAGGGAGATTTCTATCAAACAACACTGCAGCACACAGTTCAAGCCTTCCAGAAAAAACTACAGTACCTCTTTAATAATGTTCAGGACATTTTACTTAGTAATACCACGTTCACATTTCCATTGCCGGCTCACATCTGGGAATTGGATACAGGTCCTTCCCGGGTGTGACCCGGCATTTGACCCTGAGAACATGCTTCCTGACCCGGCAATATGATGGGTCGGGATGCCATCCAGGGGTGGTGCCAGAGGTAGCATTGGGGGCAGTGCGGAGGTGGCGCTGGAGATGAGATCATCTCCACACCGCCTCTCCCTATGCTGTGAACGGGTGCCGGGTCGCATCGACACGGGTAACCCATTCAAACTGCTCCTTACCCGGTAATTACTGGGGAATAACCCTTCTTTATTCCCGGGTTGAATTACCGGGTCAGGTGACTCATTCACACTGCACAGTGACCTGGCAAAATAACGGGTTGATACTGTTTTTTTTTGTGCAGTGTGAACGGGGTATGAGATAATCAGAGTTATAGTCAGATGAGGCATATAAAAAGTGTTGGAAGCAATGCGTGATAAAGTTGAAAGAAATATATTACTATAACTGATCTTAGTTCATTTGTATAATTTGAGTAGGTTAGTGAATAATAGCTTTGAGAATTCTGCTATACCAAATAAGTGCCATTAGTTGTGACTGCAACAATTCTGTGTATTGTTTTACTGGGATGGTATCAGGATTCCCGCGCTTGGAATGCTGGTAGTTAGAACACCGACAGCGGCATCCTGACGCTACCCCTAATCCTCAACCTCCCTAACCCTCCCCGGTGGTGCCTAACCTCAGCCTGACCCTAACCCTCCCCGGTGGTGCCTAACCCCAGCCTGACCCTAACCCTCCCCGGTGGTGCCTAACTATAAACCCCCTCTCCACAGCCTAAGCCTAATCCTCCTTCCCCCAAAGCCTATCCCTACCTGGTGGTGCCTAACCCTACCCTTCCCTGCAGCCTAACCCTACCCTTCCCCGCAGTCTAACCCTACCCTTCCCCGCTGTCTAAACCTAACTTCTTTTCCCGTGGCTTACCTCTCTGCAATCCTGGCAGTCCTTTGTTGGGGATCCCAGCATTCGGGATCCCGGTGCCGCATTGCGATCAGTTTCGGGACCCTGGCGTTGGTATTCCGAGTAGTGTTGGGATTCTGGCATCGGTATTCTGTCCTGCGATACAGGACAGCAGCCAAGGATTGCCAGTGTCTGTTTGGTTCCTCTCAGCATGTATGTACAATGTAACTCTCTGTACTGTAACTTGCCCCATGTGCAAACATACATAAGTATAAAATTATATTACAAAAAAAGATTATTGCCTTGAATGGAATAGGCACACTCAAGAGTAATCACTGTCACAAAAAGGTTCTATTATTTACAAGTTTTTTATATTGGCGTCTCTCTGAAATTTCTTTCATACTGAGGAGACATCTCTTACCAGAGGCAAATCGAGCAGGATGTCTTATTATCCTTTGAGCATGTTTGACAGATAACTGTCTGTGGAAATGATTATCTAAAAGAAGGTCCATAAAATGGTCATAAGTCACTTTTTTGGTTCTTCGCCTTTTTTCCCACAAAACAACATGATGTCACTTGTTATTCCGTTGTTACTGTTAATTCTTCGAGACATTTTCATCCTTTATGATGCCAAATAAAGGATAAAACCAATGGTGCTGGTACACCTAATCTGAAGAAATAAATATTTTATTACACGGTTCATAGATAGTAAAACCAGCTAATTGAACTTTTTCTGGAGTTCCTAAGCCTGCCTTTAACATATGATCAAGGGGATAAGTCATAAAATGTATCATTTAAAACAACTTTTTGATATTAAATTAACATCTTTCATAGAAGGGATTTTTGTTGTTGTCATATCAACTTAAACCTCCCATTTTATATTTTAAGAATATGCTGTTTAAATCTAGGATAATGCACTCTCTCTATTTCTAAGCATAAGTACACTGTAAGGCACTGAGCAGGGGTGCATCAAGAGAGGAGGAGGCCTGTGTGCAGTCTGGGTCCAGGCTCCTCTCTAGCCATCAGAGCAATAGACTCTGGGCACTAGGAGACCCTAGCGCTGTCTCAGAATTTAATGCGTAAGCGCAGGTCTCTTTGAAAATGGTGCAGCGACCATTTTCCTACTGTGCATGCGGGAAATGCCGGTAAATTGTCCGGATGCAACATTTGCCAGGTGGTTTCTGCAGCATTGCTGCTGCAGAAGGTGGAACTCCGGAGGGTAAGTATTGGAAATATGGATGCATGGTGTAAGCACTCACTGCACCCATTAGAGATACACCAGTGACACTGAGGAGTTCAGTGATCATATTAATACACAAGATCATAGCCTGTCCAATGACCAACAGGTATAGGCATATGAAAATAAAAGCAAAGGCAGTTAACCATAGTGTGTACTGTAAAAAACGTATACTATTTATTTATTATTACCAGTTATTTATATAATGCAGAAATATTTCACAGCGCTTTACAGAGAATATTTGCCCCATTCAAATCAGTCCCTGACCCAGTGGAGCTTACAATCTATATTTCCTACCACATGTACACGCACACACATACACACTAGAGTTAATTTTTGTTGGGACCCAATTAATCAGTATTTTTTGGGATTGTGGGAGGAAAACGGAGTACCCAGAGGAAACCCACACAAGCACATGGAGAATACAGAAACTCCAAACAGTTAGGGCTATGGTGGGAATCAAACCCACGACCTCAGTGCTGTGAGGTAGTAATGCATTACACCATATGTACTGCCTTATATTACATGATTTACAGTGAATGTTATTTAGAATATTTTGTAAATGTATTTGAACTGCTGCATTACCAGGTATTACGGCCACATGACTGAAGGCCCTCCAGCAACACACACTCAGTCAACACACACAGCAGTACGGATGGTGTAATGGTTAGCATTACTGCCTCACAGCACTGAGGTCATCGGTTCGATTCCCACCATGGCTCTACCTGTGTGGAGTTTGTATATTCTCCCCGTACTTGTGAGGGTTTCCTCCGGGTACTCCGGTTTCCTCCCACAATCCAAAAATGTACAGGTAGGTCAATTGGATCCCAACACAAATTAACCCTGGTATGAATGTATCTGTGTGTACATGTAATAGGGAATATATATTGTAAGCTCCACTGGGGCAGGGACCGATGTGAATGGGCAAATAGTCTCTGTAAAGCGCTGCGGAATATGTGTGCGCTATATAAATAACTGATAATAAATAAGTCTGGGGCAGATGTATTAAGCTTGGAGAATTGATAAAGCAGTGATAAATTGAAGGTGATAGTGTACCAGTCAATCAGCTCCTGTCAATTTACATATTGGAGCTGATTGGCTGGTGCGTTATCACCTTGCACTTATCACTGCTTTATCACTTCTCCAGGCTTAATACGTCTGCCTCACTGTGGGGAAAATATGCACAACTCGCACTCCCCTAGTTACAGTCCTGTCAAGCTTGATTGAAAAACAACATTTTCCTCTAATGGGCAAAACCATGGCCCTCATTCCGAGTTGTTCGCTCGGTATTTTTCATCGCATCGCAGTGAAAATCCGCTTAGTACGCATGCGCAATGTTCGCACTGCGACTGCGCCAAGTAACTTTACTATGATGAAAGTAATTTTACTCACGGCTTTTTCTTCGCTCCGGCGATCGTAATGTGATTGACAGGAAATGGGTGTTACTGGGCGGAAACACGGCGTTTCAGGGGCGTGTGGCTGAAAACGCTACCGTTTCCGGAAAAAACGCAGGAGTGGCCGGGGAAACGGTGGGAGTGCCTGGGCGAACGCTGGGTGTGTTTGTGACGTCAACCAGGAACGACAAGCACTGAAATGATCGCACAGGCAGAGTAAGTCTGGAGCTACTCTGAAACTGCTAAGTAGTTAGTAATCGCAATATTGCGAATACATCGGTCGCAATTTTAAGAAGCTAAGATTCACTCCCAGTAGGCGGCGGCTTAGCGTGTGTAACTCTGCTAAAATCGCCTTGCGACCGATCAACTCGGAATGAGGGCCCATGTGCACTGCAAGTGGGGCAGATATGCAAAGAGTTAGATTTGGGTGGGTTATATTGTTTCTGTGCAGGGTAAATACTGGATGATTTCTTTTTACACTGCAATTTAGATTTCAATTTGAACACACCCCACCCAAATCTAACTCTCTCTGCACATGTTATATCTGCCCCACCTGCAGTGCACATGTCGTTTTGCAATCAACCTTGAATTAAGCACTACGACTGCTAATATAAGGGGTAAACACTCATGTACATAGGTGTTATTCACAGGGGTTGGGTATGTGTGACCGCCGGTACCAATACCAAGGTCGGGATCCCGGCTCTTAGATGGGCGGGGGGTTAGCGCAGCAAAGACCCTTGCGGGCAAGCTGCGCTCGCTATGCAGCAGGCTCACTCCACTCGCCACAGGTTCTATTATAACTCTATGGGTGTCGTGGACACCCGCGAGTGGGAACAGTCCCTGTTGGTCGGCATGCTGACCGTCGAGATAGTGAGGGTTCGGGATGTAGGTGCCGGTATTGTGACCGCCAGTCTCCTGACCGCAGGTCACATAACTACATTCCATTCACAGTATATAGCTCAGTGTAGTGCGCTAACTTCCCCAACAAAGGAAGACCTGCCTCTTTATCAGTCCTTCACATATCTATAACATTAACAGCAGGGTACGAATCAGGGCAGGCATAGGGAAACCATGGGATGGGGTGGGGTGGTGTAGAAGAAATGGATCATGATACATACACCAACTACCCAATCCCATATTTTCTCCATAAATACAGCAATATATGTTATTTCTGACATGGGCCAGCAAGACTAAACTACTGCCACTACTATTCACCTTTCTCCTGTATGTTTCTTTGTCAGTCCTCTTATAAGTTAACATACAGTACGCAGGACTTGCTGGTCTGCAAAGTTCAGAAGTGGGATACTCTTGCTCATGGAATAAACCTCCTTGGTTATTGGGTTCATAGAATCAAGCCTTAGTCAACCATAATATGAAAACTACCATCAAAAGGAATAAAAATCCTCTAGTAGCCTTCTCTTGGCACAGATCAGGTAGTGAGTGTTCCTAACAAAAGCTGTAGTTATATAAAGTAATCCATTGTCAGACAGTCTGGAGCAAGATGACCTCCAGAGATATCTTCTGGGATAGAACATCACTGCTCATCATTTAAACCCAATTGTCTTGGTGTATTTAGTCTAAAATTTGTATTCTATGCAAACGTTGGTCTATACCAGCACCTGTTCAGCTGTAGGTAGAAGAGACATGTTAATTTTAGTGGAATGCACAAGTTGCATTTGCTTATACATTGGGCAATGTTAATTGACTGGTTTCACCTGAAAAAAGGCCACCAGGTCACATAACAACACTATGTTATACATTTCTTACCAGTTATTTTTACAGTATAGCTCACACATATACCACATTGTTTTACAGAGAATACTGGCTATTCACACCAGTTCCTACCCCAGTGGAGCTAATCTAAATTCCCTATCTCATAAACACTAGGGTTAAGTTTTGTCGGGAGCCAATTAGCCTACCAGTATATTTTAGGATTGTAAGAGGAAACCAACGCAAGCAAAGGGAGAATATACAAACTCTACACAGGGCCATGTTGGGTATCAAACCCAAGACCTCAATGTAAAAATATATATCATATTCAAAGTATACAATTAATTCTTGTCTTTTCATATATCAGTTTACTGTGTACGGGAAAGTATTATTTATTTTTACAGTGGGAAATCATCCCATTAGCAATGAATAACACAGTCCTTTGACTCACAGAAAGCTTTAAATAAGCAGAGATGTTCACATTCTCTCTGTATTCTGTGACGGTTTCATGACTTGATGCCCAGAGAAGTTTGTACATGAAAAACAAAAACATCTGTTTGCTTAGCACAACACACAAATTGCTTAGTATGAGTCCTTTGGGACTTGCATGTATATATGGTGTTAATTTCCCTGGCTCCAGTCACACTGAGATCGGACGGCTGAACATTGGATGGGGGGTGTTGATACAGAGGAGTCAGTACACTTTTTGTAACATAAGTGAAAGCAGACTTATCACAGAGTTCTGGTTTTATGTGTCAGAGGCAGACAGGGCAAGTGTTTAAATGCCAGGATTCTAGCTCATTCCTTAAAATAATTTGTACTAACTTAATTAAAGTACAAAGTATCCTGAAGACCTGCGGCTTCATACGCAATTATGTTTAGTTCTAGACTATGGGCTCAATTTAGTAAATATAAAAACATTTTTTCTCCAACATTATAGCTGCAGAAACCATGACCCTCATTCCGAGTTGTTCGCTCGCAAGCTGCTTTTAGCAGCTTTGCACACGCTAAGCCGCCGCCTACTGGGAGTGAATCTTAGCATAGTAGATTTGCGAATGAAAGATTAGCAGATTTGCGAATAGACAGTTCTTAGCAGTTTCTGAGTAGCTCGAGACTTACTCTGCCACTGCGATCAGTTCAGTCAGTTTAGTTCCTGGTTTGACGTCACAAACACACCCAGCGTTCGCCCAGACACTCCCCCGTTTCTCCAGTCACTCCCGCGTTTTTCCCAGAAACGGCTGCGTTTTTTCACACACACCCATAAAACGGCCAGTTTCTGCCCAGAAACACCCACTTCCTGTCAATCACACTACGATCACCAGAACGAAGAAAAAACCTTGTAATGCCGTGAGTAAAATACCTAACTTAATAGCAAATTTACTTGGCGCAGTCGCAGTGCGAACATTGCGCATGCGCAATTAGCTGAAAATCGCTGTGATACGAAGAAAATTACCGAGCGAACAACTCGGAATGAGGGCCTATATTTTTTTCTTCTCCCTGCTGCAGTGAAATTGAAGTTGCTGAGGTTTTTTTTTATCTCTTCTCTTAAGCCAGGTACACACCTGGAAGACAATGTAATGATATATTGAATCTGCATACACACTACATAATCCACTGTACAACAACGCAATATATTGTTTAATGTATAAAGGAACAATAGTGCGTTGTCTGCAGCATCCTCAAATCTGATGTGCAGCACTTAAGAAGCCATAATCTGACCAGAGACCACACAATTCATCAAACAATGAATGGGTGGATTTGAGCGTACACACTATACAATCGTTGTTCCGATCCGTTGCAGATTGAATCGTCATTCAATATAGTGTGCACTCAGCTTTAGTCTTGCAGCCCCCAAAGGTCTCAATGGGGAGTGATCTGTTATGCTATTTATGGAGAAAAGAAAAAACTTTTCTATATCAAAGTTTTCTCCAAGATTCAATACCATTTGTAGGTGATGTTATGTTAGAAGAAAGCAGAGAAACACAATTAATTCTGCAGGAACATGGAAAAATACTAACAAAAATAAATAGGAAATGAAAAAAGATTAGGAGTGTTAAGATATTTAGAACAACCTTCCTGTTGAGTTCCTTCAAAAACTGTGTGCAAGTGTACCTAGAAGAATTGATGCTGTTTTGAAGGCAAATGGGGGTCACACCAAATATTGATTTGATTTAGATTTCTCTTCTGTTCATTAGCTTTGCATTTTGTTAATTGATAAAAATAAACTATTAACGCTTCTATTTTTGAACAAATTCTTACTTTGCAGCATTTTTTCCACAATGTGTGGGGCAGGATAGATCTGCCCACATAAGTAAGAAAAAGAAAAAGTTAGAACATCTAATTGCTGTAGAGTGGAGTCAGGTCAGGCTGTGGCCTGTGTCTCCAACCCAAGTGGGGTTGGGAAAGTCAGTCTGGCTGCAGTGGTGTCAAAGAGCCCAGTGTGTCTGGAAGACCCTATCCGTTTGATAGACAGACAGTGTCTAGTTAGACAGTCAATAGATAGACACCATATATTAGACAGACATTAGGTCGACAGGGTCAAAAGGTCGACAGGGTCAAAAAGTCGACGTGAAAAGGTCGACAGGTCAAAAGGTCGATATGGTCAAAAGGTCGACATGAAAATGGTCGACAAAAAAGATAGACAAATGGTTTTTTTTTCAATGTAACCTGTTTTTGGACTATTTCATACTTTCTCTATCCATGTCGGCATAGAGTTGGTTATAAACCTTGTGGCGAGCGCAGAGAGCCACCGTGCCCGAAGCGTGGCGAGCGAAGCGAGCCCCGCGAGGGTATGCCTTTCTACAATTGGGGGTCCCAGATGACAAAACTATCCACACAAACCACAAAAATGCAAAAAACATGGTGTCTACCTTTTTCATGTCGACCATTTTCATGTCGACCTTTTGACCCTATCGACCTTTTGACATGTCGACCTTTTTCATGTTGACCTTTTGACCCTGTCAACCTTTTGACCCTGTCGACCTAATGTCTGTCTAACATATGGTGTCTATCTATTGACTGTCTAACTAGACACTATCTATCTTTCATACCGGAACCCTGGAAGACATTGGGGGGCCAAGAGGCCAGTGTTGAAACCGTTAGGAGACAGAAATGACCACCAAACTCTGTGACTGAGCTTATGTTACTGAGAAGCCAGGCCAGTGAGCCTTTAATGTAAGTATTCTAGTTCATACCTGCAAGAGACCGGGAGAACCAGAATACTGAGACTGTGGGGGTCATTCTGAGTTGATCGCTCGCTAGCAGTTTTTAGCAGCCGTGCAAAAGCATAGTCGCCGCCCACGGGGGAGTGTATTTTTGCTTTGCAGGAGTGCGAACGCCTGTGCAGCAGAGCGCCTGCAAACACATTTTGTGCAGAACAAGACCAGCCCTGTAGTTACTTATCCTGTGCAATAATTGGTGCGACGAGTGACACGGTAATGATGTCAGATACCCGCCCAGCAAACGCCCTCTTCCTGTCAATCTCCTTGCGTTCGGCTGTGCAATTGGAATCGTCGCTAGAACCAGTGCAAAACCACAAAGGACTTCGTACCCGTACGATGTCCATGCGCATTGCAGTGCATACGCATGCGCAGATTAGCTGTTTTTTTCAATGATCGATACGCAGCGAACAACGGCAGCTAGCTATCAACTCGGAATGACCCCCTGTATGTGAGTACCTGTGGCAGCCAACCCAGGTTGAAGTGTGAGGATATATCTGCAAGAAGCATGCAAGACTTTGAGACATTGGGGGTCATTCCGAGTTAATCACTCGCTAGCTATTTTTTGCAACGCTGCGAACAGATAGTCGCCGCCTATAGGGTAGTTTATTTTAGCCCTGCAAGTGGGCGATCGCATGTGCAGCCGAGCTGTACAAAAATATTTTGGCAGTTTCTGAGTCGCTCTGAACTTACTCAGCCCTTGCGATCACTTCAGTCTGTCCGGGGCCGGAATTGACGTCAGACACTCGCCCTGCAAACGCTTCAACACGCCTGCATTTTTCCAAACACTCTCAGAAAACGGTCAGTTGACGCCCACAAATGCCCTCTTCCTGTCAATCTCCTTGCGATCGGCTGTGCGAATGGATTCTTCATAAAATACATTTCTCAGCAATGACCCGCTTTGTGCCCGTACGACACGCCTGTGCATTGTTGTACATACACATGCGCAGTTCTGACATGATCACAGGGCAGCAAAAAATCCTAGCATGCGATCAGGTCGGAATGACCCCTCTTGTCAGAGACTTTGTTTGCAGACTAGCTTCCCAAGTATAGTGAGGGGAGAAGAAGTGAGTTAGTGCCCTGAATGGGGACTAGGCTGTTATTTTCATTTCATTCATGCTGCCAATAAAGTATTACTTTCATGTATTTACCTGAAAAGCTAATTAAGCACCTAAACAATGACCCAATGCACCCTCTACCAAGTTAATTACCCCAAATTATCACATAGTGGAGAATTGGCTTGCAAAAGATCTACATAGTGTACACAACAATTCAGTGCTCAAGATGAGGGGTGGAAATAAAAAGTCAGTGGAAATATTTAAACAGGAAATAGTCTGCATATGTCACAAAATGTGATGCAAAATTTTACAAAGTACAAATGTGTGAAATTGCAAGCTGTAAAGTCTATACTATGTCCTTGAAGAGAAATGTGTGTACATAATTGTTGCAGAATTTCTGCAAGCAAGGCAAAGTGTTTGTGAATGTATTGCAGCAGAGAAAGGGTTCATGCGAAAAAAGTGTGTTTATCTTGCTGAAAGCTCAAGCATGTTACTCTGGCTCTTTACTGCAAAGGTGTGACTCATCAAGTGGATATTTCTTTTGCAAAGGCGGTTAAAAAGAAAGTACCATGTTATATGCTGGTTATTGTAGTGCCATAGTAAGAAAAATGTTCTGCTGTGTTTAAAATTCTTTTAAAAACAAAAAGTGGTACAAGTGAAAATAAAAATAGGATTTTGATACCTACCGGTAAATCCTTTCCTCCTAGTCAGTAAAGGATGCTGGGGTCCACTTCATGACCATGGGGTATAGACGGTTCCGCAGGAGCCATGGGCACTCTTAAGACTTTTCAATGGGTGTGAACTGGCTCCTCCCTCTATGCCCCTCCTCCAGACCTCAGTTATAGGAGCTGTGCCCAGGGAGATGGACATTTCGAGGAAAGGATTTACTTTAATACTAATTGTGAGATACATACCAGCTCACACCTCAACCATGCCGCACAACATGGCATTCAACATAACACACGCCAACAGGCATGAACCAATTACAGCAAACATGCTGAAACTAATAAAACACAACATGTGTAACTCTAATAACTAAACTGCAGGTAAAGTATGCACTGGGACGGGCGCCCAGCATCCTCTACGGACTAGGAGAAAAGGATTTACCGGTAGGTATCAAAATCCTGTTTTCTCATACGTCCTAGAGGATGCTGGGGTCCACTTCATGACCATGGGGTTTATACCAAAGCTCCAGTACGGTCGGGAGAGTGCGGGTGACCCTGCAGCACCGATTGACCGAACTTGAGGTCTTCATCGGCCAAGGTGTCAAACTTGTAGAATTTTGCAAATGTGTTTGACCCCGACCAAGTAGCTGCTTGGCAAAGTTGCAATGCCGAGACCCCCCGGGCAGCCACCCAGGATGAGCCTACCTTCCTAGTGGAATGGGCCTTCACAGATGTCGGTAACGGCAATCCAGCCGTAGTATGAGCGTGCTGAATCGTACTTCTGATCCAACGCGCAATGGTCTGCTTGGAATCAGGACACCCAATGTTGTTGGGAGCATACAGGACAAACAAAGACTCTGTTTTTCATATTCGAGCTGTTCTAGCGACATAAATCTTCAAAGCTCTAACCACATCTAGAGACTTTGACTCAGTGAACGTGTCAGTAACTACTGGCACCACAATAGGTTGGTTTATGTGTTAAGATGAAACCACCTTTGGAAGAAAATGTTGATGAGTTCTCAACTCTGCCCTACCTTCATGGAAGATCAGGTAAGGGCTCTTGTGAGACAAGGCCTCCAACTCACACACCCGCCGTGCGGATGCCAATGCCAAAAGCATCACCACTTTCCAAGTGAGAAACTTCAACTCTATCTCTTGTAGAGGCTCAAACCAATCCGATTGAAGAAACTGCAACACCACATTAAGGTCCCATGGTGCCACTGGAGGTACAAATGGAGGCTGGATATGCAGAACCCCTTTCGTGAAGGTCTGAACCTCTGGAAGTGAGGCCAATTGTTTTTGGAAGAACACTGACAAGGCCGAAATCTGGACGTTGATTGACCCCAATCGGAGGCCCGCCTCCACACCAGCCTGCAGAAAATGGAGAAAACATTTCAACTGAAACTCTACCGCAGGAGCCTTCTTGGATTCACACCAAGACACATATTTTCTCCAAATACGGTGGTAATGTTTCGAAGTTACTCCTTTCCTGGCCTGAATAAGGGTGGGGATGACTTCCTTGGGAATACCCTTACGGGCTAGGATCCGGCGCTCAACAGCCATGCCGTCAAACATAGCCGCGGTAAGTCTTGATACACGCATGGCCCCTGCTGCAGCAGGTACTTACGAAGAGGAAGAGGCCGAGGATCTTCTATGAGCAACTCCTGAAGATCTGGATACCAAGCCCTCCTTGGCCAGTCTGGGGCAATGAAGATTGCTCAAACTCTTGTTCTCCTTATGAGCCTGAGCACCTTTGGGATCAGCGGAAGTGGAGGGACACATACATCAACCGGAACACCCACTGGGCCACTAGCGCATCCACTGCTATTGCTTGAGGGTCTCTCGACCTGGAACAATATTTCTGAAGCTTCTTGTTGAGACGAGACACCATCATGTCTACTTGAGGAACTCCCCAAATACTTGTCACCTCTGCGAAGACTTCTTGGTGGAGGCCCCACTCTCCTGGATGGAGATCGTGTCTGCTGAGGAAATCTGCTTCCCAGTTGTCTACTCCCGGAATGAAAATTGCCGACAGAGCCTTTACATGTCTTTCTGCCCAGAGGAGGATCTTCGTCACCTCTGCCATTGCCACTCTGCATTTCGTTCCGCCCTGCCTGTTTATGTACACGACTGCTGTTACATTGTCCGACTGGATTTGTACGGAATGATCTTGAAGAAGATGTACCGCTTGTTGAAGGCCGTTGTAAATAGCTCTCAATTCCAGCACGTTTATGTGAAGGCAGGCTTCCTGACTTGACCATTTTCCTTGGAAGCTTTCCCCTTGAGTGACAACTCTCCAGCCTGAGAGACTTGCATCCGTGGTTACCAGGACCCAGTCCTGAATCCCGAACCTGCATCCCTCTAGTAGGTGAGAACTGTGTAGCCACCACAGGAGCAAAATCCTGGCTTTTGACGACAGGATTATCTTTCGGTGCATGTGTAGGTGGGATCCCGACCACTTGTCCAACAGGTCCCACTGGAATACCCTGGCATGGAACCTGCCAAACTGTATGGCCTCGTAGGCCGCCACCATCTTCCCCAACAACCGAATGCACTGATGGATCGACACACTTGGGTTTCAATATCTGTTTTACCATTTTCTGGATTTCCAGAGCCTTTTCCACCAGAAGAAATACTCTCTGAACTTCTGTGTCCAGAATCATCCCGAGAAAAGACAATCTTGTCGTCGGTTCCAACTGTGACTTTGGATAATTTATAATCCAACCGTGTTGTTGGAGTATTGACAGGGAGAGTGTGATGTTTTGTAACAACTGCTCCCTGGATCTCGCCTTTATCAGGAGATTGTCTAGATAAGGAATTATATTGACTCCTTTTTGACGCAGGGGACCCATCATCTCCGCCATCACCTTGGTGAATACCCTCGGCGCCGTGGAGAGACCGAAAGGTAACGTCTGGAATTGATAATGGCACTCCTGAACCGCGAATCTCAGATAAGCCTGGTGAGGATAAATGGGAACATGCAGGTAAGCATCTTTTATGTCTACAGACACCATGTAGTCCCCCTCCTCCAGACTGGAAATCATTGCCCTAAGTGATTCCATTTTGAACTTGAATCGTTTCAAGTAGAGATTCAGATTTTTCAGGTTTAGGATCGGTCTGACCGAGCCGTCCGGCTTTGGAACTACAAAAAGGCTTGAATAAAACCCCTCCCCTTGTTGTGACAAAGGTACCAGGACTATGACCTGATCCTGACATAATTTTTGGATTGCCGCTGTTACTGCTTCCCTTTCTGGAAGAGAAGCTGGCAAGGTCGATTTGAAAAATCGGAATGGGGGAACGTCTTGAAAGTCCAGCTTGTATCCCTGGGACACTATTTGCAACACCCAGGGATCCAGGCCAGACAGAATCCAACCTTGGCTGAACAGTTTGAGACATGCCCCCACCCGAGCGGCCTCCCGCAAAGGAGCCCCAGCGTCATGCTGAAGATTTGGTAGAAGTAGGGGTAGATTTCTGCTCCTGGGAACCTGAAGCTGCTGTTGACTTCTTTCCCTTTCCCCTTCCCGTACCCACAAAGAAGGGGGAACCTCTCGCTTTTTTGTATTTATTGGGCCGAAAGGACTGCATGTGCGGGTGATATGTCTTTTTTGCCGGTGCAGGTGCAGAGGGCAAAAATGTCGACTTACCTGCGGTAGCCGCCGAGACTTTTGCATCCAGTCCATCGCCAAATAAGGCCTCACCTTTAAATGGGAGAGCCTCCATATTTCTTTTGGAATCTGCATCCGCGTTCCACTGGCGAATCCACAACGCCCGCCGAGCCATTACTGCCATGGTGGCGGCTTGTGAACTCAAGAGTCCAATATCTTTCATCGCTTCTAGCATGTATGCGGCAGCGTCTTTGATATTCCATAACTTAAGGAGTATCTCATTTTTATCAATCTTGTCAATTTCTGATGACACGCTATCTGATCATTTTTCAGTAGCGCGACTCACCCACGCGCAAGCAATTGTGGGCCTGAGCAGCGTACCATTGGCAACATAAATGGATTTCAATGTAGTTTCCATCTTTCGGTCTGCCGGCTCTTTTAGTGAAGCCGTGACAGGTGCAGGGAGAATTACCTTCTTTGTCAACCTGGACAGTGCACTTTTTAACACAGGGGGTGACTCCCATTTTTTCCTGTCCTCCACTGGGAAAGGATAAGCTATCTGAATTCTCTTGGGAATACGAAATTTCTTTTCGGTATTCACCCACATCCCTTCAAAGAATGTGTTAAGCTCGTGGGAAGGAGGGAATGTGACCTTAGATTTCTTTTCTTTATAGAAATAAGCCTTCTCCTGAGGTACAGGAGTGGCTTCCGTGACTTCCAGAACTTCCCTTATATCCACAATCATATATTGTATATTTTTTGCCAATTTATGATCTATTTCTCTGGAGTCACTATCATCGACACAAGAATCAGTGTCCATGTCGGTATCAGTATTCACAGTATTCGCAAATGGTCTCTTATGTGACCCAGAGGGGTCGCCTGCGGATGGAATTACAGAGCCCTGAAAAATCACATCCTCCACAGATTTTCTCCAGCACTCAGCATGAGATTCAGATTTATCTAATCTCCTATTGATATGATGCATACTATCACGTATTTCTTTCACCCATGCAGGCTCTTGGTGTGCCGGCAGCGCCACCACATTACACTTCTGTGTCCCTAAAATGGTTTCCTCCGGGGAGGAACTCCCTGCCTCTGACATGTCTTACACACGTGTACAACACACACACAGACACACTGGGACTTATAGGGGACAGACCCACAGTAAAATCTGTCAGAGGGACACAGTGTAGGAGCAGCCAGTTCACAACCCCAGCGCCAGTATCTAATGCCTGTGAACAGAATGCCCACTGACATGCAGCGTATTTTACACAGTAAAACACACGTGTAAAGCACCAAATTCGCTTGTGCCCCCCCCTGTTTTGCACCCTGATACTTGTAGTCAGAAGTGAAGGAGGACCAGCGATGTCTCTGCAGCCTGAGGAGAGAGAACATGGCACTGAGCAGTGTGCTGGCTGCCTGAGGAATAAGCTCCGCCCTTTTTACCTCAGAAACTTTTCATAATATTTATACTAGCGGGGGTAGGGCTGTGCCTGGGCATCTTATGCCCCCTTTTTGCCAGATTGTAGAGGTGTTTTTGCTGCCCAGGGTGCCCCCCCCCCTGCGCGCCCTGCACCCTGCAGTGCCTGTGTGTCTGGGCAGCAACGGCCCGCTGCGCTCCCGCCAGCCGCGCTGTACCTCAGCCGTCACTTTTCTTGATAGAAGATCTGTCTTCTTCTACTCACCTGTCTTCTGACTTCTGGCTCTGTGAGGGGGGTGACGGCGTGCTGTGGGAGTGAGCATCTAGACACGGCTAGCGTTCAGTACCCTTCAGGAGCTAATGGTGTCCTGTCAGCCAGAAGCAGAGCCATGAAACTCTACAGGAAGTTGGTTCCTACTTCTGCCCCCTCAGTCCCACGAAGCAGGGAGACTGTTGCCAGCAGTTCTTCCTGAAAACAAAAAACCTAACATAAGTCTTTTCAGAGAAACTCAGTAGAGCTCCCCTAGAGTGCATCCAGTCTGCCTGGGCACATTTCTAAAACTGAGGTCTGGAGGAGGGGTATAGAGGGAGGAGCTAGTTCACACCCATTGAAAAGTCTTAAGAGTGCCATACCTCCCAACTGTCCCGATTTTTGCGGGACAGTCCCTTTTTTGGGGGACTGTCCCGCTGTCCCACCCGCGGGCCGCAGTGTCCCGCGGTGGGGGGGGGGGGCAGTTAGGAGTCTCTGTCTCTCACTGCCCTGCTTAGCAGAGCAGCGGTGAATAGACGCTGTGCGCATGCGCACAGCGTCTATTCAGTGCAGACAGAGGGAGAGGGGGCATGCCAGCAGCTCACAGAGCGCTGGGCATGCCCCCTCAGTGACGAAAACAGGGGCGGTCCTCCGTGAAGCCACGCCCCTTTTCTTAGGCCACACCCCCTTTTCGGGAGTGCACACGGCTTCGCCGCGCGTGTGTCCATCTTACCGACAGGACAAAGTTGGGAGGTATGGAATGCCCATGGCTCCTGCGGAACCGTCTATACCCCATGGTCATGAAGTGGACCCCAGCATCCTCTAGGACGTATGAGAAAGCAGTTTTTGTGTCATACTGTGCTTAGAATACATTTGAAAGACAAGTGTTACAAGTGAAACAAGAAAAATGGTTCCTGTGTTGAGCAAAGGTGGTTAAAGAGAAAGTACCATGTTATATGCTGTTTATTGTAGTGCCACAGGAAGAAAAATGTTCTGCTGTGTTTAAAATTCTTATAAAAACAAAAAGTGGTACAAGTAAAAATAAAAGCAGTTGCTGTGTCATACTGTGCTTAGAATACATTTGAAAGACAAGTGTTACAAGTGAAACAAGAAAAATGGTTCCTGTGTTGAGCAAATAATTATGCAAATAAAAAGTGTTCTAATAGGAAAAAATGCATTTCAAATTTTAAAGTGACAGACACACAATTTGTTTTGGGTAAAAAGACTGTTGTCCTTTGATCTTCATGGTGGTGTCATCATCTGATGATTAGGAAAGCCAAATTCTGCTTCAGTCCTAAACCATAATATAACATGGAGGACATTGGGGGCCATTCCGAGTTGTTCGCTCGTTGCCGATTTTCGCTATGCTGCGATTTGTTGCAAAATGCGCATGCGCAAGGCACGCAGGACGCATGCTCTTAGTTATTTAACTAAAAACTTAGTAGATTTGCTGTGGATCCTGCGGCGCTTTTCAGTCGCACTGCTGATCGGTGAGTGATTGACAGGAAAGGGGCGTTTCTGAGTGGTAACTGAGCGTTTTCCGGGAGTGTGCTAAAAAACGCAGGCGTGTCAGGGAAAAACGCAGGAGTGTCTGGAGAAACGGGGGAGTGGCTGGCCGTACGCAGGGCGTGTTTGTGACGTCAAACCAGGAACTAAACGGATTGAGCTGATCGCAATCTGTGAGTAGGTCTGGAGCTACTCAGAAACTGCAAATAATTATTTAGTAGCAGTTCTGATAATCTTTCGTTCGCTATTCTGCTAAGCTAAGATACACTCCCAGAGGGCGGCGGCCTAGTGTGTGCAATGCTGCTAAAAGCATCTTGCGAGCGAACAACTCGGAATGAGGGCCACATTGTGAGGCAGAGTGCAAACAAGTAAAAATTATGGCTTTAGCTCTAGTGGTAAGAGGAAAAGACTCTTTAATTGTGTTCACACAAGCAAAACTTGAAGAGTGTGAATTAGAGAGAGATTATCTGTCTGAAAACCTTTGTGAATACTTTAAAGAAAAAGAGAACTCGCCCCTCTCGAGGATCCCACAGGGCTAGGGTGAAGCCATCCCCCACACCTCAGTGCCAGTGGGTGCAGGGTTAATTATGTCAAATAAGTAAAAATATTGTCCATTACAGTCTGACTACAGGTCCCAACAAACCAGCCCTGGCCTGTTGGCATTTGGGTCTTCACAAGTGTCGACAGGCCCGGACATACAGTACTCACCTATACTAAATATTTTTCCTTACAATTGCACTATAGGTACCTGCTTCACCCTAGCCCTGGGGAGAGGGGAGACCACTTTATTGAGGGGGTCCCCACTTTCTGAGGAATCCCAGGACTAGGATGATAGTTGGAGGAGTATGCTTTGGCCAGGATGACAAGTGAACTTCCCCTCTAGTAAGAGCAGGGTGCTGGCCCGGGAAATACAGGAGACCCCAATGCAATTTTTTCCCATATTTCCAGAACTGTATTTCCTGAAACAGGACCTGTTCAAGCCAGGTGCTAGTTACGATGTAACACTTTTTTTTTAACACTGCGCGCGCGCGCGCGCACACACACACACGCCTGCATGGACCTCATTGATCTGAGCAAAAACTCAGGCAAAACACAATTCTTAGTTTCACCATGAACCTGTATACAAAGTGCTACAAAGCAGCGATCTTGTCTTTTTTCAATGCCAAGGTATGTTGTGCTTCGTATACAGACTCAGTCACGCACAGATATGCAAGTGTCACATATCAAATTAATCAGCACTTGGGAGATGTACTAAGCAGTGATAAAAGTTGAAAAGTGAGCCAGTGCATACTATAAAAGTATACAGAGCAGCTGATTGGCTGCCATGGGCAACTGGCTCACTTCTCCAATTTTATAACTGCTTAGTACATCTCCCCCACAGTCTCCCGGTGTTCCCTAGATGTGACTGTTAGCATGTTAGCACCCACTGAAAGTAATGGCAGGAGACCAAATGGCGCATTTTAGTTGAGCACAGCAAAGTAGTCAATTCTTGGAGCAAGAGTGAGGCCCTGGACAGTGTATGAATGCAATGCCGAATTTGGATGTAAGAACAAAATGCTGAGTAGGGCAGTTCCAAGTGTTCATATAATATGGTAAAGGATCCAAGTGAACCCTGAAACATCAGTTGATCGACCTAAAGCGGGCCACCCCTATCCAATGTAGCTAAAGAGCCTTCTGAAACAGCAATTGTACATTAAAGAGGTGAGAGGGGAAATTGATGAGAAAACAGAAGGCAGGTTCCTAAGTTTGTTTTCCTAAAATCCAAGGGTGAGGTTCACTGTGGGGTGGGAAGATAGTGGGAGAAGCTGAGAATAGGGCAGGATAACTGCAGGTATACGGAGTGAGGCCTCCTCAATGTGTACCCACTGTTTAACAGAGGATGCGGCCTAGCAGATTTACATCTGTATAAAATCTCTTGGCCTAGTCTCGGGATGCTGCCCCCTATAAAACTCCCTAATAATCCCTTCAAGTTCCGTAAAGAAACTCAGAGGTAGGTATATCTGAATAGTTGATAGCAGATACTACACTTATGGCAGGGTATTTATTTTGATGATATTGAACCATTCTAACCAAAACATCTTCAGAATCCTCCAATTCCAAATATTATGCCTAACCCGCTGAAGCTGAGGGAGAAAAGCCTATAGGAACAAGTTGTCGGTGTGGTTTTGGGATAATAATACCAAGTAATTTTAGGTGGGAGGGATGCCAAGTGTAGTTGAAGTATTGACGAAGTGCATTTCCTATATGGATAAAAGATTTAATGCAGTCGATTTTGAAAAAATTAATATTAAAAAGAGAGATCACTGTACAGATGGGATTCATTGGACAAATAGGGGACACCATATTATGCCCCCACAGTAATGGCCCTGTCACCATATTGTGCCCCACACAGTAATGCCCCTGACACCATATTATGGTGTCCATATATCAATGAGATACATACATACTGTACATTACCTCCCAACCTTTCCAATTTTGTCTGGACAGTGGGGATAGCGGTAGGGAGGCCCCTTCTCAACAACTGTTCTGCATAACAGAGCAAGCGATGAATAGATCCCATGCGCAAGGCATATTTTCAGTGGAGTGGGGGTACTGGAGGCATGCCAAGTAGCTCCCAGAAAGCTGGACATGCCCCCCACTGTGATGAAAATGGAAGTATTGGCTCAAAAGTGTATTTCCCATTAGGACACACCCCCTAGCTGTGAGGTCATGCCTAATTTTGGGCATATGTGAGACTACCGCCACGCACTGGACAAAAGTTGGGAGGTACAGTATACCATGCTCTGTGTGCTCTGTTCACTCCTCTCCTGTGTGACAAAACTAGAGGTACTATAGTAGAGGTCGGCTCTAGTCTGTTTTTACAGCAAAGCTGAGGGATTTTTTTAGAAAAAGAGCAGTAAGTAATTCTTAGGCAAATTGACAGAAATTGGGATATGTCAAAAAACAAAAGCTTTCTGTATATTGATAGAAAGGTAAAATGTATCCAGTACAGTCTAGTTTCAGAAATCTAACCTGTCAGTCTGCAAAGTGCTGCAGTAAAGTGGCAGTTCGCTAGTGTGATAGTCTGCCCAGCACTTCAAAGGTTAATGGTGCAAGAGGCCTTTTAATCTGTGACAATGATGCTAGCAACATATGGCCGATACAGTTAGTGCGAAGGAAATATTTGTATAAGACCTCGAACTGTACTTGTTGGCAAGCTTTCATCTATACTAAATATACTTATGTGAGTGACAACAGTTCTGGCATGACGGAGCTCTCGTATGCATTGTTTGATGTTAAGCATCTCCTCAATGTATTGTGTTTCAAGAGCGCTATGATTCTTAAAATTCACTGGCGTTGTAAACGCCAAGCCTGAGATCTTGCTTGTGTCGCGACCATTTGTAATGGTGTTATTCAACAAAGACACAATGCTAGACTAAACTATATGACTCATAAAGATATGAACATGCCTTGTTGCCAGAAAGCCACTGAGTCAGGTTTATTGCATGTGCATACTATATGATGTATACTGCTACAGTTAGATCAGAGATGTTAGCTTGCAGGGAATCATGGGAGTTATAGTTAAGCAATAGCTAGGGAGGCTATATCAGGGCAATGCTGGATAAAGTGCTCTCATACAGGTCACAGAAATCCTATGTGCCTTCTATATACTGTATAACAATTTTAAGTGGTATGTACTTATAAAGTCAAAATTCAGAATGTCAACATTGTCAGAATGTTGAATGTCAAAAGACAGAACGTCAACAGCCACTTTTAGGATTAGGATTAGAATAGGCTGTAGTTGGTATTATGGGCCTAATTCAGTAAGGATAGCACATTCTGCTAATTATCAGAATTTGCTATCCTTTGGAACGCATGCTGGGGGCCGCCCACCGCTGGGCAAGGCCGCCCAGCATACTGCCAGCCGCCTCCCACCCTTCAACAAGCAGAAATTGTGATCGCATCACAATTTCTGCTTATTAGCAGATATAGTGGAAGCGTCCTGCCGGCGCAGCTTAGCTGCGCCCGCATGAGACCCGTTGCCATCTTCCCAATCGCGGCAGCTGCGTATGACATCACGCAGCCGCCACGATCATGCCCCCGACACGCCCCCGTTCGTGTCGCACCTCCCCAATTTGTCCGACTCCGTCATCTAACTATATAACTATATAAATAATATATATATATATATATATATACATATAAAATTCTTTCTAATGTGTAAGTAAAGCTAATTGAATAACACATTTGCTAATGTTGTCAGTTGTGATTTAAAAAGACAGGCTGCCTTTCATCTTACTAATTATCACAAATTTAATTATAACACCAATCATAACTCAGTTGGATTACTTTATGCGTATCAACGGTCTGCTTTCACTCAAAGGATAGTTTGAAAATAATACATTTTTTGTTAGGAATCATCTTAGCAATTTTTGGATAGACAGACACTGAATCACATAACAAAAAAAACAACCAGTCTATTCAACAACATGATTGTGTATTTGGATTAATCCCAAATTACTTTGTGCTAATCACAAATGAATAACGAGCATAGTTTATTCTATATAATTATTGTGTGCTCTTTCACTAAATGGATTTGCTGAAATAATTGCCATGACTGTAACGTGTAATCGGCTAGAATAAATTCTGACTTTCTTTTGTTATAGTTAAAAAAGGTTGTATGAACAAATGGTTTAAGAAAAAAGATGGCATGAGCAAATTTAATAGCAAAGCGGTCATCAAGGATGTAAACAAATTAACGCTTATGGATAATTTACAGCACTTTCATCCCCAGATATTAAAACTTTTTTTCCTCCATTTAATGAGCAGTCGAAGTTATTTGTATGTTTTATTATTCTTACAACATGACTCCTGTGTATGATATTATTACAAATGATCAAGAGTAATGATCAATATGACTAGAGTTGGGCAAAATGTTCAACACTGTTCCACATAACAGTTGCCACGTTCCACATTCAGGCATAAAATTTTGTGTACCAATGCAACGACATAACAGAACCACACCAACGTCATCTCAGCTTAATATATAGAATTTAAATAGCTGAAAATGTGAATTTTCCAAATACAGTGTAGAATTGTATTACAAGAAATTCACGGGTGGTCTTCAGTATGCTGAATGTCGGGATCCCGGCGCACAGTATACCAGCGCCGGAATCCCGACACCCAGCATACCGACAGCTATTCTCCCTCGTGGGGGTCCACGACCCCCCTGGAGGGAAAATAAAATAGTGTGGCGCGCATAGCGCGCCACCGTGCCCGCAAGGGGCTCCTTTGTGCTCGCCCCGCTGTCAGTATGCCGGCGGTCGGGCTCCCGGCGCCGGTATGCTGGTCGCCGGGAGCCTGAGCGCCGGCATACCGTACTACACCCGAAATTCACTAGAGCCTCACAAAGGGCCTAATTCAGTAAGGATTGCAAATTCTGCTAATTGGTGAAAATATCGAACGCATGGGGCGTTCACAAGGTGATTGACAGGAAGAGGACGTTTGTGGGTGGTAACTGGCCATTTTCTGGGAGTGTCTGATAAAACTCAGGCCTTCCCAAGCATTTTCAGGGAGGGTCAGCTCCGGCCCCGATCAGCCTGATTCCTTCGCACTGGAGGAGTAAGTATTGAGCTACACACAGACTGCACACACTGTGAGTGTGGTACGAATGGTTTTGCAGCTGTCCGCTGACTGAGTAGAATTCGCACACTTGCACGAGGCAAATTTTCACTCCTCCTGAGCGGTGACTATCTGATCGCAGGACAGTGTCATTTGCAGCACAGCGATCAGGTCTGAACTAGGCCCTCGATGCATCGTAGGTAACATCATAACGTTGTACTCCATTAACAATATTTACATAGTCCACTCATGGTAGTGACAAAATAATTAAAGAAGGTTATAGTGACTGTGGGGTTGGCATTATAAATCGCCAAGTGGCATTTTTATCCCTTTCAGAGTAGCGTGTTTGACTGAGGTCCTAAGCCTATTACAGAAGACCAATTCAGTTGACATATAATAAGGCAGATAAGTAAAAACAGATGAGTGTGTTCCCTTTCACCTTGACTGTTTTCACATTTCTGCAGTTAAATATCAGACTATTTTTTCAGCTACCTGTTTCCATTTATTACAGATTGTTAGCAGGGACTTAGGGCCTAATTCAGACCTGATTGCTGGGCTGCTAGTTTTGCTGTCCTGCGATCAGATAGTCGCCGCTCAAAGGGAATGTAAATTTGCCTGTGTAAGTGTGTGATCGCATGGGTGTGCCGTGCTAAAAATATCCCTCAGTCAGAGGACAGCTGCAAATCTGTTCGCACCTCACTCACCCTTGAACGTTTTTTCCACTCTGTGCAGTCTGCGCAGCCCAGGACTTACTCCTACAGTGCAAAGAGAACAGGCTGATCGGGTCCGGAGCTGACGTCACATACCCTCCCTGGAAATATTCGGGAACGCCGCCGTTTTCCCTGACACTCCCAGAAAATGGTCAGTTACCACCCACAAACGCCCTCTCCATATCAATCACCTTGTGAATGGCTGTGTGATCGAACTTTTCCCACCAGCTTGTCGCTGTTTTGCGATGCCTGTTGTTATATGGCGATGCGCATGCGCATTGCGGTGCATACGCATGTGCAGTCAATCGATAATCGCCCTCTGGGGGTCATTCCGAGTTGATCGCTAGCTGTTTTCGGTCGATGCGATCAGGCAAAAAAATGGCACTTCTGCGCATGCGTATGTGGCGCAATGCGCACGCGTGTCGTACTATTACAATGAACGATAAAGTTTCACACAAGGTCTAGCAAAGCATTTCAGTCGCACTGCTGGCCGCAGAGTGATTGATAGGAAGAGGGCGTTTCTGTTATGCACACCAGTGCCTGCAGGAATGTGCTGGTGTCTGAACGGATAGGTATGCAAAACAAATGGACTCACAGACAGACTGGGGAATATGACATAACGTACACAGAAGGTGATAGGGTAACAAAATACACACAAAGTGAACAGAGAAGCCCAGAGGCTAAGGAACTGGGTATCTCCCTTGTATTAGAAATGCTCAGATGGGAAAAGCAAGATGTTGTGTTTTAATACGTAGAGAACCCGAAATGCTGTTGCTAAGGGCAACAGCAAAACCCTAAAGGGTTACCAACGGGTGTGGCAGTAAACTCCTTGGTCAGAGATGGAATGATAGACACAAGGAGAGTCTCCACAATCCTAATTCTCACTTGCAGTGCACAGGTTCAGCTTACTGCCACTAAACTGACCCCTGACACCTAGCACAGTGAGACAGGATTAGACAGGCAAGTCTTAGAATACAGCCGCAAACTTGCTAAGTTCACAGAGTAGTAACAGAACCCCAGCAAGCTAAATGACTGACTCCAGTCTTACTGCTAGGTCTGGATTGGCAGAGTGTAATACCAAATCCCCAGGCCTATTTGCAGTAAGCAACAAACAAATACAAAGCTACACAGTACTGGCTAACTTTCAGGAACTGACTAACCAACAAAGATTCAGCAGCATCTGCTTAAACTGAGAAGAGGCCTTATAAAGCAGGTGCTGTCCACGCCCCACTCAGACCTCACAGACTGTGAGCACAAAAACCAGCACCGGATCCCCTGCCGTGCACAGAGCCTATAACCACTGCACAGCAAAAGACCCGAACCGGAGTATCAGCTGCGCTCAGGTTACTCCGCTAGCACTTGTCTCCCGGTTGCCATGACGACGTGGCAGCACAGGGCAGGAGACCCTAACAGTACCCCCCCTCTGACGAGGGGTCAAAGAACCCCTACCACCGGGTTTATCGGGGAACTGCGAGAAGAAAGAGCATATCAGTCTGGGGGCATGAAGATCACAACTGCGCACCCACGACCGCTCCTCCGGGCCATGTCCCTTCCAGTGCACCAAAAATGACAGCCGACCCCGAACCACCTTGGAGTCAAGAATCCTTTCAACAACAAACTCCCTCTGGCCACGTATCAGAAGAGGGGAAGGTCTTCCACTGGAAGAAGGATTGCTAATCGCCCGTTTTAAAAGGGAACAATGAAATGTTTTATTGATACCCAAAGAACGGGGCAGATCTAACTGAAATGCCACCGGATTGATAACCCTGGTGATCTTATAAGGGCCGATGAACCGGGGGCCTAACTTATGAGATGGCTGTCTCAACTTCAAATTCTTGGTAGACAACCAGACGAAGTCTCCTAATTTGAAGCTGCAGGGTCTTTTCCGCTTATCAAAAACCCTTTTGGTCACTAATGACACAGACACAAGGGCTTTCTTCACTTTCCGCCAAATACCTCTAAGGACCGAAACCACAGAGGAACCACCAGGCGTGGAGTCCAGGGGGTCAAAAGAATTGGCCTTAGGATGATGCCCATACACACAAAGGAAGGGAGAGATCCCTGTAGCAGAGTGAGCCGCGTTGTTATAGGCAAACTCCGCCATGGACAGATGAGCAACCCAGTCAGTCTGACACTTGGAGACATAACACCTGAGGAACTGCTCCAAGGACTGGTTCACCCTTTCAGTCTGCCCATTAGACTGCGGATGGTAGCCTGATGACAAGCTGACAGAAATCTGGAGATCGGAACAAAATGCCCTCCAGAATTTGGCCACAAACTGGGATCCGCGGTCAGAGACCACATCAAGTGGCAACCCGTGGAGACGCACAACATGCAGCATAAATAATTCAGACAGGCGTCTGGCCGATGGCAGCCCAACCAGTGGAACGAAGTGCGCCATCTTCGAAAACCTGTCAACGACAACCCAGATGGCTGTCATCCCCGAGGATTTGGGCAAGTCCACCACAAAATCCATTGAAATGTGGGTCCATGGCTTAGATGGGATAGAGAGTGGATGTTATGGGCCAACAGGAACCCCTCTAGGAGTCTTATTTCGGGCACAGATGTCACATGCCCGAACCCACTGATCCACATCATTAGCCACCGAGGGCCACCACACCGCCCTAGATAGCAACTCCCGAGTTCTGGCAATACCCGGGTGACCTGCCGACTTCTTGGCATGGAATTCCAGGAACACTCGCTGTCTTAACCTAGGAGGCACAAACAAAAGACCTACCGGAAGGTCTGGAGGAGCCTGCTCCTGTGCTGTAAGGACTAATGATAAGAGGTCCTGGGTAATGCCCACTTTAATACATGATGGGGAAACAATGGGCAACGGCTCCTCGGTGGTCTCCTGGATTGGAGCAAAACTCCGCGAGAGCGCATCAGCCTTGATGTTTTTTGACCCAGGGCGATATGTTATCAAAAAATTAAAGCGAGCAAAAAACAAAGCCCATCGTGCCTGCCTGGCATTGAGACGCTTCGCTGACTCTAAATATGCCAGATTCTTATGGTCAGTGAGAATTGAGACCACAAACTTAGCCCCCTCAAGCCAGTGTCTCCACTCCTCGAGTGCATCCTTAATAGCCAACAATTCCCGGTTACCCACGTCATAATTCATCTCGGCAGGCGAAAATTTACGGGAAAAGTAAGCACAGGGATGAAGGCGATTATCAGACACTCCCATCTGAGAAAGCACTGCCCCAATACCCATCTCAGAGGCATCCACCTCCACCACAAAAGGACGCTCTGGATCTGGGTGTCGCAGAACCTTGGCCGAAACAAATGCCCTTTTGAGACGGGCAAAAGCCGCTTTAGCCTCACAAGACCAGTGAGCAACATCCGCCCCTTTCTTAGTGAGTGCCACCAAGGGCGCCACTATAGACGAAAATCCAGCGATAAATCGTCTATAAAAATTCGCAAAGCCCAGGAAACGCTGAAGCGCCTTCAAACTAGTGGGCTGCACCCAATCTAGGACTGCCTGTACCTTGGAACCCTCCATTTGGAAACCTTCTGGGGAGATAATATATCCTAGAAATGCGATTTGCTGAACTTCAAATTCGCACTTCTCCAGCTTCGCCCCAAGCCGGTGGTCTCTGAGTTTGTGGAGGACTAAGCGTACATGCTTCTGATGTTCCTCCAGGGAATGGGAGAAGATTAGGATGTCATCTAAGTATACAACTAAGAATCTATCCAAATATTCCCTGAGCACATCATTCATGAAATCCTGGAAGACTGCCGGGGCATTACAGAGCCCAAAAGGCATCACCAAATATTCATAATGCCCTGAGTGGGTATTAAAGGCAGTCTTCCATTCATCCCCCTCTCTTATTCGGATTAGATTGTACGCACCGCGTAGGTCAATCTTAGAAAAAATGGTGGCAGTACGAAGCTGGTCAAACAAGACCGAAATGAGAGGCAGTGGGTATGAGTTTTTAATCGTGATACGGTTCAATTCCCTGAAGTCGATGCAGGGTCGCAATGAACCGTCCTTTTTACCCACGAAGAAGAACCCCGACCCAACTGGAGACTGTGAAGGTCTGATAAATCCCTTAGCCAAGTTCTCCTGAATGTACTCTGCCATAGCCTGAGTCTCAGGACGTGACAGGGAGTACAACCTGCTCTTGGGAAGCTTAGCATTTGGCAACAAATCAATGGCACAGTCATAGGGGCGATGGGGAGGTAGTACCTCTGCAACTTTTTTGGAGAACACGTCCGCAAAATCTGCATAACACCCTGGCAATCCTGGCAAACTTAGCTGCGAGAGCCTGACTGGAAGGCTCAAGCAACTCCTGAAACAATCAGTACCCCAACTAAGAATCTCCCCAGAGACCCAGTCAAATTGAGGATTATGGGCCCTTAACCAGGGTAACCCCAACACCAATGGGGCAAAAGTACAGACAGTCACATAAAAGGACAATTTTTCAGAGTGTGTGGCTCCAATAAACAAAGAAATCTGGCTAGTGCAAGAGGTAATTTTACCTTGGGATAATGGTTCCCCGTTTAACCCACAAATCTCAATTTCCGATGCCAAGGGTACTAAGGGAACAGAGTGTTTCAGGGCGAATTGGCGGTCCATAAAAACCCCGTCGGCCCCACTGTCCACAAAGGCCTCAGTCTTGACAGTTTGACCGAGGATCTTCAAGGTCACCGGAATGATAAAAGTCTTTTTGGGAAATTCTGACTTCTGGCCTGACAGGATATTTCCCATCACCCTCAGGCCCTGAAGTTTTCCGGCTTTTCTGGGCATGATACTACCACATGACCTTTATTCCCACAGTACAAACACAACCCCTGCTGTCTCCTCCGCGTCTTCTCACGCGAGGAGAGGCGGGTAGCCCCAATCTGCATAGGCTCCTCGGAAAATTCCTCAGAGTCTGAGGTTCCCTTGGGAAGGAAGGAAATCTCAGTCTCCCTTTCAAGCCTACGCTCTCTCAGCCGTCTATCCACCCGGATGGATAACTGCATGAGCTGATCCAAGCTATCAGGCAAGGGATATTGTACCAGTTGGTCCTTTATCTGGTTAGAAAGACCTCTTCGGTACTGGTGTCTCAGGGCTGGGTCATTCCACTGGGTATCATGGGCCAACCTCCGAAACTCCGTACAGTAAACCTCAACTGGCCTTCGCCCTTGCTTAAGGATCGAAATCTGAGCCTCGGCTGAGGCCGTCTTGTCAGGGTCATCATATAACATGCCCAGTGCCGTAAAAAAAGCATCAACACTTTTAAGCGACGGACAGTCAGGCTGCAACCCATATGCCCAGACCTGTGGGTCTCCTTGTAGCAAGGAAATCACTATGCCCACCCGCTGAAACTCCGACCCAGAAGTCTGAGGCCTAAGCCTGAAGTATAGCTTGCAGCTCTCCTTGAAACAAAAGAACTGCGAGCGATCTCCAGAAAAACGATCCGGGAGATTTACTTTCGGCTCCTTAACCCCTGCAGGTGCTGCTGCTGCGGGAGCTCCGCCAGCAGCCTGGGAGGTGTGCATTTTAATGGACAAATCATTAAATTGTCGAGCCAGGACCTGCACCTGATCGACCACCTGTTGCAACGTATTTTGAGGGGTATGCTCCATATTCCCACAAAATTTCAACAGGAGTATTAGGCTGCTGAATATGTTATGCACACCAGTGCCTGCAGGAATGTACTGGTGTCTGAACGGATAGGTATGCAAAACAAATGGACTCACAGACAGACTGGGGAATATGACATAACGTACACAGAAGGTGATAGGGTAACAAAATACACACAAAGTGAACAGAGAAGCCCAGAGGCTAAGGAACTGGGTATCTCCCTTGTATTAGAAATGCTCAGATGGGAAAAGCAAGATGTTGTGTTTTAATACGCAGAGAACCCGAAATGCTGTTGCTAAGGGCAACAGCAAAACCCTAAAGGGTTACCAACGGGTGTGGCAGTAAACTCCTTGGTCAGAGATGGAATGATAGACACAAGGAGAGTCTCCACAATCCTAATTCTCACTTGCAGTGCACAGGTTCAGCTTACTGCCACTAAACTGACCCCTGACACCTAGCACAGTGAGACAGGATTAGACAGGCAAGTCTTAGAATACAGCCGCAAACTTGCTAAGTTCACAGAGTAGTAACAGAACCCCAGCAAGCTAAACGACTGACTCCAGTCTTACTGCTAGGTCTGGATTGGCAGAGTGTAATACCAAATCCCCAGGCCTATTTGCAGGAAGCAACAAACAAATACAAAGCTACACAGTACTGGCTAACTTTCAGGAACTGACTAACCAACAAAGATTCAGCAGCATCTGCTTAAACTGAGAAGAGGCCTTATAAAGCAGGTGCTGTCCACGCCCCACTCAGACCTCACAGACTGTGAGCACAAAAACCAGCACCGGATCCCCTGCCGTGCACAGAGCCTATAACCACTGCACAGCAAAAGACCCGAACCGGAGTATCAGCTGCGCTCAGGTTACTCCGCTAGCACTTGTCTCCCGGTTGCCATGACGACGTGGCAGCACAGGGCAGGAGACCCTAACAGTTTCAGGGTGTCAACTGACCGATTTCATGGAGTGTTCGAAAAAACGCAGGCGTGCCAGGAAAAACGCAGGGCGTGTTCGTGACGTCAAAACAGGAACTGAATAGTCTGAAGTCATCGCAAGCGCTGAGTAGGTCTGAAGCTACTCTGAAACTGTACAAAACATTTTTGTAGCCGCTCTGCGATCCTTTCGTTCGCACTTCTGCTAAGCTAAAATACACTCCCAGTGGGCGGCGGCATAGCGTTTGCACGACTGCTAAAAACTGCTAGCGAGCGATCAACTCGGAATGACCCCCTCTGTGTGAAAACGCACAGCAGCAACCAGGTCTGAATTGGGCCCTTAGACCAGGGTTTCTCAGTCCTTTTTTGACATGGGCAAAATGAAGGGCGTCCACTCTGCAACTAACCAGCTAGGGAGCGGCAGCTGGTTAGGGAGGAGATCGGCACCCTTAAGCATCATTCCCAGGGGATTCCACTTAAAGTGGTTGATATGTGTGTGTTAATTACCACCTTTAAAATGTGCGTGTTTTGTATGAATAAATGTTACCTTTTTTATAAAAAGTGTTGCACTACTGCTTTTTTTCCCCCTTTGTTTTGGGGGTAATATGAGTATGACATCAGTTCCATCATTGATGATAAGGAGTAAAGTGGTGGACTTTTGGAGCTAATTGATGTGGAGTACCCCTATTTGTCCAATGCAAAAGAAAGCTTCTGTCTCTGCTACACATTTGAAGAGTAGGAGAAAAGGGGGATGGTCACTGGTGAACAAGCTCTATGAAGTACTTTATTTCTAATCCATCAGAGTAAAAATTTTAAACCCTAAAAGTTTTTATCTGAAAGACGTGGGTTTCACTTTTTAGGAGTATTTCACCAGTTGGTGTGATGTATTCCTTATGCTAACCACTGCATAGTGATTTATTTACCTGTTCATCTGTAACCTTGGATTGCACCTTGTTGGGAAAATGATTTGTATTTTGCATGTGATTTTAGAAAGTGAAAATGTATTTATTGCTCCATTGGCAGCAATCCTTAGGTGTACTGCACATTTCTATGGATTGAGTTATTGAACTAAAGAGTGGATCCTGACAATAAAAACCTATACCCTGGAAAACTGAGAGGCATCATCCATTCACTATTGCTGTACACAGCATAGCAGCAGTAAATGGGCGCTGTACAAAAATGACAATGGTCTTTAGAGGGTTCCCAGAAGTGCAGTATCAGAGAGAGGAGCAGAGAAGAAACAGAAGAGCTTGCAGACAGTGCAGCAAAGCATAATACCTAGAGATGTGTGGCGGGCACTTTTTGTGTTTTGTGTTTTAGTTTTGGTACTGGTTCCCCGCTCGTGTTTTGGATCTGAATTGGTTTTCCCAAAACCACTCTTTCGTGTTTTGGTTTTGAATCTGGATCATTTTAAAAGAAAACATAAAAACAGCTAAAATCACAGAATTTGGGGGTAATTTTGATCCTACGGTGCTATTAACCTCAATCACATTAATTTCCACTTATTTCCATCTATTCTAAACTCCTCACAATATTGTTTTTAGGCCAAAAGGTTGCACCAAGGTTGCTGTATGACTAAGCTAAGCGACACAAGTGTGCGGCACAAACACCTGGCCCATCTAAGAGTGGCACTGCAGTGTCAGACAGGATGGCAGATTTAAAAAAATAGGCCCCAAACAGCACATGATGCAAAGAAGAAAAAGAGACACATCAAAGTTGCTGTATGACTAAGCTAAGCGACACAAACACCTGGCCCGTCTAGGAGTGGCACTGCAGTGTCAGACAGGATGGAACTTAAAAAAACTAGTCCCCAAACACCACATGATGCAAAGAAAAAAAGAGGTGCACCAAGGTCGCTGGATGGCTAAGCTAAGTGACATAAGTGTGCGGCACAAATATCTGGTCCATCTAGGAGTGGCACTGCAGTGGCAGACAGGATGGCACTATTCAAAAACTAGGCCCCAAACAGCACATCATGCAAAGAAGAAAAAGAGGTGCAATGAGGTAGCTGTATGACTAAGCTAAGCAACACAAGTGTGCGGCACAAACAACTGGCCCATCTAGGAATGGTACTGCAGTGTCAGACAGGATGGAACTTAAAAAAACTAGTCCCCAAACACCACATGATGCACAGAAAAAAAGAGATGCACCAAGGTCGCTGGATGGCTAAGCTAAGTGACATAAGTGTGCGGCACAAACATCTGTCCCATCTAGGAGTGGCACTGCAGTGGCTGACGGGATGGCAGATTTAAAATATAGGCCACAAACAGCACATGATGCAAAGATGAAAAAGAGGTGCACGAAAGTTGCTGTATGACTAAGCTAAGCGACACAAGTGTGCGGCACAAACAACATGGGACGTGCTAGAATTTGCCCAGATGTAATACACGCACAATATTGGTGGCACAGGAGAGCGTACCCCTAAACCACACACGCACGGCAAAGCCTATAAAATTAATTTGGATAACCATAAGCCTTTTATTTGGAGCTATTATAATAATATGCAGCACATGCGAGCGTACCCCTACACCACACAGGGCAAACCGTGTAAAAATTATTTGGCTAATTATATAATATAATGTATAAACCCTTTTATTTGAAGCAAATAATATACAGCACAGGACACCACAACTGGACTTATGGCAGCACAAGACACCAACACTGGACTGATGCAGCACAAGACAGCACCACTGGACTGGACTTATATGGCAGTACCCCTGGACTAATACAGCAATACCCCTGGACTTGTATGGTAGTGTCAGACAGGATGGCACTTTAAAAAACTAGTCCCCAAACAGCACATGATGCAAAAAAGAAAAAGAGGTGCAAGATGGAATTGTCCTTGGGCTCTCACCCACCCTTATGTTGTATAAACAGGACATGCACACTTTAACAAACCAATCATTTCAGCGACAGGGTCTGCCACATGACTGTGGCTGAAATGACTGGTTTGTTTGGTCCCCCACCAAAAAAGAAGCAATTAATCTCTCCTTGCACAAACTGGCTCTACAGAGGCAAGATGTCGACCTCATCCTCCGATTCCTCACCCCTTTTAATGTGTACATCCTCTTCCTCACAGAGTATTAATCCGTCACCACTGGAATCCACCATAACAGGTCCCTGTGTACTTTCTGGAGGCAACTGCTGGTCAAGGTGTTCCTGAAGGAATTTATAATTCATTTTGATGAACATCATCTTCTCCACATTTTGTGGAAGTAACCTCCTACGCCGATCGCTGCAAGGTTACCAGCTGCACTAAACACTCTTTCAGGGTACACACTGGAGGGGGGGGGGGGGGGGGGGGGGGGACTTAGGTAAAATAAAGCCATTTTTGTGCAAGGGCATCCAAATTGCCTCTATTTCCTGCCAGTATACATACGGACTTTCTGACATGCCTACTTGGATGCTGTCACTCATATAATCCTCCACCATTCTTTCAATGGTGACATAATCATATGCAGTGACAGTAGATATGTCAGTAATCGTTGTCAGGTCCTTCAGTCCAGACCAGATGTCAGCCCTCGCTCTTAACTGCCCTGCATCCCTGCCAGCGGGTGGGCTAGGAAATCTTATCCTTTTCCTCGCAGGCCCAGTTGCGGGAGAAAATGAAGGAGGAGCTGTTGACGGGTCACGTTCTGCTTGAGTTGACAATGTTCTCACCAGCAGGTCTTTGAACCTCTGCAGATTTGTGTCTGCCGGAAAGAGAGATATAACGTAGGCTTTAAACCTAGGATCGAGCACGGTGGCCAAAATATAGTGCTCTGATTTCAACAGATTGATCATCCTTGAATCCCGGCAAAGCGAATGAAGGGCTCCATCCACAAGTCCCACATACTTTGCGGAATCGCTCTATTTTAGCTCCTCCTTCAATTTCTCCAGCTGCTTCTGCAAATGCCTGATGAGGGGAATGACCTGACTCAAACTGGCAGTGTGTGAACTGACTTGATGTGTGGCAAGTTTGAAGGGTTGGAGAACCTTGCACAAGACGGAAATCATTCTCCACTGTGCTTGAGTCAGGTGCATTCCCCCTCCTTTGACTATATCGTAGGTGGATATATAGGCTTGAATGGCCTTTTGCTGCTCCTCCATCCTCTGAAGCATATAGAGTGTTGAATTCCACCTCGTTACCATATCTTGCTTCAGGTGATGGCAGGGCAGGTTCAGGAGTGTTTGCTGGTGCTCCAGTCTTCAGCACGCAGTGGCTGAAATTCGAAAGTGGCTCGCAATTTTTCGGGCCACCGACAGCATCTCCTGAAGGCCCCTGTCATTTTTCAAAAAATTCTGCACCACCAAATTAATCGTATGTGCAAAACATGGGACGTGCTGGAATTTGCACAGATGTAACGCACGCACAATATTGGTGGCGTTGTCTGATATCACAAATTCCCAGGAGAGTCTAAGTGGGGTAAGCCATTGTGCGGTAATGTCCCTCAGTTTCCGTAAGAGGTTATTAGTGGTGTGCCTCTTATGGAACCCGGTGATACACAGCGTAGCCTGCCTAGGAACGAGCTGGCATTTGCGAGATGCTGCTACTGGTGCCGCTGCTGTTGTTGCTGCGGGAGGCAATACATCTACCCAGTGGGCTATCACAGTCATATAGTCCTTAGTCTGCCCTGTTCCACTAGTCCACATGTCTGTGGTTAAGTGGACAGTGGGTACAACTGCATTTTTTAGGACACTGAGGACACTTTTTCTGACTTCTCTGTACATTCTCGGTATCGCCTGTCTAGTGAAGTGGAATCTAGATGGGATTTGTTACTGGGGACACACTACCTCCATCAATTCTCTAAGTCCCACTGAACTAATGGTGGATACCGGACGCACGTCTAACACAAACATAGCTATCAAGGCCTCAATTATCCGCTTTGCAACAGGATGACTGCTGTCCCAATTAGGAAAGGACTCCTCAGTCTTGCCAGTGACATGGCCTGCAGGACTACTGACATTCCTGACTGAGAAGGAAGTTGACATTGATGGAATTGGTGGTGTGGCTTGCAGGAGCTTGGGTACAAGAGGAAGAAGGGATTTAGGTGTCAGTGGACTGCTTACGTTCTTACCCAAAGTTTCTGAACTTGACAATGACTTCTGATGAATGCGCAGCAGGTGACATATAAGGGAGGATGTTCCTAGGTAGTTAACGTCCTTACCCCTACTTATTACGGATTGATAAAGGCAACACATGGCTTGACACCTGTTGTCTGGATTTGTGGAGAAATAATTCCACACCGAAGAGGTGGCTTTTTGGTATTTTGCCCAGGCATGACATTGGGCTTATTTATCCCACGGACAACAACTGTCTCCCCCGGTGTCTGATTTAAACAAACCACATCACCATCAGAATCGCCCGTCAACTTCCTCCTCAGCGCCAGCAACACACATATCCTCATCCTTGTCATGATCCGTGCCATATATCCTTTCTGCCTCTAGGTGTCACTCTCTGCCTCCTGGTCTGTCTAGCAGTTCCCACTCTGTGACCTGGCAGCATTGATTATCTAGTTATGTGCAGCTGTGGTTTGCACCTGGGAAGCTGCTATTTATCCTCTGTTCACAAGCACTCCTGTGCCAGTTCATCAAGTCTATCTTTGAGGCTGCAATATCTCAGCTCATAGTTAATGGACTACTGAGCAGCTGACCGGCATTCTCCCAGTACTCAGGTAACCTGTATTCCTTCAGCTTGTTGTTAAAGAACTGAGTAGCTGGCCTGCATTCTCCCAGTACTCAGGTAACCTGTATTCCTTTAGCTTGTTGTTAAAGAACTGAGTAGCTGGCCTGCATTCTCCCAGTACTCAGGTAACCTATATTCCTTCAGTTTGTTGTTAAAGAACTGAGTAGCTGGCCTGCATTCTCCCAGTACTCAGGTAACCTGTATTCCTTCAGCTTGTTGTTAAAGAACTGAGTAGCTGGCCTGCATTCTCCCAGTACTCAGGTAACCTGTATTCCTTCAGCTTGTTGTTAAAGAACTGAGTAGCTGGCCTGCATTCTCCCAGTACTCAGGTAACCTGTATTCCCTCAGCTTGTTGTTAAAGAACTGAGTAGCTGGCCTGCATTCTCCCAGTACTCAGGTAACCTGTATTCTCTCAGCCTATGGTTAAAGAACTGAGTAGCTGGCCTGCATTCTCCCAGTACTCAGGTAATCTGTATTCTCTCAGCCTATGGTTAAAGAACTGAGTAGCTGGCCTGCATTCTCCCAGTACTCAGGTAATCTGTATTCTCTCAGCCTATGGTTAAAGAACTGAGTAGCTGGCCTGCATTATCCCAGTACTCAGGTAATCTGTATTCTCTCAGCCTATGGTTAAAGAACTGAGTAGCTGGCCTGCATTCTCCCAGTACTCAGGTAATCTGTATTCTCTCAGCCTATGGTTAAAGAACTGAGTAGCTGGCCTGCATTCTCCCAGTACTCAGGTAATCTGTATTCTCTCAGCCTATGGTTAAAGAACTGAGTAGCTGGCCTGCATTCTCCCAGTACTCAGGTAACCTGTATTTCCTCAGCTTGTTGCTATCCTGTGATCCAGCTACCATAGTGCATCCTGGCATCCCCTGTATTCACAGTCTCCTGGTATCCTATGTCCCCTCAGTTTTCCCTTTCTTTTTGAGTTCTCTAGTTGCTCCTGGTTTATATTTATTGTTTACAGTTGTACAGTGCTTAATAAACTTGCTATTATACCATGAACATCAGTCCCTGCTAACATGTTCTCACAATGGGAGATCCAAACGGATTCTGACAGTATGAACTGGCCAAAAACAAACAGCAGGGGAGATAATTGCAGTCTGCCTGAGGGAGTTTTCTCACAGCTCGTTAACCCCTCAGCTCCCAGGACATCACCTACTTTAGATTTCTTACAACTGGGGATTTTAAAGGGAAAGTTAGATCAGCTACAGACTTTAGTATCCAGTATTCAATGCATTCTACCTGAATTCCTGGGGAGACTGGTGGACCCCAGTAAAATAGCTCCAGAAAAGGGGTTTTCTTCTGACCCATGGACTTGGCATGCTAGGGGCACCTCTCCTCCATAGACAAGAGGCAGGTTCCAAAGTTTCCCTCGACCTAGCCTCTCAGAAGCAGAACGCCAGTATTGTAGAGACAATAAACTTTGCCTGTATTGTGGGGGTCAAGGACATTTTATTCTAACTTGTCTCATTCGAAAACCAAGGAATGGGGGCAGAGTGCATCTCCAATCTTTAAATACCATCTGTCACAAAACTGGTCTTCCACCTAAAGTTTCAGAGTCTGTAGCCCCAGGAGGGGGTTCTTCAGAATGTCCAGCCCCAAGAGGGGGCTCAGAGCATCCAGCCCCAATGAGGGGTTCAGAGCGTCCAGCCCCAGTGAGGGGTTCAGCGCGTCCAGCCCTAGGAGGGGGTTCTTCAGAGTGTCCAGCCCCAGGAGGGGGTTCTTCAGAGTGTCCAGCCCCAGGAGGGGGTTCTTCAGAGTGTCCAGCCCCAGGAGGGGGTTCTTCAGAGTGTCCAGCCCCAGTAAGGTGTTCCGAGGGTCCAGCCCCAGGAAGGGGTTCCGAGGGTCCAGCCCCAGGAAGGGGTTCCGAGGGTCCAGCCCCAGGAAGGGGTTCCGAGAGTCCACAGCCAGAGAGTCTACAGAGGGCTGCCCAGCCAGAGAGTCTACAGAGGGCTGCCCAGCCAGAGAGTCTTCAGAGCGCTGCCCAGCCAGAGAGCCTTCAGAGCGCTGCCCAGCCAGAGAGCCTTCAGAGCGCTGCCCAGCCCCGTGAAGAGGGGGCTCTTGCCTCAGCCCCATTAAGAGGGGGCTCTTGCCTCAGCCCAGCCCCGTGAAGAGGGGGCTCTTGCCTCAGCCCAGCCCCGTGAAGATGGGGCTCTTGCCTCAGCCCAGCCCCATGAAGAGGGGGCTTTTGCCTCAGCCCAGCCCCGTGAAGAGGGGGATCTTGCCTCAGCCCAGCCCCGTGAAGAGGGGGCTCTTGCCTCAGCCCAGCCCCGTGAAGAGGGGGCTCTTGCCTCAGCCCAGCCCCGTGAAGAGGGGGCTCTTGTTATGAGCCACGGCTGTGGCTCATTCCTGTTTTGCATTTTTGTTATGTATTTTATGTTATACTTCTGTTTATGTTCCCCGTGGGTGTCATGGGGTGCTCAGAGCTCACCCTTAAGGAGGGGATACTGTTATGAACCACAGGTAGTGGTTCATTTCTATTTTATGTTTATTTAGTTGTCTTGCATGCCAGGATTTCCCATTGCTCTGTTTTAGATTACTCTTGTCTGCTGCCGCTGGTGAGTCTGTGCAATTGCAGCTTGTTCCCATGTGTTCAGCCTCATCTGGCTGCTAATTGCATGTTGTCAGCTTGGAGTCCTGCAATAGGCCAGCTGCACTGGATTATTAATTAGGCCTCTCTGTTATATGCTGGCTGATTGCAGTTCGCAGATGCTGGTGATATTCCTGGGTTTTCAGTCGGCTTGAGTTCTGAGCTTGGTTCCTGCTAGTTCCTGAGCTTCCTGTGTCGATTCCTGTGTCAGTCCCTGTGTCGATTCCTATGTCTGATCCCGTGTCCTGCCGTGAGGCGTTCCTGTCCTTAGGTCCAGTACCTTTGCCTGTGCAAGTTTCTGGCTTCTTGGTGTCCACCAGTCTGTCGTTTGGGATTCTGCCTGTCCTCCAGTTCTGAGAGTCTGTGTCAGCAGCATTGGGAGTTCCTGTCCGTTTGCCAGTATTCGAACCGGTTCCGTGAGTAGCGGCACGGCCGCGTCCGTTGGCTTAGGCCGCTGTATTCCCTTATTATTTCTGTCACTGGTGTTTTGCAGAGGGTTCTGCTTATGCTGTCACCGCCGGTACACAAAAGTATTGTGTCGGCGTGTGGTCAGCATTTCCTTTGTTGTTCTTTTCCTTTGGCGGCAAGCCGCACATACTTTGGTTTTAGGTTTGTTAGTAGCCCCTGGCCTTGTTGTTTAGTCAGAGGGCCCCTTGTTATCACCCTGTCTCGGTTCACTCTTTGTCTCTCATTAAGACCTGAGGGGGCATCGAAGTTGGGCAGACGTAATCCGCCCTTCAAACGCGGCTGCCATGGGCTCAAGCAACCATAGTCTCGCAAGAGTGTACTGACAGCACGGGTGAGACAACGGAGATAGGGCGCCAGGGGCTATTCCCTTTCCATTCCCCTTTCCCAGCATTCCGTCCTGGTGCTCTGGACTCGCTTCATAACATCTCCCTTGTTCTGAGCACCAGGAACCTAACAGCTCTTGCCTCAGCCCAGCCCAGTGAAGAGGGGGCTCTTGCCTCAGCCCAGCCCAGTGAAGAGGGGCCTCTTGCCTCAGCCCAGCCCCGTGAAGTGGGGGCGTCTGCCTCAGCCCAGCCCCGTGAAGTGGGGGCGTCTGCCTCAGCCCAGCTCCGTGAAGTGGGGGCGTCTGCCTTAGCCCAGCCCCGTGAAGTGGGGGCGTTTGCCTCAGCCCAGCCCCGTGAAGTGGGGGCGTCTGCCTCAGCCCAGCCCCGTGAAGTGGGGGTGTCTGCCTTAGTCCAGCCCCGTGAAGTGGGGGCGTCTGCCTTAGTCCAGCCCCAGGAGGGGGCTCTGAGCATTATGCCAATCTCAGAAGAGGAATCTAGCACCTTTGCTTTTCACAACACAGGCCATATGTCTAGGCACGTAGGCACTGCTGTAGTACTGGTTTCTAATCCTACTACTAACTTGTTGGCTCACGATTTGGGTACAGCCCAGTCCCCCAGGACTTCCAGGTAGGACCAAATCCAAAAAGTGCCATCCAAGTCTCTAGTCAAAGTTCGGTTAGGATCATCATATATTTCTGACCAGTCTCCTGAAAGTCTGTCCCCTCCTCAGTGTCCTGATGATCCATCTCCAACGTTTCCAGAAAGTCAAGCTTCCACTTCACAGAATTCATCCAACGCTCCATCTTTGGATTACTTTGATGGAGATTTAACGCAATACTTCGCACTAGTTAATCAATATCTTTCCATGGAGACAGATCCTTCCCTCGGAATTACTCCATCCAACATAGTTACATTTTTATTCCTGACCTTCAGAGGAGAAGCCTTGGCATGGGTTAGTCCACTAATTGAAACCAATGACCTAGTTCTTCTCAATCTTGTGGCCTTCAGTGAAGTGGTAATTAAGAAATTCAATTCATGGTCTTACCAGTCTTCAGTCCCAATTGAGGTTCCTGCCCAGCCGGGGTCATCTAAGGTTCCTATCTATCTTGGTTCATCCGAGAATCCTGTTGCTAACTTAGTGACTCCAGCAATCAGCTTACCTGTTGGTTTTCTTCAGCTTCAGTCTACTGTTCCTACTGGGAAATCCACAAAGAGGAGAAAGAAGAAGAAATAATTTGTGGAGCGTCTGGAATCCGCCCTTGAGGAGGGGGGGGGGTACTGTCATGATCCGTGCCATATATCCTTTCTGCCTCTAGGTGTCACTCTCTACCTCCTGGTCTGTCTAGCAGTTCCCACTCTGTGACCTGGCAGCATTGATTATCTAGTTATGTGCAGCTGTGGTTTGCACCTGGGAAGCTGCTATTTATCCTCTGTTCACAAGCACTGCTGTGCCAGTTCATCAAGTCTATCTTTGAGGCTGCAATATCTCAGCTCATAGTTAATGGACTACTGAGCAGCTGACCGGCATTCTCCCAGTACTCAGGTAACCTGTATTCCTTCAGCTTGTTGTTAAAGAACTGAGTAGCTGGCCTGCATTCTCCCAGTACTCAGGTAACCTGTATTCCTTCAGCTTGTTGTTAAAGAACTGAGTAGCTGGCCTGCATTCTCCCAGTACTCAGGTAACCTGTATTCCTTCAGCTTGTTGTTAAAGAACTGAGTAGCTGGCCTGCATTCTCCCAGTACTCAGGTAACCTGTATTCCTTCAGCTTGTTGTTAAAGAACTGAGTAGCTGGCCTGCATTTTCCCAGTACTCAGGTAACCTGTATTCCCTCAGCTTGTTGTTAAAGAACTAAGTAGCTGGCCTGCATTCTCCCAGTACTCAGGTAACCTGTATTCTCTCAGCCTATGTTTAAAGAACTGAGTAGCTGGCCTGCATTCTCCCAGTACTCAGGTAATCTGTATTCTCTCAGCCTATGGTTAAAGAACTGAGTAGCTGGCCTGCATTCTCCCAGTACTCAGGTAATCTGTATTCTCTCATCCTATGGTTAAAGAACTGAGTAGCTGGCCTGCATTCTCCCAGTACTCAGGTAATCTGTATTCTCTCAGCCTATGGTTAAAGAACTGAGTAGCTGGCCTGCATTCTCCCAGTACTCAGGTAATCTGTATTCTCTCGGCCTATGGTTAAAAAACTGAGTAGCTGGCCTGCATTCTCCCAGTACTCAGGTAACCTGTATTTCCTCAGCTTGTTGCTATCCTGTGATCCAGCTACCATAGTGCAATCCTGGCATCCCGTGTATTCACAGTCTCCTGGTATCCTATGTCCCCTCAGTTTTCCCTTTCTTTTTGAGTTCTCTAGTTGCTCCTGGTTTATATTTATTGTTTACAGTTGTACAGTGCTTAATAAACTTGCTATTATACCATGAACATCAGTCCCTGCTAACATGTTCTCACAATGGGAGATCCAAACGGATTCTGACAATCCTGGTGTACTTCAACAGTGACATCTTCAATTTGAATATTAGAAACTGGACTGTGGGTGCTCCTTCCAGCACTTGCAGAGGGCGTGCAAATGGTGGAAGAAGCCACCGCTTCCCATCCAGTTTTGGGAAGGTCAGGCATCACAACCGCCGACAAATTTTGACTCTCCTTGGGGAGTTGTGATACCATGTTAGAACGCACAGTTCTTTGCTGTGCTTTTATCAGCTTAACTCTTATCATTTTTCTAGCGGGAGGATGAGGGCTTCCATCATCATATGAAGCTGAACCACTAGTCATCAACATAGGCCAGGGCCTTAGCCATTCCTTGCCACTCCATGTCCTAAATGGCATATTGGCAAGTTTACGTTTCTCCTCAAATCATTTTTTTTTTTTTTTGGTTCTTTTTACTGAATTTGGCTTTTTGGAATTTACATGCCCTCTACTATCACATTGGGCATCGACGTTGATGGCATTTCATCGTCTATCTCATGACTAGTGGCAGCAGCTTCAGCACTAGGAGGAAGTGGTTCTTGATCTTTCCCCATTTTAGCCTCCAAATTTTTGTTCTCCATTATTTTTCTGGAGTTATATAACACAATATACGGCACAGGGGAGCGTACCCCTACACCACACAGGGCAAACCCTGTAAAAATTATTTGGATTAAATATTAATAACCCCTTTATTTGGAGTAAATAATATACAGCAAGTGACAGTACCACTGGACTTATACAGCAGTACCACTGGACTTATACAGCAGTATCACTGGAATTAGATGGCAGTACCACTGGACTTATATGGCAATACCACTGGACTGGATTTATACAGCATTATCACTGGACTTATATGGCAGTACCACCGGACATATACGGCAGTATCACTGGAATTATGTGACAGTACCACTGGACTTATACAGCAGTACCACTGGACTGGATTTATATGGCAGTACCACTGGACTTATACATCAGTATCACTTGAATTATACGGTAGTACCACTGGACTTATATGGCAGTATCACTGGACTTATGCGGCAGTACAACTGGACTTACTGTATATGGCAGCATCACTAGACTGGATTTATATGGCAGTACCACTGGACTTATATTGCAGTATCACTGGAATTATATGGCAGTACCACTAGACTTATACGGCAGTGCCACTGGACTGGATTTATACGGCAGTACCACTGGACTTATACGGCAGTACCACTGGACATATACGGCAGTATCGCTGGAATTATATGGCAGTACCACTGGACTTATATGGCAGTACCACCTGACTGGATTTATACTGCAGTACCACTGGACTTATATGGCAGTATCACTGGAATTATACGGCAGTACCACTGGACTTACACGGCAGTATCACTGGACTGGATTTATATGTCAGTATCACTGGACTTATACGGCAGTATCACTGGATTTATATGGCAGTATAACTGGACTGGATTTATATGGCAGTATCACTGGACTTATACGGCAGTACCACTGGACTTATACGGCAGTATCACTGGATTGGATTTATATGGCAGTACCACTGGATTTATATGGCAGCACCACTGGACATATACGGCAGTATCACTGGACTGGATTTATATACGGCAGTACCACTGGACTTATACGGCAGTACCACTGAACTTATACGGCAGTACCACTGGACATATAAGGCAGTACCACTGGACATATATGGCAGTACCACTGGACATATACGCCAGTATCACTGGACATATACAGCAGTATCACTGGAGTTATACAGCAGTACCACTGGACATACACGGCAGTATCACTCAAATTATACGGCAGTACCCCTAGACTTATACTGCAATACCCCAAGACTTATATGGCAGTACCCCAAGACTTATACGGCAGTACACCAGGGTTTATATGGCAGTACCCCTGAACTTATACAGCTGCACCACTGTACTGGATTTATACAGCAGTACCCCAAGACTTGTACGGCAGTAGCCCAAAACCTATACAGCTGCACCACTGTACTGGACTTATACGGCAGTACCCCTAGACTTACAGTGCCTTGCTGAAGTATTCACCCCCCTTTGCATTTTTTGTTTTGTTGCTTCACAACCTGGAGTTAAAATGGATTGTTTGAAGGTTTGCATCATTTCATTCACAGAACATGCCTACAACTTTGAAGATGTTTTTTTTTTTAAATTGTGAAGCAAACAACAAATAGGACAAAATAACAGAAAACTTCAGCGTGCATATCTATTCATCCCCTAAAGTCAGTACTTTGTAGAGCCACCTTTTGCGGCAATTACAGCTGCAAGTCGCTTTGAATAAGTCTCTATGAGCTTGCACATCTTGCCACTGGGATTTTTGCCCATTCCTCAAGGCAAAACTGCTCCAGCTCCTTTATGTTTGATGGTTTCCGCTTGTGATCAGCAATCTTCAAGTCTGACCACAGACTCTCAGTCGGATTGAGATCTGGGCTTTGACTAGGCCATTCCAACATATTTACATGTTTCCCCTTAAACCACTTGAGTGTTGCTTTAGCAGTGTGCTTCGGGTCATTGTCCTGCTGGAAGACGAACCTCCGTCCCAGTCTCAAATCACAGGCTAACTGAAGCAGGTTTTGCTCAAGAATATCCCTGTATTTAGCACCATCCACCTGTCCCTCGACTCGAAACAGTTTCCAGTCCCTGTTTCTGAGAAACATCCCCACAGCATGATGCTGCCACCACCATATTTCACTGTGGGATGTGTTGGGTTTGCGCCAGACATAGCGTTTTCCTTGGTGGCCGAAAAGTTAAATTGAAGTCATATCTGACCAGAGCACCTTCCTCCATACATTCGGGGAGTCGTCCACATGCCTTTTGGAAAACTCAAAACATGCCTTCTTATTTTTAACACTAAGTAATGGCTTTTTTTCTGGCCACTCTTCCATAAAGCCCAGCTCTATGGAGTGTATGGCTTATTGTGGTCACATGCGTAGGTACACCAGTCTCTGCTGTGGAACTCTGCAGCTCCTTCAGGTTTACCTTTGGTCTCTGTGCTGCCTCTCTGATTAATGCCCTCCTTGCCCAGTCTTTGAGTTTTGGTGGCCGGCCCTCTCTTGGCAGGTTTATTGTGGTACCATATTCTTTCCATTTGAAGATGATGAATTTCATGTTGCTCTGGGGGATCATCAAAGATTTGGATACTTTTTTATAACCCAACCCTTACTTGTACTTCTCAATAACTTTGTCCTGACTTGTTTGGAGAGCTCCTTGGTCTTCATGGTGTGATACCTCTTGCTTAGTGGTGTTGCAGCCTCTGGGGCCTTTCACAAAAGGTGTGTTTATATTGACAGATCATGTGACACTTAGATTGCACACAGTTGGACTTTATTTCACTAATTATGTGACTTCTGAAGGTAATTGGTTGCACCAGAACTTTGAGGGGCTTCATAGCAAAGGGCATGAATATATATGCACATGTCAATTTTCAGATTTTTATTTATAAAAATTCTTTGTTATATACATTTTTCTCATTTCACTTCACCAACTTTACTATTTTGTGCAGATCCATCACATAAAATTCAGATTAAAAAAATAAATAAATTACAGGTTGTAATGTAACAAAATAGGTAAAAAGCCAAGGGGGGTGAATACTTTAGCAAGACACTGTATACGGCAGTACCCCATAACTTATACAGCTGCACCACTGTACTGGACTTATACGGCAGTACCCCATAACTTATACAGCTGCACCACTGTACTGGACTTATACGGCAGTACCCCAAGACTTATACGGCAGTACCCCAAGACATATACGGCAGTACCCCAAGACTTATACGGCAGCACAGGGACACCACCACAGGATTGATGCAGGACAACAAAGCACCACTGCAATGGACTGGACTTATACAGCAGCACTGGACATATGGTACCAGGGGACACCTCCACTGTGACTGGACTGATGCAGCACAAGACACTACCACTGTACTGATGCAGGACAACACAGCACCACTGCAATGGAATTGACTTAATACAGCAGCACTGGACATATGGCAGCAGAGGACACCACCACTGTGACTGGACTGATGCAGCACAAGACACTACCACTGTACTGATGCAGGACAACACAGCACCACTGCACTGGACTTATACAGCTACACTGGACATATGGCAGCAGAGGACACCACCACTGTGACTGGACTGATGCAGCATAAGACACTACACTGGACTGAGCAGCACAAGACAGCACTGGAATCGCCACCCCACTTTCCCTCCCGCACAGACTCTGAGGACGAAGACACATCCTCTCGCTACACTCTCCAATTCCAGAGTGAAAATGGCGGCAACGCACGGCTCCTTATATGGAATCCAAAACCAGCGAGAATCCGACAGCGGGATGATGACGTTTTGCCTCGTTCTGGTTTCCGAGTCTGGCGAGAAAACCCAAGCTCGGGTAGTGAAGTCCGGTAGGGTTTGGTTCTCAGGGAACCGAACCCGCTCATCTCTAATAATAACTGATTCCCAATGTTGTTTGCTGATTCCTTGGTGTTGTGAATGTGGAGGAGTCCAAGATTTAAATTTACTAAGTGACAGGTTTGCAAACCGACTAGGTTTTCTCTGTCTTTCCAGGTATTTGCCATCCCGTTGACTTATTAAGGTAACAAAAAGTCGTAAAACCTCTGCAAACCCACAATTTAGAACTGAAAATGCCATCCTGAATTTTCCCCAATATAAGTACAAAATCTACCAGATTTATTGGAAAAATATGCTACAAAACTGTTCTCTGTATGCTAAAGCATGACAACAGCACCATAGCATTTGAGCTCAACTGTATTTCGTATATACATAGGATTTGACGGTAGATAAGAACCACCCGTAGGCAGAGAAAGCTGTGCAGGGACCCAGTTGTGTGATCAGCTATGTGTGCCCGATGGACACATAAGCTGATCATAGAGGAAATAAAGCAAAAAACTAAAGTGATGATGCAAAGCTGAAGCTTGCTTACAGCCACGGAGGTCAAAGGAGCCCCCTAGGAGCACTGATCACCGATCCCTGGGTAGGTGAGTATTATCAGTGGTGGGGGATCATCCCAATGAAGGGGGGGAGGGTGTCTGGCAGGTGGCGGTAGCATTGATGGCAGGTATTTTATTTTTTTACGAAAAAGTGGCATCGCAGTGACAGAGTTTTCTTGCAAGCTCTGTCCCTGCATGTGATAAATGATACATCCACGGCGTAATCAATTATCGCATTGCGGATTGGGTCAATATTATCAGAGATAAGAGGTTGAGTGGTAAATTTACTAAGGAGGCAGTTATCACTGTGATAACCCAGCTTCACCTAATGTCATTGAGAAGCAGAAGTATTTTTATAAACAATTTCGGAAAAATCATAAGTGGGGGAGAGAAGACACCACTCTGACGATCAGGGTTGGACTGGCCCACAGGGGAAACCACCGGTAGGCCCCACTGCCTGGGGGCCCTCCTCCTCCTCTAGGGATCAGGTTTCAAACTGTGCACTTGATATTTTAAGGTCCCTCTGGAGACTGGTCATACCCCTAAACGTGGGCCCCTACCACTGCATTCCCCCTGTGGGCCATTCTTGCCCCAGTCCGACACTGCTGACGATAACAGAAAAGGTGCATAGCGCGGACCATGCTGCCTGTAAATGCGCTCCAGCCAGTGCTGTACTTCCTGCTACAAATGCTCCAGACAAACACTCCAGCACTGGACAAATGTTTTTAAATGTAGTAGCACACGGAAATGTCTCCCATCTATTTAAATCAGTGGGAGATAAGTTGTGAATTATTTTAATAGATGCTGGGCTTACTAAGAAAAATGAGAGTCACCATGATGATGAGACTAGACAAGGGCTTGATGCTATGACCTCTAGTTCACACGACAGAAGTCACGCTGATGAGCCAAGACAGGTGGCTTGTTCATGGACCTGCTTGTGACAATATAATCATGTGATAACCTCCCGAGATCACATGATCACAACAACTCTAACAAGTTGTTGATCAAGTGTATAATGACCATCCCTGGTGTTCAAAAATAGAATTAGCTATTGCTAAAGTCATGTATGTTCAAAGACCGTCCAGAGTTTCCCTCATGTCTAGAACTAATCAGCTGGTCAGACTCATTTTTTTATGACATTCCAATCTGTTTACTTCAGGTTTGAATGTCATTAATATGTAGCCACATTGCAATGTTACCTTATTGAATTACTCCTTCGAAACACAGTATAAAATGGATATGAGCAAAACTAAGTATCTTTAATTTTTGTAGCTTATATTCTAAAACAAAGACAGAAAGAATGTTTATGTGAGAGGAGGGTGACATCACCTTGCTGCCTTATTATTGCTGAAAGAGAGCATTAAAACCATCCTATGTATATTTTTTTAAATAACGTCACTAATAGTAAAGCAGAGTCTTTAAGATATGTCTAAAAATGTTAATTTTGTATTTTTAGCTTCTTGCTTTTCCCTTGTAACTAGGGAACACACTGAAGGTGGTCAGAAATATAGCCAAGGAACAGTTTATAGTCAGTTCCATCATATGCCTCAAATTGCTTTCTGCCAAATAGCATGGGTTTGTGGCGTATAGGTGGAGATTACACATTTGCACCGTGCACTGCAGAATTTTCCATCACTAGTTTGCTAATTTTTTTTTGCCGAAAATAAGAGTAGCCATGGACACTATTAAAAATGAGAGAGATGCCCCGGCCTCAGTCATGGGTTTTGGATCTTTATCTCCTTGCTGTTTTTAATCTATATTTGGTTTTGCAATAACCGCCCCTGTGGGTTTTGGATCTGTATTTTGTTTCCAAAAATCATAATAACAGCTAAAATCACAGAATTGTGACCTATTTTTGTCCCTACAGTGTTATTAACCTCCATAACGTTAATTTCCACTCATTTCCAGTTATTTTTTTACCACCTTGCAGCTCACAATATTGGTTTCATCCAATTTAGGCCAAAAGGTTGCACCGAGGTAGCTGGATGACTAAGCTAAGCGACAGCAGTGGGTGGCACAAACATGCGGCACTTAAACTTCCAACATGTCACATCTAGGAACCAGAATAGCCTGCAGTGGCAGACAGGAAGGCAGTTTAATCAACAATATGAGCCCACAGAAATCAACAATGTTTTCATTTATCAAGAAGTAGAACAGAGGCCCGAGGGAGTTGGAAAATATATGTAGTGGAAGGCAGGTAAAGAAAGGATTGATTATTTAGCTAATGTAAAATTATTTTTATGAGGGAGGAGGGGGAAATATGGACAGTAGGCCATCAGGATTTAGCGGTTAAGTGATGATCTGCTACCAAATTCCATCTCGACACCACTTTAGCAGAACAGCAATTTCTTGGCTGTACTGGGACATTTAAAGAAAAAAATTCTTGGCCTACAAAATGCCATTGCACCCACTATCCAGTATCAACTTAACAAATAGAGGAAGGGAGGGAGGGAGGAAGGAAGATTATTTTTATTCCGCTGCAAATTTATGAGGGAGGAGGGGCTAGAGGAGCTAGAGATGTGCTTGCCCTGCTTGGGTTTTCCCACCAGACTCGAAACGTCGGATCTTGCAGGTTTTGGATTCCATATTTTACTCCCTTCTGCCAAGATGTCTGCAATAAAGTGGAAATATGTTTAATTAATACATAAAGTAGTTGCGTATATTGGTCAAACACATACATATTTACATGGTACATACCTTGCGTAAAGCTGGCTAAGACAACCTGAGGCACTCAACTCCCAGCAGGAGAGTCAGAGGCTCCTTTTCCAGGTCAAAGATGCCTTTCAGGAACTGATACTACATTAAGGTTGAAAATAATTTTGACAGATGATTACAGCGTCTAAAAATATATATTGTATATATGTTTTTCAATGTTTGTACTGTGGTCAAAATTTCCTTGGAAATGCCTGGGAGTTAATTTTATTGGAGTTAATAGTACTCTAGGAACAAAAAAAAGGCCCAAATCACCAAAATCAGCAAAAATGGTCTGGTGCACATCTTTATCAGTAACTAGATCAGGGGTTCAAGGGAGGTCGAGTTTGTATGTAGTGATAGGAGTGATTGATTAGTAATTTCATTTAATTTGTTTGATTCTAAAAATGTAAATTAATCATTGGGGGCATTGGTGACGGTATATCCTATTTACCACTGATAGCAGATCTGTTTCTAAGATAACTTCTTTCTTTAAAAACTAGATCACTGCCTGCTCAGAGTGTAACCTCATGATTTTATTGACCAGACTTAAGGTAAATCAAGCTTTGAAAGAAGCTTTATTTTTTTTATTTAGGCAATTGATCCCATGAAAACTATAAGAAAGAATGAGCAAATGCCAGTGGGAAAAGTTTGCCCTGCCTTGTATTGGGGATTTTTGGCATTAGACATACAGAAGGGTCTCTGCTTCGGCCCAGATCCATATTCCTGACCTCATCTTTTCATCGCTGATGGTAATCTTTTGCTTGTAAATTCGATTCTGAGATGTCACAGGTCGGTGATTTGTTTTACGGGGCGTGCACGTCAAGTGTTTTATTTTATAGAACATATTTTTGCAGATTTACCTTTTCCCCTTAGACACTTGTTTACAGTATTGCTCTCGCGGGAAAAGAACATTTACCCAACTGACGGTGTATTAAGATAAAAGATGAAATTATAGTGTGCAGATGTCTTTACTGTAAAACATATATGTTTATAAACTTGTACTTTGCCAGTGGTTGTCTTTTACGTTAGTCCTTAACTGGCCCCGATAAGACACATTTAAAATATTATTACCAGATCTATTGTACCTTTGCACTATTTATCTGATGTGCATACATTTTTGTATGCATAAAAACTAAAAGCAAGATTCCCTCATGTTGAAGAATGTTTACAGTTTACAATCCCCTACTTAAATTTACTAGGGGGAGAAAAAAAAATCTCACGATTGTTTCAGCAGTTGCCAAAATATGTATATTTCAATATTTCACTAATCCTAATCCACCATCTTTCTCATTGTTTATAAATAAAACATTTTTTTTTTTCGAATGGAGCGTTTGGAATTTTCGATACATTAGAACAACATACAAAACAATTGTTTGAAACCTGGGAAGGGTTTATTCATTCATTACCAACTCCATTCCGGATACGAATACATAAAAGTTTTCATACAACCTTATGGTATGAGACTAGAATTTTATTGCAATACCCTCCAATTATTATATAGGGCACAATTGAAGAGAGTTATAATAGATGGTGAGATATATGGAAAATAGTGAGTGGGGCATCCGTATCTGGGATAATGTTGAAAACTTTACTATTGATGTTATTATATTGGTTATTAATATTTAAATGTATTACTTGTAATGAAATACATTTTTATAAGTGTATTTAAAGATATGCGGTGGGATGTAATGGAGATCGCTGGAGGTATGGGATGCCAGCCAATCCAAGTCCTTTTTTGCCAAAAATGTGTCCTATACACATAGCTAAAATGGTATGCAGCATGTCTATTTTCTGTGTGTGACTGCGGCTGTACTGTATCTGCATGCGAAATGCTACGTTATAGTGTTTTCCAGGAAACAATAGAGCCGCAGTCACACACAGAATATAAGCATGCAGCAAATTATTTTAATCAGCAGAGTCTGCTTGTGCGTCTTATTCGCATAGAGATGTGAAGTAAAAAATGCACAAAAAGACGCTCGGCGTTAGTAAAGCGGACATGACTAGGTACGACTAGAAGGGCTGTTTAATGTGACTGCAGCAATGATGAGAGAGGACACATCTATATGTCCCAAAATTCAACACTGTCCCAACTTGGATCAGGGCTGCTGAGAATTTGGGTGGGCACAGGTACTGGGGGCGTGGCTTCTGCTAGGGGCATGTATACACACCATGGAGTGTGCACAGCAGGGAAATTTATATGTGCGCTGCAAGAGGCATGGGGGGGGTCATTCTGACCCGATCGCTCGCTGCAGTTTGTCGTTGCGCAGCGATCGGGTCGGAACTGCGCATGCGCTGCAGTGCGCCGGCGCATGGCAGCCGTCGTTGCCTAACGATCGCTGGGCAGGAGGGGGCTGGATGGTGGCGTTAAGCCGCTGTTAAGGGGGCGCGGTCCGGTCAATGCAGGCGTGGCCGGTCCATCGGGGGGGGGCAGGCCGCGGCAGCTGCGTGACGTCTTACGCAGCCGCTGCGGCCAGTGGCAGCGAAAATCAACTCCCGGCCAGCCGCAGGAGCTGCGCTTGCCGGGAATTACTCCACAAATACAACAGCATTGCCGCTGTGCGATGCTTTTGTATTTGTGCGGGGGGGGGGGGGGGGACTGACATGAGGGGCGGACTAGCCCTGTGCTGGGCGTCCCCCAGCATGTCAGGGAAGATGATTGTAGCTGTGCTAAATTTAGCACACCTACGATCAACTTGGAATGACCCCCATGGTTGCTACAGCATGGAAGTAGCAGTATGGTTACACTCGCCCTGAACTCCTGGGCACCTAAAACGGGCCACCCTTCTCTGCACCCCTGCCAAACTCAGTTCGGAGGTGCTGATGAGATGGGATTGGGAAACATGCTCTTATGACTTTGAATTGTTGTAACATCTTTGTAAAAGGTGCACAATGAAGACTTTTGTTATGGTGCTGTGTAGTTGTGTAGTGCTGTGCTGTGTAGTTGTGCATGCTGTGTAACAGCAGTCAGGGCAAAGTTTAAGACAGCCACTACAAAGTTTTCAGGAATTCAAGAGTGAAACATTTCTAAACTTATCACAAAACTTTTATGAGCTTTTAATATATTCATGTTGTAGTTAGCAGTAATAACAAATGCCAGTATCAGGGTGACCTGAAATCATCAGGACCCTTGGGAGGTATAATTTTAAGTATTTTTAGCAATGAACTTCAACGCAAACGTAAACTAAATTTTTTTTAAATTTTTTTTTTAAATCGTATTTGTTCATTTATTTATTATGAGTTGTTTATATAGATCCTATATATTTCCAAACGCTTTACAGATAATATTTAATCTTTCACATCAGTCCCCGCTACAGTGGATTTTACAATTGATGTTCCCTACCACATGTACAGTATACACACCTTCATTTTGGCATAAGCCATTTGAATGTGAGAATAAAATGGAGCAGCCAGAGTATACCCACACAAACACAAGAACATACAAACTCAATGCAGATACGTATAATGAAGACAAGGCGCCAGGGTGTATATGTATCCAACTTCAGAGAACCAAATGTAATAAATACAAATAACTTGCACCTGCTGCTCAATTCAAAGAGGGGGAACTGACCCCCATGCAAAAATACAGAAAGCAGACAAAAAGAAAGAGCACTAGAGCAAGGCATTACATTTTTATATAAACAACCATAAAAGAATAAAACCAATCCATACATATTACATTTTTACAGTGCTGTTTATATTATTGAACACCTTGCACCAGCACTCTTCCTTTTTGCCTGCTCCACACAGATAGGACAAGGTTCGGACTGAACCGCCAGGTGATTGTTAAGATTCCCAGAGTGCCCCACTGATTCGTAGCCATGTCCTCTATCGCAGGAGGGTTTGATCTATGGTGATGGTACCAATTGCTGTTGCAAGGCATGGGCTACAGTGCAGCTGCTTGCTGGACAGTCATCAAAGCTGTCTTGACTGACCAGGCGGTGGTTGTAGGTGCTAGGTAAATCCCATGAGACTCTGCAAAGGGGTCAGAGGAGCATGTGTCAAGCTCTGATTGGAAGAGCCCATCACTTGCTCTGATCCATACGGATCAGCAATAGTGCAGCCTCATGGTAGTATTTCATTGCGAGACTGTGCCTTCGCTGCTGACTGACTGAAGCTGTGGCTTCTTGTGTGTATAGTGTACAGGATCGGATTAGGAGTTTCTCTCTCTTCTCTGCTCTCAACACGGTCAGGTAAGTCTTTTGTGGGGGACTGGGGCATTAATTAATGTTTTTTATTTTTTCTGTGGAAACCAATGTGTGTGTTTTTTTTGTTCTATGGGGGCCAATGTGTGTATTTGTTTTAGAGGTAGTCATTGTGTTATATTTTGTTAATTGGGGGCCAACGTGTTTTTTTTCTGTGGGGGTCACTGTATTTTATGTTGTTTTTGCGGGAGCCAATGAGTGTGTTCTTTTCCCCGTTGGGGCCAATGTACTCCATATGTGTGGTTTTTTTCCATGGAGAGCAGTGTGTGTGCTTTTTTCCCATGGGGGGCAATGTGTGTATTTTTTCTTGGGCAATTTAAAATCTTGAAAAAGGTTCTTCACCCAGGAATACTTATCACTCTCCCAAAACATTTGGATCCCGATCGCAATAGCGTTTTTGTGTGTACAATATCAGGTCTATTCAATGACAGGTCAGTATTCAATTAGCGGGCATTTCCGACAGGTTTTGCACATTTTCAACGATGCTGATCCGACTCTTTTTGAAGTCGGATCAGCATTGTCGAAAACGGGCCAAAAGCCTATTGGAATTGCCAGCTAATTTGAAAAAACATGTGGATTCGCGGCTAATCCGCCAATCCACGTGTTTTCAAATAAGTTGGAATTGCCTACAAGTAGGAAAAACGGCAAACCATTTCAAAAAGGTCAAATCCTGATTCGACCTAAAAAAATCAGAAACTGCCGTCTTTCCAACTTGACGGTAATTCCGACAGGCATTGAATAGACCCCTATGTGTAACACATGCACTGTATAAGATTTTAGAAATGTTTGCGCAGTTGCAAAAAATTGCTTACTACATGAACATTGTATGTTGATTGCGTGCTGATCTTAAGTAAGGCCCTGAGTTCTCTGAAATACTGAGGGGCCAATGTTAAGTTAAACACATTTTGCACCAAATAAGCAGGCATAAAATGCTCCAGTTTGCTGAGCTGGGTGTATCTCAAATTGTGATCATCTCTGTAATGACATAGGGGGTCATTCCAAGTTGATCGCTAGCTGCTGATGTTCGCTGCGTAGCGATCATTTAAAAAAATGGCAAAACAACGCATGCGTATGGGGCGCAATGCGCACGCGCGGCATACGGGTACAAAGAGCATTGTTGTTTTGCACTGCTTCTAGCGACGATTCCATTCGCACAGCCAATCGCAAGGAGATTGACAGGAAGTGGGAGTTTATGGGTGTCAACTGACCGTTTTCTGGGAGTGTTTTGAAAAACGCAGGCGTGTTCATGCGTTTGTAGGGCGGGTATCTGACGTCAATACCGGGACCTTCGCCGCAGCAATCATCGCACAGAATAAGTAACTACAGGGCTGGTCTTGTTTTGCACAAAATATTTTTGAGCAGCCCGGCTGCACAGGCGTTCGCACTCTTGCAAAGCGAAAATACACTCCCCCGTGGACGGCGACTATGCGTTTGCATGGCTGCTAAAAGTAGCTAGCGAGCAATCAACTCGGACCATAAGCACCAGTATTATGAATAAACAGTAGTGTGCAGAAAGTACCAGATTGAAGTTAGGAGAAAACACAAGTTCAGTATACAGTATTTGCCTGGTTTACTGCAGGACTATCTACTAGGGAAAGTTATAGTTAACCTGATACACTTTGGGGGTCAAACTGGCCGGCCCTGTAACCTTTGAAAGGGGCGCACATGTGGATGCTGTGAAAAAGATGATGCTATATCCTGTTAACATAATGGAGATCAATGATAAATGTGAAATTGGCCTTAATTGAAACTTAATTTTATTATTGATATACTATACTATGACACTGCTATAATGGCTTGCCACTCCTAGCTAGCCAGATGGCCATACCCCTCCCAGCAACTGGCCACACCCCTTAGTGGGCCTGTGGGCCCTTCATGCCCATATTGGACACTGGATAGGACCCTTATTGGAATTATTCCCCCCACCCCAGTGCTGTGAGTTGACAATGCTAACCAAATGGTGAAACCAGGGAGTGACCCCCCCCCCCCCTTCCCACCACCACTACATAACACCTCTCTTCTGCCCACTATGCTAGCGGCTATATATCAGCGGCACATAAGGCAGGTAGAAAGCAGTGACTGTTGCTGCTCAGAGGCAGCAGACTCTATTGACCCCCCCAGCATAGCATACAACAATTTGTACTTGGCACTGAGCAGCAGCAGTCTTTGAGATCTCCCTGCCTCATGTGCCACTGCGCTGCTATGTAGTGGTAGTGGGCAGGAAAGCAGCGTTACAAGCACCCCTGTGCTAAACACTATGGAATTGTGTCTATTTAAATCATATTTTCAAATATTTATACACTGTAACACAAATTTAACATGAAGAAAAAATGTTGATTGAAAGTGGTAAACCCTGAATATAAACTGTGATCCTTGAACACAATCATCAAGAACAAATGATGAGTGTGAACAGAACATTTTGAAACAAATTTAAATCAGGAGAATTTACCACAAGCATCTTCATGCCCATCAAATGCAGCAAAATATTATTTAAGGAAATAAATTATGAAACTGAGATAAAACAGATAGTAATATGATGTATGTATATATATATATATATATATCTCACCAAAAAAGCAGATAAATGATGGCACACAGGAGGCAGCTGGAACAGATACAGAAACTGGTCTTTATATTGACGTTTCGAGGATTGCACCCATTTTTCAAGACATACCGGAACAAAGACACAAAGAACCACTTACCACCTAATATACCTGCACTTGTGTTCACGCTTCCCGCCGCGTCCCGCACGCCCGCCGTGGCCAGCCGGAATTACACCAGAGCCGCACTTCCGGGTTACAGATCACGCTGGTTACCATAGCATCCCGGCGCTATGCGTTCCACAGGAGGCGGGTGTTTGTAACCGGATGGTACCAGCTCTGCAGTTAGAGGACACAAGCACAAGGAGCATAAGTCACATAGATACTATACACATTATAACACCATAGAAACAAATAAAGATATAAAACAGTACAAAACATACATATAAAAAATAATACACTGAAGGGTTAACTCTTCTGTGCTTTGTAAATATTACTTTTTATATGATCAATTTCCTTATAATAGTTACAGTGTAAAAGTGAATATTTCTACTTCCCTAATGAAGGGTTAAAACATGCTATATGAACTGTTATGTGCTTGCATAGATGCGTGCTACCCTGTGCTGGATACCTTTATCTCCTCATACAATACCAGGCTTGTATGTGTCTGACTTCTCAAGGTCAGTTCTATACCAGATGAAACCTGTTACAGACTTTGTTAAATGTTTTGAGAAACTTGTAGAAAACCCATATATGAACATCCGCCTTTTTCAATTCTGCCTGGTAACTACCAACAAGCCAATGGGAGTGTAACGACATGTCAGTTACACCCATATACATTGTCTTATATACTTTTGTTAACCTCATAATAAACAGTGTGAATTTTTACTGCTTGTGTTGTGCATGTACCTTGTGGCTAAAAGTTCATACTCCAGACGTCTAAGAGGCCATCACATCGAGGGTTAAAGAATATAAGGGCAAATCCTTTCAGCTGGGGGCTATGTCCGGAATTCAGTGATCGTCCCTGAATGGTAAAGATAGAGAATTTATTGTCTGTCTTTGCTATGCGGGATTGCGGTCATACACTGAAGCTGAATCCGTGTCAGTGTTCCGGGAACACGTGACAAGGTAATATTTAAGTCCGGGACTTAATATTACGAAGTTTTATGTAAAAGCATAAAACAGGTATCAGGGATACCATAGAATCTTTAATGTCTGGGACTTAAAGATACGTCTGAGAAAGGACCCGGGGTCCAAGCGCAATTCTCCAAAGACGTCAGTATCTGGGATACTTAAAAATAGACCTGGGGTCTATACGTAACGTAGAGAATACCTCGATTTGATCGTCTATATATTTTTGTATGTTTGTAGTGAGATAAGTTCTTATATTTGGTCCAGACGGCTGGTAAGTTTTCGTCTGCCAGATATCTTTACTCAAACACTTTTCTTGCTTCCTGTCTAAAACGCTGTATTTTTCTGACATCTTGTACGAATGGTAAGTATCGTACCCGTCAAAAGATTTCATGTTCTCACTGTACAGATAATATTGTGATATTGTCAATGACTAATTAACTGGTTAAGCTGATGCATGTATAGTAAGTAGAGTGTTGTATATTTTAGATATTTTCCTTTAAAGTTGTACTGTTGATTTATATTACTGTCTGACAATGGGCTCTAGTCAGAGTAAAAAAACCTGCATATTCCCCGCCCCTCCCTGGTGAGACATGCAAGATGTATGTCGCCCGCAACTCTACCTCAGAGTATTACTTAGTTAACCCATGGGTGGATAATTTAGCGGGATGGATAGAGAAAGCAGGACAGGACCCATTCCTACGGGAAGGCAGTAATTACCCTTTCTATATGGAGATTTAAGAAAAAATGTCAGTTTCCAACAGCACAGAAGCGAGGCAGTGAGAAACTGTATCCCTCTCCCTCCCCCTTGCATTCCAATGTATCCTGCGCTCAGAGACACAAATCTCTTGGCAGCAGTAACCCTTTCACACTAAATGGGATTGCCTCCAGCTCCACTGCTGGAGGGTGCGTCCACTAGCTCTATCCCTAGCACCAATAACCCAGAGTTTAGATAATAGTAAAACACTGTCCCAAGCCCACCATTACCCTCGATGGCTGTATATCTTATTTGCGCAAAGCTTGCAAAGGACGCAGCTATACACATATGAAGGAAGGCTTTTTTGCCTGTGCTTTTTTTTGCCTGTCGCTGTGGCTTGTAAACAGAAACCTTCATAGTCTGTTACTGCGTTTTGGAAAAGGTTTAAGGACTGCTGGACAGATGACGCTGGCTTACCTTTGCTTAACTCAGAAAGCTTACTCATTTCCCCACCCACTCATGCCTATCAGAGCTCCGGACGCTTTGACAGACAGAGCCGGCCCCGCAGTCAGGGAAGATTCCAAAGACCCCGCGCACTGACGGGGCCCGGAGGAGGGTATCCCAGCCTTTATTCAACTCTCCCGTCATAGTAAAGATTCACCTCTGCTGCCACTTATTATAAATGGAAGTAAAATTCCCTTTTTAGTGGACAGCGGTGCAACAACCAGTGTTTTGTGTTCTGACCTATGCAGTATCCCCTCTCACCAGAAAAGATAGAAGGTCTCCGCCCCATGATACAGCAATTCTTACAACAGGGTATTCTCAGACATATTGTATCACCATACTGTACTCCTGTGAACCCTGTTGCCAAAGCTGATGGCAGTATAAGATTTGTACAGAATCTCAGAGCGATCAATCAGTTAATTGTCCCAATTGCACCAATTGTTCCAGATGTAAACTCACTCATTTCTGCAATCCCTGCAGATGCTGCGTTCTTCTCTGTAATTGATTTGAAGAATGCCTTTTTTCAGCATACCTGTAGATTCACAGACACAATTACTTTTTGCCTTTTCTTTTGAGGGTAAACAACTTACCTGGTGCAGATTATTGACGCACCTGTTGTCTCCAGGCCACATTGGGGCCCTGGCAACCTCACCATGGTTCAGTCCTGCTACAGTATGCAGATGATCTGCTGCTCTGTAGTAAAACTGAGGAGGCCTGCCGAGAGGATGGTGTTTCATTACTAAACTGGCTTTGTGAATGTGGACACAAGGTGTCCAAAATAAAAATGCAATGGTGTAAAAAGCATGTTGATTACTTAGGTTTTGTGCTCACTCAGGGAGAGAGGAAAGTCAGTCCACAACGCATACAGTCTGTATTGGGCCTGGTCACCCCAACTACCCAGAAGGAACTATTGTCCTTCCTGGGTATGGTAAATTACTGCAGACAGTGGATATCTGATTGCTCTTATTATGATAACATTTTGAGACAAGCCACACTGAAGGACAAACCTAAAACTGTACAATGGTCACAAGAAATGTTAACTGCATATGAAAGTTTAAAATGTATGTTGATAAAAAGTCCGGCACTTGGCCTCCCCAATTATGTACTACCTTTCCATCTATATGCAAGGGACAATTGTAAAACCATGGCGGGGGTGCTCACACAGTTTCATGGAGGGAAGTTGCGCCCCGTGGCATTTTTTTCCAAAGTCATGCCAGTGTCTGTGCAAGGTATGCCTGCCTGCCTCAGGGCTTTGGCAGCCTGTGCAATGGTTGCAGAAATGGCCACTACCCTCACTTTAGGCCACATCACAGTACTCCACACCACACATGATGTCCTGGCAATACTTAAAGGCTTACACACACAGCACATGTCAGCACAACGCCTTAGTGGATATGAAGTACTCCTTTTGAGTAACCCTACCCTTACCATTAAGTACACTGCTAGTTCTTCTGGCCCTGCACCCATTCTCAATGCCCTTTTAGGCTTGAAAGGTCCCGAGGATGAACCACCCGACCTACATGACTGTGCTGCTTCCATTGAAGCTGAAACTTCTCCCAGACTTGACATGTCTCCCGTTCCCATACCAGGCGCAGACATAGTTTTTGTTGACGGCTCCTGTGGTAGGCCCAATGACAATACATACCAGGCTGGCTATGCCATTGTCACCCTCCCTGACACTGTGTTGGAAACCCTACCAATACCTTATCAGTCCGCGCAAGCTGCAGAACTCATTGCACTCATTAGAGCATGTCCCTCCCTTGACAACGTCCATCTGCTCACTCAACTTCAAGCTGCTGCGACTAATGCTGATCTCTCCGACTGAACTTACCCAATTCTGCAGAAAAAATCCTAAATCAGGATTAATCTGCAAAGAGGGGAAACCCTGTATACCCCAGTCCAGTGCCCCTTTGCTCGTTGCCCAGTGCCGTGGTGTTGGTCCCCGTGGTGAAGCCACAACACTCCTCCTACTAACCAATGATTTTTATGTTACTAATGCCAAATCACTTGTGGACCAGTATGTTAGCAGATGCATCACTTGCCTCAGGAACAACCCTAATAAAGCTAAACACCAGCATCTTGAATACCCCACAGAAAACTCTAGGATACTCACCCTTTGAAATACTAATGGGTAGACCCTTTTCCTACACCCTGGGCTAAGAAACCACTAGTAATACAGGAAGGAGATCTAGAACTCATCAGAGAAGAGTATGTCAGGTCCCTGATAACAAAACTGAATGAAATTGAACATGAGGTTGTTTGTAAAAACCCTTTTGAATCCACAGGAACCTACACACCCCTTTAAAGTCAGAGACAGAGTCGTGGTGAAGGTGCTCCCCAGGAACAAGAGCCCAGGAGACTTCACCTATGGTCCAGAGACAGAGGTCGTAGCAGTTACCCGAACAGCAGTCCTGACAGAGGAAAGTCCTGCCTGGATCCATGCATCCCGAGTAAAAAAGGTTCCTAGACCAGACCTAGAGAGGGAAGCAAGTGATTCCAGTGAGGTACGAACCGGGGCAGACAGCCCTGACCTCCCACCTAGCGAAGAAAGAAGAACAGAAGAAGATGAAGAACCTGCCCCCTATCTCTATCCTGGGGACTATCTCGATAGCCCTACTGGCCCTCATTCACCTCACAATATGTGAAGTCGACATCACACAAACAGATGGGGTCCCCACCTTGTGGTACAATTCCTCCAATACACACGTAGCCACATACATCCTTGATTATTTTATGTTCCCCAAAATTGCTGATGACAAATATTATATACAACAAAGGAGGAAATCAGGAATGTCTGAGACAGTATATATTTGTGTTACTGACGAATGGTACTATAGTGCAAGACAAATGTTTTATTTGTGGGACATGTATAAAAACCCAAAATACCAGCCTAAAATTGCTCCCCAAAACAAACCTTTAAAGCCCCATATTGCCACTTCTAAAGATATGGTGGCTATTACTAACCCTACCTTTGAAGACACCCTAGCTATTGAAACTGGTTTCTCTGACATTAATTTTTGGTTGGAATGGATGAAGTATAGTGCTAACAAACACAATAAAAGCAACTGTTATGTCTGTGGCAAATCTAGGCCCCACCTAGGTACAGTGCCCCTTAATATACCCCTAGAACAGGAAAATTGTTTTTTCAGCCTTTTTAATGACACCAAAACAAATGACAGTCAGTGCGAAATGTGGAAAAGGGAATATCCCATATTGTCAAAAAATCCCAACCCAGGAAGCACCATAACCATATATCCTGGAAACTATACCTGTTATACATCTAACACCACCACAGGGAGAAATTTAAAAGGAGCCTCACTCAAGAATCATGTCATATAATAATCATGATTCTAAGAGGGGAATGAAGGGTTAACTCTTCTGTGCTTTGTAAATATTACTTTTTATATGATCAATTTCCTTATAATAGTTACAGTGTAAAAGTGAATATTTCTACTTCCCTAATGAAGGGTTAAAACATGCTATATGAACTGTTATGTGCTTGCATAGATGCGTGCTACCCTGTGCTGGATACCTTTATCTCCTCATACAATACCAGGCTTGTATGTGTCTGACTTCTCAAGGTCAGTTCTATACCAGATGAAACCTGTTACAGACTTTGTTAAATGTTTTGAGAAACTTGTAGAAAACCCATATATGAACATCCGCCTTTTTCAATTCTGCCTGGTAACTACCAACAAGCCAATGGGAGTGTAACGACATGTCAGTTACACCCATATACATTGTCTTATATACTTTTGTTAACCTCATAATAAACAGTGTGAATTTTTACTGCTTGTGTTGTGCATGTACCTTGTGGCTAAAAGTTCATACTCCAGACGTCTAAGAGGCCATCACATCGAGGGTTAAAGAATATAAGGGCAAATCCTTTCATACACAGATCAGTGCAACATAGTATGCTAGTAAATAGCATCAGAACATAAAGTATCAGTAAACATAAAGTCAAACATATAGTTCAAAACCAGCAATAACAGAAGCATTTAAGCACAGATAAATAACTAATTTAGCCAACAGTCACATAATGCTATTCCAGTTAATTTTATCATTTAGACCACATCGTATTAAGCCTAAAGATCCATTTGGATTCAGCCAGGAGCAATGCCTTATGATGATCACCACCCCTCAAAGATAGGGGGATGTGCTCAATCATGTAATTCCGTAACATGGACAACGTATGTCCTTTTTCCTTAAAGTGGCGTGCCACTGGCTGATCCAGACTTCTCCTAGCCAAGTGTATCGCAGAGCGATGGAGAGCCATCCTATCTCGGAATCTGTTCCAGATGTTAGTAGGCACATCCTGCTATACTCCCGGTACATAGATGATATTTTCATTCTGTGGACCGGGGGTATGGCAGGATTTGTGTATTGATGAGTGAGGTCAATTCTATCAACTCATGTAGTGCTGAATCTCTGCAATTTTTGTATGTCAAGGTAATTATTACTAATGGCATTATAAGCACGGACATCTACTACAAAGATGTAGATTGAAATACATTTCTCAGAGCTGATAGCCATCACCCCCCCAGCCTTGAAACGTGGCTTACCCCTGTCTCAGATGATGAGGGTGGCCAGGATTGTTAGCGATACTATAACCATTTCAGAAAGATTGGATGTTCCTATTGCTAAATTTGTTGCAAGTGGATACAGTAGCGGATCTTGCCACGGGCAAGCAGGACTTTTGCCCGGGGCGCCGCCTTCCGGAGGGCGCCGGCGCTGTGTCCGCTGTGTCCCCCGCTGTGAAGGGAACTAGACGCTACCCGTCTAGTTTCCCTTCGTGGAGAGGACCTTTGCTGTGCGGTGCACGATGATGTCTTCGCGCACCGCACAGCATTGTGGGACTGACACATACGCTAGGGGTCATAATTGACCTCTAGTGTATATCTGTCCCATAGATCCGAGGAGAGAAGCGGCACCGGCAGATGTCTGCAGCGGTCGGGAATCAAGAGCGGGGATAGTAAGTATTAATTATTATTTTCTCTAACGTCCTAGTGGATGCTGGGGACTCCGTCAGGACCATGGGGAATAGCGGCTCCGCAGGAGACAGGGCACAAAAAGTAAGCTTTTAGGATCACATGGTGTGTACTGGCTCCTCCCCCTATGACCCTCCTCCAAGCCTCAGTTAGGTTTTTGTGCCCGTCCGAGCAGGGTGCAATCTAGGTGGCTCTCATAAAGAGCTGCTTAGAAAAAGTTTTTTAGGTTTCTTATTTTCAGTGAGTCCTGCTGGCAACAGGCTCACTGCAACGAGGGACTTAGGGGAGAGAAGTGAACTCACCTGCGTGCAGGATAGATTTGCTTCTTAGGCTACTGGACACCATTAGCTCCAGAGGGATCGAACACAGGCCCAGCCATGGAGTCCGGTCCCGGAGCCGTGCCGCCGACCCCCCTTGCAGATGCCGAAGTTGAAGAGGTCCAGAGGTCCGGAAACAGGCGGCAGAAGACTTTCAGTCTTCATAAGGTAGCGCACAGCACTGCAGCTGTGCGCCATTGTTGTCGGCACACTTCACACCAGCGGTCACTGAGGGTGCAGGGCGCTGGGGGGGGGCGCCCTGGGCAGCAATGTATAATACCTTTTTCTATGGCTAAAATACATCACATATAGCCCTTGAGGCTATATGGATGTATTTAACCCCTGCCATATATCGCAAACTCCGGGAGAAGAGCCCGCCGTTTTAGGGGGCGGGGCCTATTCTCCTCAGCACACAGCGCCATTTTCCTGCTCAGCTCCGCTGTGAGGAAGGCTCCCAGGACTCTCCCCTGCACTGCACTACAGAAACAGGGTAAAACAGAGAAGGGGGGCATATTTTGGCGATATTTTTATATATTAAGCGCATATAACAGAAACAACACCTTTTAGGGTTGTTTATATACATTTTTATAGCGCTTTGGTGTGTGCTGGCAAACTCTCCCTCTGTCTCCCCAAAGGGCTAGTGGGGTCCTGTCTTCGATAAGAGCATTCCCTGTGTGTCTGCTGTGTGTCGGTACGTGTGTGTCGACATGTATGAGGACGATGTTGGTGTGGAGGCGGAGCAATTGCCAGTAATGGTGATGTCACCCCCTAGGGAGTCGACACCGGAATGGATGGCTTTAATTATGGAATTACGTGATAATGTTAGCACGCTGCAAAAGTCAGTTGACGACATGAGACGGCCGGAAAACCAGTTAGTACCTGTCCAGGCGTCTCAGGCACCGTCAGGGGCTGTAAAACGTCCCTTACCTCAGTCAGTCGACACAGGTACCGACACAGATGAATCTAGTGTCGACGGTGAAGAAAGAAACGTATTTTCCAATAGGGCCACACGTTATATGATCACGGCAATGAAGGAGGCTTTGCATATCTCTGATACTGCAGGTACCTCAAAGGGGGGTATTATGTGGGGTCTGAAAAAACTACCTGTAGCTTTTCCAGAATCAGAGGAATTGAATGACGTGTGTGATGAAGCGTGGGTTAACCCCGATAGAAAACTGCTAATTTCAAAGAAGTTATTGGCATTATACCCTTTCCCACCAGAGGTTAGGGCGCGCTGGGAAACACCCCTTAGGGTGGATAAGGCGCTCACACGCTTATCAAAACAAGTGGCGTTACCGTCTCCTGATACGGCCGCCCTCAAGGATCCAGCTGATAGGAGGCTGGAAACAACCCTGAAGAGTATATACACACACATACTGGTGTTATACTGCGACCAGCAATAGCCTCAGCCTGGATGTGCAGTGCTGGGGTGGTGTGGTCGGATTCCCTGACTGAAAATATTGATACCCTGGATAGGGACAGTAGTTTATTGACTATAGAGCAATTAAAGGATGCTTTTCTTTATATGCGAGATGCTCAGAGGGATATTTGCACTCTGGCATCGAGAGTAAGTGCGATGTCCATATCTGCCAGAAGAAGTTTATGGACGCGACAGTGGTCAGGTGATGCGGATTCCAAACGGCATATGGAAGTATTGCCGTATAAAGGAGAGGAATTATTTGGGGTCGGTCTATCGGATCTGGTGGCCACGGCAACAGCCGGAAAATCCACTTTTTTACCTCAGGTCACCTCCCAACAGAAAAAGACACCGTCTTTTCAGCCGCAGTCCTTTCGTTCCTATAAGAATAAGCGGGCAAAAGGACAGTCATATTTGCCCAGAGGCAAAGGAAGGGGTAAGAGGGTGCAGCAAGCAACTACTTCCCACGAACAGAAGCCCTCCCCGGCTTCTACAAAGCCCTCAGCATGACGCTGGGGCTGTGCAAGCGGACTCAGGGGCGGTGGGGGGTCGACTAAAGATTTTCAGCACACAGTGGGCGCGCTCACAGGTGGACCCTTGGATCCTGCAGGTAGTATCTCAGGGTTACAAGTTGGAATTCGAAAAGTCTCCCCCTCGCCGGTTCCTAAAGTCTGCTTTACCAACGTCTCCCTCAGAAAGGGCGACGGTATTGGAAGCCATTCACAAGCTGTATTCTCAGCAGGTGATAGTCAAGGTACCCCTCCTACAACAGGGAAAGGGGTATTATTCCACACTATTTGTGGTACCGAAGCCGGACGGTTCGGTAAGACCTATTCTAAATCTGAAATCCTTGAACCTGTACATACAGAAATTCAAGTTCAAGATGGAGTCACTCAGAGCAGTGATAGCGAATCTGGAAGAAGGGGACTTCATGGTGTCCCTGGACATAAAAGATGCTTATCTGCATGTCCCAATTTACCCTTCACACCAAGGGTATCTCAGGTTCGTGATACAAAACTGTCATTATCAGTTTCAAACGCTGCCGTTTGGTTTGTCCACGGCACCTCGGGTCTTTACCAAGGTAATGGCCGAAATGATGGTTCTTCTACGAAGAAAAGGCGTATTAATTATCCCTTACTTGGACGATCTCCTGATAAGGGCAAGGTCCAGAGAACAGCTGGAAGTCGGAGTAGCACTAACCCAAGTAGTGCTTCAACAACACGGGTGGATTCTGAATCTTCCAAAATCTCAATTGACCCCGACGACACGTCTGCTGTTCCTGGGAATGATTCTGGACACTGTTCAGAAAAAGGTGTTTCTCCCGGAGGAGAAAGCAAGGGAGTTATCCGAACTTGTCAGGAACCTCCTAAAACCAGGAAATGTGTCAGTACATCAATGCACAAGAGTCCTGGGAAAGATGGTGGCTTCTTACGAAGCAATTCCATTCGGCAGATTCCACGCACGAATATTTCAGTGGGATCTGCTGGACAAATGGTCCGGATCGCATCTGCACATGCATCAGCGGATAACACTGTCACCAAGAACAAGGGTGTCTCTTCTGTGGTGGTTGCAGAGTGCCCATCTGTTAGAGGGCCGCAGATTCGGCATACAGGACTGGGTCCTGGTGACTACGGATGCCAGCCTACGAGGCTGGGGAGCAGTCACACAGGGAAGAAACTTCCAGGGCGTGTGGTCGAACCTGGAGACGTCTCTTCACATAAATATACTGGAGCTAAGAGCGATTTACAATGCTCTAAGCCTGGCAAAACCGCTGCTTCAGGGTCAGCCGGTGTTGATCCAGTCGGACAACATCACGGCAGTCGCCCACGTAAACAGACAGGGCGGCACGAGAAGCAGAAGAGCAATGACAGAAGCTGCAAGGATTCTTCGCTGGGCGGAAAATCATGTCATAGCACTGTCAGCAGTGTTCATTCCGGGAGTGGACAACTGGGAAGCAGACTTCCTCAGCAGACACGACCTCCACCCGGGAGAGTGGGGACTTCATCCAGAAGTCTTCCACATGATTGTGAACCGTTGGGAAAAACCAAAGGTGGACATGATGGCGTCCCGCCTCAACAAGAAACTGGACAGATATTGCGCCAGGTCAAGAGACCCTCAGGCAATAGCTGTGGACGCTCTGGTAACACCGTGGGTGTACCAGTCCGTGTATGTGTTTCCTCCTCTGCCTCTCATACCAAAGGTACTGAGAATTATACGGCTACGGGGAGTAAGAACAATACTCGTGGCTCCGGATTGGCCGAGAAGAACTTGGTACCCGGAACTTCAATAGATGCTCACGGAAGAGCCGTGGCCTCTACCGTTAAGAAGGGATCTGCTTCAGCAGGGACCTTGTATGTTCCAAGACTTACCGCGACTGCGTTTGACGGCATGGCGGTTGAACGCCGGATTCTAAAAGAAAAGGGCATTCCAGAGGAAGTTATTCCTACCTTGATTAAAGCCAGGAAGGAAGTGACCGCACAACATTATCACCGCATTTGGAGAAAATATGTTGCGTGGTGTGAGGCCAAGAAGGCCCCAACGGAGGAATTTCAATTGGGTCGATTCCTACATTTCCTGCAGGCAGGATTGTCTATGGGCCTCAAATTGGGGTCTATTAAGGTTCAAATTTTGGCCTTATCGATTTTCTTCCAGAAAGAATTGGCTTCAGTGCCTGAAGTACAAACCTTTGTCAAAGGTGTACTACATATACAGCCCCGATTGTGCCTCCAGTGGCACCGTGGGATCTCAACGTAGTTTTGGATTTTCTCAAATCCCATTGGTTTGAGCCGCTCAAATCGGTAGATTTGAAGTATCTTACATGGAAAGTAACCATGCTACTGGCCCTGGCTTCAGCCAGGAGAGTATCAGAGTTGGCGGCTTTATCGTACAAAAGCCCATATCTGATTTTCCATTCGGACAGGGCAGAACTGCGGACGCGTCCTCAGTTTCTGCCTAAGGTGGTTTCGGCTTTTCACTTGAACCAGCCTATTGTGGTGTCTGCGGCTACTAGCGACTTGGAGGACTCCAAGTTGCTGGACGTTGTCAGAGCATTGAAAATATATATTTCAAGGACGGCTGGAGTCAGAAAATCTGACTCGCTGTTTATCCTGTATGCACCCAACAAGATGGGTGCTCCTGCGTCTAAGCAGACGATTGCTCGTTGGATCTGTAGCACAATCCAACTTGCACATTCTGTGGCAGGCCTGCCACAGCCTAAATCTGTAAATGCCCACTCCACAAGGAAGGTGGGCTCATCTTGGGCGGCTGCCCGAGGGGTCTCGGCATTACAACTTTGCCGAGCAGCTACGTGGTCAGGGGAGAACACGTTTGTAAAATTTTACAAATTTGATACTCTGGCTAAGGAGGACCTGGAGTTCTCTCATTCGGTGCTGCAGAGTCATCCGCACTCTCCCGCCCGTTTGGGAGCTTTGGTATAATCCCCATGGTCCTGACGGAGTCCCCAGCATCCACTAGGACGTTAGAGAAAATAAGAATTTACTTACCGATAATTCTATTTCTCATAGTCCGTAGTGGATGCTGGGCGCCCATCCCAAGTGCGGATTGTCTGCAATACTTGTACATAGTTATTGTTACAAAAATCGGGTTATTATTGTTGTGAGCCATCTTTTCAGAGGCTTCTTCGTTGTTATCATACTGTTAACTGGGTACAAATCACAAGTTGTACGGTGTGATTGGTGTGGCTGGTATGAGTCTTACCCGGGATTCAAGATCCTTCCTTATTGTGTACGCTCGTCCGGGCACAGTACCTAACTGAGGCTTGGAGGAGGGTCATAGGGGGAGGAGCCAGTACACACCATGTGATCCTAAAAGCTTACTTTTTGTGCCCTGTCTCCTGCGGAGCCGCTATTCCCCATGGTCCTGACGGAGTCCCCAGCATCCACTACGGACTATGAGAAATAGAATTATCGGTAAGTAAATTCTTATTTTTTTTGTGTAGGCGATGCTACTCCTACAGGGGGCACAAATGGGGGCACAACTCTAAAGGGGGCGTAACTGATCATGCCCCCTGTATGAAGCCACGCCCCTATTTTCCCACCTGGGGCGCCAAAAGGACTAGAACTGGCCCTGCGTGGATACGACCTAAAGCTTTTACATAGCCAGAAAGAAAAGGTTATGCTTATGCCAAGATCACAACTTCTACAGCATACCATCCGTACCAATGATAATATCATGGCTTGGGTAAGTTCCTCTACGGTAGCTAGCCCTATTATTAAACATGCCACTCAGGCCTTGTGGCCTATAATTAAATCTGATAAAGATCTGCCATGTTTTAACCAGATTAGACCTGTTGCGGCTTTTAAAAGGGGTCGCAATTTACGTGACAGGTTGGTTAAATCTGATATATCAGGTATGGGTGCAATGCCTATTCCCAATGTTTACTACAAACTACCAGGCTGCTATAGCTGCTATAATTGCACAACCTGTAAATATATGATGCCGTGCAAGAAATTTAAACACCCTCATTCTGATAAAATCTATGATATCCGATATACGTTAACATGTAAATCTGATTTTGTTGTTTACGTGATTTATTGTGCATGTGGAGTACACTACATTGGGCAAACTTCACGCAGATTCCGAGATAGGATGGCTCTCCATCGCTCTGCGATACACTTGACTGGGAGAAGTCGGGATCAGCCAGTGGCATGCCACTTTAAGGAAAAAGAACATACATTGTCCACAGGGCCGGTTCTAGGCCTTGTGGCGCCCTGGACGAAAATAGGAGCATGGCTTCCTAAAGGGGCGTGGTCAGTTATGCCCCCTGTAGAGTTGTGCCCCCGTTTGTGTTCCCAGTAAAATTGTGCCTCCGTTTGTGCCCCCAGTATAGTTGTGCTCCCTGTTTGTGCCCTCAGTAGAGTTGTGCCCCCGTTTGTGCCCCCAGTAGAGTTGTGCCGCTTACAAAAATAAAAATAAATTAATTAATACTCACCGTCCCCGCTCCTGATTCCCGACCGCTGCTGCCCTCCGTCTCCGGCCGCTGGCACCGCTCCTCTGATCTATGGGAGAGACGTCATGACGTTTCTCCCACAGCACCGTATAGACACTAGAGGTCAATCATGACCCCTAGTGTCTATGTGCTGCTCCCACAATGCCGTGCGGTGCACGATGACTTCATCGTGCACCGCACTGCACGATGACTTCATTGCGCACCGCAATGCACCGCATTTACCGAGGACCGGGGGGCACCAGTAGCGGATCTTGCTATGGCGGTGGCGCCCTCTGGAAGGCGGCGCCTTGGGCAAAAATCCTGCATGCCCGTAGCAAGATCCGCTACTGGTTGTCCATGTTACGGTATTATATGATTGATCACATCCCCCTATCTTTGAGGGGTGGTGATCGTAATAAGGTATTGCTCTTGGCTGAATCCAGATGGCTCTTTAGGCTTAATACGATGTGGCCAAATGGCCTAAATGATAAAATTAACTGGAATAGCATTATGTGACTTTTGGCTAAATTAGTTATTTATCTGTGCTTATATGCTTCTGTTATTGCTGGTTTTGAACTACATGTTTGACCAATACTTTATGTTCTGAAGCTATGTACTAGCATACTATGTTGCACTGATCTGTGTATTAGTTATTTTTTATATGTATGCTTTGTACTGTTTTATATCTTTATTTGTTTTTATGGTGTTATAATTAGAGATGAGCGGGTTCGGTTCCTCGGAATCCGAACCTCCCCGAACTTCACCCATTTTACACGGGTCCGAGGCAGACTCGGATCCTCCCGCCTTGCTCGGAAAACCCGAGTGCGCCCGAACGTCATCATCCCGCTGTCGGATTCTCGCGAGATTCGTATTCTATATAAGGAGCCGCGCAAACTTCACGCAGATTCCGAGATAGGATGGCTCTCCATCGCTCTGCGATACACTTGACTGGGAGAAGTCGGGATCAGCCAGTGGCAAGCCACTTTAAGGAAAAAGAACATACATTGCCCACAGGGCTGGTTCTAGCCCTTGTGGCGCCCTGGACGAAAATAGGAGCATGGCTTCCTAAAGGGGCGTGGTCAGTTATGCCCCCTGTAGAGTTGTGCCCCCGTTTGTGTTCCCAGTAGAGTTGTGCCTCCGTTTGTGCCCCCTGTATAGTTGTGCTCCCTGTTTGTGCCCTCAGTAGAGTTGTGCCCCCGTTTGTGCCCCCAGTAGAGTTGTGCCGCTTACAAAAATAAAAATAAATTAATTAATACTCACCATCCCCGCTCCTGATTCCCGACCTTTGCTGCCCTCCGTCTCCGGCCACCGGCACCGCTCCTCTGATCTGTGGGAGAGACGTCATGACGTCTCTCCCACAGCACCGCATAGACACTAGAGGTCAATCATGACCCTAGTGTCTATGTGCTGCTCCCACAATGCCGTGCGGTGCGCGATGACTTCATCGTGCACCGCACTGCATGATTACTTAATTGCGCACCGCAATGCACCGCATCTACCGAGGACCGGGGGGCACCAGTAGCGGATCTTGCTATAGCGGTGGCGCCCTGGGCAAAAATCCTGCGTGCCCGTAGCAAGATCCGCTACTGGTTGTCCATATTACGGTATTATATGATTGATCACATCCCCCTTTCTTTGAGGGGTGGTGATCGTCATAAGGTATTGCTCCTGGCTGAATCCAGATGGCTCTTTAGGCTTAATACGATGTGGCCAAATGGTCTAAATGATAAAATTAACTGGAATAGCATTATGTGACTTTTGGCTAAATTAGTTATTTATCTGTGCTTATATGCTTCTGCTATTGCTGGTTTTGAACTACATGTTTGACCAATACTTTATGTTCTGAAGCTATGTACTAGCATACTATGTTGCACTGATCTGTGTATTAGTTATTTTTTATATGTATGCTTTGTACTGTTTTATATCTTTATTTGTTTTTATGGTGTTATAATTAGAGATGAGCGGGTTCGGTTCCTCGGAATCCGAACCCCCCCGAACTTCACCCGTTTTACACGGGTCCGAGGCAGACTCGGATCCTCCCGCCTTGCTCGGTTAACCCGAGCGCGCCCGAACGTCATCATCCCGCTGTCGGATTCTCGCGAGATTCGTATTCTATATAAGGAGTAGCGCGTCGCTGCCATTTTCACTCGTGCATTGGAGATGATAGGGAAAGGACGTGTGCAGCGTTCTCTCAGTTGTGTTCAGTGTGCTGCAAATATCTGTGCTCAGTGTGCTACAAATATCTGTGCTCAGTGTGCTTGCAAATATCTGTGCTCAATGTGCTGAAAATATCTACGTTCTCTGCCTGAAAAACGCTCCACATCTATGCTCAGTGTGCTGCAAATATCTGTGCTCAGTGTGCTTTATTGTGGGTACTGGGGACCACCAGTATTATATAGTAGGAGTACAGTGCAGAGTTTTGCTGACCAGTGACCACCAGTATTATACGTTCTCTGCCTGAAAAACGCTCCATATCTGTGCTGCATTGTAGTATATAGTAGGAGGACAGTGCAGAATTTTGCTGACCAGTGACCACCAGTATTATATCAGTACGGTACAGTAGTCCACTGCTCTACCTACCTCTGTGTCGTCAAGTATACTATCCATCCATACCTGTGGTGCATTTTAGTTGTTGTGCGCAGTAGTAGGAGGACAGTGCATAATTTTGCTGACCACCAGTATATAATATATAGCAGTACAGTACAGTAGTCCACTGCTCTACCTACCTCTGTGTCGTCAAGTATACTATCCATTCATACCTGTGGTGCATTTTAGTTGTTGTGCGCAGTAGTAGGAGGACAGTGCATAATTTTGCTGACCACCAGTATATAATATATAGCAGTACGGTACAGTAGTCCACTGCTCTACCTATCTCTGTGTCGTCAAGTATACTATCCATCCATACCTGTGGTGCATTTTAGTTGTTGTGCGCAGTAGAAGGAGGACAGTGCATAATTTTGCTGACCACCAGTATATAATATATAGCAGTACGGTACAGTAGTCGACTGCTCTACCTACCTCTGTGTCGTCAAGTATACTATCCAACCATACCTGTGGTGCATTTTAGTTGTTGTGCGCAGTAGTAGGAGGACAGTGCATAATTTTGCTGACCACCAGTATATAATATATAGCAGTACAGTACAGTAGTCCACTGCTCTACCTACCTCTGTGTCATCAAGTATACTATCCATCCATACCTGTGGTGCATTTTAGTTATTGTCCGCAGTAGAAGGAGGACAGTGCATAATTTTGCTGACCACCAGTATATAATATATAGCAGTATGGTACAGTAGTCCACTGCTCTACCTACCTCTGTGTCATCAAGTATACTATCCATCCATACCTGTGGTGCATTTTAGTTGTTGTGCGCAGTAGTAGGACAGTGCATAATTTTGCTGACCACCAGTATATAATATATAGCAGTAGGGTACAGTAGTCCACTGCTCTACCTACCTCTGTGTCATCAAGTATACTATCCATCCATACCTGTGGTGCATTTTAGTTGTTGTGCGCAGTAGAAGGAGGACAGTGCATAATTTTGCTGACCACCAGTATATAATATATAGCAGTACGGTACAGTAGTCCACTGCTCTACCTACCTCTGTGTCGTCAAGTATACTATCCATCCATACCTGTGGTGCATTTTAGTTCTTGTGCGCAGTAGAAGGAGGACAGTGCATAATTTTTCTGACCACCAGTATATAATATGTAGCAGTACGGTACAGTAGTCCACTGCTCTACCTACCTCTGTGTCGTCAAGTATACTATCCATCCATACCTGTGGTGCATTTTAGTTGTTGTGCGCAGTAGTAGGAGGACAGTGCATAATTTTGCTGACCACCAGTATATAATATATAGCAGTACAGTACAGTAGTCCACTGCTCTACCTACCTCTGTGTCGTCAAGTATACTATCCATCCATACCTGTGGTGCATTGTAGTTGTTGTACGCAGTAGAAGGAGGACAGTGCATAATTTTGCTGACCACCAGTATATAATATATAGCAGTACGGTACAGTAGTCCACTGCTCTACCTACCTCTGTGTCGTCAAGTATACTATCCATCCATTCCTGTGGTGCATTTTAGTTGTTGTGCGCAGTAGTAGGACAGTGCATAATTTTGCTGACCACCAGTATATAATATATAGCAGTACGGTACAGTAGTCCACTGCTCTACCTACCTCTGTGTCGTCAAGTATACTATCCATCCATACCTGTGGTGCATTTTAGTTGTTGTGCGCAGTAGTAGGAGGACAGTGCATAATTTTGCTGACCACCAGTATATAATATATAGCAGTACGGAACAGTAGTCCACTGCTCTACCTACCTCTGTGTTGTCAAGTATACTATCCATCCATACCTGTGATGCATTTTAGTTGTTGTGCGCAGTAGTAGGACAGTGCATAATTTTGCTGACCACCAGTATATAATATATAGCAGTAGGGTACAGTAGTCCACTGCTCTACTTACCTCTGTGTCATCAAGTATACTATCCATCCATACCTGTGGTGCATTTTAGTTGTTGTGCGCAGTAGTAGGAGGACAGTGCATAATTTTGCTGACCACCAGTATATAATATATAGCAGTACGGTACAGTAGTCCACTGCTCTACCTACCTCTGTGTCGTCAAGTATACTATCCATCCATACCTGTGGTGCATTTTAGTTGTTATGCGCAGTAGTAGGAGGACAGTGCGTAATTTTGCTGACCACCAGTATATAATATATAGCAGTACGGTACAGTAGTCCACTGCCCTACCTACCTCTGTGTCGTCAAGTATACTATACATCCATACCTGTGGTGCATTTAAGTTGTTGTGTGCAGTAGTAGGAGGACAGTGGATAATTTTGCTGACCACCAGTATATAATATATAGCAGTACGGTACAGTAGTCCACTGCTCTACCTACCTCTGCGTCATCAAGTATACTATCCATCCATACCTGTGGTGCATTTTAGTTGTTGTGCGCAGTAGTAGGAGGACAGTGCACAATTTTGCTGACCACCAGTGTATAATATATAGCAGTACGGTACAGTAGGCTATTGCTATTGATATTTCTCTAACGTCCTAAGTGGATGCTGGGACTCCGTAAGGACCATGGGGAATAGCGGCTCCGCAGGAGACTGGGCACAAAAGTAAAAGCTTGAACTAGCTGGTGTGCACTGGCTCCTCCCCCTATGACCCTCCTCCAAGCCTCAGTTAGATTTTTGTGCCCGAACGAGAAGGGTGCATGCTAGGTGGCTCTCCTGAGCTGCTTAGAGTAAAAGTTTATTTTAGGTTTTTTATTTTCAGTGAGTCCTGCTGGCAACAGGCTCACTGCATCGTGGGACTAAGGGGAGAAGAAACGAACTCACCTGCGTGCAGAGTGGATTGGGTTTCTTAGGCTACTGGACATTAGCTCCAGAGGGACGATCACAGGTTCAGCCTGGATGGGTCCCGGAGCCGCGCCGCCGGCCCCCTTACAGAGCCAGAAGAACGAAGAGGTCCGGTGAAATCGGCGGCAGAAGACGTTCCTGTCTTCAACTAAGGTAGCGCACAGCACTGCAGCTGTGCGCCATTGCTCTCAGCACACTTCACACTCCGGTCACTGAGGGTGCAGGGCGCTGGGGGGGAGCGCCCTGAGACGCAATAAAAACAGAAATACCTTAGGATGGCAAAAGAAATACATCACATATAGCTCCTGGGCTATATGGATGTATTTAACCCCTGCCAGTTTTCCAGAAAAAAGCGGGAGATAAGGCCGTCGTGAAGGGGCGGAGCCTATCTCCTCAGCACACAAGCGCCATTTTCCCTCACAGTTCCGCTGGAAGGACGGCTCCCTGACTCTCCCCTGCAGTCCCTACAGAATCAGGGTAAAAACGAGAGAGGGGGGGCACTATTGGCAGCTAAATTATAAACAGCAGCTATAAAAGGGAGTAACACTTATATAAGGTTATCCCTATAGATATATATAGCGCTCTGGTGTGTGCTGGCAAACTCTCCCTCTGTCTCCCCAAAGGGCTAGTGGGGTCCTGTCCTCTATCAGAGCATTCCCTGTGTGTGTGCTGGGTGTCGGTACGATTGTGTCGACATGTATGAGGAGGAAAATGATGTGGAAGCAGAGCAATTGCCTGTATTAGTGATGTCACCCCCTAGGGAGTCGACACCTGACTGGATGGTTGTATTTAAAGAACTACGTGACAATGTCAGCACTTTACAAAAAACTGTTGACGACATGAGACAGCCGACAAATCAATTAGTGCCTGTCCAGGCGTCTCAGACACCATCAGGGGCGATAAAACGCCCGTTACCTCAGTGGGTCGACACAGACCCAGACACGGATACTGAGTCCAGTGTCGACGGTGAGGAGACAAACGTAATGTCCAGTAGGGCCACACGTTACATGATCACGGCAATGAAGGAGGCATTGAACATTTCTGACACTACAAGTACCACAAAGAAGGGTATTCTGTGGGGAGTGAAAAAACTACCAGTAGCTTTTCCTGAGTCAGATGAATTAAATGAGGTGTGTGATAAAGCGTGGGTTTCCCCCGATAAAAAAGTGCTAATTTCTAATAAATTATTGGCACTATACCCTTTCCCGCCAGAGGTTAGGGCGCGTTGGGAAACACCCCCTAGAGTAGATAAAGCACTCACACGTTTATCTAAACAAGTAGCGTTACCGTCTCCTGATACGGCCGCCCTCAAAGAACCAGCGGATAGAAGGCTGGAAAATATCCTGAAGGGTATATACACACATACTGGTGTTATACTGCGACCAGCAATCGCATCAGCCTGGATGTGCAGTGCTGGAGTTGCGTGGTCGGATTCCCTGACTGAAAATATTGATACCCTGGATAGGGACAGTATATTACTAACTATAGAGCATTTGAAGGATGCATTACTATATATGCGTGATGCACAGAGGGATATTTGCACCCTGGCATCAAGAGTGAGTGCTATGTCCATTTCTGCCAGAAGAGCGTTATGGACGCGACAGTGGTCAGGGGATGCGGATTCCAAACGACATATGGAAGTATTGCCGTTTAAAGGGGAGGAGTTATTTGGGGCCGGTCTATCGGACCTGGTGGCCACGGCAACGGCCGGAAAGTCCACTTTTTTACCCCAGGTCACCTCTCAGCAGAAAAAGACACCGTCTTTTCAAACTCAGTCCTTTCGTTCCCATAAGTACAGGCGGGCAAAAGGCCACTCATTTCTGCCCCGGGGCAGAGGAAGAGGAAAAAGACTGCACCAGGCAGCCTCTTCCCAGGAGCAGAAGCCCTCCTCTGCTTCTGCCAAGTCTTCAGCATGACGCTGGGGCTTTACAAGCGGACTCGGACACGGTGGGGGCCCGTCTCAAAAATTTCAACGCGCAGTGGGCTCACTCGCAAGTGGACCCCTGGATTCTGCAGGTAGTATCACAGGGGTACAAACTGGAATTCGAGACGTCTCCCCCTCGCCGGTTCCTGAAGTCTGCTCTACCAAAGTCTCCCTCCGACAGGGAGGCAGTTTTGGAAGCCATTCACAAGCTGTATTCCCAGCAGGTGATAATCAAGGTACCTCTCCTACAACAGGGAAAGGGGTATTATTCCACGCTGTTTGTGGTACCGAAGCCGGACGGCTCGGTGAGACCAATTTTAAATCTAAAATCCTTGAACACTTACATAAAGAGGTTCAAATTCAAGATGGAGTCACTCAGAGCAGTGATAGCAAACCTGGAAGAAGGGGACTATATGGTGTCTCTGGACATCAAAGATGCTTATCTCCACGTCCCAATCTACCCTTCTCACCAAGGGTACCTCAGGTTTGTAGTACAAAACTGTCATTATCAGTTTCAGACGCTGCCGTTTGGATTGTCCACGGCACCTCGGGTCTTTACCAAGGTAATGGCCGAAATGATGATTCTTCTTCGAAGAAAAGGCGTTTTAATTATCCCTTACTTGGACGATCTCCTGATAAGGGCAAGGTCCAGGGAACAGTTAGAAGTCGGAGTAGCACTATCTCAGTTAGTGTTACGTCAGCACGGGTGGATTCTAAATATTCCAAAATCGCAGCTGATTCCAACGACACGTCTCCTGTTCCTAGGAATGATTCTGGACACAGTCCAGAAAAAGGTGTTTCTCCCAGAGGAGAAGGCCAGGGAGTTATCCGAGCTAGTCAGGAATCTCCTAAAACCAGGCCAGGTGTCAGTGCATCAGTGCACGAGGGTCCTGGGAAAAATGGTGGCTTCTTACGAAGCGATTCCATTCGGAAGATTCCATGCAAGAACGTTTCAGTGGGATCTTCTGGACAAATGGTCCGGATCGCATCTTCAGATGCATCAGCGGATAACCCTGTCGCCAAGGACAAGGGTGTCTCTTCTGTGGTGGCTGCAGAGTGCTCATCTACTAGAGGGCCGCAGATTCGGCATTCAGGATTGGATCCTGGTGACCACAGATGCCAGCCTGAGAGGCTGGGGAGCAGTCACACAGGGACAAAATTTCCAGGGCTTGTGGTCAAGCATGGAAACATCTCTTCATATAAACATTCTGGAACTAAGGGCCATTTACAATGCCCTAAGTCAAGCAAAACCCCTGCTTCAGGGTCAGGCGGTATTGATCCAATCGGACAACATCACGTCAGTCGCCCACGTAAACAGACAGGGCGGCACGAGAAGCAGGAGGGCGATGGCAGAAGCTGCAAGGATTCTTCGCTGGGCGGAGAATCATGTGATAGCACTGTCAGCAGTGTTCATTCCGGGAGTGGACAACTGGGAAGCGGACTTCCTCAGCAGACATGACCTTCACCCGGGGGAGTGGGGACTTCATCCAGAAGTCTTCCAAGAGAAGGTAAACCGTTGGGAAAAACCAAAGGTGGACATGATGGCGTCCCGTCTCAACAAAAAACTAGACAGATATTGCGCCAGGTCAAGGGACCCTCAGGCAATAGCGGTGGACGCTCTGGTAACACCATGGGTGTACCAGTCAGTGTATGTGTTCCCTCCTCTGCCTCTCATACCAAAAGTACTGAGAATCATAAAAAGGAGAGGAGTAAGAACTATACTCGTGGTTCCGGATTGGCCAAGAAGGACTTGGTACCCGGAACTTCAAGAGATGCTCACGGAGGACCCGTGGCCTCTACCTCTAAGAAAGGACCTGCTCCAGCAGGGACCTTGTCTGTTCCAAGACTTACCGCGGCTGCGTTTGACGGCATGGCGGTTGAACGCCGGATCCTGAAGGAAAAAGGCATTCCAGAAGAAGTCATCCCTACCCTGATAAAGGCCAGGAAGGATGTAACCGCGAAACATTATCACCGCATTTGGCGAAAATATGTTGCGTGGTGTGAGGCCAAAGAGGCCCCTACAGAGGAATTTCAACTGGGTCGCTTCCTACATTTCCTGCAAACAGGACTGTCTATGGGCCTAAAATTAGGGTCCATTAAGGTTCAAATTTCGGCCCTGTCGATTTTCTTCCAAAAAGAACTGGCTTCAGTGCCTGAAGTCCAGACGTTTGTCAAAGGGGTACTGCATATACAGCCTCCTTTTGTGCCCCCGGTGGCTCCTTGGGATCTCAATGTGGTTTTGGGGTTCCTAAAATCACATTGGTTTGAACCACTCACCACTGTGGAATTAAAATATCTCACATGGAAGGTGGTAATGCTGTTAGCCCTGGCTTCAGCCAGGCGTGTCTCAGAATTGGCGGCTTTATCTTATAAAAGCCCTTACCTGATTTTTCACACGGATAGGGCAGAATTGAGGACTCGTCCTCAATTTCTCCCAAAGGTGGTTTCAGCGTTTCACGTGAACCAGCCTATTGTGGTGCCTGCGGCTACTAGGGACTTGGAGGACTCCAAGTTACTGGACGTAGTCAGGGCCCTGAAAATATATATTTCCAGGACGGCTGGAGTCAGGAAATCTGACTCGCTGTTTATCCTGTATGCACCCAACAAGCTGGGTGCTCCTGCTTCTAAGCAGACGATTGCTCGTTGGATTTGTAGTACAATTCAGCTTGCACATTCTGTGGCAGGCCTGCCACAGCCAAAATCTGTAAAAGCCCATTCCACAAGGAAGGTGGGCTCATCTTGGGCGGCTGCCCGAGGGGTCTCGGCTTTACAACTTTGCCGAGCAGCTACTTGGTCAGGGGCAAACACGTTTGCTAAATTCTACAAATTTGATACCCTGGCTGAGGAGGACCTGGAGTTCTCTCATTCGGTGCTGCAGAGTCATCCACACTCTCCCGCCCGTTTGGGAGCTTTGGTATAATCCCCATGGTCCTTACGGAGTCCCAGCATCCACTTAGGACGTTAGAGAAAATAAGAATTTACTTACCGATAATTCTATTTCTCATAGTCCGTAGTGGATGCTGGGCGCCCATCCCAAGTGCGGATTGTCTGCAATACTTGTATATAGTTATTGTTACAAAATTCGGGTTATTATTGTTGTGAGCCATCTTTTCAGAGGCTCCTTCGTTTATCATACTGTTAACTGGGTTCAGATCACAGGTTGTACGGTGTGATTGGTGTGGCTGGTATGAGTCTTACCCGGGATTCAATATCCTTCCTTATTATGTACGCTCGTCTGGGCACAGTATCCTAACTGAGGCTTGGAGGAGGGTCATAGGGGGAGGAGCCAGTGCACACCAGCTAGTTCAAGCTTTTACTTTTGTGCCCAGTCTCCTGCGGAGCCGCTATTCCCCATGGTCCTTACGGAGTCCCAGCATCCACTACGGACTATGAGAAATAGAATTATCGGTACGTAAATTCTTATTATTACTGGCATATAATTCCACACATTAAAAAATGGAGAACAAAAATGTGAGGGTAAAAAGGGAAATATCAAGATCCACTTCCACCTCGTGCTGAAGCTGCTGCCACTAGTCATGGCCGAGACGATGAAATGCCATCAACGTCGTCTGCCAAGGCCGATGCCCAATGTCATAGTAGAGAGCATGTAAAATCCAAAAAACAAAAGTTCAGTAAAATGACCTAAAAATCTAAATTAAAAGCGTCTGAGGAGAAGCGTAAACTTGCCAATATGCCATTTACGACACGAAGTATCAAGGAACGGCTGAGGCCCTGGCCTATGTTCATGGCTAGTGGTTCAGATTCACATGAGGATGGAAGCACTCATCCTCTCGCTAGAAAACTGCAGTGCCACTCCTAGATGGGCCAGGTGTTTGTGTCAGCCACTTGGGTCGCTTAGCTTAGTCACACAGCTACCTCATTGCACCTCTTTTTTTCTTTGCATCATGTGCTGTTTAGGGACTATTTTTTAAATCTGCCATCCTGTCTGACACTGCAGTGCCACTCCTAGATGGGCCAGGTGTTTGTGTCGGCCACTTGGGTCGCTTAGCTTAGTCACACAGCGACCTTGGTGCACCTCTTTTTTTCTTTGCATCATGTTCTGTTTGGGGACTATTTATTAAATCGGCCATCCTGTCTGACACTGCAGTGCCACTCCTAGATGGGCCAGGTGTTTGTGCCGGCCACTTGGGTCGCTTAGCTTAGCCATCCAGCGACCTTGGTGCACCTCTTTTTTTCTTTGCATCATGTGCTTTTTGGGGACTATTTTTTTAAGTTCCATCCTGTCTGACTGCAGTGCCACTTCTAGATTGGTCAGGTGTTTGTGCCGGCAACTTGGGTCGCTTAGCTTAGCCATCCAGCGACCTTGGTGCACCTCTTTTTTTCTTTGCATCATGTGCTGTTTGGGGACTATTTTTTTAAGTGCCATCCTGTCTGACACTGCAGTGCCACTCCTAGATGGGCCAGGTGTTTGTGCCGGCCACTTGGGTCGCTTAGCTTAGTCATCCAGCGACCTCGGTGCAAATTTTAGGACTAAAAATAATATTGTGAGGTGTGAGGTGTTCAGAATAGACTGGAAATAAGTGGAAATTATGGTTATTGAGGTTAATAATACTATGGGATCAAAATGACCCCCGAATTCTATGATTTCAGCTGTTTTTGAGTTTTTTTTGTAAAAAAACACCCAAATCCAAAACACACCCGAATCCGCCCAAAAAAATTCAGGGAGGTTTTGCCAAAACGCGTCCGAATCCAAAACACGGCCGCGGAACCGAATCCAAAACCAAAACACAAAACCCGAAAAATGTCCGGTGCACATCACTAGTTATAATGTGTCTAGTATCTATGTGTCTTATTCTCCTTGTGCTTGTGTCCTCTCCCTGCAGCGCTGGTACCATCCGGTTATAAACATCCGCCTCCTGTGGAACGCATAGCGCCGGGCTGCTATGGTAACCAGCATGATCTGTAACCCAGAAATGCGGCTCTGGTGTAATTCCGGCTGGCCACGGCGGGCGTGTGGGACGCGGCGGGAAGCGGGAACACTAGGTGCAGGTATATTATGTGGTAAGTGGTTCTTTGTGTCTTTGTCCTAGTATGTCTTGAAAAAGGGGTGTAATCCCCGAAACGTCGATATAAAGACCAGTTTCTGCATCTGTTCCAGCTACTCCTGAGTGCCATCATTTATCTGCTTTTTGGTGATGTATGCTATTCTTTTGGATTAAGGCACCGGGGCCACTTATTGATTATTGCTGAGTGCCGGCTGAATTGGAATATATATATATATATATATATATATATATATACTCACTATATATACCTATATATATCTATATAAATATATATATATATATATATATATATATATACAGTATATATATATATATATATATATATATAAAAACACAGTAGTATCTTTATCTCGCGCCAACCTAGAAGCGGCACCACGGGAGAGATCTTTGTTGGGAGACCTCAAAAGCATACAAGAATAAACACAAATTCCCAAGTGTGCTAAAGTGGAATGTAATTACACAGTTCTTCCAGCGTTATTTTCGTCGGAATGTAGACTGGAGGGTATTTAAATCTGGGGACCTGTAACAGACACCCCTCACCAAATAGTCACCCAAACAAGAGGCCAACAGGCCAATTAGTAAAAAGTTATTTTAATAACGTATACACAGTTCAAAGTATAAAATTGTGTCAATAAAATGCAACTAAAAGAGTACACAGCCAACACGTTTGTAAGGTGGAATCTAGATATCCCCTCACCTTTTGCAAGGTGCGAGCTCGACAGGGAGTATCTTTACAGACTAGGTTGTGATTCTCTGACTGACAAACGCAACGCGTTTCGTCTTATCAACTTCATCAGGGGTAACTTGTTTGGGGGGGAAATAAAAATAGTGGACTATTTGAGAAAAACTGCTACTTTAAATTGGGAAAATTATATGTATGTGGTATGTAAACAGTGCCTACCGAATATAGGAAAAGGCTAATTTGCTCATGATTAATTAATATAAAGGATCATAACCTCTAATGTACGATTATTCAGAATCTCCTATATCTGGACTTAGTGGATGAAGCTCTTATATCAGGGCTCCTGGTTAGAGCTTAAGAGGTATTCCTTCTTAAATGTGTAATCGGTTGGATAATGGTGTTTTGTATAAACTACCTTAAAACTAATTGGGCGTAAATCCTTACAGGGTCGCCTAGGAATACTATTGGTTATAATCTCTTAGGAGTGCTGACAACCATATGTCGGCATTTTTGCAAACTACCTAAAGTGTGGTGTCCAATTTTAAATTCAAGACTATTTCTGATTCGGATGTTGACCAACGTACAACGAAATTCAAGAATTATATAGCTGGTTTAACAATCTCAAAAGTATAAGTGGTGTGGCTTCTTCAATAGGTCTCACAGAATAGATCCTGGGAGAGATTTAGCTGCATGTGGAAATCACAGATGTGATGCATGTGATGATTTCCACATGCAGCCAAATCTCTCCCAGGATCTATTCTGTGAGACCTATTGAGGAAGCCACACCACTTATACTTTTGAGATTGTTAAACCAGCTATATAATTCTTGAATTTCGTTGTACGTTGGTCAACATCCGAATCAGAAATATTCTTGAATTTAAAATTGGACACCACACTTTAGGTAGTTTGCAAAAATGCCGACATATGGTTGTCAGCACTCCTAAGAGATTATAACCAATAGTATTCCTAGGCGACCCTGTAAGGATTTACGCCCAATTAGTTTTAAGGTAGTTTATACAAAACACCATTATCCAACCGATTACACATTTAAGAAGGAATACCTCTTAAGCTCTAATCAGGTGCCCTAATAAGAGCTTCATCCACTAAGTCCAGATATAGGAGATTCTGAATAATCGTACATTAGAGGTTATGATCCTTTATATTAATTAATCATGAGCAAATTAGCCTTTTCCTATATTCGGTAGGTACTGTTTACATACCACATACATATAATTTTCCCAATTTAAAGTAGCAGTTTTTCTCAAATAGTCCACTATTTTTATTTCCCCCCCAAACAAGTTACCCCTGATAAGACGAAACGCGTTGCGTTTGTCAGTCAGAGAATCACAACCTAGTCTGTAAAGATACTCCCTGTCGAGCTCGCACCTTGCAAAAGGTGAGGGGATATCTAGATTCCACCTTACAAACGTGTTGGCTGTGTACTCTTTTAGTTGCATTTTATTGACACAATTTTATACTTTGAACTGTGTATACGTTATTAAAATAACTTTTTACTAATTGTCCTGTTGGCCTCTTGTTTGGGTGACTATTTGGTGAGGGGTGTCTGTTACAGGTCGCCAGATTTAAATACCCTCCAGTCTACATTCCGACAAAAATAACGCTGGAAGAACTGTGCAATTACATTCCACTTTAGCGCACTTGGGAATTTGTGTTTATTCATATATATATATATATATATATATATATATATATATATATTACTATTTTTTTTAATATGCTTGCACAATTTTGTGTTTCTTTTCTGTCTCCTACCTGTACCATGACACCACATGAAAATGATGTTGTCTTTTGGAGAACACTTTGGAAGAGAGAAATTTTTCTTTTCTCTATAAATAGCATAACAGATAATTTTCCATTGAGACCTTTGGAGGCTTCATCGCTAAAGCTGGGTGCATACTATATGATTATGTTGCAATCCACGAAAGATCGCAACTAGAGTTGGCGGCTGCCATTTTGGGAGGGACATATACACGGAGCTCAGAGGGAGGACACAGGCAATGGCACAGAAGTACCAGGAAGTGAAGGTGGAGGCTGCGGGGATAGCAGCGTAGGGAGCAGGCCTGGCTAGCAGTACTGCAGCATGAAACAACCCTGAAAACGAGCAGGACCAGGTACAGTGTACATTGTGATTATTGCTAAGTGAGGTATGGTGCAAGGAGCATTAATGTGTGGGGCAAACTTTGGTGCAAGGGGCATTCTTGTGTTGTGCATAATAAGGGACAATACTGTGTGGGGCATACTTTGGTACAAGGGGCACTATTGTGAGGGGCATAACAAAGGGCATTACTTTGTTGCAAGGGGCATTACTGTGTAGGGCATAATATGGTGCTAGGGGCATTATTGTGTGAAGCATAATAAGGTGCAAGGGGCATTACAGTGTGGCTTAGTATGGTTCAAGGGGCATTACAGTGTGGGGCATAGTATGGTGCTAGTGGCATTACTGTTTAGGGCATAATATGGTTAATGTAGTATTTTCCTTCAAGACTCCACCAATGTTAGCAAGACCATGCCCACTTTAGCAAGACCACACCCCTTTTTCTGAATGGGGGGGGGGGTTTGCACTGGGCCCCAAATTGGCTAGAAACAGCACTGATATATACTTGTACCTGTTATACTGGGATAGCTGGGGTCCCAATCTTTTTTATTCTCAGACCATCATTTTTAAGTTAGAGCAACGTATGGGCTTAATAAATTATTAAATATGTCTCCTCCTCTACCTTAATCAATAACCTAAAAGTTTGATGATTGCCAAAGAAAGTATTGGTTCCCAGGACTTCAGGTGCCGTGGCCATGCCCTATTGTAAACATCTAGTTCTATGGCACGACTGCAGGAAGCATGGCCATGACAAATTGGGGGCAGGGCTGTACCTACATGGCACACCAAGACCCTCATGCAGGTATAGGCTCAAGTAATTTGTACTCACCGCCCTGTGGTTCCTTAAAACCAAGGTGCTCACACTCCCTTACCTGTGATAATTTATCACCATTTGTACTGTAAGGAAAAAGTTGAGTTGCTTCTTTTGAGATATATGTACATCATAAACATCAATGTGTCACAGGATTGGATTAAAGTGGCTAGGTGCATACAGAGTCTGCAATCATGCTGTTTGTTATCAGAATGGTATATACTTACAGACGGAATCAGTCTGTTATGTGACACCTAATACCTTCAACTTGATGAGTTATATTTTCCAATAGAAAAATGAGGGGTCAACGGCATGCCTGATAGGGGGTCTTTTCCATCCTTGGGACAGGGAATATTTATACAGGCTGTGGCACCTGATGCCTTAACACTCAGGCCTATCCAGCAGTGAAGCACCACTCATTATAAGTCACTCCAGTGTATTAAGTAAATATTTTAATTCAGCCATGTCAGTGTTTATTATAGAATGGCTTGCTCCCAAATCTTGCCTAATGCTTGGTTGAAAAGTCAGTTTACAACATCCTTTACAGTGAATGAAGGAATGAATAAACACAATCCTTTTGTTACTCAGGTTCCCTTGTGCTGTTTTTATTCTGTAAACCTTTGGAAACACATGCTTGTAATAGATGACACAATGCAGAGCATAGACTTTTTTCTTCCTCCTAAAGACTGCTGTGGCTGCACCTGGGTAGTACACAGATGACAAGTACAGGTTTTGCTTCATGTAGCCCGTCTGATCATATCTTTAAGAACAAACACATGCTTAATCCCAATTTACGTGACACATACCGTATAGGAGAATGACATGTACATATTGCAGCGCATCTCTGTACATAATGTATATTATTTTGGATATGCACAATCTGGGCCTGATGCTGATTTGGAATTAAACCACAATAAGCAAGTAACTTTGCACTGGGCAAATCCATGTTGCACTGTAGGTGATGCAGATGTAACATGTGCAGAAAGATTAGATTTGGGTCGAGCATGTCCAAACTGAAATATAAATTGCAGTATAAAAATAAAGCCAACATTTGTGGGCTACATGCACACATTTGCATACTGCCTCTCCTGCCAACTGATTACTTCTTCCCATTCCTGCCTCCAAAATTATGCACGTGCTGCTCACTATCTCTGGAATTCTCTACCTCTCCCCCTCACACTCTCCACCTCTCTACAAAACTTTAAACGGGCTTTGAAGATCCACTTCTTCATCCAACCCAGCCATCTCTCATCCTAACCCTCTGTTCAGTGGCGGATTCAGGGGGAGGGCACCAAGGCACGTGCCCCCCCTGTTGTTTAGGATCTTTTTATTTTTCTCCTTTTTGTTTAATAATAGCTGCACGGTCGCCACCAAGCTGCTGCTCGTGGCATTCATTCCCCCATGCAGTAGAGTCAGGTCAGCCAAGCTCCGCCTTCGCCTCCAGCTTTGCGTTAACTGCATGAAGTGTCGGGCTGCGGCCAGGCCGGGAGCAGGTTGCCGTGCCTTCTGCTCCCTGCGGGCCATTTCGATTTTTCTGACCCCGAGCCGCCCACGCAGCAGCATGACCACGTACATGTCTGGCTCAGCTGCGGGAGGCGGCAGGCAGAAAGAAAGCTCCCTGAATCCACGGTCACTCAGCGCTAGCTCCGCCCCCCTGAGTTTCTCTCCTGCACATGCTGAATCATGACAGGAAAGGCTGCCGAATGCCAGGGAATACACAAGCTAGGAGAGAAGGTATTTCTCATGCTGGGGGGAGTGGGGAAGAGTGTGATGTCTTTATTGAAGAGGTGTGCGGGGGGGGGGGGAGTGCTGTGTGATGACTAATGAAGTGTGTGTGCGTGTGGGGGGGGGGGGGTTGCTGTCAGGTGACTATGGAAAAGGGAGGGGTATTGCTGTTCCACTGTTACCCACCACATCTTCCCTGCATACACTTACCCTGTCACCCACCACATCTGCCCCACAGACGCACGCCCTGTCATCCGCCACATCTGCCCCACAGCCGCTCACCCTGTCATCCACCACATCTGCCCCACAGCCGCTCGCCTGTCACCCGCCACATCTGCCCCACAGACGCAAAGCCCTGTCACCCACCACATCTGCCCCACAGATGCACGCCCTGTCACCCACCACATCTGTCCCTGCAGACTCTCTCACCCTGTCATCCACTGCACCTTGCTGTGTAGACTCTCATCCTGTCACTCACCGCACCTGTCCCTGCAGACGCTCTCACCCTGTCCCCCTTTACATCTGCTCCACATACACTTAAACTGTCACCAACCACATCTGCCCCGCATACGCTCACCCTGTCACCCACCACATGTGCCCCACATACACTCACCCTGTCTCCCACCGCACCTGTCCCTGCAGACTCTCTCACCCTGTCACCCACCACATCTGCCCTGCATACGCTCATCCTGACACCCACCACGTGCCCCACATACACTCACCTTGTCTCCCACCGCACCTGTCCCTGCAGACTCTCTCACCCTGTCACCCACCACATCTGCCCTGCATACGCTCACCCTGTCACCCACCACATCTGTCCCTGCAGACTCTCTAACCCTGTCACCCACACCTGGCCCTGTAGACTCTCATCCTGTCACTCACCGCATCTGTCCCTGCAGACTCTTCCACCATGTCACCCACCGCACCTGTCCCTGCAGACTCTCTCGCCCTGTCACCCACCGCATCTGTCCCAGCAGACTCTCTCACTCTGTCACCCACCACACCTGTCACTGCAGACTCTATCATCCTGTTACCCATCACATCTGCCCCCAGCAGGCTGTCTCACCCGATTAATGTTTCATTTTTTCCTGTGGGGTACAATGTGTTTGGGTTTTTAACTGTGGGGTACAATGTGTGGTGTTTTTTTTCTTGTAGGCCAATGTGTGTGTTTTTATTTCTTTCCATGGTCACCAATGTGTTTGGGGTTTTTTTCTGCCAGGGACCCCAGTGTGATTAAAACCATGGGCATGGCTCGTTGGTATAGAATTTTCTGTGAGGGCCGTGCCCCTAGTTATGAGCCCATTTCATCAGGAGCTCATGCCCCAAAAAAACCATGCACTTTCCCCTATTGTGCCCCCCCTGTCATTTTATTCTGGATCCGCCCCTGCCTCTGTTCCATGCAGTGACGTGCGGTGAGGTCAGTGGCTGGATGTCTTAAGGGCCCTACACACATGCCGATTTGTGTTAAAGATATGAACGATCTCGTTCATAAATGAATGAGAACTCGTTCATATCTTTCAGTGTGGAGGCTCCAGCGATGAACGATGCGCGGCCCCGCGCTCGTTCATCGCTGGTCCCCCATCGGCTGTGCATGCAGGCCAATATGGACGATCTCGTCCATATTTGCCTGCACTTCAATGGAGCCACGTGACGGGGGGAGTGAAGAAACTTCACTCCCCCCGTCACTGCCCCCCCCGCCGACGGGTCGCCCGTCGGCCATGTCCGCCGTCGGGCAGCTCGGCGGCGGATTGGCCAATGTGTAGGGCCCTTTACAGCTAACCCCCCCTCCCCCCATATGGAACAAATAAATAAATTGTGGTTCCCTATACTTAACCAAAACCAGCACCATGCTGAACCAGCCGGAGGGGGGGTAATTCCATAGCAGGGGGGACACTCAGTGTGGGTCTTGAATTCCCCCGGAAAGTGGGTACCTCAGAAAAAATACATGGAGTCCCCCCTCCGGAGCAACAACCAGCATGGTGGCCGTGGGTGCGGGGTTCATGACATCCTAATATTGGGGGTAATTCTGAGTTGATCGTAGCTTCAAGTTTGTTAGCAATTGGGCAAAACCATGTGCACTGCAGGGGGAGGCAGATATAACGTGCAGAGAGATAGATTTGGGTGGGGTGTGTTCAATCTGCAATCTAAATTGCAGTGTGAAAATAAAGCAGCCAGTATTTACCCTGCACAGAAACAAAATAACCCACCCAAATCTAACTCTTTCTGCAAATGTTATATCTGCCCCCCCTGCAGTGCACATGGTTTTGCCCAACTGCTAAAAAATTTCCTGCTGCGATCAACTTGATTGTTCTTTACAGGCGGCCTACAGGTCCCAGCAAGCCTGCCCCAGCATGCCGGCACTTGGAGAACCACAAGTGCCTGCATGCCTGGACATTCAGGGCCCACTGGCACCTGTAGTACTCCTATAAAGAAAATATTAAAATATTAAAATAAATACAAGACACATTTTGTGTAAAAATTTTTTATTATACAGGATCTTCACCTGGGGGTCGGCAGCCTTTGGGCAGCTCTCTTCCATGGCCGCCGCCTCCCCAGGACTTCTGGAGTCTTCTGACTTCACCTGGGGGGCTGCTGCCTCCCCAGGGCTTCCGCGTCTTCATCTGGGGGGCGGCGGCCTTTGGGCAGCTCTTTTCCATGTCTGACGCCTTCCCTGGGCTTTCCGGCATCTTCTGTTTTCGGGAGCTCTTGCACGCTCCCTCCCAGCTAGCGGACTTGCAGCCGCTGCCTTGCGCTGGCTTCTATGAGCCAGCCCCGAGGGGCAGAGCGATGATGCGGCGAGCCGTAATTGGAGCCGTGAAGTTGCCAATGGCAACCAATCATTTGCTTCGTACAATTGTATAGTATGCAAATTATAAATGTTACTTCAGTGCTGATTGGTTGTCATGGGCAACTTCTCCACTGGCTCATTTCACCACACTTTTCACTGCTTTATGAATACTGACCCTGTTACCTGAATAACATAGTACTATTGATCTTCGTTGAATGGAACTGCATGGATTGGATGCTGCAGCAGACAGTATTCTGTGGTGTAATCTGACTCCAGCTGTATACAGTATAACAGGGGGTTTGTACTTTAATTGCTATAAGCTTATATTAAAGAGGGCTTGTCTAAAAATGGGCAGCACCTCTCCCATAAGTCTTTTCTGCCACAGACTGCATTGCACAGTGTGGCTACCTCAGAAGATGTGTGCTTTGTCACAATCATAAAGTCTATAATGCTACAGAACATTCATCTACAGTGCCATATACGTACATACCATATGATTACTCCTAGTGTTCAGAGACTAGATGGCACTATATATCTGAGACATGTTGTTTGGTTTTATGCTTGAGGAACTGTACATATGAGACCTTGGGGGCAGAGGCGTAACTAGGGATATCGGAGCCTAGGGCAAGATGAAGAGTGGCGCCCCCCCCCCCAAAAAAAAAAAAGCCGAAGGCATGGCCACTGAAAATGGGGCGTGCCAAGTGCCAACATGACTATCACCTAAACCTTGTGTCGCCTCTCAGCACACTATCACCTACCCTTTGTGTCGTCTCTCAGCACACCTTCATTCAATTTTTGCACAGTACGCACGCAGAGTCCCCTTTTTACACAGTGCCAGATACACAATTGCCCCACAGTGCCAGATACACAGTGCCCCACAGTGCCAGATACACAGTGCCCCACAGTGTCAGATCCACAGTGCCAGACACATCGCCCCACAGTGCCAGATACATATTGCCCCACAGTGCCAGATACAATGCCCCACAGTGCCAGTTACAATGCCCCACAGTGCCAGATACATGCCCCACAGTGCCAGTTACAAGAATCCCCCCCCCCCGTGCTTACCTCAGTCGGGATCCCGTCGTCGGGCTGTCAGTCACAGCTGCCCTCTGCTATGTGAGGGGAGGAGAGCGCAGCGCCTCTCCTGCCCCTCAACGTTCCAGGTCTCCGGCGGCGGTTATCCCTCAACGCTCCAGGTCTCCGGTTATCTTACATGTGGCGCTGGTTCGTTAGCCAATCAGAGCTCGTGGCCAATCAGGAGCCGGTCTGCAAGCTCTGATTGGCTAACACCACCGGAGACCGGACAGACACGCAGCGCTGCTGACAGCGCTGCTGACAGCGCTGCAGCGGCAGTGAGCACATTGAGGGGCAGGAGAAACGCTGCGCTCTCCTCCCCTCACATTGCAGCGTGACGGGGCGGGTGGGCATGATGCCCTGGCCGCCAGCGGCGCCCCCCTCTGCTGGGCCTGCCAAGGCGCCCAGGGCACGTGCCCCACTCGCCCTGCCTTAGTTACGCCTCTGGTTCGGGGTCATTCCGAGTTGATCACTTGCTAGCAGTTTTTAGCAGCTGTGCAAACGCATTGTCGCTGCCCACCAGGGCGTGTATTTTCGCTTTGCAGAAGTGCGAACGCCTGTGCAGCAGAGCGCCTGCAAAAACATTTTGTGCAGAACAAGACCAGCCCTGGGCTTACTCTTAGTGTGTGTTGATTCTAACGTTGGTGGGATGGCTTTTGACATTAACACACCCGCCCAGCGTTCGCCCAGCCACGCCTGCGTTTTCCCTGGCACACCTGCGTTTTTCCAAACACTCCCAGAAAACGGTCAGTTGACACCCAGAAACGCCCCTTCCTGTCAATCTACTTGCGTTGTGCCTTGGGACTGAAAGCTTTGCTAGAACCTGTGCAAAACCACAAAGGACTTTGTACCCGTACATCGCGCGTGCGCATTGCGGTGCATACGCATGCACAGAAATGGCGATTTTTTTAGCCCGATCGCTGCACTGCAAACTACGGCAGCTAGCGATCGACTGGGAATGACCCCCGTTGGCAGTTGCTTTGCATTCAGCTTTTGGTCATTTTTCAGCAACTGAAATTTGAGGCTGTAAATCTCCTCCAGCAAGATGAGCATTGGCTGTAATTTAAGAACAAGGGATTAGAAACACTTGGCCCACCCAGCCTGCCCTGTTTCTACCTGCTGAAAAGTCTCAGTGCTTGTCTGATCATAGATTACTCACTTCATTTACCATCAGACTGGCCTGCTCTAAACAGTATTACATTTCACTCTGTAGTCAATACTACACTCTCCAGCAACTTCGTTCTAACTGCAAGGCTTCTCTGCTTCCCTGTGCTGTCCACTAGGGGGTCCAAGATATGTTTGATAGTCATACCTGCTATGCCTTTTGATCCCTTGCTTTAATGAAAGGGAAAACTTGCTGTAGTCTCTGGTAACCAAAATTGTAGGTACTTTATACAGCCAAGAATATTAGGAAATAATAAAGATCCCATAAAAAGTACATATACAAAAGAGGTACTTCCTAAACCTCACTGTACTGTATATCCTCATGGCTACAATCCTGGAATGTAGATGCAAAACAATGAGTGAAAGGAAAGGGACATAGGGTTTTATTTAAATTTAAAGTGGCACTTTCACATTCAGTGGAAAGCATGCCAGGCTTTACACTGCATGTGAGTGCCGTGCCGTCATCAATTTTCAGCTCCACTTTGTAAATGCATTTCATAGTGTACATTGCATACAATACATCATTTCTAATAATGAATTGCTAGAAAAAGCACTCATCCTTTTTCCTTAGTAGTGGAGCCTTAAAAAATTAATTATCTGTATATCATTGTCCACCTGTGGTTGCTTAGCAACAAAGGGCCTAATTCAGACCTGATCGCAGCAGCAAAATATTTGTGTAATGGGCAAAACAATGTACACTGCAGGTGGGGCAGATGCAACATGTGCAGAGAGAGTTAGATTTGGGTCGGTTATTTTGTTTCTGTGCACGGTAAATACTGGCTTCTTTTTACACTGCAATTTATTTCAGTTTAAAGTTAAACACCCCACCCAAATCTAACGCTCTCTGCACATGTTATATCTGCTCCATCTGCAGTACACATGGGGGGTCATTCCGAGTTGTTCGCTCGCAAGTGAATTTTAGCAGATTTGCTCATGCTAAGCCGCCGCCTACTGGGAGTGAATCTTAGCATCTTAAAATTGCGAACGATGTATTTGCAATATTGCGATTACACACCTCGTAGCAGTTTCTGAGTAGCTCCAGACTTACTCGGCATCTGCGATCATTTCACTGCTTGTCGTTCCTGGTTTGACGTCACAAACACACCCAGCGTTCGCCCAGACACTCCCCCGTTTCTCCAGCCACTCCTGCGTTTTTTCCGGAAACGGTAGCGTTTTTTCCCACACGCCCATAAAACGGCCTGTTTCCGCCCAGTAACACCCATTTCCTGTCAATCACATTACGATCGCCAGACCGATGAAAAAGCCGTGAGTAAAATTCCTAACTGCATAGCAAATTTACTTGGCGCAGTCGCAGTGCGGACATTGCGCATGCGCATTAAGCGGAAAATCGCTGCGATGCGAAGATTTTTACCGAGCGAACAACTCGGAATGAGGGCCATGGTTTTGCCCATTAGAGAAAAATGTTGCTGCTGCAATCAGCTCTGAATTAGGCCCAAAGAGTACAGCCAAATCCATTTTACATAGTGTACAGTAAAACTGTGTACAATGTGAATGATATTCCTACAGCATCAACTCAAATTCTACTCACCCTTTGAAGGATGTTAATGCTCTTTGTACAATCATATATAAATACTACCGATGTCAGTCGGTAGTTTATGATTTAGATTTGATGTTAAGTGTATTAACACATTAAAGTCCAGACATTTATAACTTTAAGAACAAACCATAATAGTATAATATTTTATTCTGATACACATTCTATAGGTTTAAGAAGTATTTTACTTATTTTAAAAATGTGCATATGACATCACAGTTTTGTAGAGTACATATGGGCTTATCATATGCTTAACGTCTGCTACCTGAAATATCTCTGAACTGTGAAATGTCATCTGTATATCATTTTAGGTGATTCAGAATATGGGAATCATCTCTGGTTACATATGCCTCTGTTACCTCAAGTAAAATGAAGCACTAGCAGCTTAATAGAAAGTTCATTTGGATCTTTGTAAACAATTGCGGATCTGCTTTTGAAACAGGGAATACCCAAAACGCATGAAGCGGTGGCTGGACTCCTGCATGCTGTGACTAAGGGGTCTATTTACTAAGCCTTGGAAGGTGATAAAGTACCAGCCAATCAGCTCCTAACTGTCATTTTTCAAACACAGCCTGCAGCATGGCAGTTAGGAGCCGATTGGTGACTTTATCTCCTACTTGCCTACTATTGAAAGAGCATTTCAGGGAGATTATGAAAGAGGCGTGTCATGAAAATGACTTACATGATCGTAAATTAACCCCAAAATTAGTATACTGTATGTATACACAATCAATGCAAGGAAATGATGCCATTTGAATGTACAGAATATATCTCATTTATTCCCCCCCCCCCCCCTTCTCCCAAAAATGTAACAGCTATATAATTGGGCTAAAGTACAACTCAGGGAGTCTCCTGCAGAATGAGGGAGATTAGGCAACTGTGCTTTATCTCCATCCAAGGCTTAATAAATAGACTCCTAAGAGAATTACCATCTGCTATCTCCCAGGGAGGGTAAGTTGAGAGTCCAGCACTCTGCTGTGCCGCCTTTTGTGATCATTGGTGGAAGAAGTTTGCCACAGGAGATGCTTTGAAGGCACTATTGCCATATATGCTTATTTGTATTGTTTATATGTGAGTGCATATTATGAAAATAAATTATCCTTTTATGTCAAGGATTTCTGCACTACTGGTCTCTCTGTTCTGTGTTATCCACCTGACCACATTAATTTCGAGTGGGATGTTCAGGTTCACGCGTTTTTAGGTCCTTCATTGTTAAAAGGAGGTGGTGGAGAGTCTACATTTAATCTGTATTTCATTGATGAGAACTGTGGCCATACATGTTAATCCTGAGAAGCGCCAATCTGGAGACATATACTGTACCTTACCTTACTAAAGACTGACTTGTGGAAGAAAAGGTGAAGTTTTCGCTATGTTTACACTGGCTGATTTTTAGGACTCATTGCGCACTTTTATCAATATTTTGTTGCTTTATATTGTGTACCCAGCCTTAAGGTGGGTACACACTTAGCGATAAATTAAATGCTGTTGCTCATTTTGACCCTTCCTAAACTACGTTGTTTACTTTATCGCCAACTGTGTATGCCGCCGAGCAATGTGCGGCCATGCTGGTTGTTAACGACCCTCGCTGTCGGCCGTGCATACAGCTTAATTTGGATTGTCGTCCAAAAACTGCATACACGGCCCGGCCGCGGAGTGAAGATGCTGCGCGGTATCGTTTGCATATCGCTCAGTGTGTATGCACTGCCCCGACTGCCCTTGCAGGGAAGGGAACACATTAGGCAAAGTCGCTCATAGAGCACATAGCCGTCATACGTCGCTCATAGAGCACATAGCCTTCATACGTCGCTCATAGAGCACATAGCCTTCATACGTCGCTCATAGAGCACATAGCCTTCATACATCGTTCATAGAGCACATAGCCTTCATACGTCGCTCATAGAGCACATAGCCTTCATACGTCGCTCATAGAGCACATAGCCTTCATACGTCGCTCATAGAGCACATAGCCTTCATACGTCGCTCATAGAGCACATAGCCTTCATACATCGCTCATAGAGCACATAGCCTTCATACATCGCTCATAGAGCACATAGCCTTCATACGTCGCTCATAGAGCACATAGCCTTCATACGTCGCTCATAGAGCACATAGCACGATATCGCTTAGTAACGTCACGCCGTTGCCAGGCTGTGCATGCAGTTTTTGGACGACAGTCCAAATTGAGCTGCATGCACGGCCGACAGTGAGGGTCGTTAACAACGTCCCCCCTTAGTTGGATAGAGCTTTACTGGATCTGCCTTTCCATCACATGGTTGTTTTGGGTTGGGAACTGGGTGGCAACAATGCAATCACATGGAGCATTTCTGCATTGGGGATTTGTAAATATACTGAACAAAATGTAGCTTCTTTTTAAGTTTACTGGTTGTCCAGTTGGTGTAATTAAAAAAAACACAAATTAGTTTCTTTTATCCATTTTCAGCATGACAATATAGCAGATTCAGGGGGATATGTTATAAGCAGTGATAAAAGTGGAGAAGCGAGCCAGTGGAGAAGTTGCCCAAGGCAACCAGTCAGCTACTCTGTGTACTTTTGTAGTATGCAAACTATAAATGTTACGTCAATGCTGATTGGTTGCCATGGGCAACTTCTCCACCAGCTCACTTCTCCACTTTTATCACTGCTTAGTACATCTCCCCCTAAGAATCTATCAGGATATATAACAAGTTGCTCTGGTATCAGTGTACACATACGATACAGCAGTGATGTCAGCGTGGTAATTAACTTCAATGCAGAGCTGATTTCTTCTCGTTCAACTGTATCCATCCACTGGGAGTTTTACATCTTAATCCTGGCTCCCTGTCCTCGCTACTTCTCACATCTGCTTCTACTTATCCCCTTAAACTGAAACACAATCCGCTGTTAAGAAAAAAAAAAGTTCTGCTCCCGACATTGAGAATCAGTGTTAGGTCACCATCCTGACATTGTCACCACTGCCATATCCAGCTAATGATTTTAAAGCAATTACATCTGGTAATCAGATAAGGGATCCACTGTAGATTTAGGTATAACATTCTCATTCATGAATGCGTTGTAAAAGAAAAATTTAGTGAAAAAATGTTTCCTTGGCTTTATATGGATATTTGCCCAAATCAATACCACAGTAAACATATCAGATTTTATTTTATTATTTATAAATGTTGACATGTGTAAAAGATGCAAGACCGAGGGGGTGCACTAACTATGCCTCATTGGCATTAGAATAAATTACTTGTAGGTTACCTGGAGAGCTGCCCAGGTTCCTGCACATGCTCCGCACGCCCCCTCTGTTATATCATGATGTCACATGTGCTAAGGGCAGAGGTGGGGGGCCAGGTCACAATGCAGGTCTGCCCTGTTACAGCCCTGGTGAGAAGACCCCCAAAAATGGGGCTTCCAGTTAAAGTTACATATGTAGGATCATTTTGAAAAGGAGTAATCTTCAGATCAATAAATAAAGTCATATGGCTTACTTATACATGTGCATCACTGTACATAGGCCTGTAGGTCTATAAGTAGTACAGAACCTTACTGAAAATGTGCATATGTGCAATAGTGTACAGTATGTGTCCATATATGTACATGTTGTACCAAACGCAGTGCCAATATGGACGCATATGAGACACACGGTGCATGCGGCCTGATTCTCTGTGTATAAAGATGCAGAACAGATTTGGACACACAGTTTGAGATTTTCAGTGAGCTTACTTGGGAGGTAACAGAGGGATGGCTAACAGACACATGCTAATGTTGCATCCTATGGGAGTATTGCAGGCATGTCACTAAAAAGTAGTGATGAGCGGGTTCGGTTTCTCGGAAACCGAACCCCCCCGAACTTCACTCTTTTTTACACGGGTCCGAGCAGACTCGGATCCTCCCGCCTTGCTCGGCTAACCCGAGCGCGCCCGAACGTCATCATCCCGCTGTCGGATTCTCGCGAGATTCGGATTCTATATAAGCAGCTGCGCGTCGCCGCCATTTTCACACATGCATTGAGATTGATAGGGAGAGGACGTGGCTGGAGTCCTCTCCGTTTAGTTATAGAGCCTTAGAGTTAGTTGATCTGATTGATTGCTACTGCTTAGCTTATTGTGGGGAGGATTGGGGAGCAGCTGTTAGGACAGGAGGAGTACAGTGCAGAGTTTTGCTAGTTTTTTTTTATCCGTTCTCTGCCTGAAAAAAACGCTCCATACCATATCTGTGCTCAGCCTCAGTGTGCTGCATGATATATCTGACTGTGCTGAGTGCTCACACTGCTTAATTGTGGGGGAGACTGGGGAGCAGCTATAGCAGGAGTACAGTGCAGAGTTTTGCTGACAGTGACCACCAGTATACGTTTGTCTGCCTGAAAAACACTCCTGTGGTGTCTTTTTTCTTTATACTATAAACGCAGTCTGCTGACAGTGTCCACCAGGTCCATTATACTGTGTAGCAGTACGGTAGGCCACTGCTGTACCTACCTCTGTGTCGTCACTCGTCGTCATACATAAAGTATACTAGTAGTATATCCATCCATCTACATTGTATACCTGTGGTGTCTTTTTTTCTTTATACTATAAACGCAGTCTGCTGACAGTGTCCACCAGGTCCATTATACTGTATATAGCAGTACGGTAGGCCACTGCTGTACCTACCTCTGTGTCGTCACTCGTCGTCATACATAAAGTATACTAGTAGTATATCCATCCATCTACATTGTATACCTGTGGTGTTTTTTTTTCTTTATACTATAAACGCAGTCTGCTGACAGTGTCCACCAGGTCCATTATACTGTATATAGCAGTACGGTAGGCCACTGCTGTACCTACCTCTGTGTCGTCACTCGTCGTCATACATAAAGTATACTAGTAGTATATCCATCCATCTACATTGTATACCTGTGGTGTCTTTTTTTCTTTATACTATAAACGCAGTCTGCTGACAGTGTCCACCAGGTCCATTATACTGTATATAGCAGTACGGTAGGCCACTGCTGTACCTACCTCTGTGTCGTCACTCGTCGTCATACATAAAGTATACTAGTAGTATATCCATCCATCTACATTGTATACCTGTGGTGTCTTTTTTTCTTTATACTATAAACGCAGTCTGCTGACAGTGTCCACCAGGTCCATTATACTGTATATAGCAGTACGGTAGGCCACTGCTGTACCTACCTCTGTGTCGTCACTCGTCGTCATACATAAAGTATACTAGTAGTATATCCATCCATCTACATTGTATACCTGTGGTGTCTTTTTTTCTTTATACTATAAACGCAGTCTGCTGACAGTGTCCACCAGGTCCATTATACTGTATATAGCAGTACGGTAGGCCACTGCTGTACCTACCTCTGTGTCGTCACTCGTCGTCATACATAAAGTATACTAGTAGTATATCCATCCATCTACATTGTATACCTGTGGTGTCTTTTTTTCTTTATACTATAAACGCAGTCTGCTGACAGTGTCCACCAGGTCCATTATACTGTATATAGCAGTACGGTAGGCCACTGCTGTACCTACCTCTGTGTCGTCACTCGTCATCATACATAAAGTATACTAGTAGTATATCCATCCATCTACATTGTATACCTGTGGTGTCTTTTTTTCTTTATACTATAAACGCAGTCTGCTGACAGTGTCCACCAGGTCCATTATACTGTATATAGCAGAACGGTAGGCCACTGCTGTACCTACCTCTGTGTCGTCACTCGTCATCATACATAAAGTATACTAGTAGTATATCCATCCATCTACATTGTATACCTGTGGTGTCTTTTTTTCTTTATACTATAAACGCAGTCTGCAGACAGTGTCCACCAGGTCCATTATACTGTATATAGCAGTACGGTAGGCCACTGCTGTACCTACCTCTGTGTCGTCACTCGTCGTCATACATAAAGTATACTAGTAGTATATCCATCCATCTACATTGTATACCTGTGGTGTCTTTTTTTCTTTATACTATAAACGCAGTCTGCTGACAGTGTCCACCAGGTCCATTATACTGTATATAGCAGTACGGTAGGCCACTGCTGTACCTACCTCTGTGTCGTCACTCGTCATCATACATAAAGTATACTAGTAGAATATCCATCCATCTACATTGTATACCTGTGGTGTCTTTTTTTCTTTATACTATAAACGCAGTCTGCTGACAGTGTCCACCAGGTCCATTATACTGTATATAGCAGTACGGTAGGCCACTGCTGTACCTACCTCTGTGTCGTCACTCGTCATCATACATAAAGTATACTAGTAGAATATCCATCCATCTACATTGTATACCTGTGGTGTCTTTTTTTCTTTATACTATAAACGCAGTCTGCTGACAGTGTCCACCAGGTCCATTATACTGTATATAGCAGTACGGTAGGCCACTTCTGTACCTACCTCTGTGTCATCACTCGTCGTCATACATAAAGTATACTAGTAGTATATCCATCCATCTACATTGTATACCTGTGGTGTCTTTTTTTCTTTATACTATAAACGCAGTCTGCTGACAGTGTCCACCAGGTCCATTATACTGTATATAGCAGTACGGTAGGCCACTGGTGTACCTACCTCTGTGTCGTCACTCGTCGTCATACATAAAGTATACTAGTAGTATATCCATCCATCTACATTGTATACCTGTGGTGTCTTTTAGTTGTGCGCATTAAAATATGGAGAACAAAAATGTGGAGGTTAAAAAAATAGGGAAAGATCAAGATCCACTTCCACCTCGTGCTGAAGCTGCTGCCACTAGTCATGGCCGAGACGATGAAATGCCATCAACGTCGTCTGCCAAGGCCGATGCCCAATGTCATAGTACAGAGCATGTAAAATTCAAAACACAAAAGATCAGTAAAAAAATGACCCAAAAATCAAAATTAAAAGCGTCTGAGGAGAAGCGTAAACTTGCCAATATGCCATTTACGACACGGAGTGGCAAGGAACGGCTGAGGCCCTGGCCTATGTTCATGGCTAGTGGTTCAGCTTCACATGAGGATGGAAGCACTCAGCCTCTCGCTAGAAAAATGAAAAGACTTAAGCTGGCAAAAGCACAGCAAAGAACTGTGCGTTCTTCGAAATCACAAATCTCCAAGGAGAGTCCAATTGTGTCGGTTGCGATGCCTGACCTTCCCAAAACTGGATGGGAAGAGCTTGCGCCTTCTACCATTTGCACGCCCCCTGCAAGTGCTGGAAGGAGCACCCGCAGTCCAGTTCCTGATAGTCAGATTGAAGATGTCAGTGTTGAAGTACACCAGGATGAGGATATGGGTGTTGCTGGCGCTGGGGAGGAAATTGACAAGGAGGATTCTGATGGTGAGGTGGTTTATTTAAGTCAGGCACCCGGGGAGACACCTGTTGTCCGTGGGAGGAATATGGCCATTGACATGCCTGGTCAAAATACAAAAAAAATCAGCTCTTCGGTGTGGAATTATTTCAACACAAATGCGGACAACAGGTGTCAAGCCGTGTGTTGCCTTTGTCAAGCTGTAATAAGTAGGGGTAAGGACGTTAACCACCTCGGAACATCCTCCCTTATACGTCACCTGCAGCGCATTCATCATAAGTCAGTGACAAGTTCAAAAACTTTGGGCGACAGCGGAAGCAGTCCACTGACCAGTAAATCCCTTCCTCTTGTAACCAAGCTCACGCAAACCACACCACCAACTCCCTCAGTGTCAATTTCCTCCTTACCCAGGAAAGCCAATAGTCCTGCAGGCCATGTCACTGGCAAGTCTGACGAGTCCTCTCCTGCCTGGGATTCCTCCGATGCATCCTTGAGTGTAACGCCTACTGCTGCTGGCACTGCTGTTGTTGCTGCTGGGAGTCGATGGTCATCCCAGAGGGGAAGTCGGAAGACCACTTGTACTACTTCCAGTAAGCAATTGACTGTCCAACCGTCCTTTGCGAGGAAGATGAAATATCACAGCAGTCATCCTGCTGCAAAGCGTATAACTGAGGACTTGGCAGCCTGGGCGGTAAGAAACGTGGTTCCGGTATCCATCGTTACTTCAGAGCCAACTATAGACGTGATTGAGGTACTGTGTCCCCGATACCAAATACCATCTAGGTTCCATTTCTCTAGGCAGGCGATACCGAGAATGTACACAGATGTCAGAAAAAGAGTCACCAGTGTCCTAAAAAATGCAGTTGTACCCAATGTCCACTTAACCACGGACATGTGGACAAGTGGAGCAGGGCAGACTCAGGACTACATGACTGTGACAGCCCACTGGGTAGATGTATTGCCTCCCGCTGCAATAACAGCAGCGGCGGCACCAGTAGCAGCATCTCGCAAACGCCAACTCGTTCCTAGGCAGGCTACGCTTTGTATCACCGCTTTCCAGAATACGCACACAGCTGAAAACCTCTTACGGCAACTGAGGAAGATCATTGCAGAATGGCTTACCCCAATTGGACTCTCCTGGGGATTTGTGGCATCGGACAATGCCAGCAATATTGTGCGTGTATTACATCTGGGCAAATTCCAGCACGTCCCATGTTTTGCACATACCTTGAATTTGGTGGTGCAGAATTATTTAAAAAACGACAGGGGCGTGCAAGAGATGCTGTTGGTGGCCCGAAGAATTGCGGGCCACTTTCGGCATTCAGCCACCGCGTGCCGAAGACTGGAGCACCAGCAAACACTCCTGAACCTGCCCTGCCATCATCTGAAGCAAGAGGTGGTAACGAGGTGGAATTCAACCCTCTATATGCTTCAGAGGATGGAGGAGCAGCAAAAGGCCATTCAAGCCTATACATCTGCATACGATATAGGCAAAGGAGGGGGAATGCACCTGACTCAAGCGCAGTGGAGAATGATTTCAACGTTGTGCAAGGTTCTGCATCCTTTTGAACTTGCCACACGTGAAGTCAGTTCAGACACTGCCAGCCTGAGTCAGGTCATTCACCTCATCAGGCTTTTGCAGAAGAAGCTGAAGACATTGAAGGAGGAGCTAAAACAGAGCGATTCCGCTAGGCATGTGGGACTTGTGGATGGAGCCCTTCATTCGCTTAACCAGGATTCATGGGTGGTCAATCTGTTGAAATCAGAGCACTACATTTTGGCCACTGTGCTCGATCCTAGATTTAAAACCTACATTGTATCTCTCTTTCCGGCAGACACAAGTCTGCAGAGGTTCAAAGACCTGCTGGTGAGAAAATTGTCAAGTCAAGCGGAACGTGACCCGTCAACAGCTCCTCCTTCACATTCTCCCGCAACTGGGGGTGCGAGGAAAAGGCTAAGAATTCCGAGCCCACCCGCTGGCGGTGATGCAGGGCAGTCTGGAGCGAGTGCTGACATCTGGTCCGGACTGAAGGACCTGCCAACGATTACTGACATGTCGTCTACTGTCACTGCATATGATTCTGTCACCATTGAAAGAATGGTGGAGGATTATATGAGTGACCGCATCCAAGTAGGCACGTCAGACAGTCCGTACGTATACTGGCAGGAAAAAGTGGCAATTTGGAGGCCCTTGCAGAAACTGGCTTTATTTTACCTAAGTTGTCCACCCTCCAGTGTGTACTCCGAAAGAGTGTTTAGTGCCGCCGCTCACCTTGTCAGCAATCGGCGTACGAGGTTACTTCCAGAAAATGTGGAGAAGATGATGTTCATCAAAATGAATTATAATCAATTCCTCCGTGGAGACATTCACCAGCAATTGCCTCCAGAAAGTACACAGGGACCTGAGATGGTGGATTCCAGTGGGGACGAATTAATAATCTGTGAGGAGGGGGATGTACACAGTGAAAGGGGTGAGGAATCGGACGATGAGGAGGAGGTGGACATCTTGCCTCCGTAGAGCCAGTTTGAGCAAGGAGAGATTGATTGCTTCTTTTTTGGTGGGGGCCCAAACCAACCAGTCATTTCAGTCACAGTCGTGTGGCAGACCCTGTCGCTGAAATGATGGATTCGTTAAAGTGTGCATGTCCTGTTTATACAACATAAGGGTGGGTGGGAGGGCCCAAGGACAATTCCATCTTGCACCTCTTTTTTCTTTCATTTTTCTTTGCGTCATGTGCTGTTTGGGGAGTATTTTTTTGAAGGGCCATCCTGCGTGACACTGCAGTGCCACTCCTAGATGGGCCAGGTGTTTGTTTCGGCCACTTGGGTCGCTTATCTTAGTCACACAGCTACCTCATTGCGCCTCTTTTTTTCTTTGCGTCATGTGCTGTTTGGGGAGTATTTTTTTGAAGGGCCATCCTGCGTGACATTGCAGTGCCACTCCTAGATGGGCCAGGTGTTTGTGTCGGCCACTAGGGCCGCTTAGCTTAGTCACACAGCTACCTCATTGCGCCTCTTTTTTTCTTTGCGTCATGTGCTGTTTGGGGAGTATTTTTTTGAAGGGCCATCCTGCGTGACACTGCAGTGCCACTCCTAGATGGGCCAGGTGTTTGTGTCGGCCACTTGGGTCGCTTATCTTAGTCACACAGCTACCTCATTGCGCCTCTTTTTTTCTTTGCGTCATGTGCTGTTTGGGGAGTATTTTTTTGAAGGGCCATCCTGCGTGACACTGCAGTGCCACTCCTAGATGGGCCAGGTGTTTGTGTCGGCCACTTGTGTCGCTTAGCTAAGTCACACAGCTACCTCATTGCGCCTCTTTTTTTCTTTGCGTCATGTGCTGTTTGGGGAGTATTTTTTTGAAGGGCCATACTGCGTGACACTGCAGTGCCACTCCTAGATGGGCCAGGTGTTTGTGTCGGCCACTTGGGTCGCTTAGCTTAGTCATCCAGGTGTTGGCTGCTGATCGCGCCTGAACGGAGCTGCAATTAAATAGCTCCGTTAGTAGGTGACATCGACTGGCTGCCCGTGGCTCAAACAATTGAATCTTGCCCAATAATTCTTAATAAATTGATAACATATGACATAAATAGCATGATAGCATGACATAATAGCATTATAGCATATGACATAAACATCAATTGTCATAGCCTTATACACTGGATATATCAGATGCTAATACTAGCTCCTGATACTGGGAATTATCTCAAGGGGTAAATGTATATATATTTACATATAGCTCTACAATACACTGCTAGTCACACACATAGGCAGCACTCAAATACAGTACACCACACAGATGACGCAGTGCACTGTAAGTTGGGGCTCTTATGTATGGATGTATGCCAGCATGGCAACGTAGCAAAATGTGTCCAATTTACAGCTTTTCAGGGTCTGTCAAACACTTTGCAGTAAGGTAATTCACTCGCAGTGTGCACATTTTCCTGTAGCAACAATTATTATATATAGTATTATATAGGAGGAGTACAGTGCAGAGTTTTGCTGACCAGTGACCACCAGTATTATACGTTGTCTGCCTGAAAAACGCTCCATATCTGTGCTCAGTGTGCTGCATATATCTGTGCTCACACTGCTTTATTGTGGGTACTGGGGACCACCAGTATATTATATAGGAGGAGTACAGTGCAGAGTTTTGCTGACCAGTGACCACCACGCTCCATATCTGTGCTGCATTGTAGTACAGTGCATAATTTTGCTGACCACCAGTATATAATATATAGTACGGTGCAGAAGGCCACTGCTCTACCTACCTCTGTGTCGTAAAGTATACTATCCATCCATATCTGTGGTGCATTTAAGTTTTGCACAGTTTGCTGATCACCAGTATATAATATATAGCAGTACGGTACAGTAGGCCACTGCTCTACCTACCTCTGTGTCGTCAAGTATACTATCCATCCATACCTGTGGTGCATTTAAGTTTTGCACAGTTTGCTGACCACCAGTATATAATATATAGCAGTACGGTACAGTAGGCCACTGCTCTACCTACCTCTGTGTCGTCAAGTATACTATCCATCCATACCTGTGGTGCATTTAAGTTTTGCACCGTTTGCTGACCACCAGTATATAATATATAGCATTACGGTAAAGTAGGCCACTGCTCTACCTACCTCTTTGTCGTCAAGTATACTATCCATCCATACCTGTGGTGCATTTCAGTTTTGCACAGTTTGCTGATCACCAGTATATAATATATAGCAGTACGGTATAGTAGGCCACTGCTCTACCTACCTCTGTGTCGTCAAGTATACTATCCATCTAGATTCTATACCTGTGGTGCATTTTAGTTTTGCAGTTTGCTGACAGTGACCACCAGTATATATAGCAGTACGGTAGGGAAGGCCACTGCTCTACCTACATCTGTGTCGTCAAGTATACTATCCATCCATACCTGTGGTGCATTTCAGTTGTGCGCAGTATATATAGTAGTAGGCCATTGCTATTGATACTGGCATATAATTCCACACATTAAAAAATGGAGAACAAAAATGTGGAGGGTAAAATAGGGAAAGATCAAGATCCACTTCCACCTCGTGCTGAAGCTGCTGCCACTAGGCATGGCCGAGACGATGAAATGCCATCAACGTCGTCTGCCAAGGCCGATGCCCAATGTCATAGTAGAGAGCATGTAAAATCCAAAACACAAAAGTTCAGTAAAATGACCCCAAAAAAAAATCAAAATTAAAAGCGTCTGAGGAGAAGCATAAACTTGCCAATATGCCATTTACGACACGGAGTGGCAAGGAACGGCTGAGGCCCTGGCCTATGTTCATGGCTAGTGGTTCAGCTTCACATGAGGATGGAAGCACTCATCCTCTCGCTAGAAAAATGAAAAGACTTAAGCTGGCAAAATCACAGCAAAGAACTGTGCGTTCTTCTAAATCACAAATCCCCAAGGAGAGTCCAATTGTGTCGGCTGCGATGCCTGACCTTCCCAACACTGGACGGGAAGAGGTGGCGCCTTACACCATTTGCACGCCCCCTGCAAGTGCTGGAAGGAGCACCCGCAGTCCAGTTCCTGATAGTCAAATTGAAGATGTCACTGTTGAAGTACACCAGGATGAGGATATGGGTGTTGCTGGCGCTGAGGAGGAAATTGACAAGGAGGATTCTGATGGTGAGGTGGTTTGTTTAAGTCAGGCACCCGTGGAGACACCTGTTGTCGGTGGGACGAATATGTCCATTGACATGCCTGGTCAAATTAGAAAAAAAATCACCTCTTCGGTATGGAATTATTTTAACACAAATGCGGACAACAGGTGTCAAGCCGTGTGTTGCCTTTGTGAAGCTGTAATAAGTAGGGGTAAGGACGTTAACCACCTCGGAACATCCTCCCTTATACATCACCTGCAGCGCATTCATCATAAGTCAGTGACAAGTTAAAAAACTTTGGATGACAGCGGAAGCAGTCCACTGACCAGTAAATCCCTTCCTCTTGTAACCAAGCTCCTGCAAACCACACCATCAACTCCCTCAGTGTCAATTTCCTCCTTACACAGGAAAGCCAATAGTCCTGCAGGCCATGTCACTGGCAAGTCTGACGAGTCCTCTCCTGCCTGGGATTCCTCCGATGCATCCTTGAGTGTAACGCCTCCTGCTGCTGGCGCTGCTGTTGTTGCTGCTGGGAGTCGATCGTCATCCCAGAAGGGAAGTCGGAAGACCACTTGTACTACTTCCAGTAAGCAATTGACTGTCTAACAGTCCTTTGTGAGGAAGATGAAATATCACAGCAGTCATCCTGCTGCAAAGCGGATAACTCAGGCCTTGGCAGCCTGGGCGGTGAGAAACGTGTTTCCGTTATCCACCGTTAATTCACAGGCAACTACAGACTTGATTGAGATACTGTGTCCCCGGTACAAAATACCATCTAGGTTCCATTTCTCTAGGCATGCAATACCGAAAATGTACACAGACCTCAGAAAAAGAGTCACCAGTGTCCTAAAAAATGCAGTTGTACCCAATGTCCACTTAACCACGGACATGTGGACAAGTGGAGCAGGGCAGACTCAGGACTATATGACTGTGACAGCCCACTCGGTAGATGTATTGCCTCCCGCAGCAAGAACAGCAGCGGCGGCACCAGTAGCAGCATCTCGCAAACGCCAACTCGTTCCTAGGCAGGCTACGCTTTGTGTCGTCTACTGTCACTGCATATGATTCTGTCACCATTGAAAGAATGGTAGAGTATTATATGAGTGACCGCATCCAAGTAGGCACGTCAGACAGTCCGTACGTATACTGGCATGAAAAAGTGGCAATTTGGAGGCCCTTGCAGAAACTGGCTTTATTCTACCTAAGTTGCCCTCCCTCCAGTGTGTACTCCGAAAGAGTGTTTAGTGCCGCCGCTCACCTTGTCAGCAATCGGCGTACGAGGTTACTTCCAGAAAATGTGGAGAAGATGAAGTTCTTTAAAATTAATTATTATCAATTCCTCCGTGGAGACATTCACCAGCAGCAATTGCCTCCAGAAAGTACACGGGGACCTGAGATGGTGGATTCCAGTGGGGACGAATTAATAATCTGTGAGGAGGGGGATGTACACAGTGAAAGGGGTGATGTATCGGACGATGATGATGAGGTGGACATCTTGCCTCCGTAGAGCCAGTTTGAGCAAGGAGAGATTGATTGCTTCTTTTTTGGTGGGGGCCCAAACCAACCAGTCATTTCAGTCACAGTCGTGTGGCAGACCCTGTCGCTGAAATGATGGGTTCGTTAAAGTGTGCATGTCCTGTTTATACAACAGGGTGGGTGCGTGGGCCCAAGGACAATTCCATCTTGCACCTCTTTTTTCTTTCATTTTTCTTTGCATCATGTGCTGTTTGGGGACTATTTTTTTGAAGTGCCATCCTGCCTGACACTGCAGTGCCACTCCTAGATGGGCCAGGTGTTTGTGTCGGCCACTTGTGTCGTTTTGCTTAGCCATCCAGCGACCTTGGTGCACCTCTTTTTTTCTTTGCATCATGTGCTGTTTGGGGACTATTTTTTTGAAGTGCCATCCTGTCTGACACTGCAGTGCCACTCCTAGATGGGCCAGGTGTTTGTGTCGGCCACTTGTGTCGCTTAGCTTAGCCATCCAGCGACCTTGGTGCACCTCTTTTTTTCCTTTGCATCATGTGCTGTTTGGGGACTATTTTTTTGAAGTGCCATCTGGTCTGACACTGCACTGCCACTCCTAGATGGGCCAGGTGTTTGTGTCGGCCACTTGGGTCGCTTAGCTTAGCCATCCAGCGACCTTGGTGCACCTCTTTTTTTCCTTTGCATCATGTGCTGTTTGGGGACTATTTTTTTGAAGTGCCATCTGGTCTGACACTGCACTGCCACTCCTAGATGGGCCAGGTGTTTGTGTCGGCCACTTGGGTCGCTTAGCTTAGCCATCCAGCGACCTTGGTGCACCTCTTTTTTTCCTTTGCATCATGTGCTGTTTGGGGACTATTTTTTTGAAGTGCCATCTGGTCTGACACTGCACTGCCACTCCTAGATGGGCCAGGTGTTTGTGTCGGCCACTTGGGTCGCTTAGCTTAGTCACACAGCTACCTCATTGCGCCTCTTTTTTTCTTTGCATCATGTGCTGTTTGAGGACAAATTTTTTTAAAGTGCCATCCTGTCTGACACTGCAGTGCCACTCCTAGATGGGCCAGGTGTTTGTGTTGGCCACTTGTGTCGCTTAGCTTAGCCATCCAGCGACCTTGGTGCACCTCTTTTTTTCTTTGCATCATGTGCTGTTTGGGGACTATTTTTTTGAAGTGCCATCCTGTCTGACACTGCAGTGCCACTCCTAGATGGGCCAGGTGTTTGTGTCGGCCACTTGGGTCGCTTAGCTTAGTCACACAGCTACCTCATTGCGTCTCTTTTTTTCTTTGCATCATGTGCTGTTTGGGGACTATTTTTTTGAAGTGCCATCCTGTCTGACACTGCAGTGCCACTCCTAGATGGGCCAGGTGTTTGTTTCGGCCACTTGGGTGGCTTAGCTTAGTCATCCAGCGACCTCGGTGCAAATTTTAGGACTAAAAATTATATTGTGAGGTGTGAGGTGTTCAAAATAGACTGAAAAATGAGTGTAAATTATGGTTATTGAGGTTAATAATACTATGGGATCAAAATGACCCCCAAATTCTATGATTTAAGCTGTTTTTGAGGGGGTTTTGTAAAAAAAACACCCAAATCCAAAACATACCCGAATCCGTCAAAAAAATTTCTGGGAGGTTTTGCCAAAACGCGTCCGAATCCAAAACAGGACCGCGGAACCGAATCCAAAACCAAAACACAAAACCCGAAAAATGTCCGGTGCACATCACTAGATGCAATGTGAATAAGGGGAACTACTGTGAGGAGTACATTTATAAGGTAAACTGGTACTACTGTGTGATGTAACGTGAATTAGGGACACTATCACATGAGAAAATGTGAATAAAATTGCACTACAGTGTGGCGTAATTTGAATTGGGGGTAATATCGTGTGGCCATGCCACTTACCAGCCAGAACACACACCTTTTCAGGCTGTGCGCCAAATGTGTGCACTGTTCCTATTTAAAATCTAGGAGGTAGGAACACCAAAATGAGGACTGCTATGGGTGAGGGGTGATGGTGCTGGGAAAGGGGTGCAGGATCATAGGCAAAACTAGTGGCGGTGCTAGGGTGCACCATCCAAAATCTTGCCTAGGGCATCATATTGGTTAGGGCCGGCTCTGAGCACAATGCATTCCTACCAACTGTCCCGATTTTGGCGGGACAGTCACGTTTTTCTCACAGAGCACTAGGCATGTCCCCACAGTGGCGAAAATGGGGGTAATCACAGCACTTCCAAAGAGGCCACTCTCCCTACCCATGAGGCCACGCCCCCTAATATTGGACGCGCACCTATGTCCCTCCTCCCAGCTTTGCAAAGTTGGGAGGTATGTACAATGTAGTATAAAATTAAATGCTGATTAAACAAACACTTGTGTTTCAGATATGTAAAGGATGTTGGGTTGTCCTAATGTGCGCTTATTGTTAGCAGCCCGTCTCTATTTGCAGATAGGGGAATCCCTCCAAAACCCCTGGTTCTAGATTTGTATGTGTGTTGAGCAATAGATGTGTAGGCGCTAACTCTAGAGAATGAATGTGGGATGGAAACTTCCCTTAATTATTGTATATCAAGGCGATGTATAGTTCCTCCAAGGTCCTGTCTCAAGACTATCTTCTACCAGATTCAACTCGAATGGTCCCTGAATTCATATGGAGAGGAAAGAAACCATATAGTGTAGTACATACGTTGGTTACCTGTATGTACTACACTATATGGTTTCTTTCCTCTCCATATGAATTCGGGGACCATTCGAGTTGAATCTGGTAGAAGATAGTCTTGAGACAGGACCTTGGAGGAACTATACATCGCCTTGATATACAATAATTAAGGGAAGTTTCCATCCCACATTCATTCTCTAGAGTTAGCGCCTACACATCTATTGCTCAACACACATACTTGTGTTTCAGAAGTTGGTGCACATTTACCTGACTCTTCAGCCTCTGTGGGCAGATATAGTCCAAACCCCACTTGAATATCAAATGCGTATCCCAGGGTCTGAAGTTGATTCCTCCTCCAGCACGGCTGACTTGCTGAATATCCCTCAGAGATGCATTCAACTTATTTCTCTCAGCAGAGCCGACCCTAATCAATATGATGCCATAGGCAAGATTTTGTCTGGTGCCTCCTAGCACCGCTGCTAGTTCTGCCTCTGACCCTGCACCCCTTTCCCATCACCATCACCATCACCCTTCAGTCATAGCAGTCCTCATTTTGGTACTCCTACCCCCTATATTTTAAATAGGAACAGTGCACACATTTTGCGCGCAGCCCAAAAAGGGGAGTGTTCTTTTGGGAAGGGGCATGGCCACACAATAGTACCCCCAATTCAAATTACGCCACACAGTGGTGCAACTTTATTCACATTATAGCATGTGATAGTGTCCCTTATTCACGTTACATCACACAGTAGTACCACTTTAACTTATATACATTACTAATCACAGTAGTGCTCCTTATTCACATTACATCACACTGAATTGATCCTTATTCACATTACACCACACCATATTGATCATTATTCACATTAGACCACACAGTAGTGCCTATTCTATACATTACGCTACACAGTAGAGCACCTTATACACATAATGCCACACATTAGTAATGCCTTTATATACATAACACCATACAGTAATGCCCCTTACACATATGACACACATTACTAATGTCCTTATAAACATAATGCACCTTACACATTATGCCAGCCTTTATAAATGCCCTTATACACATAATGACACACATAATGACACACATAATGCCCCTTACACATACGTTGCACATTATTAATGCATTTATAAATATGACACACCTAATACCCCTTACACATATGACGAACACTATTGCACAGTGAACCTACCCACACACAGCCCTCCAAAGCCACTAACACTGTGACCGCTGCCTCTGCTTGGATACAGATGTGTCCTTATACATCTTGCCTCAATATGCCATGCAGCTCCCGTCCAGCTCTGCTAACGTTGGGCGCTTTTTGTTGTTGCTGCAGAAAATGCATCTTATTTTCATTGCTATGTGACAAGGACGTACAAGCAGCAGGACGTACAAGCAGCTTCTGCTAATTGAAATGATATGTAGCATGCCTATATTCTGTGTGCGACTATGACACTGTAATGTAGCATTTCATATGCAGATACACACACATAATATAGGCATGCCGCATATCGGCCCTCATTCCGAGTCGTTCGCTCGGTATTTTTCATCGCATCGCAATGAAAATCCGCTTAGTACGCATGCGCAATATTCGCACTGCGACTGCGCCAAGTAATTTAACAATGAAGATAGTATTTTTACTCACGGCTTTTTCATCGCTCCGGCGATCGTAATGTGATTGACAGGAAATGGGTGTTACTGGGCGGAAACACGGCGTTTTATGGGCGTGTCGATGAAAACGCTACCGTTTCCGGAAAAAACGCAGGAGTGGCTGGAGAAACGGGGGAGTGTCTGAGCGAACGCTGGGTGTGTTTGTGACGTCAAACCAGGAACGACAAGCACAGAACTGATCGCACAGGCAGAGTAAGGTTGAAGTTACTCAGAAACTGCAAAGTAGTTTGTAATCGCAATATTGCGATTACATCGGTCACAATTTTAAGAAGCTAAGATACACTCCCAGTAGGCGTAGGCTTAGCGTGTGTAACTCTGCTAAATTCGCCTTGCGACCGATCAACTCGGAATGAGGGCCATCATTTTAATCAGCAAAATCTGCTTGTGCCCCTAGGCATTTAAAATACCCTAGGCATTTGAAATGCCCTAGGCATTTGCCTAGTTTGCCTCTGCCTAGGGCTGGCTCTGCCTTTCAGCTCCAAACTGTGACTTCCCAGCAGCTCCTCTTGCTCTGGAATCTCTCTAGACTAGACAAAACTGTCAGCTCTCACTTCCCAGACCACCAAACCAGTGCCCTTCGGCTTACCTTGCCTGGGCTTGTGACACAGCTCTGTCTCTCAGGATGCTCCCCTGTCTGCTGCTCTGGGGTTCCTTTGTCTCCATACACACAGGAGCTGTTTGGCTCCTCACCCTTTTTACAGCAGCCTTCTGGGAAATGTAGTTTCTCTCCCTGGACTGGTAAAAAAACAATGTCCACCTCTCTTCTTACTGAGATGAAAGTTATTGGTAGTAGCTCCTGAGTGTTCAAGTCCAGCTGCAACATCTACAGAGATTAGATAAGATGAAGGCTGCATAAGCCTGAGGCCATATAAGAGCCCAATTTTTTGTGATTGGTTGTTTGTGACTAAGCAGTTGCTAGGCAGATCAGTGTTTTCGTGGGTATTTTTCCTATAGGATTATAGGGCTGTCCATCAAGGGTTTAGGGGTTGATCTTGGAATAATATATAAGCCATGGTCATGTGCCTCAGACTTTCTCTTGCCATTTTGGAATGGTCCAGGTAGGCTGAGTACTGCTTAATTCACCTAGAGCCTGTGTAATTGTGTTATTCCATTCGTTTAGTGCTTGTTTTTCATTTATCTGCCCTCCTCTCCTCTTGTTTCCACTTGCCAGATAGCTTTCTAGGCTATTGCTACCCTTTGCACTCCCAGTTTCGTTTGCTTTAACCCCCCCTTCCACATGCCGCGTCCCTGCAAGTCCGCTCACCCCTCCCATCGCCTTTTAGAGGCCGCAGTCGCCCTGCACTCTTGTTCGCGGAGCGCTACTTCACCCGCCCTGCTTCCCACATCTGAACGGCCGCGGCGGGGTCGGGCCTCTGCGGCCCGCGCTGGTGCGGGCGCACTGCCCTGGCCGTGGCGGGTTGTGGCTCAGCCGAGTCGCGGGAGGCGTCCCCGGCTGCTGGAGCTCCCCCGGCGGCTCTCTCACCCAGCGCGGCGGCTTCCGGCGTGTCCCCCGTCTTCCTCCCGCTGGCAGCTCCGGCCAGCGGCGCTGGCGCCCACGTGGTGCCTGGCGCCCGGGGCCGGGGAGGGGGGGGGTGGCAGTTGCCTTAGGTCTCTGCTGCAGTGGGACAGCAGAGGCTTCCTGTGTCCCCACTTATACCTTGTTCTCGGGGTTCACCCCCGGCGGCTGTGGGGCTGCGGGCGGCTCGAGTCTTCGGCCCTGCGCTCTCCGTCCGCTTCCCCTGCACCCTCCCCATTTCTGCCTGGCTATATGCGCCGGCACACGCTGGCTGCCTGACGGCCCGGGATGGGCTGCGGGGGTAGGGGGGGGCGGGTCCCGGGTGCCGGGCTTGGAGATGCGGCTGCAGCGGTTCCAACGTGCCCCCAGCTGCTGCGGCGCGGTGTGCTAGCAGCCTGTTCCCACATGTTGGGGGCATGTTTTTTGGGGTCCCTCACTGGATTAGGGGGGGGGGGGGGGGCTGATGGCCTAGGTGCCCTGTGTTTCGGGTGGGTGCCCGCCGATGGCCGCGAGTGCGGTGGGCGGCTCCCTTTATGGGGGTCCCCGACCGCGGTGCTCGGCGCGTGGCCCTGCTGGGGGCAATCCCCCCACTTCGCATACGTGCCTTTCGGTCTTCCGCCCTCCCCATTTCCCGGCTTGCGGGTGCCCCGTGTGGGCAGGTGGGCACGGTGCAGGGGTGGCGGCCTGGTCCTATATTTTCCCGGGCGACGGGTAGTCGCCCTCCCCCGGGCGTCCGGCCTGCGACATTGGGACGCCCCGTGGGGCATGGCTCCCTTCTGACGCTATTTCCTTCCTACCATGCGGGGTCCCCGTCGCTTCGGCCCGCTTCCCTGCGTCCCCCTCCCGCCGTGCCTCCTGTTTCGTGGTCGAAGCGCGGGCGCTTCTTGCGCTTGTTGTCCCCTCTGTTTTGTCTGTGCAGGTGTCGATGGGTCTGGGGGAGTCAGGGTTTCGGCGCGGAGGAACCGGAGGCCGAGGAGGGATGCAGCTACAGCGGCAGAGAAGGACGCACCGCCGTGGTCGGTGTCGGGGGAGGCAGCTGATGGTGTTCCAGGTCCTTCAGGAGACGGTGAGCATGCTGTTGTTTTTTCCTTATTGTTACAGTATTCCTTTTAACCGCTGTAGTGTTACGCTGGTTCTCGTTGGCGCCCGCGCTAGTTGGCTAGGCTCATTGCGCGGCGCGTGGCGTTAGGCGTCTCGGACTGGAAGGGCGCCGGCGGCTACTTTTCCCTCCGCCCCCCCTTCGGTTTGCGGGGAAGGCGGACGGGGGGGGGGGGCAATGGGGGGACGGCTTTCCGTACTTTCATCTGTGGTTCCGGTTTTTGGATTTTCGGCTTGTTGCACCGGGTCGCGACCTGCCGAATATCCCCGCATGGTGCAGGGGGTGGTAACGGCATTTTCTTGGGGCCGGACCACACAGTGGGGTCCCAGACCGCAGGCCCCTCGCGGTTGGGGTTTTTGTTTTGCGCTCCTTGGTAGGGGGGGGGGTTCGCTTATGGCAGGGGCTAGTACACCATAGGTCCACTCACGTTTCGTCCCTCCTGCATATTTGCGAGGCCTGTCTCCCATCCAGTTACGGTGCTCCAGCCACGAGTGGGTAACCTTGCCCATGGTGGCGCGCCAGTGTTGTAAGTCCTTTCACGCTTTCCCGCATCAGGTCCGGCGGAGGGTGGTCGCTGAACCGGCTTGGGGCTCGTGTGGGCCCTATGCCGTTTTTTCCTCTCTTCCCGATTTGTGCAGCTTCCTTGTAGGGTGGGTGCCCAAGGAACCCGGGCTAGTGCCGCCTTATCCTACAATTGTCGTATCTTCATGGGGTTTTTCTTTTCATGCTCCATTTCCGAGACCGCGCGCGGGGTGAGTATTAGTCTTTTATGGACTCTGCGTTTTGTTTCGTGAATATGGGCCGGGTACCTTCTTTTTGGCAAACTTGTACGTTGGGTCGGACTTTCGCCGCTTCCCCTGCGTCCCTATCACCTGCAATTTTTCGGGCCTCGACAAGGGGCCTGTTTTCTGCTGACAGGTCGGTGCCTCTGGGTTTTTTTCGGTCTCATGTGCCTTTTTGGGAAATTCTGCTCTTTCTGGCATTGGCGCGTATTGTCCGCATCCGGCCCCTTCGGTGTTTCTCGCTACAGGGACTATTTTCTCTTCAGGGGTCTGGGAGGCATTTTGGTTTTTGCAACTATCCTTCTGTAGGTTGCCAGGTCTTTGTTCGGGGTCCGGGGTGTTCCCGTTGCCACGGTACGCGGCAAGGGCCCTACCGGTTGCCTGAGGTTGCAGGGGTGGGCGCTGGGCACAATTGCGGGTTGTTGTCGCATCCCCACTGACAAGGTACCGACACTTTTGGGGGTTTTGTTAACGACTGCTGGGGGTAACGCAAAGTTCGGCTTAAGCGGGTGCAGTTGTTGTTAGCTCCTCCCCTTTTGCAAGCAGGGTTATCTCTATGGGTGGCATAGTTTGCAAGAATCCTAAGGGCCCCTGCGGGGTCGACCAGGTAGCGTACCGCAGTTTCCCTTCCCGCGGGATCAGTGATGTTTGGTGGTTTTGGTCTTCATTCCTATAGTTTTTACGGGGAGGTTGTTGTGGCCTCCTCCTACTTGTTCCCTACGGTCCCCCCAGGCTTTGCGGCTGTTGCGACATCTGCGTGGCTGCTGGCGGTGCAGTTTTACCATCCCGCTCCGGAGTCGGAATGGGTTGGCGGATGCTTTGTTTCTTTGCAGTTTGATGAGTGCCGCGAGTGGGTTCCGGGGGTGGCGTCATACGGTTTTCTCATGCCCGTCTGCTGTCGGGTGGATTGTCCAGGCGGGCTACTCGGACTAGGCATGCGTTGGCTCCTTCCTCGTTTGGGGCGTCTGCTGCGTCCTGGTGTTTTTTCAGTAGGTTGGATACAGCGGATGTGTCCCTGGTAGACGGTTTGATGGTTTTCCTGTTTGAGCGTTATTTGGGAGGGCGGTCCTAGGCGGCCATGTATCCTGCCTTTGCAAGCATTTCCTTCCGTTCTAGGCTGCGTGGGCTGGTGGACCCCGCCTGGTCTTTCGTTAGCACTTTAGGGTTGGGGCTAGGCGCCCCGCGCCTGCGGATACACGTAGGCCTGCTACGTGGCAAATTTTGGCGAAGTTGCTGGGTGTGCTGCCTCCTGTCGCCGAGTTGGTGTGTGAGGTGGCCCCTGTTTAGATTAGCCTTTGCTTTGGCTTTCTTCTGGGTTTTGCGGGTAAGCGAGGGGTGGCGAGCAGCAGGCATTTCAGGATGCCGGGACCTTTCTCTGTAACGCGGGTTGCAGGGTGGTCGGTTGCTCTGTAGGATGGTGTGATCAAAATCAGATCAAGCAGCTGGGGGTCGCTGGGTGTCCTTGGAGGCCCAGGAGGTGGTGGGTGTCTGCCCGCTGCGCCTGGCGCATGAGTATAGATGGGTCTCTGGGGGGGCGACCAGTTGCTGATACAGGCGCTCGCTGGTCCTCTCACTAAGGTACAGTGTTGCTGCTGTGTTTGGGTTCGGTACCCATTCCTTGCGGAATGGGGCGGCTGATCATGCGGCTGCCACAGGGTCCGCCACGGCAGCTGTTCAGGAGCTGGCCCGTTGGCGGTATACTTCTTGGGTCCTATTCCTTACGGATGGGGGAGGCTGCCATGCGGCAGCCACAGGGGCCTCCACAGCAGCTATTCAGGAGCTGGGCCATTGGGGGTATACTTCTTAGGTCCTATTCCTTGCGGGTTGGGGTGGCTACCATGCGGCAGCCACAGGGTCCTCCTCGGCTGCTGTTCAGGAGCTGGCCCGTTGACGGTATACTTCTTAGGTCCTATTCCTTGCGGATGGGGGAGGCTGCCATGCGGCAGCCACAGGGGCCTCCACAGCAGCTATTCAGGGGCTGGGCCGTTGGAAGTGTACGTCTTAGGGCCTATTCCTTGCGGATTGGGGTGGCTACCTTGCGGCAGCCACGGGGTCCTCCTCGGCAGCTGTTAAGGAGCAGGGCTGTTGGGGGTATGCTTATTATAGGTCCTATCCCTGGCGGACTGGGGCGGCTGACCATGCGGCAGCCACAGGGTCCTCCACGGCAGCGGTTCAGGAGCAGGGTCGTTGGGGGTATGCTTGTTGCAGGTCCTGTTCCTGGCGGATTGGGGAGCCACAGGGTCCCCCTCGGCAGCGGTTCCGGTGCTGGGCCGTTGGAGGTATACTTTTTAGGTCCTATTCCTTGCGGATTGGGGAGTCTGCCATGCGGCAACCACAGGGTCCTCCACGGCGGTTGTTCAGGAGCTGGGGCGTTGGAGGTTTACTCCTTATAGGTCCTATTCCTTGCGGATTGGGGTGGCTGCTGTGCGGCAGTCACAGGGTCCCCCACGGCAGCGGTCCAGGAGCTGGGGTGTTGGGGGTGTACTTCTTAGGTCCTATTCCTTGCGGATGGGGGTGGCTACCATGCGGCAGCCACAGGGTCCTCCGCGGCAGCTATTCAGGAGGTGGCCTGCTGGAGGTATATATTTTTTTTAGGTACTATTCCTTGCGGATGGGGGTGGCTGCCGTGCGGCAGCCATAGGGTCCCCCTCGGCAGCTATTCAAAGGGTGGTCCGTTGGAGGTATACTTCTTAGGTCCTATTCCATACGGATGGGGGTGGCTACCATGCGGAAGCCACAGGTTCCTCCACAGCGGCTATTCAGGAGGTGGGCCGTTGGAGGTATACTTTTTGGGCCCTATTCCTTGCGGATGGGGGTGGCTACCGTGCGGCAGCCAGAGGGTCCTCTACGGCAGCTATTCAGGAGGTGCTCCGTGGAGGGATGCTTACTATAAGCCTTCTGCATATGGATGATGTTTAGTTGCGCCTGTTGCGCTAACCCAAAAACTTGTTTACCCCTCGGTTTTTGAACGGGTAGCGTTCAGGAATCGAGCGTGTGAAGTGAATTTTTTAATTTTCCTCCGAGGGGGCCTAATTACAATTGGCTCATCAAAGGTCCACGGGAGGTTTTTTGAGTTTTCTCCTTCACTTGGGTTAATTCTGTTATCTGTCACTTGGTTTTCCTATGTGATGTATGTCAGTGTGATGATTTTAGGGTGTTTTTCTTTTGCAGCCGTCGATGGTTTGAACAGGAATGGCTGGTTTGGCCACTCTTACATTTTTGAGCGGCAGGGCATTACTTGGCGCATAGGACAGCTGATGTTTTGGGTTATGGCTTTAAGGTGGTCAGGCATCCTCTGCTTGTACTGCGTCAGCCGCAGTTTCGACAAGGGGGAAGGCGTTCGTCTTCTCCGGCTGGAGTTTTGCAGGTTTTGTCTTACCTGGGGTTTTGGTCCTTTCAGTTAGCTTTCTTGTTTTCCTGGTTTTTATTGGTTTGGATGGCGGGGCGGTTTGTTAAACCTTTGTGGCGGGAAGTCGCTACCAACCAGCGGTCAGATGGGCATAAGTGGTCATTGTGGGGCACCCTCTTTAGAAGGACGGCAGGTGTGTCCTTACCTTGCGGTTGGACATTTAGACGTTCCCCTGCGGGAACCGAACGTTTGCCAGAGAAAAGAGTGGTGAGTCCTGCACAATGCGGGTTATGCAGGGAGGAGGCGGGGTTTGGGTACTCCCCTCCTTGGTGGTTGGATTTCATCCAAGGGACTGGAGCTGGTGTCTGGTAGTGACTTCTCCTTTTCCATCCTCCAATATAAAATCAATTCAATTACAATTATAGTTTAAAGAACAGGTCAGCGATCAATAAATATCGTCTGACCTTTAACTACAGCTAACCGTGTCCGTGTCGTTATTTTAGTGTGTCGTTATTTTAGTGATAAGCTAGCTTAAAGAAGTGTTTATGTCAATCGCAATAAAATTATGGGCGCCTTAGATAAGCTGAAGGCTGCATAAGCCTGAGGCCATATAAAAGCCCAATTTTTTGTGATTGGTTGTTTGTGACTAAGCAGTTGCTAGGCAGATCAGTGTTTTCGTGGGTATTTTTCCTATAGGATTATAGGGCTGTCCATCAAGAGTTTAGGGGTTGGTCTTGGAATAATATATAAGCCATGGTCATGTGCCTCAGACTTCCTCTTGCCATTTTGGAATGCCCTCCCGCCCGCCCTGACTATATTTTTTCCTGCATCTTGTCTTTCTCGGTGGGCTCTTGACAGCCAGATTGACGGGAAGTCGCTACCAACCAGCGGTCAGATGGGCATAAGTGGTCATTGTGGGGCACCCTCTTTAGAAGGACGGCAGGTGTGTCCTTACCTTGCGGTTGGACATTTAGACGTTCCCCTGCGGGAACCGAACGTTTGCCAGAGAAAAGAGTGGTGAGTCCTGCACAATGCGGGTTATGCAGGGTGGAGGCGGGGTTTGGGTACTCCCCTCCTTGGTGGTTGGATTTCATCCAAGGGACTGGAGCTGGTGTCTGGTAGTGACTTGTCCTTTGCCATCCTCCAATATAAAATCAATTCAATTACAATTATAGTTTAAAGAACAGGTCAGCGATCAATAAATATCGTCTGACCTTTAACAACAGCTAACCGTGTCCGTGTCGTTATTTTAGTGTGTCGTTATTTTAGTGATAAGCTAGCTTAAAGAAGTGTTTATGTCAATCGCAATAAAATTATGGGCGCCTTATAGTTACGTTATATGCTTACATATTAGACGTACTGTATTTCTCTGGTCCACTTTTCCGGTATTTGCAAATTATCTAAATAGATATTGCATGCTAGATTTTATTTCTATCAAGAATTAAAATCACAACAAATTTCCTGCACAATAATATAGTGTTTTAGTCTGCGTGGTGATGCCAAATGCTATTCTATGGTGTACTATAGAGCAACAGTTGGAGTGCAAGCCACCCTTTTCTTCAGGACATAGATATCTCTGGTCATTCACTTAGTTAGCATTTAGCTTCACAGCCAAATCTTGAACAGAACAGTCTGGCATCTGGCTGTACACACGGAACACACTGTGCTCTTTGGAGGAGTAGATGCTACTTCATATGCAGCAAATGATGCAGAACATTGGGACTTTATTCACAGCCAGACAGCCCAATGTACCATTGACCTGTCATAACTGCTGGCGCACTGGAGATGTTAGCTGAGGGACGGATGACATGTGTACTGGATCCTACTAACATGCTAATATTTTAGAGCCCGCTGTTCTAATGTTTTGGCAGCAAGTGTTCGCATTTATTTGTATACCTACTGTATTTGCTTACCTTATTGTATGGTAGCCAGGTTATGCGCCTGATTCAGAGATAGACACAAGGCAGTAGCAGCTGCGACGGTAATACCCCCTTCCCATTCCTAAACATACACAGTCTGTCAATCAGACTGCGGCTTAGGGGGCACTGCATGCCCTATATTCTGTATAATAAAATACAAATACATCAAATAATAAGAGAAAAAACTGTACTGATGGCATCAGTTCAGTGTACAGTAGAAAAACGTCTGTATTATACAACATAGGGTAACATTTACTGGAAATTATTGTGGATATCAGGGGCGACATGTAATGCTGTCCGAGTTGGCCACAACTGCAGGTTGCCAGCCGAAAATGGACCTTTTTTTAAAGGGGCAGTCATTTACAAGGTAAACTATGCCTTTTAGATAATTGCCCCTTAGAAAAAATGTCCGTGTTCGGATGGCAACTCGCACCTCCAGCCAACTCAGACAGAATTACATCCCACCCCAGATCGTAAGAAAACTTAGTTTTATGTAGCCTAAAAAAGCCTCTGCAATGTCCATATGTCACAGCGCGAAGGAACCCAGAGTTCACTTACCGGCAGTGCTGTTTTTTCTAGGGCTGTTTTACAGGAGTCTGCCAGTGCCCATCATGCTGACATGGTGGTGTCCAGTGTTCCCCTTCTGCTGGTATCTCCTTCTGCTATGTGACAGATGGCCATGGCACCCTGTTTTGAAATTTAAAGGGGTAAGCATGCCAAATTTGAATGTAAAAAGGGAGTCTCTGAGCACTGGCAAGTGCCAAAATGTAGGCTCCCAAACTGCAGTCCAATGTTATAGCCTCAATGCTTTCTTCTGCTTTCCTTAGGCAAAACTCTGCACTTGATTCCTGTCACTCCTGTGTCCTGTTTCCTGCCTGTTCCCTGTACTCAAGTTTTCCCATCCGGTGCTGACCTAGCCTGATAACTATGTCACTGTTATCAGTTCCAGCTCCAGTGTATACCAGCTCCCGTACTTAGGAACCCAGAAGGAGAGATGAAACCTGCATGTCGGACACAGCAAAACCCAGACCTCCCTGTGAGGATCCATGGTGAAAATCACCAGCACAGTAGACTGCGCGCCTGTGTCCTGGGTATCAGCAAATCTTAATGTATGGGTTAGGCCAGGCCCAGATAATATAGTACCTGCAAATTCTTGTGCAGTGGGCTGACTCTTTACTGCCTGTCCATAGGGAATGGGATTGTCCAGTTGACCTGTTGCCAGGGAAAATTCTTCCTTGAGGAAGAGTTTTTCCTCTCTAACTCCCAGAGACTTTTGCGATTACTGAATACAGTATATCAAGGAGAATCTTGAATGCGGGTTCATCAGACAGTCTACATCACCTGCAGGATCTGGGTACTTTTGTTACAAAAACACTGTTAAGAACCGATATAATCAACCCTTAATCTCCTAACTCTTTGACAATTTTAAGGGACAAAAAATCTATACAAAGCTAGATCTTTGTGTGCTGTATTATAATCTAATTAGGATTAGATCTGGAGACGAGTGAAAGATGGCATTCAACACTCATGATGGTCACTACGTGCATTTGGTCATGCCTTTTGGATTAAACAATGCACCCGCTGTTTTCCAAAAGTATATGACTAATATGTTCTGAGACCTCTTATTTAAATATGTCTATTTGGATGATATGCTAATATTCTCCAATGATTTAACAAGTAATCTTAAACATGTATATGACGTTCCTTCTTGACTTTGAGCAACCAATACATTTCCTGGGGTTCTGCAACTTCTACAGACAGTTCATTAGGAATTACTCTTCTATTGCAGCCCCCATTACTGCACTCACCAGGAAGGACCAAGATTTTAGGGTTTGGCCATCATAACCCAGAAAGAGGGCTAAGACCTGCTTGTCGGGCACAGCAAAACCCAAACCTCCTTGTAAAGGTCCCTGGTGAAAATCAGTTAAAGCACTGATTAATTTCAGAAGCCATACTCAGGCAACCCAACTGTGACCAGTGATTTTTTCTTGAGGTGGATGCCTTTATGGTTGGTGTGGTGGAGACAAGGAATTATTAGCCATTCAACTAGTCCTGCAGCAATGGCTTGGTTCCGGTATGAAAGATAGATAGTGTCTAGTTAGACAGTCAATAGATAGACACCATATGTTAGATGGACATTAGGTCGACAGGGTCAAAAGGTCGACAGGGTCAAAAGGTCGACATGGAAAAGGTCGACAGGTCAAAAGGTCGACAGCTCAAAAGGTCGACAGGGTCAAAAGGTCGACATGGAAAAGGTCGACAGGTCAAAAGGTCGACAGGTCAAAAGGTCGACAGGGTCAAAAGGTCGACATGGAAAAGGTCGACATGGAAAAGGTAGACACCATGTTTTTTGCATTTTTCTGGTTTGTGTGGATAGTTTTGTCATCTGGGACCCCCAGTTGTAGAAAGGCATACCCTCGCGGGGCTCGCTTCGCTCGCCACGCTTCGGGCACGGTGGCTCGCTGCGCTCGCCACAAGGTTTATAACCAACTCTATGCCGACATGGATAGAGAAAGTATGAAATAATCCAAAAACATGTTACATTTAAAAAAAAACATTTGTCTATCTTTTTATGTCGACCATTTTCATGTCGACCTTTTGACCATGTCGACCTTTTGACCTGTCGACCTTTTGACCTGTCGACCTTTTCAATGTCGACATTTTGACCATGTCGACCTTTTGACTTGTCGACCTTTTGACCTGTCGACCTTTTCCATGTCGACCTTTTGACCCTGTCGACCTTTTGACCCTGTCGACCTAATGTCCATCTAACATATGGTGTCTATCTATTGACTGTCTAACTAGACACTGTCTATCTATCAAATGGATAGGCAATGGCTTGAGGGGGCAAAATTCCCAGTGACAATCTACGCAGATCATAAGAACTTAATGTACCTCAAAACAGTTCACTTCTTAAACTACCGTCAGTCCATATGGTCATTATTCTTTGGTCGCTCCAAACTTGATATCACTTACTGTCCAGAAAGTAAAAACATTAAAGCTGATGCTCTGTCTTGGGCATTTAGTTCAACAGAGGAAGGCGAAATTCAGGAGGATAAGCCTATTTTGAATCCCAATTGATTTGTTGTAGTCACCATTAAAGTTAAATATTCCTCCAGGCAAAATAGTTGTGACTCCAGAACTATGTACAAAATAAATTCATTCATCGGTGAACAAGACTTTAGAATTAATTCACAGAGATTACTGGTGGCTGACTATTTGTCGAGATGTTAAGGATTTTGTGACAGCCTGTCTTACCTGTGCCCAATGCAAGGATTCCGCCTCGATCTCCCACAGGTTGCTTACATTAACTACCGGTGTCCGAATGTCCATGGACCCACATCTCCTTAGACTTTGCTATGGATCTGCGTTCCTGCAAAGGTTTCAATACAATATGGGTAGTGGTAGTGCTCACTTCATTTCATTGTAGGGTTTACACTTAGCCCCAAGGCTGGCAGAAGTGTTCATAAGGGAGATTTTAAGGATGCACGGGTTCCTAAAGAATATTGTTTCCAACCGTGAGGTATAGTTTACTTCTAAATTCTAGAGAGTACTATGTAAGTGCTTTAACATTAACCTGAGTTTCTCTTGGGCTTATCACTTTCAGAGCAAAGGGTAGATGAAGTGAGTAAACCAAGATCTGGAAATGTTTATTAGAGTCAACATTTCTGCAAACCAGGATGTTTGGGTCTCCTTGTTACTGTGGTCCAAGTTTGCCCATAATAATCTTTTCCACGAGACTTCTGGACACTCATTCAATATGGATTACATCATGGGCTGCCCGAATTACCAGCCTGCCAGTCAGTATCTCTTCCAGGTATGGTGAATAATTTTAGAAGATACAAAAAAGAAAAAGAAAGAAGACTCTTGGTTGGTGCACTCTTAAAGGAAATATGTATGTCATTGTATATATATCACGAAGATCATAAAATATAACTTTTATTATTATCCATAAAATATTGTCCCTTCACAAAAGAAAAATGCAATAAAATAAACTGATAAATATCAGTATAAGAAAAGGCGGCCGTGATGACTGGAATGGAATCCCCTTATAAAGATCCTAAATTGGATTGTATGCGCAACCAGTATATGTTGTGCTATCTAGTATTGTTGCTTTGCTGCTAATACAGGTGTATAGTCTACAACAGCAGTTAGAGTACTATGCCTGACTGTCCAATATTGTGTGGTTTAGAAAGCATTAATAATAGCCGCCAGAGATTAATAACAGAAAAGACTAAAGTGACAGGATAAATCTGCTGTCAATGGTGGTCATTCCGAGTTGTTCGCTCGCAAGCTGCTTTTAGCAGCATTGCACACGCTAAGCCGCCGCCTACTGGGAGTGAATCTTAGCATAGTAAAATTGCTAACTAAAGATTAGCAGAATTGCGAATATACACTTCTTAGCAGTTTCTGAGTAGCTCCACACTTACTCTGCAACTGCGATCAGTTCAGTCAGTTTCGTTCCTGGTTTGACGTCACAAACACACCCAGCGTTCACCCAGACACTCTCCCGTTTCTTCAGACACTACCGCGTTTTTCCCAGAAACGGCAGCGTTTTTTCACACACACCCATAAAACGGCCAGTTTCCGCCCAGAAACACCCACTTCCTGTCAATCACACTACGATCACCAGAACGAAGAAAAAACCTCGTAATGCCGTGAGTAAAATACCTAACTGCATAGCAAATTTACTTGGCGCAGTCGCAGTGCGAACATTGCGCATGCGCAATTAGCGGAAAATCGCTGCGATGCGAAGAAAATTACAGAGCGAACAACTCGGAATGAGGGCCTATGTTAGACCAGAGTGTCCCCAAATTGAAGCCTACTAAACCGAGTATTCCCAGGTGGTCTCCCGCCTGGTACTGACACGGCCCAATACTGTATAGCATCCAAGATCGAACGAGATCGGGCATATGCAGTATGGTATGATAGTAGGTCAACAGAATCTTAATAGCCTCCTCTCAAGAATCATTGATGAGAGTTTGCAAAAAATTTAGAGAGACGAGAAATGAGAACGGGATCTGCTGTTGGTGTTAGGCAGTGTGATATATCTACCAGTTGAAAAACTGCCGTAGTCCAGAACACTGGATCACCAATGAGAGTCCCTGAAAAGAAGTATGGAGTAATCGTGTTGATAGCCTATAGTCGGTAAGGAAACCTCATATCTGTCCAGCATATGATCTGAAAAAGACAAATAGGTGAATAATATGTCCCTTTAGTTATGTAGTTGACATTATGCACATGGAATCTAGTAGGCTGGCGTTTGATGCAGTGCCTGCTGAATGAAAATATAAATGCACCTGGGTACTATGGTGAGCGATAAATATTTCCTCCAGGGGTGAGAAATCCCGTTAAGGCGGACTTGTACCTGTAGTGCTAACACCTTCTGGTAAGTGGTAAAAGATATACCTAAAATAATTATCACAAACAGAGGCAGTAAAGGATTTTGAACAACATAAATCTGTAAGTTAGTAGGCTAGCGTTTAATGTAGTGCCTGCTGAATGAAAATGCACCTAAATATTAATTGCCACTTGATTAAGGCTAATGGTTATGTACCAATATTAAGATGAAATGACACTAGGTCCGTATTGTGCTTTAGGAAAAGCTGCTATTTCCCTGTGTCAGATACTCTGTAGTTTGTGCAGACTTTTGCAAGTTTTTAGTCACCTTACAATATACAATGGTACGTACAAAGTATAATTACAATGTTGAAATGCAGTAGCACATGCATGTGCTAACTGTACCACCTAAGGCTATGACAGGATGGCGGGATTTCAATGTGAACACATACATTTCAATGTATGTGTTCACATAGTGCGGCTGTGCAGTGTGTTCTATTGAAATCCCGTGTGTCACTGACCAGATCCTGTTCTGCGGCATCCCGCAGAACAGGATCCGTGTGCACACAAAACCCCCCTCCCGGCCGTTCAATGGGACCGGCTTGGCTGTTATGAGTGGCCCTAGCCATAAGGTCCCATGCGTGAAAGGGGATGTGGCCTAATGTTTCCTAGACCAACCCCCTTTTCTCATCACACTGGGGATGAGCACAGGACTCCGGCAGTTGCTGGGCTGCCCCCAGCCTCTCCCAACACTGAATGGATGGCATACTATACTGGTGATTAGGGCCTCCCTCTGCCCTAGGGACACTGCATTGTCCATGGGTGGGACAGTGCCCGAAAAGCGGGATGGTTGAAAGGTATGATCGATCTTTTCTACCTAAGCCGATGACCTGGCATCATCTGAGTACCAGTAAAAAGAACTATTTTAAGGGAAAGGTGGCTGTATAGGTGAAGATCTTAGTTCTTTTTCTATAACTTACCACATGTATATGTTATTTATCACTGATCCAAATACTGTACATATTTAACCTGACACAAAGGAATCAAGGTCTCCTGCAGAAATCATGTCTAGTCAAGTACAAATACCTTCACCTACTTCCCAGGATTTGTCTCAATGAGTGGCCACTCAAGGGGAGAGGGGAAGGTTTAATGCTGGTACTTCCTAAATCTAAATTCAGTTTGAATGATAATTTGTCAGGTTATTGTTCTCTAATTTAAAGGAAAGCTGTAAATTATATTTTGACACAATCTGCATATCATTTGGGATATAACACTAAGTGTGATTAATAATATCACTTTTGCAGGGTGACCCCCGAGACATGGGCATTTGGAAAGGTTCCTATATCAGCCTCTAAGCTATGTTAAATCATTTTTTACAGTCATTGGAGTATTGTGTAATGACGCAGATAGAGTAGCTGCCACAGGGGCGCAGCTCCGGACTTCACAAGAACACTCAGGGACAGTAGAGGAATATTGTACCACATTTCACATATTGGGGGTCATTCCGAGTTGTTCGCTCGTTGCCGATTTTCGCTATACTGCAATTTTCCGCTAACTGCGCATGCGCAATGTTCGCAGAGCGCATGCGCTTAGTTAATTTACACAAAAGTTAGGTATTTTACTCACGGCATAACAAAGCATTTCATCGCTGTGGTGATCGTAGTGTGATTGACAGGAAGTGGGTGTTTCTGGGCGGAAACTGGACGTTTTATGGGAGTGTGCGGAAAGACGCAGGCGTTCGAGTTCCAAAACGCGGGAGTGGCTGGAGAAATGGGGGAGTGGCTGGGCGAACACTGGGTGTGTTTGTGACGTCAAACCAGGAACGAAAAAGACTGAGCTGGTCGCAATGGCTGAGTAAGTCTGGAGCTACTCAGAAACTGCGGGGTAATCGTTACGAGAAAATTAGCGAAGCTTTCGTTCGCAATTCTGCTATGCTAAGATACACTCCCAGTAGGCGGTGGCTTAGCGTGTGCAATGCTGCTAAAAGCAGCTAGCGAGCGAACAACTCGGAATCACCCCCATTGGCTGCTGGCAGTGAATGGAGCAGTCCTACACTTAAATGTCAGTTCAGAGTAAACTTATGTGAAAGATGCCTTCTTTCCGCACCCTGCTTTTGAGAAACTAATGCAATTGTCTGTTTGTTTAGATAGACAGGTTAGAGAATGTTGTCAAGAAAAAGGGAAAGTTTTAAATAATGAAATGTCTAAATATATGAATCATACTAACAACATTAAGTCAATGCAGATTCGGGCTTCCAGACTGTCTCCTAGGGAAAAAGAATAAGAATTTGGATAACAATTAACATTTGCCTTTACCCCATACTTTGGGAATTAGTCCCTCAATTACGTTGTGGCCTCTTTTACTAGCGTTACTCTCATTATCTGACTATACTGGATAAAGTATATAATTATGTCTCAGTTATCATTCTGCCAGATGACGGTTGGGTTATGTGATTTGATGTTATGCTATGTGCAATTACTTTCAGTATGGTTAATATATGCTATATCACAGATACAGCTTTTACCAGAAGCAGTTAATAAATCGTGAATATGATATTATTTATTTTACTTATTTGTACTATTGGAGACATAATCTAAGTATAATCTGTAACTAGTGATGAGCGGGTCGGTTCCTCGGAAACCGAACCCCCCCGAACTTCACCCATTTTACACGGGTCCGAGGCATACTCGGATTCTCCCGTATGGCTCGGTTAATCCGAGCGCGCCCGAACGTCATCATCCCGCTGTCGGATTCTCGAGATTCGGATTCTATATAAGGAGCCGCGCGTCGCTGCCATTTTCACTTGTGCATTGGAAATGTTAGGGAGAGGACATGGCTGGCGTCCTCTCCGTTTGTGCTTATTGCTTAATTGTGGGGACTGGGGAGCAGCTGTATTATATAGGAGTACAGTGCAGAGTTTTGCTGATCAGTGACCACCAGTATTATCCATTCTCTGCCTGAAAAACGTTCCATATCTGTGCTCAGTGTGCTGCATATATCTGTGCTCACACTGCTTTATTGTGGGGACTGGAGACCAGCAGTATTATATAGGAGGAGTACAGTGCAGAGTTTTGCTGACCAGTGACCACCAGTATACGTTGTCTGCCTGAAAAACGCTCCATATCTGTGCTCAGTGTGCTGCATATATCTGTGCTCACACTGTGGGTACTGGGGACCACCAGTATATTATATAGGAGGAGTACAGTGCAGAGTTTTGCTGACCAGTGACCACCAGTATACGTTGTCTGCCTGAAAAACGCTCCATATCTGTGCTCAGTGTGCTGCATATATCTGTGCTCACACTGCTTTATTGTGGGGACTGGGGACCAGCAGTATTATATAGGAGGAGTACAGTGCAGAGTTTTGCTGACAGTGACCACCAGTATATATAGCAGTACGGTACGGAAGGCCACTGCTCTACCTACCTTGTGTCGTCAAGTATACTATCCATCTAGATTCTATACCTGTGGTGCGTTTTAGTTTTGCAGTTTGCTGACAGTGACCACCAGTATATATAGCAGTACGGTACGGAAGGCCACTGCTCTACCTACCTCTGTGTCGTCAAGTATACTATCCATCTAGATTCTATACCTGTGGTGCATTTTAGTTTTGCAGTTTGCTGACAGTGACCACCAGTATATATAGCAGTACGGTACGGAAGGCCACTGCTCTACCTACATCTGTGTCATCAAGTATACTATCCATCCATACCTGTGGTGCATTTCAGTTGTGCGCAGTATATATAGTAGTAGGCCATTGCTATTGATACTGGCATATAATTCCACACATTAAAAAATGGAGAACAAAAATGTGGAGGTTAAAATAGGGAAAGATCAAGATCCACTTCCACCTCGTGCTGAAGCTGCTGCCACTAGTCATGGCCGAGACGATGAAATGCCATCAACGTCGTCTGCCAAGGCCGATGCCCAATGTCATAGTAGAGAGCATGTAAAATCCAAAAAACAAAAGTTTAGTAAAATGACCCAAAAATCAAAATTGAAAGCGTCTGATGAGAAGCGTAAACTTGCCAATATGCCATTTACGACACGGAGTGGCAAGGAACGGCTGAGGCCCTGGCCTATGTTCATGGCTAGTGGTTCAGCTTCACATGAGGATGGAAGCACTCATCCTCTCGCTAGAAAACTGCAGTGACACTCCTAGATGGGCCAGGTGTTTGTGTCGGCCACTTGGGTCGCTTAGCTTAGTCACACAGCTACCTCATTGCGCCTTTTTTTTTCTCTGCATCATGTGCTGTTTGGGGACTATTTTTTTGAAGTGCCATCCTGTCTGACACTGCAGTGCCACTCCTAGATGGGCCAGGTGTTTGTGTCGGCCACTTGTGTCGCTTAGCTTAGTCACACAGCGACCTTGGTGCGCCTCTTTTTTTCTTTGCATCATGTGCTGTTTGGGGACTATTTTTTTGAAGTGCCATCCTGCCTGACACTGCAGTGCCACTCCTAGATGGGCCAGGTGTTTGTGTCAGCCACTTGGGTCGTTTAGCTTAGTCACACAGCTACCTCATTGCGCCTCTTTTTTTCTTTGCATCATGTGCTGTTTGGGGACTATTTTTTTAAAGTGCCATCCTGCCTGACACTGCAGTGCCACTCCTAGATGGGCCAGGTGTTTGTGTCGGCCACTTGTGTCGCTTAGCTTAGCCATCCAGCGACCTCGGTGCAAATTTTAGGACTAAAAATAATATTGTGAGGTATGAGGTGTTCAGAATAGACTGAAAATTAGTGTAAATTATGGTTATTGAGGTTAATAATACTATGGGATCAAAATGACCCCCAAATTCTATGATTTAAGCTGTTTTTGAGGGTTTTTTGTAAAAAACACCCGAATCCAAAACACACCCGAATCCGACAAAAAATTTTCAGGGAGCTTTTGGCAAAACGCGTCCGAATCCAAAACACAGCCACGGAACCGAATCCAAAACCAAAACACAAAACCCGAAAAATTTCCTGTGCACATCTCTATCTGTAACCAAATCATATTGTGCATATATTTTGTTACATTACCTAGTACTTTTCGGGTATTATTATAGACCTGATTAGTGTTCTGTTTACTATCTCAATAATATTTGTTCATAAAAAATCCTTACTAGTCACACTGTAGCCCTTTGGGTAATCAAGTACTGGTAAGCATAACTACAATAGCATAAGGGATAGGTGGCTGCTATATTGTAGGTGAAGATCTGGTTTATGGTTCCAGGGCTCCAAGTCTTTGGTGGGCCTGGGGCACTTAGCCCACTCTTCTGGCCCTCCTCCTCATGTCTGCACCACACCATTCTTCATTTGGCCTGCCCCTACTCATCATCCAGCTTCCCCCAACTGTGGAACTGCACAGTGCAGCAGTGTGATTCAGGCGGGTGCAGTGTCGGACAGGGGTATGGAGGGCCCACTGGGGGAATGCAGTGGCACAGGCCCATGCTTAGATCCTTTGCTAACCATTAGTGCATGGTCTGGGCCCCTTGATAATTTATATAGTAAATACTGCTAGTGCATGCATAATAATGTACCAGATTAAAAACAGCAATGCACTGTAGAAAATAAACCATAGTCCTGTGAAGTACAATGTAACTAATATATGCATAATATATCATTCAAATGCACAACCTGATCCCTAGAGGAAAGGTTGGGGCCCCAGGCAGTAGGGCCCACCGGGGGTTTCCCTTGTAACCCTGTGGCCAAGTCCCACTCTGGGTGAGTGGGAGCCCATGAGAGCATCCAGCCCGTCCATCTCCATTCACCCATTCACATTAACACTGCTGAACTGGACCCGGTTGTATAAATTCAGATGCTAATAATTAGTGGCCGAAACAGCTGTAGTAAGTATTGTAGGGACGGCAGCTTTTTGGACCAGCTGCCCCTACACTAACAATATTGAATTGCTCTGGAATTTTAGTATCTACTGCTGCAAGTTGTAGTTGTGCAAAAAAATCACACAACTACAGCTCATTACACTAACATCTGGGGGGCGCCAATCCATGCAAACTTAGGTGGTCATTCCGAGTTGTTCGCTCGCTAGCAGTTTTTAGCAGCCATGCAAACGCTATGCCGCCTCCCACTGGGAGTGTATTTTAGCTTAGCAGAAATGCGAACGAAAGGATCGCAGAGCAGCGACAAAGGTTTTTTGTGCAGTTTCAGAGTAGTTCAAAACCTACTCAGCGCTTGCGATCACTTCAGACTGTTCAGCTCCTGATTTGACGTCACAAACACGCCCTGTGTTCTCCCAGCCACGCCTGCATTTTTTCTGCCATGCATGCGTTTTTCCGAACACTCTCTGAAACTGGTCAGTTGATACCCAGAAACGTCCACTTCCTGTCAATGACTCTGCGGCAGCCAGTGCGACTGAAAAGCATCGCTAGACCCTGTGTGAAACTACATCGTTCGTTGTAAAAGTATGGCGCGATTGCGCCGCATACGCATGCGCAGAACTGCAGTTTTTTAGCCTGATCGCTGCGCTGCGAACAAATGCAGCTAGCGATCAACTCGGAATGACCACCTTAGGCCCTTAATTAATGGAAGCCAATTAACGCTCGATAAGAAACAGGCTCCTACATAAGTCACGGTAACATTTCTCCTAATGGCATCCAATTCTACAAGAGCAGCCATGTGCTGCCAGTTACATTTATTTATTTCCCTATAACATATCTCTCAATATTCCTGCTTTTCATAAAACAGTGGCCCTCATTTCCGAGTTGATCGCTCGCTTCCTGGTTTGACATCACAAACACACCCTGCGTTCGGCCAGCCACTCCCCCGTTTCTCCAGCCACTCCTGCGTTTTTGCCTGGCACGCCTGCGTTTTTTAGCACACTCCCTGAAAACGGTCAGTTACCACCCAGAAACACCCACTTCCTGTCAACCACTCACCAATCATCAGAGCGACTGAAAAGCGTCGCTCGGACCTGTGTAAAATTGCAAAGTTTTATGTAAAATTACTTAGCGCGTGCGCCCTGCGGCCCATACGCATGCGCAGAACTGCCGGATTTTAACCTGATCGCAATTCTGCAAAAAACGGCAGCGAGCGAACAACTCGGAATGACCACCTGTGTTACTATTTGAAGGTGAAAAGCAGTGCGGTGTGTAAGAATGAAGCAGGGTTCTCACAAATGACAACATGTTAGGTGAATGTGAGGTACAGTACTGTATATGCAAAATAACAAAGGTAGTGGAACCCAAATAGCACTTCTTAGGGAGAACAGCAGCATTGGAACACCTGAATGGTTTACCCACACTAAACCAGTATACTAGAATTTGAGGTATAGTTTATTTTCCCCTTATTTTCCAGTTGTCAATATTTAGAGGCACAATATGTCCGTGACCGCCGACATCACTTCCGAAATCGTGCCCCAGAATGCCTTGCGAGTGGCATTCCGGAGCGCATGCGCCGGAACTAAACATGGTGGGAGGGGAAAAGTATTCCCCTTCCCAGCACATCTATGCTGATCTCTGCATGTACAGAGATGTGCTGCAGCAAGGGGGATTGATGATCAGTCCCACCTGCCCCACACTCTGCTGCGCTGTCTCTGCAAACAGGTGAGGGGGCAGCATACCTCCCAACATGACCCTCTCCAGGAGGGACAGAATGCTCTGCTTCTGGACTTCCCTCTTGATTTATGATTGTCGGCACATGTGTTGAACAGGTTAATGGATAAGAAAGGTGTCTTACCACAGGTGATGGCAATCATTAATTAAGAGAAAAGTCTAGAAGCAGAGTATTCTGTCCCTCCTGGAGAGGGTCATGTTGGGAGGTATGGGGCAGGCCTATATGGGGGTGTGTTTTGGGATTAGGGGGGTTATGCTGCCCCAGGGTGACACATGGGGAAAGGTACATAACTTGGGCCCATTGACACTGGGTGTGAGGGTGGGGGCAGAGGTGGATTTAGACCATACTTGCCTACCTGACCCTCTCCATGAGGGAGAAAATGCTCTAGTCCTGGACTTTCCTGGTAATGTATGATTGCCATCAGCTGTGGTGAAACACCTTTCTTAACCATTACCTAGCTCACCACAGGTGATGGCAATCATACATTACCAGGAAAGTCCAGGAACAGAGCATTTTCTCCCTCATGGAGAGGGTCAGGTAGGCAAGTAAGATTTAGACTCCATGGGGCCCTAAGCAAGATACCTGATTTATGCCCCTTACATTATTTGTTGTTTTTCCTCCTTGTATTCTATTACAGTATATTACTTCATACACTCCAACTGTACCTTTTTTTTAGCAGGTACAGTTCCTTTTTCTTATGGTCTGTACCGATTTTTGGATCTCCAAACTTCCATTAAAAGTATTGGAAACCTTTACCCGTGGCCACGCCCCCTTTCCTATTTTGTACTGATTTTTATGTGTAAAATGTTGGAGGGTACGTTACTTCCCCCCTTTACTGAATGCACCATGTCCCCTCACCTCCAATTTCCATTATTACACCACTCAGTCAATGATACCCTCACTGAATGTAGCAGATCCCCATACCCCATTATTGCACCCTCACTCACTGACTGCATTGTATATGAGTGACTCAGGCTTACTGATTGCAGCAAGCCCCATCACTATAGAATACTCATTATTATCTGCCCTCACTCACTGACTGCATTTTACAGTATATCAGCATTCTATAATACCCGTTATTAATTATACCACTCTGTCAGTGTCACTGTATTGATTATGTATCAGTGTCCCACTGATTGTAGCAGAAAGGCCCCCATCGCCTATACATAGTAGTACTTAAAATAGAGTATAAAAGCACATTGATAATATACCATCAGTCAGCCCCCCCCCCCCCCTGCCTGATTGGACTTAGGTGGATGTTATAAAAATTAACAATAACAATGTATTAAAGTACCCCTGTAAAGACCTCATGTGTTTCTCTGGGTGCGTTCCGGCTCCTCTACCTGTGCATGTCACGTCATACACATGTGTCATTATTATTATTATTACTACCAGTTTTTTATATATAGCACACACATATTCCACAGCGCTTTTACAGAGAATATTTGCCCATTCACATCTGTCCCTGCCCCAGTGGCGCTTACAATCTATATTCCCTATTACATGTACACACAGACACATTCACTAGGGTTAATTTTGTTGGGAGACAATTAACCTATCAGTATATTTTTGGATTGCGGGAGGAAATCGAAGAACCTGGAGGAAACCCACACAAGCACGGGGAGAATATACAAACTCCGCACAGTTAGGGCCATGGTGGGAAACAAACCCATGACCTCAGTGCTGTGAGGCAGTAATGCATTACACCATCTGTACTGCCATGATGGGTCACAGGCGTGTGCTGAAGCCGGCATTCAACAGCTGTCTAATCACTGGAAGCCTGCCAGGAGTATTCAGCCAGCCCAGTGCTTGGACATTTGCAGAAAATTCCCTCCATACAGCCTTATCGGCGGGCCCGCCTTTGACCCACAGGGCCCTAAGCAGCCGCCTTGGTTGCCTTGTGGTAAAGCCACTACTGGGTGAGGGTGCTGCCAGGGGATCTGTTACCACCAGCGGGTGCGGGGGTGACAATTAAGGGGATCTTATGCAACTAAGAGGAATATTTGTGACAGAAGGTGGAAAGTAAAACTACAGTGGACGCTTAAATATATCTTTAAAAATGCTTTTTAAACTTTATTTAAAAAAACAACAATTTCTGAACGGTTTTGGGGTGAAAATGTGTCAGTTAAGTGGTTAAGAAATGATGATTATTATTATTATTACTATTATCCTTTATTTATATGGCGCCACAAGGGTTCCGCAGCGCCCAATTACAGAGTACATAAACAAATAATCAAACAAACAGGAAAACTGCAACTTACAGTTGACGATAATATAGGACAAGTACAGGGTAAATAAACATAGCTACATCAGCAGATGACACTGGAATAAGTATCAGGTGGCAGAAGACTGCTGGATTTGGTGCAGTTGAAGACTATTTAAGTAAGAAAAAGGATAAGTACATGAGGGAAGAGGGCCCTACTTGTGAGAGCTTACATGCTAAAGGGGAGGGGTAGACAGACAGGGGTTACACAGATGGGGTACATAGAGAACGTGGAACAGAGGGTTAGGATGAGATTTGGCTGGGTTTGGTGAAGAAGTGGGTCTTGAGAGACCGTTTGAAGTTTTGTAGAGAGGTGGAGAGTCTGAGGTGGAGAGGTAGGGAATTCCAGAGAAGTGAAATGATGAATGAGTCCCTGGGTATCTGATTTATCATTTACAAGTTTTCATTGCTACTAGAGATGTGCGGGGTTCCCATGTTTTGGTTTTGCCAATGCCGCCCTCTGTGTTTTGGTTTAGTTTTCTAGTTTTGGCAAAACCACCCTCACATGATTTGTTTTTGGCTCTGGATTTTTGAAGAAAAAAATAGCTAAAAACAGCTAATATCGTGTATTTTGGGCCTGTTTTGTTCCTACAGTATTCTAAATCTCATTAACTTTCATTTCCAGTAATTGCCAGTCAATTTTTCACCTCATAGCTCACAATATTGTCCACCATTATTGACCAAAGGTTGGCTTGCTAAAGTAAGCAATAGAGCAGTGGCACAAACACACAGCAGTTATTTCTGTTTAGAAATGTGTTGCAAATTATTAGTGCAATAACTAATAAAAATGTTTGTTTATGCAAATCCCCCCCAGTGCTGCAGTGTTCGAGCTAGGAAGGAAAACAAACCAATTAAGGAGTATCAACTCTTTTTCCACAGGAAAAGCGGATACGCCAGGGGTGGCGATGACCTTCACCGGTTGGGTGAAGGGTCATCACAGGCACAAATCCTCAGCCACCCAGTTTTTACCGAACAGCGCTCTTACACTGAGGTGTGCTCTGGACCTTGCACGACCGTGCAAGGTCCACCGAACCGGCGCTCAACACAGGGACAAACAGACACAGATGATGTACAATGGATGACAGGATACCCTAGGTGCTTCACTGGATGTTAGCTGGCCTTTTAATACCAAAAAGGGGTACCCTAACCCCAATGGAACAATTGGCAAAAAGTGGTAGTAGGTATTAAATATGGCGCTACACGGTTGCTATTAGGATACTTCAGATACAACGTCATCTCCCTGTTCGTATCCACACACTGATGGAAGCATCCGTATAAGCGCTGTTTCTAGCGGCTTCATTGGAAGCGCTAACAGGAGCTCCTTACACCAGCTCGCCAGGACAGAGATTGTGCTATCTCCAGCGGCTACATTGTAAAGCGGCAATTTGGAGCGTCCCATACCCGCCCGCCAAGACAAAGACTGAGATCTGCACCGCTAATAGTGACGGCGGTGGGTACTTTTGCTGAAAGCTGTAAGGACGTATCTCTCTGGGTGTCTGCACCGTATCACTGGACATTCCCGCAGGTTCGGGTAATTTAGTGATGTGCACCTGAAATTTTTCGGGTTTTGTGTTTTGGTTTTGGGTTCGGTTCCGTGGCCGTGTTTTGGGTTCGGACGCGTTTTGGCAAAACCTCACCGAATTTTTTTTGTCGGAATCGGGTGTGTTTTGGATTCGGGTGTTTTTTTCAAAAGACCTTAAAAAACAGCTTAAATCATAGAATTTGGGGGTCATTTTGATCCCATAGTATTATTAACCTCAATAACCATAATTTCCACTAATTTTCAGTCTATTCTGAACACCTCACACCTCACAATATTATTTTTAGTCCTAAAATTTGCACCGAGGTCGCTGGATGGCTAAGCTAAGCGACCCTAGTGGCCGACACAAACACATGGCCCATCTAGGAGTGGCACTGCAGTGTCACGCAGGATGGCCCTTCAAAAAAATACTCCCCAAACAGCACATGACGCAAAGAAAAAAAGAGGCGCAATGAGGTAGCTGTGTGACTAAGCTAAGCGACCCTAGTGGCCGACACAAACACCTGGCCCATCTAGGAGTGGCACTGCAGTGTCACGCAGGATGGCCCTTCAAAAAAATACTCCACAAACAGCACATGACGCAAAGAAAAATGAAAGAAAAAAGAGGTGCAAGATGGAATTGTCCTTGGGCCCTCCCACCCACCTTTATGTTGTAAAAACAGGACATGCACACTTTAACGAACCCATCATTTCAGCGACAGGGTCTGCCACACGACTGTGACTGAAATGACTGGTTGGTTTGGGCCCCCACCAAAAAAGAAGCAATCAATCTCTCCTTGCACAAACTGGCTCTACGGAGGCAAGATGTCCACCTCATCATCATCATCCGATTCATCACCCCTTTCACTGTGTACATCCCCCTCCTCACAGATTATTAATTCGTCCCCACTGGAATCCACCATCTCAGGTCCTCGTGTACTTTCTGGAGGCAGTTGCTGCTGGTGAATGTCTCCATGGAGGAATTGATTATAATTCATTTTAATGAACATCATCTTCTCCACATTTTCTGGAAGTAACCTCGTACGCCGATTGCTGACAAGGTGAGCGGCGGCACTAAACACTCTTTCGGAGTACACACTGGAGGGAGGGCAACTTAGGTAGAATAAAGCCAGTTTGTGCAAGGGCCTCCAAATTGCCTCTTTTTCCTGCCAGTATATGTACGGACTGTCTGACGTGCCTACTTGGATGCGGTCACTCATATAATCCTCCACCATTCTTTCAATGGTGAGAGAATCATATGCAGTGACAGAAGACGACTTGTCAGTAATCGTTGGCAGGTCCTTCAGTCCGGACCAGATGTCAGCATCAGCAGTCGCTCCAGACTGCCCTGCATCACCGCCAGCGGGTGGGCTCGGAATTCGTAGCCTTTTCCTCGCACCCCCAGTTGCGGGAGAATGTGAAGGAGGAGATGTTGACGGGTCGCGTTCCGCTTGACTTGACAATTTTGTCACCAGCAGGTCTTTGAACCTCTGCAGACTTGTGTCTGCCGTAAAGAGAGATCCAAGGTAGGTTTTAAATCTAGGATCGAGCACGGTGGCCAAAATGTAGTGCTCTGATTTCAACAGATTGACCACACGTGAATCCTGGTTAAGCGAATGAAGGGCTGCATCCACAAGTCCCACATGCCTAGCGAAATCGCTCTGTTTTAGCTCCTCCTTCAATGCCTCCAGCTTCTTCTGCAAAAGCCTGATGAGGGGAATGACCTGACTCAGGCTGGCAGTGTCTGAACTGACTTCACGTGTGGCAAGTTCAAAAGGTTGCAGAACCTTGCACAACGTTGAAATCATTCTCCACTGCGCTTGAGACAGGTGCATTCCACCTCCTTTGCCTATATCATGGCCAGATGTATAGGCTTGAATGGCCTTTTGCTGCTCCTCCATCCTCTGAAGCATATAGAGGGTTGAATTCCACCTCGTTACCACCTCTTGCTTCAGATGATGGCAGGGCAGGTTCTGGTGTTTTTGGTGGTGCTCCAGTCTTCTGTACGCGGTGCCTGTACGCCGAAAGTGGCCCGCAATTCTTCTGGCCACCGACAGCATCTCTTGCACGCCCCTGTCGTTTTTTAAATAATTCTGCACCACCAAATTCAAGGTATGTGCAAAACATGGGACGTGCTGGAATTTGCCCAGATGTAATGCACTCACAATATTGCTGGCATTGTCCGATGTCACAAATCCCCAGGAGAGTCCAATTGGGGTAAGCCATTCTGCGATGATCTTCCTCAGTTGCCGTAAGAGGTTTTCAGCTGTGTGCGTATTCTGGAAAGCGGTGATACAAAGCCTAGCCTGCCTAGGAACGAGTTGGCGTTTGCGAGATGCTGCTACTGGTGCCGCCGCTGCTGTTCTTGCAGCGGGAGGCAATACATCTACCCAGTGGGCTGTCACAGTCATGTAGTCCTGAGTCTGCCCTGCTCCACTTGTCCACATGTCCGTGGTTAAGTGGACATTGGGTACAACTGCATTTTTTAGGACACTGGTGAGTCTTTTTCTGACGTCCGTGTACATTCTCGGTATCGCCTGCCTAGAGAAGTGGAACCTAGATGGTATTTGGTAATGGGGGCACACTACCTCAAGAAATTGTCTAGTTCCCTGTGAACTAACGGCGGATACCGGACGCACGTCTAACACCAACATAGTTGTCAAGGCCTCAGTTATCCGCTTTGCAACAGGATGACTGCTGTGATATTTCATCTTCCTCGCAAAGGACTGTTGGACAGTCAATTGCTTACTGGAAGTAGTACAAGTGGTCTTCCGACTTCCCCTGTGGGATGACGATCGACTCCCAGCAGCAACAACAGCAGCGCCAGCAGCAGTAGGTGTTACACTCAAGGATGCATCGGAGGAATCCCAGGCAGGAGAGGACTCGTCAGACTTGCCAGTGACATGGCCTGCAGGACTATTGGCTTTCCTGGGTAAGGAGGAAATTGACACTGAGGGAGTTGGTGGTGTGGTTTGCGCGAGCTTGGTTACAAGAGGAAGGGATTTACTGGTCAGTGGACTGCTTCCGCTGTCGCCCAAAGTTTTTGAACTTGTCACTGACTTATTATGAATGCGCTGCAGGTGACGTATAAGGGAGGATGTTCCGAGGTGGTTAACGCCCTTACCCCTACTTATTACAGCTTGACAAAGGCAACACACGGCTTGACACCTGTTGTCCGCATTTCTGTTGAAATACTTCCACACTGAAGAGCTGATTTTTTTGGTATTTTCACCAGGCATGTCAATGGCCATATTCCTCCCACGGACAACAGGTGTCTCCCCGGGTGCCTGACTTAAACAAACCACCTCACCATCAGAATCCTCCTTGTCAATTTCCTCCCCAGCGCCAGCAACACCCATATCCTCATCCTGGTGTACTTCAACACTGACATCTTCAATTTCACTATCAGGAACTGGACTGCGGATGCTCCTTTCAACACTTGCAGGGGGCGTGCAAATGGTGGAAGGCGCAAGCTCTTCCCGTCCAGTGTTGGGAAGGTCAGGCATCGCAACCGACACAATTGGACTCTCCTTTGGGATTTGTGATTTCGAAGAACGCACAGTTCTTTGCTGTGCTTTTGCCGCAAGTCTTTTCTTTTTTCAAGCGAGAGGATGAGTGCTTCCATCCTCATGTGAAGCTGAACCACTAGCCATGAACATAGGCCAGGGCCTCAGCCGTTCCTTGCCACTCCGTGTCGTAAATGGCATATTGGCAAGTTTACGCTTCTCCTCAGATGCTTTTAATTTTGATTTTTGGGTCATTTTTTTACTGATCTTTTGTGTTTTGGATTTTACATGCTCTGTACTATGACATTGGGCATCGGCCTTGGCAGACGACGTTGATGGCATTTCATCGTCTCGGCCATGACTAGTGGCAGCAGCTTCAGCACGAGGTGGAAGTGGATCTTGATCTTTCCCTATTTTTTTAACCTCCACATTTTTGTTCTCCATATTTTGCGCACAACTAAAAGCCACCACAGGTATACAATGTAGATGGATGGATAGTATAGTATTACTTATACTTATGGACGACGAGTGACGACACAGAGGTAGGTACAGCCGTGGCCTACCGTACTGCTGCTTAGTGCTTATATATAAATATAATATACTGTATAACAGACCTGGTGGACAGTGTCAGCAGCAGACTGCTAAACTAGTATGAAGAAAGAAAAAAAAAACACCACAGGTATACAATGTAGATGGATGGATAGTATAGTATTACTTATACTTATGGACGACGAGTGACGACACAGAGGTAGGTACAGCCGTGGCCTACCGTACTGCTGCTTCGTGCTTATATATAAATATAATATACTGTATAACGGACCTGGTGGACAGTGTCAGCAGCAGACTACTAAACTAGTATGAAGAAAGAAAAAAAAAACACCACAGGTATACAATGTAGATGGATGGATAGTATAGTATTACTTATACTTATGGACGACGAGTGACGACACAGAGGTAGGTACAGCCGTGGCCTACCGTACTGCTGCTTAGTGCTTATATATAAATATAATATACTGTATAACGGACCTGGTGGACAGTGTCAGCAGCAGACTGCTAAACTAGTATGAAGAAAGAAAAAAAAACCACCACAGGTATACAATGTAGATGGATGGATAGTATAGTATTACTTATACTTATGGACGACGAGTGACGACACAGAGGTAGGTACAGCCGTGGCCTACCGTACTGCTGCTTAGTGCTTATATATAAATATAATATACTGTATAACGGACCTGGTGGACAGTGTCAGCAGACTGCTAAACTAGTATGAAGAAAGAAAAAAAAACCCACCACAGGTATACAATGTAGATGGATGGATAGTATAGTATTACTTATACTTATGGACGACGAGTGCACTGACGACACAGAGGTAGGTACAGCCGTGGCCTACCGTACTGCTGCTTAGTGCTTATATATAAATATAATATACTGTATAACGGACCTGGTGGACAGTGTCAGCAGACTGCTAAACTAGTATGAAGAAAGGAAAAAAACCCACCACAGGTATACAATGTAGATGGATGGATAGTATAGTATTACTTATACTTATGGACGACGAGTGCACTGACGACACAGAGGTAGGTACAGCCGTGGCCTACCGTACTGCTGCTTAGTGCTTATATATATATATATAATATACTGTGTGTATAACGGACCTGGTGGACAGTGTCAGCAGACTGCTAAACTAGTATGAAGAAAGAAAAAAAAAACACCACAGGTATACGATGTAGATGGATGGATAGTATAGTATTACTTATACTTATGGACGAGTGACGACACAGAGGTAGGTACAGCTGTGGCCTACCGTACTGCTGCTTAGTGCTTATATATAAATATAATATACTGTATAACGGACCTGGTGGACAGTGTCAGCAGCAGACTGCTAAACTAGTATGAAGAAAGAAAAAAAAAAAACACCACAGGTATACAATGTAGATGGATGGATAGTATTACTTATACTTATGGACGACGAGTGACGAGTCGACACAGAGGTAGGTACAGCCGTGGCCTACCGTACTGCTGCTTAGTGCTTAATTATATATATAATATACTGTATAACGGACCTGGTGGATACTGCAGTGTCAGCAGACTGCTAAACAAACTAGCATGAAGAAAGAAAAAAAAAAAACACCACAGTGTTTTTCAGGCAGACAAACGTATACTGGACTGGTGGTCACTGTCAGCAAAACTGTGCACTGTACTCCTGCTATAACTGCTCCCCAGTCCCCACAATTAGGCAGTGTGAGCAGTGCACTCAGCACAGATATATCATGCAGCAGTGCAGCACACTGAGTGAGCACAGATATGGTGGAGCGTTTTTTTTCAGGCAGAGAAACAACGGATTAAACTCAAAACCCTGCACTGTACTCCCTAACAGCTGCTCCCCGTCCCCAATCCTCCCCACAATTATAACTAACTAAGTTCTAATATAATACAACGGACTCGGAGAGGACGCCAGCCACGTCCTCTCCCTATCCATCTCAATGCACGTGTGAAAATGGCGGCGACGCGCGGCTCCTTATATAGAATCCGAGTCTCGCGAGAATCCGACAGCGGGATGATGACGTTCGGGCGCGCTCGGGTTAACCGAGCAAGGCGGGAGGATCCGAGTCGCTCGGACCCGTGTAAAAAAAAGGTGAAGTTCGGGCGGGTCGGATTCCGAGGATCCGAACCCGCTCATCACTAGTAATTATTATTACACAGCAGCATTCCTCTGCACTGGGACGCCAGTAGACCTGAGAGACTTTCCATATAGTTTTGATTTCAGCATATGTTACAGCTTGATACATTTGATGTAACAGATTGGACGGGTCTGTTTAGTGTCATATGAGCTACACTGTTGCTATTTTATTCTACAGCGTAAAAGGACATTTAGTGCTTCCTATCAATGGCCCTCATTCCGAGTTGTTCGCTCGCTAGCTAATTTTAGCAGAAATGCAAACACAAAGCCGCCGCCATCTGGGAGTGTATCTTAGCATAGCAGAATTGCTAACGAAAGATTAGCAATTCTGCTAATATTAGCAGAATTGCTAACGAAAGCAATTTCCTTGCAGTTTCTGAGTAGCTCCAGACCTACTCCTAGATTGCGATCACCTCAGTCCGTTTAGTTCCTGGTTTGACGTCACAAACACGCCCAGCGTCCGACCAGCCACTCCTCCGTTTCTTCAGCCACTCCTGCGTTTTTACCTGGCATGCCTGCGTTTTTTTAGCACACTCCCTGAAAACGGCCAGTTTCCGCATAGAAACACCCACTTCCTGTCAATCAGCAGAGCGATTGAAAAGCTTAGTTTGCCTGTGAGTAAAATAGCATAGTTTTGTGTAAATTTACTTAGCGCGTGCGCCCTGAGATGCATACGCATGCGCAGAACTGCCGGATTTTAGCCTATTAGCAATTCTGCTAAAATTAGCAGCGAGCGAACAACTCAGAATGAGGGCCAAAGTGCGTGGAATATATTAATTGATTCCTTGATTCTTAAAGTTTTTTAAGTGTGCTATTTTTGTTTATTAATTGAAGTAAAAATATTTTTAATTAAAAGCAGATTCTACATGTTCTAATTTGAGTAAAAGCAGACACAAACCCTATTAAAATATAAATTTACATAGTACATTAAGCGCACCACCTTTTTTCTTTGTTTCAGTTTGTTTGAGGATCTAGCTAATCCTCTAAGTGTGTGCAGCTGATGTCTAATTAAATATTACTGGTTAATTTGCGCCGGGAGTTGGTGTGAGATTCACCTCTAATTGTTTATACTTCAGATACAACGAAAAGTAAAAAATATCAAAATTTATTACACTCTATAGCATCCAAATCATATAACTTATAAAATTATGACACATACAGGCATTGTGTAGACAAAATTAAAAAACATATAGGTGGTCATTCTGAGTTGTTCGCTAGCTACATTCGTTCGCTGTGCAGCAATGAGGCAAAAAAACGGCACTTCTGCATATGCAGTGCAATGCGCACGCGAGGCGTTCTATTACAACAAACGATGTCATTTTACACAGGTCTAGCAATGCTTTTCAGTCGCTTAGGCAGCCGCAGAGTGATTGACAGGAAGAGGGCGTTTCTTGGTGTCAACTGACCGTTTTCAGGGAGTGTTCGGAAAAAGGCAGGCGTGCCAGGAAAAATGCAGGCATGGCTGGGAGAATGCAGGGCGTGTTTGTGACGTCAAATCAGGAACTGAATGGTCTGAAGTGATCACAAGTGCTGAGTAGGTTTGAAGTTACTCTGAAACTGCACAAAATTATTTTGTAGCCGCTCTGCGATCCCTTCGTTCGCACTTCTGCTAAGCTAAAATAAACTCCCAGTGGGCGACGGCATAGCGTTTGCACGGCTGCTAAAAGCTGCTAGCGAGCGATCAACTCGGAATGACCACCATAGTTCAGGAGGAGTCCTACTGAGGAATATGTTGGGGAGCAGCAGGTGGTGATGAATGCAGGGAAGTTCAGACTTGCACTGCATAAGCTCCCAGATCTTAAGTCCTCACTGCGGCAGGTAATCCTCCTCTGGTCCTCTGGTTACACATCTGGTCTGACTCTTCACTACAGTTTCTTATGACCCTCATGAACTGTTTCTTTGGTATACTGTTCAGCCAGTTCTGGTGATGTTCACTGTCTTAAGTAAGATGGGTTTCTTGCAAAAGAGAGTTATACACACAATACTTATTGTGATACAGTATGCCAAAAAATGTTTCCTTTTACTGGGGAAGTTGACACCTGTAATATTCCATGATTATATCCTAAGGATAGTCATAAACCGGGAGTGAAAGTTTAAGTTTCAAATCTTCCACATGTAGAACCTTGAGTATAAGGTCTGATGGTTCCGTTAGTGAAGTTGCACCAGTTCTCTGCCCTAGCCGGCTGTCTCTCCTTCACTGAAGATAGGAGGAGGACACAGCACCCTGCAGTAGCAGACTGGTCTTAAAGGAGATGCCGCCCTTGTGGTTCCGGAGAAAGTAGACTTCAGTGGGAGACTCCTCCAACAGTGGAACCTTCTGCATCACGTCAGTCGGGGAAGCCTAGTCTATTGGTTCCTGGTGCAACTTCACTAAAAAAGTATTGTGTGTATAACGCTCTTTTGCAAGAAACCCATTTTACTTAAGACAGTGAACATCACCGGAACTGGCTGAATGGTATACCAAAAAACCAGTTCATGAGGGTCAGAAGAAACTGTAGTGAAGACCAGATGTGTAACCAGAGGACCAGAGGAGGATTACCTGCCACAGTGAGGACTTAAGATCTGGGAGCTTATGCAGGGAAAATCCGGACTTCCCTGCATTCATCACTACCTGCTGCTCCCCAATGTATTCCTCGGTAGGACTCCTCCTGAACTATATACCTGTATGTGTGGTCATTTTATAAGTTATATGATTTGGATGCTATAGAGCAGGGGTTCTCAAACTCGGTCCTCAGGACCCCACACGGTGCATGTTTTGCAGGTAACCCAGCAAGTGCACAGGTGTATTAATTACTCACTGACACATTTTAAAAGGACCACAGGTGGAGCTAAGTATTTCACTTGTGATTCGGTGAGGAGACCTGCAAAACATGCACCATGTGGGGTCCTGAGGACCGAGTTTAAGAACCTGTGCTATAGAGTGTAATACATTTTTATATTTTTTACTTTTCGTTGTATCTGAAGTATCCTAATAGCAACCGGGTAGAACCATATTTAAGACACAGATGATGCTCACCGGTGCCAATCTTGTACTTTTATCTTCTTCACTTACACTTCCCTGTAAGGAGGCCAAAACAAACAACAGCCGTGCAGGGCCAAAAGCTATCTTAGTGTGCGTCTGCTACACTAGCTTCAATAACAGAACCCTCAAACTTGCTCAGGTGTATGTGGTGTGACACAAACTCTATGCACAACTTTAAACAAACTTTGCCCTGCACGGAAACAGCACACATCACAATAATGGGTGTGGTATGCAAAGTTGACAGTAACTAGGTCGACAGGGTCTCTAGGTCAACAGGGTCTCTAGCTCGACATGGTGTAGGTCGACAGGTCAAAAGGTCTACATGAGTGTTTTATGTTTTTTTGGTGTTGTTTTCTCCGTACAATGGGGTTAATTCAGACCTGATCGCTGCTGTGTTTTCGCACAGCAGCAATCAGGTCTGAACTGCGCATGCACCAACACCGCAGTGCGCCGGCGTATGCCAGACAGCCAACGGCTGTCTTAGCTCTGTGATTGCCTCTGCCTGATTGACAGGCAGAGTCAGTCGCTGGGTGGGAGGGCGCGGGCCTGCAGCATTTGCCCGCCATTTAGGGGGTGCGATCCGGGCAACGCAGGTGTGCCTGGACCATTGGGGGGCGGGCCACGGCGGCTGCGTGACATCACAATAAATTAAGCACATCTACGATCAGGTCTGAATTAGGCCCAGTGACCGGAAACCCCCGATTAGTGCACCGTGTCCCCTCGCATGCAAGGTTACTATTCCCAATCGTAGTCGTGTGGATCGTTAAGTATGAAAAAGGTCAAAAAAAGATTTTTTTTTTTAAACTCATGTCGACCTATTGACCTGTCGACCTAGAGACCCTGTCCACCTAGTTACTGTCGACCAATAGTTGTCGACCTAGTTACTGTTGACCTAGGTACTGTCGACCTAGAGACTGGATCTCCACGATAACACAGTACAAGAATAAGCAACGTTCTGTCTGACTACGTCTTGGCCTTCAAGCCAGGCCCGGTGACAGGGGAAGTCAAAGGGGACTGTCGTACGGGGCCCCAAGGTTCAGGGGGCCCCCGACAATCAGGGCACAAAAACTGCGCTGCACCAAGTGATCCGACCAGACTCCCCCCCCCCCCCGTTACCTCGTCACTTGGTACAGTCCTGGCTGTCCTGAGTCCATCAATCACATGATGCTGCGCCGCCCCTGCCCTGTCTGTAGCCCTGCTGCCACCAACAAAGAGCCGGCCAGCCTGGCAGGGAAAAAACACCATCCACTGGGCACAGTGTCAGAGGATCCACACAGCAACCGACCGCAGCCACACTGCTCTGTACCGCCGCCCCCTAAAATGACACACTGGCTGTGGTGAGTGCAGTTACTGTGTCATCACTGACATGTATGTACATAGTCCCTGAAAGCCAACCATTTCCTTGTGTGTATATATTAGAGATGTGCACTTGAAATTTTTCGGGTTTTGTGTTTTGGTTTTGGGTTCGGTTCCGCGGCCGTGTTTTGGGTTCGACCGCGTTTTGGCAAAACCTCACCGAATTTTTTTTGTCGGATTCGGGTGTGTTTTGGATTCGGGTGTTTTTTTCAAAAAACACTAAAAAACAGCTTAAATCATAGAATTCGGGGGTCATTTTGATCCCAAAGTATTATTGACCTCAAAAACCATAATTTCCACTCATTTTCAGTCTATTCTGAACACCTCACACCTCACAATATTATTTTTAGTCCTAAAATTTGCACCGAGGTCGCTGGATGACTAAGCTAAGCGACCCTAGTGGCCGACACAAACACCTGGCCCATCTAGGAGTGGCACTGCAGTGTCACGCAGGATGGCCCTTCCAAAAAACACTCCCCAAACAGCACATGACGCAAAGAAAAAAAGAGGCGCAATGAGGTAGCTGTGTGAGTAAGCTAAGCGACCCTAGTGGCCGACACAAACACCTGGCCCATCTAGGAGTGGCACTGCAGTGTCACGCAGGATGGCCCTTCCAAAAAACACTCCCCAAACAGCACATGATGCAAAGAAAAAAAGAGGCGCAATGAGGTAGCTGTGTGAGTAAGATAAGCGACCCTAGTGGCCGACACAAACACCTGGCCCATCTAGGAGTGGCACTGCAGTGTCACGCAGGATGGCCCTTCCAAAAAACACTCCCCAAACAGCACATGACGCAAAGAAAAAAAGAGGCGCAATGAGGTAGCTGTGTGAGTAAGATAAGCGACCCTAGTGGCCGACACAAACACCTGGCCCATCTAGGAGTGGCACTGCAGTGTCACGCAGGATGGCCCTTCAAAAAAATACTCCCCAAACAGCACATGACGCAAAGAAAAATTAAAGAAAAAAGAGGTGCAAGATGGAATTGTCCTTGGGCCCTCCCACCCACCCTTATGTTGTATAAACAGGACATGCACACTTTAACCAACCCATCATTTCAGTGACAGGGTCTGCCACACGACTGTGACTGAAATGACGGGTTGGTTTGGACCCCCACCAAAAAAGAAGCAATTAATCTCTCCTTGCACAAACTGGCTCTACAGAGGCAAGATGTCCACCTCATCATCATCCTCCGATATATATCACCGTGTACATCCCCCTCCTCACAGATTATCAATTCGTCCCCACTGGAATCCACCATCTCAGCTCCCTGTGTACTTTGTGGAGGCAATTGCTGCTGGTCAATGTCTCCACGGAGGAATTGATTATAATTCATTTTAATGAACATCATCTTCTCCACATTTTCTGGAAGTAACCTCGTACGCCGATTGCTGACAAGATGAGCGGCGGCACTAAACACTCTTTCGGAGTACACACTTGTGGGAGGGCAACTTAGGTAGAATAAAGCCAGTTTGTGCAAGGGCCTCCAAATTGCCTCTTTTTCCTGCCAGTATAAGTACGGACTGTCTGACGTGCCTACTTGGATGCGGTCACTCATATAATCCTCCACCATTCTTTCAATGGGGAGAGAATCATATGCAGTGCCAGTAGACGACATGTCCGTAATCGTTGGCAGGTCCTTCAGTCCGGACCAGATGTCAGCATCAGCAGTCGCTCCAGACTGCCCTGCATCACCGCCAGCGGGTGGGCTCGGAATTCTGAGCCTTTTCCTCGCACCCCCAGTTGCGGGAGAATGTGAAGGAGGAGATGTTGACAGGTCGCGTTCCGCTTGACTTGACAATTTTCTCACCAGCAGGTCTTTGAACCCCAGCAGACTTGTGTGTGCCGGAAAGAGAGATCCAAGGTAGGTTTTAAATCTAGGATCGAGCACGGTGGCCAAAATGTAGTGCTCTGATTTCAACAGATTGACCACCCGCGAATCCTTGTTAAGCGAATTAAGGGCTCCATCCACAAGTCCCACATGCCTAGCGGAATCGCTCTGTGTTAGCTCCTCCTTCAATGTCTCCAGCTTCTTCTGCAAAAGCCTGATGAGGGGAATGACCTGACTCAGGCTGGCAGTGTCTGAACTGACTTCACGTGTGGCAAGTTCAAAGGGCAGCAGAACCTTGCACAACGTTGAAATCATTCTCCACTGCGCTTGAGACAGGTGCATTCCACCTCCTATATCGTGCTCAATTGTATAGGCTTGAATGGCCTTTTGCTGCTCCTCCAACCTCTGAAGCATATATAGGGTTTAGTTCCACCTCGTTACCACTTCTTGCTTCAGATGATGGCAGGGCAGGTTCAGGCGTTTTTGGTGGTGCTCCAGTCTTCTGTACGTGGTGCCTGTACGCCGAAAGTGTCCCGCAATTCTTCTGGCCACCGACAGCATCTCTTGCACGCCCCTCTCGTTTTTTAAATAATTCTGCACCACCAAATTCAAGGTATGTGCAAAACATGGGACGTGCTGGAATTTGCCCATATTTAATGCACACACAATATTGCTGGCGTTGTCCGATGCCAAAAATCCACAGGAGAGTCCAATTGGGGTAAGCCATTCCGCGATGATCTTCCTCAGTTGCCGTAAGAGGTTTTCAGCTGTGTGCGTATTCTGGAAAGCGGTGATACAAAGCGTAGCCTGCCTAGGAAAGAGTTGGCGTTTGCGAGATGCTGCTACTGGTGCCGCCGCTGCTGTTCTTGCGGCGGGAGTCCATACATCTACCCAGTGGGCTGTCACAGTCATATAGTCCTGACCCTGCCCTGCTCCACTTGTCCACATGTCCGTGGTAAAGTGGACATTGGGTACAACTGCATTTTTTAGGACACTGGTGAGTCTTTTTCTGACGTCCGTGTACATTCTCGGTATCGCCTGCCTAGAGAAGTGGAACCTAGATGGTATTTGGTAACGGGGGCACACTACCTCAAGAAATTGTCTAGTTCCCTGTGAACTAACGGCGGATACCGGACGCACGTCTAACACCAACATAGTTGTCAAGGCCTCAGTTATCCGCTTTGCAACAGGATGACTGCTGTGATATTTCATCTTCCTCGCAAAGGACAGTTGGACAGTCAATTGCTTGGTGGAAGTAGTAAAAGTGGGCTTACGACTTCCCCTCTGGGATGACCATCGACTCCCAGCAGCAACAACAGCAGCGCCAGCAGCAGTAGGCGTTACACGCAAGGATGCATCGGAGGAATCCCAGGCAGGAGAGGACTCGTCAGAATTGCCAGTGACATGGCCTGCAGGACTATTGGCATTCCTGGGGAAGGAGGAAATTGACACTGAGGGAGTTGGTGGGGTGGTTTGCGTGAGCTTGGTTACAAGAGGAAGGGATTTACTGGTCAGTGGACTGCTTCCGCTGTCGCCCAAAGTTTTTGAACTTGTCACTGACTTATTATGAATGCGCTGCAGGTGACGTATAAGGGAGGATGTTCCGAGGTGGTTAACGTCCTTACCCCTACTTATTACAGCTTGACAAAGGCAACACACGGCTTGACAAATGTTGTCCGCATTTCTGTTGAAATACTTCCACACCGAAGAGCTGATTTTTTTTGGTATTTTCACCAGGCATGTCAATGGCCATATTCCTCCCACGGACAACAGGTGTCTCCCCGGGTGCCTGACTTAAACAAACCACCTCACCATCAGAATCCTCCTTGTCAATTTCCTCCCCAGCGCCAGCAACACCCATATCCTCCTCATCCTGGTGTACTTCAACACTGACATCTTCAATCTGACTATCAGGAACTGGACTGCGGGTGCTCCTTCCAGCACTTGCAGGGGGCGTGCAAATGGTGGAAGGCGCATGCTCTTCACGTCCAGTGTTGGGAAGGTCAGGCATCGCAACCGACACAATTGGACTCTCCTTGTGGATTTGGGATTTCGAAGAACGCACAGTTCTTTGCTGTGCTTTTGCCAGCTTGAGTCTTTTCATTTTTCTAGCGAGAGGCTGAGTGCTTCCATCCTCATGTGAAGCTGAACCACTAGCCATGAACATAGGCCAGGGCCTCAGCCGTTCCTTGCCACTCCGTGTGGTAAATGGCATATTGGCAAGTTTACGCTTCTCCTCCGACAATTTTATTTTAGATTTTTGAGTCCTTTTTTTACTGATATTTGGTGTTTTGGATTTTACATGCTCTGTACTATGACATTGGGCATCGGCCTTGGCAGACGACGTTGCTGGCATTTCATCGTCTCGGCCATGACTAGTGGCAGCAGCTTCAGCACGAGGTGGAAGTCGATCTTGATCTTTCCCTATTTTTGGAACCTCAACATTTTTGTTCTCCATATTTTAATAGGCACAACTAAAAGGCACCTCAGGTAAACAATGGAGATGGATGGATACTAGTATACTTATGGATGACGAGCGACTGCCGACACAGAGGTAGCTACAGCCGTGGACTACCGTACTGTGTCTGCTGCTAATATAGACTGGATGATAATGAGATAAAATTAATATATATATATCACACTAGTACTGCAGCCGGACAGGTATATATTATGTAATGACGGACCTGCTGGACACTGTCTGTCAGCACTGCAGACTCCTAAAGTAAGCTACTAGTATCAAGAAGATAGAAAAAAAAAAACCACAGGTAGGTGGTATACAATTATGGATGGACGAGCGACTGCCGACACAGAGGTAGCTACAGCCGTGGACTACCGTACTGTGTCTGCTGCTAATATAGACTGGATGATAATGAGATAAAATTAAAATATATATATATCACACTAGTACTGCAGCCGGACAGGTATATATTATGTAATGACGGACCTGCTGGACACTGTCTGTCAGACTCAGCACTGCAGACTCCTAAAGTAAGCTACTAGTATCAAGAAGATAGAAGAAAAAAAAACCACGGGTAGGTGGTATACAATTATGGATGGACGAGCGACTGCCGACACAGAGGTAGCTACAGCCGTGGACTACCGTACTGTGTCTGCTGCTAATATAGACTGGATGATAATGAGATAAAATTAAAATATATATATATATATCACACTAGTACTGCAGCCGGACAGGTATATATTATGTAATGACGGACCTGCTGGACACTGTCTGTCAGCACTGCAGACTCCTAAAGTAAGCTACTAGTATCAAGAAGATAGAAAGAAAAAAAACCACGGGTAGGTGGTATACAATTATGGATGGACGAGCGACTGCCGACACAGAGGTAGCTACAGCCGTGGACTACCGTACTGTGTCTGCTGCTAATATAGACTGGATGATAATGAGATAAAATTAAAATATATATATATCACACTAGTACTGCAGCCGGACAGGTATATATTATGTAATGACGGACCTGCTGGACACTGTCTGTCAGACTCAGCACTGCAGACTCCTAAAGTAAGCTACTAGTATCAAGAAGATAGAAAAAAAAAAAAAACCACGGGTAGGTGGTATGCAATTATGGATGGACGAGCGACTGCCGACACAGAGGTAGCTACAGCCGTGGACTACCGTACTGTGTCTGCTGCTAATATAGACTGGATGATAATGAGATAAAATTAAAATATATATATATCACACTAGTACTGCAGCCGGATAGGTATATATTATGTAATGACGGACCTGCTGGACACTGTCTGTCAGCACTGCAGACTCCTAAAGTAAGCTACTAGTATCAAGAAGATAGAAAAAAAAAACCACGGGTAGGTGGTATACAATTATGGATGGACGAGCGACTGCCGACACAGATGTAGCTACAGCCGTGGACGACCGTACTGTGTCTGCTGCTAATATAGACTGGATGATAATGAGATAAAATTAAAATATATATATATCACACTAGTACTGCAGCCGGACAGGTATATATTATGTAATGACGGACCTGCTGGACACTGTCTGCAGAATGCGTTTATAAAAACACCACACGACGAGTGTTTAACTTTTTCAGGCAGACAATCACAATATACTGGTGGTCAGCAGACAATCACAATACTGGTGGTCAGTGGTCACTGGTCAGTCACACTGGCAGTGGCACTCTGGCAGCAAAAGTGTGCACTGTACTTAAAATATGTACTCCTGCTATAACTGCTCCCCAGTCTCCCCCACAATTAAGCTGTGTGAGCAGTGAGCACTCAGCACAGTCAGATAATGATATACAGTATTACATATGATGCAGCACACTGGGCTGAGCACAGATATGGTATGTGACTGTGTCACACTGTGTATCGTTTTTTTTCAGGCAGAGAACGGATTAATTAAACTGGTGGTCACTGGTCACACTATCAGCAGCAAGTAGTACTCCTCCTAATAATATGCTCCCCAAAATTTGTGTCTCTCTCTAGTACTCTAGTCTAAACGGAGAGGACGCCAGCCACGTCCTCTCCCTATCAATCTCAATGCACGTGTGAAAATGGCGGTGACGCGCGGCTCCTTATATAGAATCCGAGTCTCGCGATAGAATACGAGCCTCGCGAGAATCCGACAGCGGGATGATGACGTTCGGGCGCGCTCGGGTTAACCGAGCAAGGCGGGAAGATCCGAGTCGCTCGGCCCCGTGTAAAAAAACCTGAAGTTTGGCGGGTTCGGATTCCGAGGAACCGAACCCGCTCATCTCTAGTATATATATATATATATATATATATACACTGCTCAAAAAAATAAAGGGAACACTAAAATAACACATCCTAGATCTGAATGAATGAAATATTCTTATTAAATACTTTGTTCTTTACATAGTTGAATGTGCTGACAACAAAATCACACAAAAATTATCAATGGAAATCAAATGTATTAACCCATGGAGGTCTGGATTTGGAGTCACCCTCAAAATTAAAGTGGAAAAACACACTACAGGCTGATCCAACTTTGATGTAATGTCCTTAAAACAAGTCAAAATGAGGCTCAGTAGTGTGTGTGGCCTCCACCTGCCTGTATGACCTCCCTACATCGCCTGGGCATGCTCCTGATGAGGTGGCGGATGGTCTCCTGAGGGATCTCCTCCCAGACCTGGACTAAACCATCCGCCAACTCCTGGACAGTCTGTGGTGCAACGTAGCGTTGGTGGATGGAGCGAGACATGATGTCCCAGATGTGCTCAATTGGATTCAGGTCTGGAGAACGGGCGGGCCAGTCCATAGCATCAATGCCTTCATCTTGCAGGAACTGGAAGGGAGGATGTTCTGAGGTGGTTAACGTCCTTACCCCTACTTATTACAGCTTGACAAAGGCAACACACGGCTTGACACCTGTTGTCCGCATTTCTGTTGAAATAATTCCACACCGAAGAGCTGATTTTTTTAGTATTTTGACCAGGCATGTCAATGGCCATATTCGTCCCACGGACAACAGGTGTCTCCCCGGGTGCCTGACTTAAACAAACCACCTTACCATCAGAATCCTCCTTGTCAATTTCCTCCCCAGCGCCAGCAACACCCATATCCTCATCCTGGTGTACTTCAACAGTGACATCTTCAATTTGACTATCAGGAACTGGACTGCGGGTGCTCCTTCCAGCACTTGCAGGGGGCGTGCAAATGGTGGAAGGTGCAAGCTCTTCCCGTCCAGTGTTGGGAAGGTCAGGCATCGCAATCGACACAATTGGACTCTCCTTGGGGATTTGTGATTTCGAAGAACGCACAGTTCTTGTCTGTTGCCAGCTTAAGTCTTTTCTTTTTTCTAGCGAGAGGATGAGTGCTTCCATCCTCATGTGAAGCTGGACCACTAGCCATGAACATAGGCCAGGGCCTCAGCCAATCCTTGCCACTCCGTGTCGTAAATGGCATATTGGCAAGTTTACGCTTCTCCTCAGACGCTTTTAATTTTGATTTTTGGGTCATTTTTTTACTGATCTTTTGTGTTTTGGATTTTACATGCTCTGTACTATGACATTGGGCATCGGCCTTGGCAGACGACGTTGATGGCATTTCATCGTCTCGGCCATGACTAGTGGCAGCAGCTTCAGCACGAGGTGGAAGTGGATCTTGATCTTTCCCTATTTTTTTAACCTCCACATTTTTGTTCTCCATTTTTTAATGCGCACAACTAAAAGGCACCACAGGTATACAATGTAGATGGATGGATAGTATACTTTATGTATGACGACGAGTAACTGAAGACACAGCGGTAGGTACAGCAGTGGCCTACTGTACTGCTATATACAGTATAATGGACCTGGTGGACACTGTCAGCAGACTGCGTTTATAGTATAAAGAAAAAAAGACACCACAGGTATACAATGTAGATGGATGGATAGTATACTTTATGTATGACGACGAGTGACTGAAGACACAGAGGTAGGTACAGCAGTGGCCTACCGTACTGCTATATACAGTATAATGGACCTGGTGGACACTGTCAGCAGACTGCGTTTATAGTATAAAGAAAAAAAGACACCACAGGTATACAATGTAGATGGATGGATAGTATACTTTATGTATGACGACGAGTGACTGAAGACACAGAGGTAGGTACAGCAGTGGCCTACCGTACTGCTATATACAGTATAATGGACCTGGTGGACACTGTCAGCAGACTGCGTTTATAGTATAAAGAAAAAAAGACACCACAGGTATACAATGTAGATGGATGGATAGTATACTTTATGTATGACGACGAGTGACTGAAGACACAGAGGTAGGTACAGCAGTGGCCAGCCGTACTGCTATATACAGTATAATGGACCTGGTGGACACTGTCAGCAGACTGCATTTATAGTATAAAGAAAAAAAGACACCACAGGTATACAATGTAGATCATGCAGCACACTGAGGCTGAGCACAGATATGGTATGGAGCGTTTTTTTCAGGCAGAGAACGGATAAAAAAAAACTAGCAAAACTCTGCACTGTACTCCTCCTAACAGCTGCTCCCCACAATAAGCTAAGCAGTAGCAATCAGATCAACTAACTATAACTATATAAACGGAGAGGACGCCAGCCACGTCCTCTCCCTATCAATCTCAATGCACGTGTGAAAATGGCGGCGACGCGCGGCTGCTTATATAGAATCCGAATCTCGCGAGAATCCGACAGCGGGATGATGACGTTCGGGCGCGCTCAGGTTAGCCGAGCCATACGGGAGAATCCGAGTATGGCTCGGACCCGTGTAAAAAGGGTAAAGTTCGGGGGGGTTCGGTTTCTCGGAAACCGAACCCGCTCATCACTAATATATATATATATATATATATATATATATAATGTATGTATGTATGTGTGTGTGTACACGTGTAATTTTTTTTAAATACCACCCTCTGCTTTAAAAGGGAGGTCAAGGAGGGTTGTGGGGGCCCTAGAGATATCTTTGTATCGGGCCCCAAGATTTCTGTTGCCGGCCCTGCTTCAAGCTGTCACCATCCCTAGCTATCCAGAGCTGGCCAGCCCTTCCCTATTCCTGGCTGCTATATCTAAGGTGTGTGTGGCTGGGCCGCTCCTGCACACAGGGAATTTCACTTTAATTACTAGGGAGTGGATACCGCACAGCTGCCCACCCCGTTTGCACTCAATCTACTCTTTGGGGGTAATTCCAAGTTGATCGCAGCAGGATTTTTGATAGCAATTGGGCAAAACCATGTGCACTGCAGGGGAGGCAGATATAACATGTGTAGAGAGAGTAAGATTTGGGTGGGTTATTTTGTTTCTGTGCAAGGTAAATACTGGATGCTTTATTTTTACACTGCAAATTAGATTGCAGATTGAACACACCCCACCCAAATCTAACTCTCTCTGCACATGTTATATCTGCCTCCCCTGCAGTGCACATGGTTTTGCCCAATTGCTAACAAAAATCTTGCTGCGATCAACTTGGAATTACCCCCTTTATGTGATGCTCAAGCCTTTGGGCCTGCCTACTTATGGGGCACTCCTAAACAAAAGGGGCCTAATGCCCTCCCTGCTAGCCACAGGCATAAGGCCTGAATGGTACCCACAGGCCTGTAGTGATCGCAAAAACGCGCTATGGCATGTATTTTACCCAAGAATTGATGGTGGGGACTCTCTGACCAGCAGCTCTGTCCTGTGCTGTCCGTCAGTTTCAGTCTCCACTCTTCAGTCTCCCCGACAGCAGAGGGAGGAACTTGGAAGGGGAGGAGACCATGGAGTGTGTTCTTCCGGCCCACCTCCCCTCACCGTCTGCTCCGTGCGCATATAACAGGAATCATCCTGCTTAGTGATGGGAAATCTAGTTCAGTTTGGTGATTAGTTCATTATGATCTAGTTCACTGAAAAGATTAGTTCAGAAGATTAGTTCATCTAGTTCATTTAGTTCATCATTTCACTCACTGACTCTGAGACTGAAAGGAGTGATTAGATGTAGAACTAGTCTAGACTATTACACATAGAGTAGGTATTTCTAATACTAGCTCATTGTAGGAGTTAGAATCTTTTTCAAATGATCAGATGTGTGTAATATGTCAGATTTTTTTATTTTTAAGAAAAGCAATAAGTTATATAGCAACCTTATAGTGACATATGTATCTCTGCAATATTAATCCCATTGTTGGTACTCCTTTTTACTTTATAATATGCATGTGAAAGACCCAAATCCAGAGTAATGTCATAAGTCACTTTTAGTTTTTTCTGCTTTTAAAATACAGTAATTAAAAGAAAAAAAAGTCCCTTTGCCCCAATGTAACAGACCTTAGAGAGATAAAGTGGAGATGTTGCAAAGTAACCAATCAGCTTCTGTCATTTATCTTCAACAGTATATAAAGTGACAGAAGCTGATTGGTTGCTAGGGGCAACTGCTCAACTTTATGTCACTTGAAGGTTCATAGTACATATCCCCCTGTGTCTTGTGTGGAGTAATCATACCCTACAGCAGGCATGTCCAAACTGCGGCCCTCCAGCTGTTGTGAAACTACATATCCCAGCATGCCCTGACACCGTTTTGCTGTCAGAGAATGCTAAAGCTGTGTCAGGGCATGCTGAGATGTGTAGTTTCTCAACAGCTGGAGGGCCACAGTTTGGACATGCCTGCCCTACAGGATAGCATGCAGCACTCAGCACTGTCTTTAGCTGATTGGGAGTGTAGCTTGTCACTTAATATACTGGGGGAATGAATCATGGCTATATGCAGTTCAGTATCAGCTCCATACAATGCATATGCCTGTGCACAGCAGTGCCACACATGGTAGCTGAGAAGTACTGTACTGACTCGTATGGCTGTATGAGTCATTGAGTCAGTGAACTGATCAGTGAACTGTAATGAATCACTGAACTACTGAACTACTGAACTACTTGCAAGGAGAGTGACTCATGAGTCGTCAGGACAATGCAGTTCAATCAGCTTCACAGAGTCCACTGACTCCATGAGCACAGCAGTGACCCCTGTGGCAGCTGAGGTAAACTGACTCATGAGTATTCAGTATTCACTCTCTCTCTCACACACACACACACACACACACACACACACACACACACACACTGATTGGTTGCTATGGGCAACATCACTTCTATAGAACTACCTAAGTATATGTACCATCATATTTTTAATTATTTCAAGACTGAAGGTTCATCAGACAGACATACATATCCCCCTATGTCTTGTGTAGAGTTATCAGACCCTACAGCAGGCATGTCCAAGCTGCGGCCCTCCAGCTGTTGAGAAACTACACATCCCAGCATGCCCTGACACAGCTTTAGCATTTTCTGACAGCAAAACTGTGTCAGGGCATGCTGGGATATGTAGTTTCACAACAGCTGGAGGGCCGCAGTTTGGACATACCTGCCCTACAGGATAGCATGCAGCACTCTGAATTTGTCTTTGGCTGATTGGAAGTGACAGTGTACCTTGTGACCACCTAATATGCTAGGTGAATTAATCATGGCTATATGCAGTTCAGCATCAGCTCCATACAATGCATATGCCTGAGCACAGCAGTGCCATACATGGTAGGTTAGAAGTACTGCACTGACTCGTATGGCTGTATGAGTCATTGAGTCAGTGAACTGATCAGTGAACTGTAATGAATCACTGAACTACTGAACTACTGAACTACTTGCAAGGAGAATGACTCACGAGTCATCGGGACAATGCAGTTCAATCAGCTCCACAGAGTGAGTCCACTCCATGTCTGAGCACAGCAGTGACCCCTGTGGCAGCAGAGATGTACTGACTCATGAGTATTGCTGTTAGGATCTCCTGCTCTGTGCTGCCACGTCGCCATGGCAACCGGGAGGCAAGTGTTAGCGAAGTAACCTGAGCGCAGCTGATACTCCGGTCCGGGTTTTTACTGTGTAGTGGTTACAGGCTCTGTGCACGGCAGGGAATCCGGCGCTGGTTTTGTGCTCACAGTCTGTGAGGTCTGAGTGGGGTGTGGACAGCACCTGCTATATAAACCATCCTCTCAGGCTAGGCAAATGCTGCTGAATCTTTGTTTGTTAGTCAGTTCCAGAGAGTTAGCTAGTACTGTGTGACTTTGTATTTACTTGTTGCTTACTGCGAATAGGCCTTGGGATTCGGTACTTCATTCTGCCAATCCGGACCTAGCAGTAAGACTTGAGTCAGTTGTTTGACCTGCTGGTGTTCTTTTGCTATTCTGTGAACCCAGCAGGTTTGCGGCTGTACTCTCAGACCTGCTTGCTTAATCCTCCCTCACTGTGCAGGGCGTCCAGGTGTCAGTTTAGTGGCAGTAAGCTGAACCTGTGCCCTGCAAGTGGGGGTTAGGATTGTGGATACTCTCCTTGTGTCTATATTTCTATCTCTGACCAAGGAGTTTATTCCCACACCCGTTGGTAACCCTTTGGGGTTTTTTCTGTTGCTCTTAGCAACATCATTTCAGGTGCTCCACATGTTAAATCACTACACATCACTTCATTGTCCGCTCTATTCCATCTGAGCATTCCTGACACTAGGGAGACACCCAATTCCTGAGCCTTTGGGCTTCTCCGTTCACTTTGTGTTTATTAGTTATTCCATCACCTCCTGTGTATGTTATGTTATACTGTCTGTGAGTTCGTTTGCTTCGCTTCCCTCTCTGTTCATACACCGGTATACTCCTGTTAGCACTGGTGTGCGTAACAATTGCTGAGTGAGAGCTGAATAAAAACAGTGCTGCTGCAGCAGCACCTATACAACACCCAGCAGAAGATTTAGCACAGCAGTATGCACAGGAGCCAGTAGTACCAGAAGTAGCAGCAAGTGTTTGGACATCTGGACTAATAGGACAGTGATTGTATCACAGAAAGGTGAGCAGCATGACCACACATGCTCACTCACAGACACACATAGGGGTAAATTTACTAAGGTGGGAGATTTTTAGAACTGGTGATGTTGCCCATGGCAACCAATCAGATTCTACTTACCATTTATCTAGCTGCTTCTAGCAGATAATAGATATAATCTGATTGGTTGCTATGGGCAACATCACCAGTTCTAAAAATCTCCCACCTTAGTAAATTTACCCCATAGACTTTGGCTAGGCAGTGCAGATGCTATTTTTTATTAGATCTGTATTGCTGGGCTGTGTTGTACTTTTAACTTTCATTTCACAGCATCAGATTCAGGAAGTGAAAATCCAGTGAATGAGACAGTGACTAGCCTAATGCAGCTGCTGGCTCTATTCTGTCTGTGTCTAACTCCTCCTTCCTGATGAACTAATCTTTGCCAAAGCTGTGAACTGAACGAACTAGTTCACTTTGAAGATTAGTTCATTTTGAACTAATCATTCATGAACTACCCATCACTAATCCTGCTGTTACAGCAGTCAGTGACAGCAGCGGTTTGTGGTGTAGCGGACGCCGGCTCCGCTCTGGCTGCCTGCTGTGATAGGAAGACAGAGGGGGCAGAACTAGCCGCAATGAAGTGCCCGCGGCCGGCGGCATTATGCAAGACAGCCAGGAACTACAGTGAGTCAGCCTGACTCATTATAGTGCGCTGGCAGGTGTCTGCACCGCAAACCATCACTGAGGGAGGAGGTGAGGCTGTCCGGCCGGAGGAATGTACCTTTCCCCATCTCCATCCCCCAGCATGATTGGACGCTTTGTGCCTCCTGGATGGCTGGATCCACCCCTGGGACTAGCCACCCTATCAAGTATACAGCGTGATTCACTTCTGGCCGGGGAGGAAGGGAGAGAGAGGAGGAGAAGGATCTGTGTACTATCCTGGCTGAAAATCACCGCGGTGGCTGCAGCCTGTGTATCACGGCAGCTGCAGGCAGCCATGGAGGATGTAGCAGGGAGGGGGGAAGCACCAAGCCTGGCCCAGTCTGCTCTGCCGTGTCTGCCCCTAGTAAGTACATTCAGTGCATGCCGCGATTTGCGGGTAAATTGGGGGTGGAGCTTAATGCAATGAACTGCCCGCCCCCATCAAAGACCTGTGTCTGAGCTGCTGTAGTTGGTAGTGTATCTCATGCTGCCCCCCCCCCTCTCTCTCTCTCTCTCTCTGACACTCACTGTCTTGCTCCTCTATCTCTCTGACACTTTCTGTCTCGTTCCTCTATCTCTCTGACACTTTCTGTCTTGTTCCTCTATATATCTCTCTCTCTCTCTGACACTTTCTGTCTTGCTCCCCTCTCTCATGCACCTCTTTCTCTCTCTCCCTGACACTCTCTCTCATGCGCCTCTCCCTGACACTCTCTCTCATGCTACTCTCCATCAGAGGCGTATCTAGGGTAGGGTGAGTGGGGCACGTGCCCTGGGCGCCTTGGCAGGCCCAGGAGAGGGGGGCACCGCCGGCGTCCAGGGCATCATGCCCCACTCGCCCCCGTCAACCCTAAATGTGAGGGGAGGAGAGCGCAGCGTCTCTCCCTCCCCTCACCGCCGCTGCCAGCAGCGCTGCTGTGTCCGGTCTCCGGCGCTAGCCAATCAGAGCTTGCGGACCGGCTCCTGATTGGCTGCCGGTCCGCGAGCTCTGATTGGCTAGCGAACTAGCGCCAGACAGCCGCCGGAGACCTGGAGCGGTGAGGGGAAGGAGAGGCGCTGCGCTCTCCTCTCCTCACATAACAACAAGCCAGCGGCCGGTGACTGACGGGGGGGGGGGGGTCCGGCGGCACGGGGGGTCCGGCGGCACAGTGGGGCAAGTATCTGGCACCAAGTGTGGCCTGGCACTGTGGGGCATGTATCTGGCACTGTGGGGCAATGTAACTGGCACTGTGGGGCAATGTATCTGGCACTGTGGGGCAATGTAACTGGCACTGTGGGGCAATGTAACTGGCACTGTGGGGCAATGTATCTGGCACTGTGGGGCAATGTAACTGGCACTGTGGGGCATTGTATCCGGCACTGTGGGGCAATGTAACTGGCACTGAGTGGGGCATGTATCTGGCACTGTGGGGCAATGTATCTGGCACTGTGGGGCATGTATCCGGCACTGTGGGGCATTGTATCCGGCACTGTGGGGCAATGTAACTGGCACTGTGGGGCATGTATCTGGCACTGAGTGGGGCATGTATCTGGCACTGTGGGGCAATGTATCCGGCACTGTGGGGCATGTATCCGGCACTGTGGGGCATTGTATCCGGCACTGTGGGGCAATGTAACTGGCACTGAGTGGGGCATGTATCTGGCACTGTGGGGCAATGTATCTGGCACTGTGGGGCATTGTATCCGGCACTGTGGGGCATTGTATCCGGCACTGTGGGGCAATGTATCTGGCACTGTGGGGCATGTATCCGGCACCGTGGGGCATTGTATCCGGCACTGTGGGGCAATGTAACTGGCACTGAGTGGGGCATGTATCCGGCACTGTGGGGCAATGTAACTGGCACTGAGTGGGGCATGTATCTGGCACTGTGGGGCAATATATCTGGCACTGTGGGGCATGTATCCGGCACTGTGGGGCAATGTAACTGGCACTGTGGGGCAATGTAACTGGCACTGTGGGGCAATGTAACTGGCACTGAGTGGGGCATGTATCTGGCACTGTGGGGCATGTATCTGGCACTGTGGGGCATTGTATCCGGCACTGTGGGGCATTGTATCCGGCACTGTGGGGCAATGTATCTGGCACTGTGGGGCATGTATCCGGCACCGTGGGGCATTGTATCCGGCACTGTGGGGCAATGTAACTGGCACTGAGTGGGGCATGTATCCGGCACTGTGGGGCAATGTAACTGGCACTGAGTGGGGCATGTATCTGGCACTGTGGGGCAATATATCTGGCACTGTGGGGCATGTATCCGGCACTGTGGGGCAATGTAACTGGCACTGTGGGGCAATGTAACTGGCACTGTGGGGCAATGTAACTGGCACTGAGTGGGGCATGTATCTGGCACTGTGGGGCATGTATCTGGCACTGTGGGGCATGTATCTGGCACTGTGGGGCAATGTATCCGGCACTGTGGGGCAATGTATCCGGCACCGTGGGGCATGTATCTGGCACTGTGGGGCAATGTAACTGGCACTGTGGGGCATGTATCTGGCACTGTGGGGCAATGTATCTGGCACTGTGGGGCATGTATCCGGCACTGTGGGGCATTGTATCCGGCACTGTGGGGCAATGTAACTGGCACTGTGGGGCATGTATCTGGCACTGAGTGGGGCATGTATCTGGCACTGTGGGGCAATGTATCCGGCACTGTGGGGCATGTATCCGGCACTGTGGGGCATTGTATCCGGCACTGTGGGGCAATGTAACTGGCACTGAGTGGGGCATGTATCTGGCACTGTGGGGCAATGTATCTGGCACTGTGGGGCATTGTATCCGGCACTGTGGGGCATTGTATCCGGCACTGTGGGGCAATGTATCTGGCACTGTGGGGCATGTATCCGGCACCGTGGGGCATTTTATCCGGCACTGTGGGGCAATGTAACTGGCACTGAGTGGGGCATGTATCCGGCACTGTGGGGCAATGTAACTGGCACTGAGTGGGGCATGTATCTGGCACTGTGGGGCAATGTATCTGGCACTGTGGGGCATGTATCCGGCACTGTGGGGCAATGTAACTGGCACTGTGGGGCAATGTAACTGGCACTGTGGGGCAATGTAACTGGCACTGAGTGGGGCATGTATCTGGCACTGTGGGGCATGTATCTGGCACTGTGGGGCATGTATCTGGCACTGTGGGGCAATGTATCTGGCACTGTGGGGCAATGTATCCGGCACCGTGGGGCATGTATCCGGCACTGTGGGGCAATGTAACTGGCACTGTGGGGCATGTATCCGGCACTGTGGGGCAATGTAACTGGCACTGTGGGCCATTTTCAGTGGCCACACCCCTTCTGGAGCGTAGCCACACCCCTTCTGGTGTGTGGCCACGCCCATTTTTTCGCCGCACGCACATGCTTCTTTTTGTGTGTGTATGTTTTTTTTTTGGGGGGACGCCATTTTCCATCTTGCCCTGGGCTCCGAAAACCCTAGTTACGCCTCTGCTCTCCATCTCTCTCCCTGACACACACACTCATGCGCCTCTCCCTCTCTCCCTGACACCCTCTTAAATGCCCCTCTCTCTCTCCCTGACACTCTCTCTCTCCCTGACACTGTCTCTCTCCCTCTCCCTGACACTGTCTCTCTCCCTCTCCCTGACACTGTCTCTCTCTACCCCTCTCTTTCTTTCTCTCTCCGACACTCTCTTTCTTACTCCCCTCTCATTCTCTCTCACTCTCTGACACACTCACTATCTCCCCTCCCTCTCTCTTGCTCCTCCCCCTCTCTCTGTAACACCCTCCAGTGATCGCAAAATATGAGTTATAGTACATTGACCCAGTATTTAAAAATGAGCGAGTCCTGCAGGATGCGCTGATGCCTGCGTGCTCCATGTCAGCCAATAAGCATTCACTGACCTGCTCCACTTGTCTGCCCTGATACGCTGACAGCGGCCAGCCGCATCAGAGTGGCCTGTCCCCACTGCCTCACAGTAACAACCCGCGCAGCAGCTAGCGTACCTCCTGGGCAGCGGAACGTCTTTCTTCAGCCTTCACCCTCTCCCTGTGACAGAGACTGGCCAAGCTGTCACACGCAGAGCCGTCTCACGAGTCCCAAAAGTAGCATCTGCCGAGCATCGGACATCGCCTCCTAGATACCATCCGTCACCCCTCCTACACACCCAGCGCTTCAGCATCCTCTCGTTGGCTGCAGCTCCGCTGACCAGGATGCCGTCATTGGAGAGTGCCCACACACAGCCGCGGTAACTTCCTCAGCCTTACTTCCCTCACTCGGCACCTGGTAAGATATGTATAGTACTATAGGGGTACTGTCATATACGCCCACGGTCCCCGCTGCCAGCCACACACGTGTGTAGAGGTCGTGTCTCCGGTGCCCCAGCAGCCATCTGCCCTTACCCTACCCCCAAGTACTTCCTGTCTCTAACCCCCTCCTTGCCCCCCTGCACTGTCCCACTTATCCACTGCCCCCAGTATCTACCCATACTGTCTCCTTACCACCAGCACTTTGTGCTCCTAACCCCCTCCTTGCCCCCCAGTATCTACCCATGTCCCCTCTCTACTCCCAGTACTTCCTGCCCAAAACCCCTCCTTGCCCCCCCAGTACTGCCCCAGCTACCCCTACCTCCTGTATCTACCCATGCCCTCTCCCTTCCCCCAGTTCTTCCTGCCCCTAACCCCCTCCTTGGTCCCAGTGCTGCCCCAGCTACACTCTACCCACAGTATCTACACTTGCCCCCTTCCTACCCCCAGTATCTATCCATGCCCCCTCCCTACCTGTACCTCTGCCCCTAGCCCCCTCCTTACCCTCCATTACTGCCCCAGCTGCTATCTACCCAAGCAACATCCCTACCCCCAGTACTGCCTGCCCCTAACCACCTCCTTTCTACCCTGTACCACCCCAGCTATCTACCCGTGCCTCCTCTATACCCCCAATACTACCATTCCCTAAGCCCCTCCATGCCCCCACTGCTGCCCCAGCTGCTATCTAGCCATGCCTCTTTCCTACCCCCAGTACTTCCTGCCCCTAACTCCCTCCTTGCCCCCCAGTACTGCCACAGCAGCTATCTACAATTAACCCCTAACTACTCCCAGCACTGCCTGCCACTAGCCACCCCAACACTGTTTCAACTTCTGTCTAAACTTACCCTCTCCCTACCCCCAGCGCTGCCTGCCTTTACAGCCTCCCTCTACTCCCAGCTCTACCCCAACTTCTCCCTGCTTCTGCCCCAACTGCTACTTGCTTTTTACCCCTCTATCCTAAATGCTACCTGCCCCCAGCACTGCCATAAACTGCCACCTGGCCCCCGGACTGTCCCAACTGCTGCCTTCCCTCACCTCTTATAAAGTGTGATGGGACCCAGAAACAGTGGAGTAGGACCCCAATTTTTTATAGTGAGGGGTCCTTAGGACCCACAATTTTTTTTGCTCAGCGCGATCACTGGGCCTGGTGCCCGCCTAACATGGGGCCGGTTGTAGTGATCTGGACCTAATGCCCAGATCACTCTTTTTGGGGTACTCTTATTAAACTCTGGGCCTAATGCCCACTCCGGGGCCCATGGGCCTAACGCACGCCTCATGCCCAAATCACCAAACACCAAATTATATGTTCCCAATACTCCTTGCTGCGCCCAGACCTAGTGCCTGAACTTACCTCTCAGGTCTAATACCTGCACCCTGGTGGTCTAGGGAGGAGTGGGCCTGGGGATGAGCCTCACTGAGGGCTCACCTTACCCGGATGCCCTCTGGCATCCCCTTCTTCCACTGGCCTGTGGCGCCGCTGGACAGATTCTTGTTCCTGGCATCTTCCAGCCTCTTCAGTGGCCACCGGAGCTCTTCTCGCCATGACTTCCGTCTTGTTCTGCCACTGCGCTCTCTTCTTACCGCCAGACTCTTCGCCACTCTTCTGCGCGACCTGCCTTCTTCTACTGGTCACAGCAGTGTCTGACATCAGACGCCAGGGGCGGGGCCTATGAAGTAGAAACCGCTAATTGGCTCACCGCGGCTGCCTGTGATTGGTCGCTGATCCGTGAGCCACGATTGGCTCACGGTGGGCACCAATCTTTGAATGTTTCCACAGCCTAATCAGCACTGGGATCAGACACTTTATCCCAGTTCTGTCCACGTCTGCGTCCCACCAGGGACACAGCTCCCCATCCACCCGCTGCCCTGATGTGCCCTGTGATACAGGCCACATCTTTACACAGTTACAGCCGAATTGCGTTCAATGCTGCATCATCTTCAATGTCTTTACCAGTGCAGGCAGTGCAACATTCATAAAACAAAGATAAAGAAACAAGACCCATTCTTTTGGAAAATATCTTTAACTTGTCAGGAACATTGTTTTATAACTAGACGCAGTAAATATTTAACTGACTATTCTTTTGTGTATTGTTTTATTTTTTCCTCTCTCAATTTTCTTTTAAGCTGTCATTATGCGGACATCCATCCTAAGTATTTTCCAGTCCCTGGGGCGAAGGAGGAATGCACAGTTCTACGGAAAATTGCTCTATGTCATCTTTACCAGTTAAGTTTTCGTTTATATGTAAATAAAAGTCTATTTACTCCAGCAGACAAGCACCATGGGACAAACACAGCCGGAGTCTGGACGGCACACTTCACACCTCGTAAAAATAGGAAAACATAGTAACACAAGCCAGGAAAGAGCTGACATCTGGTACAGGCCCCACTGTGGGTTAGGGGAAAGGACAGATTTTCAAAACTTTGGCAGTTACTTCATATACTTTATGTCAACTTTATTTGGGTCCAAAGCTCTGACAAAGGGACAGAATCCTCTAATTAGCTGGCTCTGAAAAGGCAATAGAAAAGAAAACTATAACATCATGTGACGTAAACTACAATATATAGTTGTCATCTGTATATGTAGGACCAGGGGCGTCGGAATGGGGGGACAAGGGGGCAGCTCGCTCCCCCCAAACATGAGACAGGCGCCATCCACCGGATCAATCCCCTGTGTGTGCATGCCACCTCCAGTTGCAGCGGAACCCTCTGTGTACTGGTCAGCAGAGTCTGCAAAGCAGGGAGGCGCTTTCCCCACTCTGCAACTCTGCTGTATACCATTTGACAAGCGCTGCGCCTGTCAAATGGTATGACAGGCAGCGGCGCTGTCAGCATCTACCATGGCTTCCCAGCCTCAGCAGTGTCCCTGTTCAAGCCAACAATCTATACACGCTAGCCGCGGCAGGAGAGAACGCGTGCGCACAGGGGGTGAATATCCTGCACCCCCAACACGCCACACCTTCTGCCTACAGCAGCGCAGCCAGTGATGATTGCCACAGTCCACGAGACGCCGCCGGCCAAACCCAGCCTACGCCTCCGCATATCGTATGACATACCGTATATACGGCCGCACAGAGGGGGACTGACATTACACTCCAACTGGCGCTGTTACGTGTTGATGCCACACTGCACGTCTGCCCCGCCAGTGCTCTCCAACCCTCCCGCTCTCCAATCCACGCTTGGAGTAATGAAAATGATGATACTCATACTGTGTGGTGCAATGTGAATTTCAGCTCATATTGCAGTAGATGTATTAAGCCTGGAGAAGTGATAATGCAGTAAAAAAGAAGTGATAAGTGAAAGGTGATAAAGCACCAGCCAATCATTATGGGTTAGGAGCTGACTGGCTGGTGCGTTATCACCTTGTACTTATCACTTCTCCAGGCTTAATACATCTGCCCCACTGTGTGGTATAATGTGAATTTCAGCTCATACTGGGGGTAATTCTGAGTTGATCGCAGCAGCAAGTTTGTTAGCAATTGGGCAAAACCATGTGCACTGCAGGGGGGGGGGGGGGCAGATATAACATTTGCAGAGAGAGTTAGATTTGGGTGGGTTATTTTGTGTCTGTGCAGGGTAAATACTGGCTGCTTTATTTTTACACTGCAATTTAGATTTCAGTTTGAATACAATCCACCCAAATCTAACTCTCTCTGCACATGTTGCATCTGCCCCCCCCCCCTCTGCACTGCACATGGTTTTGCCCAACTGCTAACAAACTTGCTGCTGCGATCAACTCAGAATTAGGCCCACTATGTGACATAATGTGAATTTCGGCTCATACTGTGTTGCGTAATGTGAATTTCGGCTCATACTATGTGGCGTAATGTGAATTTCAGCTCATACTATGTGGTGTAATGTGAATTTTGGCTCATACTGTGTGGCGTAATGTGAATTTTGGCTCATACTGTGTGGCGTAATGTGAATTTTGGCTCATACTGTGTGGCGTAATGTGAATTTCGGCGGCTCATACTGTGTGGCGTAATGTGAATTTCGGCTCATACTGTGTGGCATAATGTGAATTTCGGATCATACTGTGTTGGGTAATGGGAATGTTGGCTCACACTGTGTGGCGCAATATACATTTCTGCTCATATTGTGTGGCATAATATGCATTTTGACTCATACTGTGTGATGTAATGTGAATAAGGGGCACTACTGTCAGTAGCTGGTGATCATGGGGTCATGTGACAAATGCTGGTGTCCTGCGGAGGAGGAGGGGTCTGATGGCATAGAAAGAGGCAGATATGGCTCTGATGGCACATGTGTACATTTTAAACTTTAGTTGTGTAATATTAAAACTCAAATGTTTGGCCCCCTAAATCTCCATACTTTTCAGAGTGGCCCACCCAAAATAGGCTGTAGGTGCTGACCGGTGCAAGGGGTATGGGGAGGTGGGGGAGGGGAATGCATATGCACCTAGACCCACCACTCTCTAGTTCCGCCACTAGGTCAGGGATAGGTTGGGGAAGTGTAAGCAGCGGTAGGGTGCAGCGGCAGCTGGGACTCGGGGTTATGCAGTACTGGCCAGTGGTCGCACCATTATGTTGTCATTTTATTTCTCTTGGGTGTATTATATCTACTTTATTATTAGGAACCTGGGAGAAATTATATTAAGCCATGTGATTTTACTGAGAGAATGTAAAATAGTGCGAGACATGTGCCTGGGCAGTGCTAGACACGTCCAAAAGGTGGTGCTAGACACGCCCCTCCTGCAGTGCACCCCCTAATAAAATTAGCTGTGCACGCCAATGGAAAGGAGCTACATCTGCGTCTAGCGCTGCAGCCATGCCTATTCACCGCCTGCTCCTGGTATGTGGTAGTTGGGCACCTTTCAATCCCAAAACGGGGGTGGGTGGGGGTGTTTGGGTGTTGGGAATAGTGAGAACCTGCTGAATGTTTTCACACTAGACCACCAGGGAAAACAGAGTTATTGGAAAATCTAAATTAACTGTGCTGATTTTAAAAGCAATTTAATAGGAATCAGTATCAATGTGAATAAGTATTTAATGAATAAAGGTAGGACGGTGGGTTTGGGTGGCAGGTAGGAGATGTTTGGGCTGTACCTGGCATAATGTGTTTAAGTAGCTCTACCTGGCATTACATGTATAAGGTGCTCTACTGTAGCATAACGTGTATAAGGGGCTCTGCTGTGTTGTAATATGTATAAGCGGTTCTTCTGTGTGATGTGACGTGTATAAGGGGCTTTACTGTGTGATGTACTGTGAATAAGGGTACTACTGTGCGTTGTACTGTGACTAACGGATGCCACTGTGTGTTGTAATGTGACTAATGGACGCTACTGTGCACTGAAAAGTGATTAACGGATGCTACTCTGAACGGTAATGTGACTAACGAATGCGAATGTGCACTGTAATGTGACTAACGGACGCTACTGTGCAGTGTAATGTGAGTAACGGACGCTACTGTGCACTGGAAAGTGATTAACGGACTCTACTGTGCAGTGTAATGTGACTAACGGATGCTACTGTGCAGTGTAATGTGACTAACGGATGCCACTGTGTGTTGTAATGTGACTAATGGACGCTACTGTGCACTGAAAAGTGATTAACGGATGCTACTCTGAACGGTAATGTGACTAACGAATGCGAATGTGCACTGTAATGTGACTAACGGACGCTACTGTGCAGTGTAATGTGAGTAACGGACGCTACTGTGCACTGGAAAGTGATTAACGGACGCTACTATGCACTGTAATGTGACTAACGGATGCTACTGTGCACTGTAATGTGACTAACGGATTCTACTGTGCAGTGTAATGTGACTAACGGACGCTACCGTGTAGTGTAATGTGAGTAATGGATGCCACTGTGTGCTGTAATGTGAGTAACGGACGCCACTGTGTGGTGAAATGTGACTAACGGATGCTGCTGTGCAGTGCCATAACTAGCTATGTCAAAGTAATTATATTCCACGTAGGCGCTCCTCGGATTTAACATGTTATATACAGGATGATTGATTCCTTCAGAATCATAACCTATAAAGTTTGTCTCTTTGTGCTCACCCATAAAAGAAAAAGCACAATAGTGTAGAAGTCCTTTTATAGTATATTGGTGTATTCTATTTCAATACATCGCACTCACAAGGATTCCGGAAAAAATAGGCATATCACGTTTTCTTTGCACCAGATGTTTTTCTCAAGGAAGACTCCAAAATGACCAGTTATTCAAGTTTTCCTCTTCCTATAACTGTGTGTTCGGATACTCCAGACACACATAAAATTAAAGAGAAAGACCAATAGTGCAGCAATCCTCTAAATAAATAACATTTATTTTTTACACAAATGCACTCACATGGAATTAAAAGTGAAAAGCATATCTCATGCCGTTATCCTGAATCACCTAAAGCAACGTCCACACTGGCTGTCTGTGATGATAATGGCAGCAAGTGAAGTCAGAGTCCCGGTTACTCACGGCTCCACAGGTGAGATGGTGAAGATGTACAGAAACAACGTCAGGATATGAAGAGATACTCCGCTTAACGCGTTTCAGTTATTACCTTTATCAAAAGCGGATAGTCCATCATTAAAAAACACTTCCCTATATATACCCCCTAAAGTGCACAAATGGAAAACAGGTGAGAATAATTTTCAAATGCGCCGCTCTCCCGCAATCGTCACTTCCGGTTACTTCCGGTCACGTGACGTCGCGGCTCTCCTGATGCTTCCATCAGACTAGTAAATGCTCCATTCCTCCATGCAGTTCGGAATGCGTTCCACAGCGCGGATCGTCACTTCCTATCACATGATCCGTTAGGCACTCACTTTCGTTCCGCTATCAGGATGCGTTCCACAACACGGAACGTCATATCCGGTCACGGCGGGCATTTTGTTACTTATTTGCGGTCCAAAGATTCCAAGGATCATCGTAATTTATAGCAGCAGCAGGATATTGTAAAGTGCATGAGAGAATGGGGACATATATAAAGAACAATTAATAATACATAGCAAACATTGTCTGCATCAATTATAGACAAGCAAAAATAGTTATTAAAGTGCATGCCAATCAAAATATAAAAAATTTAAACAAAATGGAACTGGTTATTTGTAAAGATAGTGAATCCCCTACAGTGTACAAGATGTTAAAAATTAATTTTAAAACCATTTTAATTCAAACTCCCCGTTGAGTCCCTGAGGTACTAATGTTTTTAAGTTAAAAATCCACTTCATTTCTGTCTTAGCTAGCCTAGTTTCAATATTTTTATTTTTCCATGTACCTTTAATTTGCTCTATTACCCAGAAGTTCTTTATCTCGCATTCTTTTGAGTTATGTTGTTGTTTAAAGTGCATAGAGAGAGTGTGGGTTTCTAGGCCTTTTCTGATATTATATATGTGTTCACACAGTCGAGTTTTTAACATCCTTGTCGTCTTTCCCACATATATAAGACCACATTTGCACTTGATAGCGTATATTACATTTTTGGATATGCAAGTAATAAATTGATTGATTTTATAGCAGATACCATTTATTTTAATTTCTTTATATTTAGATGTAGTTGTCTTTACTGTTCTGCAGACTAGACACGATCCACATCTATGGAAGCCTCGTACACGCTCACTACTGCGTTTGTTCTCATTAAGGGTGCTGCTAACAAGTTTGTCTTTCAGGGATTTCGAATTTTCTATATATGAAAGACGGTCTAGTTGGAATTTTCCCTTTCAAAATGGGATCCTGCTCTAACAATTTCCAATTATTTCATATAATTGTCTCGATTTTGTTATGTAAAGAGCTGTATCCAGAGATAAGGCCCACTCTAAATTCTCTTTTGGTTCCTTTTTGGGTTTTTCAACTAAAAGATCACTTCTTGTTAACTGTGTTATTCTCTCCTTAGCATCTAAAAGCTTATTTCTCTGATATCCCTTATCCTCAAAACATTTAGACATTTTTTCTATTTCGCTATTGCAGATTTCTGGGACAGAACAATTTAGTTTTACCCTAACAAACTGGCTGAAGGGTATACCCTCCAGCCAGTTTGTATGATGTTGACTGTTTCTTTCTATGAAAGAGTTTGAATCAGTCGGCTTTTTATACATTTTTGTTTCCAAATGAGAATGCCTTGCATATATACTGAGGTTAAGAAAATGAACCTCATGTTTGCTTATATTGAACGTTAATTTAATATTTCTATCATTTGCATTCAATTGGTCACAAAAACTTCTCAAACTCTCCTCACTTCCTCTCCATACAAAAAAATATCATCGATGAAGCGGTGCCAGGACACCAGGCCTGCCCCCGCCAACTCTCCATGCCAAACCGCCACCTCCTCCCAATAACACATGAACAAGTTAGCATAGCTGGGGGCAAACCTGGTGCCCATGGCTGTGCCCACCTGTTGGAGATAATAATTTCCATTGAAGTAGAAATAATTATTTTGTAATATAAACAAAATACTCTCCAAGATAAAATCTTTAATGGGGTCATCTATGTTGCTTCTTTCCAGAAAATGTGATACTGCCTGTATTCCCAAAGTTGGATGAATGATAGTGTACAGGGTACTCACATCCGCTGTACACAAAAAGCATTCTGAGTCCCATTTTATTGTCTGCAATTTTCTAAGGGTATCCCCTGTATCTTTTAAGTAGGACTTACTTTGATTTACCAAAGGCTGTAGAAGAGAGTCTACCAAAGCAGAGTGATTTGATGTTATCCCATTACATCCAGAGATGATGGGTCTGCCTGGGGGGTGGAGTGGGTCCTTTATGAACTTTCGGTAATATGTACATAGTTGGTACTAGGGAGGCCAATCCCGGGATCGAAATCGGCGGGATCCCTGGATTTGGGCCCAAAAATGCCGGGATTTGAATCCCGGGATTGGAGCATCCAATCCCAGGATTCATGGGATTATACTGCGCATGCGCAGGAGGGTGGGCGTAAGTAATACTACTAACTAATATTAGGCGGGCGGCAGCCATGAACAAGTTGAACTTGGCGGCACTTCAAATGTAGCACCAGCCACCAGCCAATCAGAGCTGGCGGACTGGCAGCCAATCAGGGAAGCTGCAGCGGAAGCCAATCAGGAGCGACTCCCTACCTCCCGCACTGCTACCTACACCCTCCCTCCAGCGCTGCTCCCTACAACTTTCACTGATCCCTACTGCAATCCCGGGATCCCGGGAATCCCGGAATTAACCGTTTTTCAATCCCGAATCCCGGGATTGAAAAAACGGCCCGGGATTGGCCTCCCTAGTTGGTACATTAGGTTCTTTGATGTTGATGTATTCATATTCATCTTTAGAGATGAGTCCTTTCTCCAATGCTCTGGATGTTATATCTTTGAGAGCATCAACTATTTTACATGTTGGATCATTTTTAAGGCGTTTATAAGTATCGCCTTCCTTAAGTTGTTTATCAATTTCATTTATATAATCGGCCCTGTTCATAAGTACCACTCCACCCCCCTTATCGGCAGGTTTAATAACAAGGTTAGAGTCTTGTTGTAGTGATTTTATTGCCATAAACTCCTTTTTTGATAATTTACACTTTCTACCTTTTTCTTTTTATTAAAAGGATGCATTTTTCCACTTCATCTGTTACTACTTTTCCAAAACAATCAATACAGCTTCCTTTTACGTTTGCAGGATAGAAACTTGATTTATTTTTGAATTTAGACTTAGGAGGTACATCTTGGCTGAGGGTGTCAGGAATAGTCTGTTTACCCAAAAATAATTTCTTTATAGTGAGTTTTCTCACAAACTTATTGATGTCTATATATAACTCAAACGGGCTTGGATCGCAAGTAGGGGCAAATTTTAAGATTTTCTTTAAAACTTTTTCTTCTATATCCGTCAGTTCTTTTGAACTTAAATTTTTTTTTTTTTACTGTATTAGAATCATTTTTCAATGTATTCGATACACAATTCTCTTTGGATTTTTTGGGTTTTTTAGTACCTCCCCTTTTACCTCTCTTGTTTTTCTTACTATTTTTTGTTATTGCTAATCTCTCCTCGGGATTCTGAGTTTTTGTTACTGCTACTCTCTCCTCTGGGTTCTGAGGTCCCAATCTAAAAAATTAGGTTTCAACTCTCTCCTTCTCAATGGAATGTCATGTCTGTTCTTTGTTTCTATATTAAACTCCCTTCTTTGGTTATTCCTCCCTAAATCATTCCTGTTATATTCCCAATTATGGGTATTTCTCTAATTGTTTCTTAGCGATTCATTTCTGTTGACCTCCCTCCAATCATCTCTCCAATATTTATTGGGTCTCGCATTATACTGTGTATTTTCCCAGTTCTGATTATCTCTTCTGAAATTACCAGGTCTTGTGGCATTAACATTTTGCCGCCTGTCCCAGTAATTTGATCTACACGTTCTACTACCTCTTTGAACTACATTCCATTTTCCTTGATCCAGACTAGGATTATCTACAGATAAATTAATGTCATATCCGGTCACGGCGGGCATATTGTTACTTATTTGCGGTCCAAAGATATTCCAAGGATCATCGTAATTTATAGCAGCAGCAGGATATTGTAAAGCGCATGAGAGTATGGGGACATATATAAAGAACAATTAATAACACATAGCAAATATTGTCTGCATGAATTATAGACAAACAAAAATAGTTATTAAAGTGTATGCCCTGACAGCCGGTATATCAAGTACCACCCTTTCAACTAGAATGATTTCTGTATTTTATATTGTCACCACAGGATGTCGCGTTAAACAAGGGTGTAAATGAAAAGATCTGGGCCCAGGAACAGAGCTGTAGCCAAACAGCTTCATTGATTCTGCCCCAAAGAGTCATCTAAGTCAGCAGTGTCTAGTCATACTGTATACTCAGAAAACATAATTCTGTTTCTAGTTGTATATTATGTGTGATTGAATTTCTGCAGGTAGCGTTTCAATATATATTTCTCACAGTGACGTGCGGTGAGGTCAGACTGGGGAGGCACTGATGGAGATATACATACATATATATATATATATATATATATATATATACACATACATATATATATATATATATATATTATGGATAAACACAATTCAGTTGTGACTAAGGAGAATTTCTCCTTTACCATTCTTGAATACATTCCATCAGATCCTAGAGGAAAAAGTAGAGATCTAACTTTATCCAAACAGGAGACATTTTGGATCTACTCTTTGAACACTCTCACTCCTGGTGGCTTAAACGAAGATATTGATATTGTGTCTTTCCTATAATAGTCTTCATAATAAAAGAGAAGTGAATAGTATTTAACCATTCCTATTATTAGTCCGGCCATCTTACAGTCCCCCCCCCCCTCCCCCTATGTTTATAGTTTTTTTTTTTTTTAGTTTAAGTTTGATAAAAGGAATATACAACTTAGGGATGATTTAAGTATATATAGTATGTTCATGGTCTATCAATATATAACTCTTATGAAATGTAATATGTGATGAATCTTTCTGTAAATGGGAAATCATGTTGATGTTGGTTATATTAATATTGTCGGTGTAATTTGAACCAGACAATTAAACACTAAACTTTAAATTTGAAACATGTCGTATCAATACTATTAGTTATTATTGCAATAAGTCACTTTAAGTATATTTTTTTATCAAATAGTTTATAATTAATATTATTTATCACAAATTGGTCACTTATATTGATTAACACTTATTTAATAAATAGCACTATTAATACCTTTATTTAATTGATGAGATAACAGCACTTTATTACTATTTAGAATTCAATATTAATGTTACAATTCTAACTGTGAAAAAAGAGTTTGACTTTAATGACCAAAGAACTCTTTAATAGTAGACCTTATAAAGAATTTTTGTTTAATCTTTATTCATCACAGAAAGAATCCCTAAAGCTAACCACAAAATTTAACATCCGCTGACACATCTCCATCGAACTACGGGACCATGGCACGCAAACAGCGATCGTGACTCGCATGTGATGTACATCCGCTGGAAGTGCGTGACTGTGACACGCACGCGGTGCGTACTTCCGCCGGAACCGGAAGTGCGGTGCGTTGACACGCACGTGAGAGTGGAACGCATGTAGCGTTCAGATTTTGTCCCCTCTTATTTTTTATAATGTCAGGAAGCAGAATTGATGTTAGTTAACCAGTAAGAATGGCATTCCACATAGTACCATGAGGTCTTAACACATTACTAACTAATAATAAATTAATTAATCAGCCAGCAGGAAGTTATGTAATATCAAGGGAGCTATAAAGGGATGCCCCTATATTGCCTCTCATTCTGTAGTTGGTATTCAATGAGGTTGCACTTGTTCCTGTAAAAAGTAAGTTTGAGTACTATATTGGTATTTTTGGAACTTAGTTATTGGATGGTCTTTTTGAAAATGTATTAGATGAATGGATTCCTTAATTGAAGAGTAACTACTTAATTTTAATATGATTGTAATATACTAATTTAGTTTTACTTGTCCACAGGGAATAGTATCATTCAGGATTTGAAATTTTTCCTAAGTCCTCTTTTTGGTGACATGTATAAACAGAGGTAGACTATAAGGTTCCACCATTCTTGATTGAAAATAGGTAAAAACCAGACTAATTTAATGCAATCATTGAATACCATATGAGGTTAAGTATTTCAGATGTTAAAAAGTTCTTCTTGCTGGTTATTAATTACAGCTGTGAACTTAATTGGCTCTCTAATGATTGATTGAATATACCACTCCCCATTGCATGTTAGATTAAAGACATCATTTAGGGGATCTGTTAGGTAACCAGTAAGAATGGCATTCCACATAGTACTATGAGGTCCTAACACATCACTAACTAATAATAAATTAATTAATCAGCCAGCAGGAAGTGATGTAATATCAAGGGAGCTATAAAGGGATGTCCTTATATTGCCTCTCATTCTGTAGTTGGGATTCAGTGAGGTTGCACTTGTTCCTGTAAAAAGTAAGTTTGAGTATTATAATTGTATATTTGGAACTTAGTTATTGGATGGTCTTTTTGAAAATTTATTAGATGAATGGATTCCTTAATTTAAGAGTAACTACTTAATTTTAGTATGATTGTAATATACTGATTTAGATTTACTTGTCCACAGGGAATAGTTTCGTTCAGGATTTGAAATTTTCCTAAGTTCTCTGTTTGGTGACATGTATAAACAGAGGTAGACTATAAGGTTCCACCATTCTTGATTGAAAATAGGTAAGAACCAGACTAATTTAGTGCAAATATTAAATACCATATGATGTTAAGATTAGTATTTCAGATGTTAAAAAGTTCTTCTTGCTGGTTATAAATTACAGCTGTGAACTTAATTGGCTCTCTAATGATTGATTGAATATACCACTCCCCATTGCATGTTAGATTAAAGACATCATTTATTAATTAGTTTTGGATAAATAAGTTCTTCTATTTGAATCACCTTAAATACCTTACATTAAATACTGACATCAGCATGGTTTCTTATAATCAATTGAGGAAGTTGTTATATCTTCTCTGATTTGTTGGTAGCATCTATGTTATTTTAATGGTAAACAGGATGTTACAGGAACATTTCCTATTAACAATCATTTGAGTGACAAAAAACTATTTTATCTTTATCCCTTTTAGGGAACGTAACATCATCTAATTTCAACCAAATTTATATATATTTTTTTGAAGTCTATCTAGGTATGTATTGTACAATGAGTTGTAATGGGGTTTTGCAACGTCTGGTTAACAAAGTCCTTATCACAAACATCTGGTTGGAGATACATCCATTTCGAGTTCTGACTGTGATCACCTGGCTGTAAAATCCTCACATCCAACTGTAATTTATGTATAAGATTGTAATATTGTTTTATATGAATTTTTAGAAGGTTGTGTCAATAACGAACGCTTAGGATAAATATCGTTTGTTTCTGTACAATAAAAACTTTTAATTATTGTCATACAAAAGGCATATTGGCTCCCACGAGAATCCATTTCTATTTGTAATCTACTTTTAATACCTTATCTGACAGAGGGTATTTCTTGTTGGTTTGAGACTAGAGGTATAGCGCAAGATATTAGGGTTGATTTTTTGTTTTGACACATACATATATATCTATATATATATATATATATATATATATATATCTCCATCTCCATCAATCTCCATTTATTAGAATAAAATAAAGAAGATACTTATGACACAGAATATGTGTCAAAAGTATCTTCTGTGTATTATTGTAATAATTAATCACAGGGGAGGCACTGCCTCCCCTGACTGCACGTCCCTGATTTCTCATTTCTTGTAAAAACATTTTGCTCCTTTTAAATTATCTGGGGACATAGGTGGTCATTCCGGGTTGATCGCAGCCAGCAACTTTTTGCTGCTGCTGCAATCAACTAGTACACGCCTATGGGGGAGTGTATTTTAGCTTATCAGGGCGGCTTTGACGTCACTCCTCTGCCCTCCGTTCTGCTGGACACGCCTGCGTTATACTCACCACTCCCCGAAAACAGCTCCAAATGGTCCGGATCCGCCCTGGCATGCCTCCTTCCTGTCAATCTTCTTAGCGGTCAGATCTGCGACCGCTTCCTTTGTAAGTCGCGACGTAACCCGGCAACCCCCGTTGCCGGGCAACGTCGCGCATGTGCATTCCACACCCGTTCGCACCGCAGCGATAAACCGCTGCGTGCGAACGGGTCGGAATGACCCCCATAGACTCTTTTTCCAAGTACAACCTTTCTAATGGTTCTTGATTAACCTCATGAAGAAAATGGGGTGTAGGCGATATTGACTTACATAATATTGCTCTCTTGGCTATTGTTAAAATCATTGTAAAGATCAGTTTAATGTCGGACCCTGATTGGGATGAAATAAGGGAAACCCAAAGCATCACCAGTTAGTCTTTTGGGAGATGAAAAGTATTTACAGTATTTAGGATAAGATAATTATTTTTTAATAAAATTGTGTGGAATATGTTTTAAATATATGTTCTCTATTAATTCAATGATAGAAAAAATTACAATTTCTAATGAAGATTTGTAAATATATTATCCAATTATAGTCTTCCCTAATAGGGTTAATAGAGTATCACAGTGTTAGTAAGGACAAGCAATATTTAATTTCTTAAATGGCTTACAAATTTGCTAGAGTAGGGTCAAAATTTAGGGTGTAATTCAGACCTGGTCGCTGGGCAACGATTTTTGCAGCCTTGCGATCAGATAGTCACCGCCCACTGGGGTAGTGTACTTTAGCTGTGCAAGTGTGCGATTGCATGTATAGCAGAGCTGCACAAACTGATTCTGCACAGCCCAGGACTTACTCAGCCGCTGCGATGACTTCAGCCTGTCCAGGACCGGAATTGATGTCAGACACCCTCCCTTCCAATGCTTGGACACGCCTGCGTTTTTCCAGACACTCCCTGAAAACGGTCAGTTGCCACCCACAAATGCCTTCTTCCTGTCAGTCACCTTGCGATCGCCCGGGCGATCGCTTTTTTTTTGCACCATCCCATCGCTATGCATCGATCCCCGTTGCTGCAGTCCTTCGCGCCTGTGCATTACGGTGCATACGCATGCGCAGTTCAGACCTGATTGCGGGGTGTGAGAAAATGCAGCCTAGCGATCAGGTCTGAATTACCCCCTTATTACATAGATTTAGTATAACAAGTTATAAGGCATTGGAAATAATATAAACCCTACTCCTCACCACCACCACCACCACCACCACCACACAAAAAAACACAAAACCCATAACAACAGAAATACAAAAGTACAAGTCAGCACTGTACTACTTATGTAGTTCTTGTAATCTGTGTGTCTGGAATAAGATGAATAGCACTCCAATTTTGATTGAACAGGGAATTTTTCATAACTTGCAGGGGTTTTTGAAAAAAGATTTCCTTGAGAGGTGCCTAGAAGGAGCATTGTTTATGCTAATATAATTATGAAATCCTCCCTCTCCACCTGGCTTGGAATCATACTGTAACTTATTTTGCAAGTAGTCCATACATTTTTACCTTCCATATGCCTCTTCTGGTAACGCACAAAGACACGACTTTCCATTTATTAAGTAGGTAATTGCTCATTAGCACATGAAATATTTGAATATTATCACTTTAATAAACTTTACTGTAACTTCCCTGCACAATGGTTATTTAGAATTTGAACACCTTATGTTTTTTCAGTCCTTGAATTTAAGGTATCACACAAATTTCAGTTAGAGCATGTTCTCCTAATTCCAAACTGGACAGACTTGCACAGAGATGAAGATCCACCTGCCAGTACAGTAGTTATATCAACTACAGGAGTACAAATATATGCTGATGATGTTGATGGATGTACAGATGGGTCCTCTGTTATCTTGACTGTTTCTGCGCCTAGATGGAGGTTTAGTCACGGCTAGGCGATAGCTTAGCTTGCTGAGTTTAATCACGGACAGGCGCGTTGAGGAGATACTAGATACTCAGCATGCATTACACATCTCCACCACTGGGTGGCTAATGCTCCTCTAATCCAGTACTTTAGATCGTATAGCGGTGGATTGATCTATAGCTCTGGCAAATGGTCAGTGACGACTGTAATCTTAATAGATGGTGACCAATGGTCAGATGGAGAGAGTTCAAAAAATAAATACAGTAAATAGTTTATATAAACACAAACGAACATGTTAAAACACTTGTGTATGCAGACGCAAGATTGTGTATGCAGATGCAACTAATGTGTGAAAGGAAGTATGTACAGTGCATAAATACCGTGCTTTTGAAATACATGTATGAGTGTCCGAGTCCCCTAAGGCATAAACCAACACCAATGGGAAGGGGTCGCTCTTTGCAGTACTTTTATACATGAACTTGTGAAACTCTCATGAAGCGTTGTGGGCTAGCGATGAAGGCTCCCACCTCCCACGCTGAAGGTCCCGGGTTCGAGTCCTAAAGTGACAACCTTTTTTTTTGTGTTCCCGTGACATTCACTTTAATATTATTTTTCTTCATTGTAATACATTCAATGGAAGGGTGCACACAGGTTTCACATAAATCAGAGTAAATCTGTAGGAGCGATTCTTTACGCTAAATACAAATACACAGCGGTAATGAGTATAAATTAGTGTATTCTGACGCAACTAACTGAGCAACACAGTACTGTAGATCGTCTGCGTTTGTGTATTGTACATGACCTGAACTCCCTCCCTGTCTACTGCATGACCTGTGCAGGCTCCCAGGGGGGAAGGGCGATGGGGTAGGGGGAGGTGGTGGAAAATACCGTGCCTTTGAAATACAAGTATGAGCGTCCGAGTCCCCTAAGGCATAAACCAACACCAATGGGAAGGAAGTGCCAACCTTTTTTTTTATGTGTTCCCATGACATTCACTTTAATATTATGTTTCTTCTTTGTAATACATTCAATGGAAGGGTGCACACAGGTTTCACGTAAATCTGCAGGAGCGATTCTTTATGCTAAATATAAATACACAGCGGTAATGAACAGCCATAGACATAAAGTACCGGTAAATATAAATTAGTGTATTCTGACACAACTAACTGTTTGAGCAACACAGTACTGTAGATCATCGGCGTTAGAGAATCTGTGTTGTGAGAATCTGTGTTGTACTTAATGGGAAGGGATCACTGCTACTGTACCATTTACACATTTACACACAGTATCAACATGACTGCAGTATCCTATTTGATTTTGTTTTCTCTAAGTGAGGAGGGAAGGGGAAAGTGGGATGGGGGTAGGGTGAGGCAGTGGAAAATACAGTGTTAAAAAAAAAAGGCATAATCAAAACCAAGGGAAACTGACATACAATAACAACCTGGAATGCCTGGAACGCACGACGTCTGAGACGCACGACATCTGAGACGCTCATTGCGGCTAAGGACGGTGTCATGGCTGCTGTCAGGAATCGTCCCTATGTATTATAAGAGCTCCGTCTCCTCGTTTGCTGGTGGGACAGACCTCTCGCCAGCAACGAGGAGAAGATAAGGGCCAACCGGAGGGCTAGTAGGGAGATCCTCCGGAAATATAACCGGAGGAGGACAGTAAGGTCACTCCAAAGGTGATGGAGTGACCTAGTCCGGAGGGCCCCAAGGCACCTGCAGTATTTTAGCTAGGGGATTGTGACGCTCCTTCAGCATTGGCTAATAGCCCGCACAACTTATGCCATCTCTCATTCCATATCTGAGCGATGCCATGTGGTGGGGGTTCACGAGCGATGGTAATTTTGTCAGTTTGCGATGCGATGAAGTTCGGTGTCACGTAATGTGCATACAGTAGACCTCGCTTATCCCTATCCCCCCTGTGTATTTTAGCTAGGTGATTGTGACACTCCTTCAGCATTGGCCCATAGCCCGCACAACTCATGCCATCTCTCACTCCATATCTGAGCGATGCCATGTGGTGGGGGTTCATGGGCAATGGTCATTTTGTCAGTTTGCTAATCGATCGAGTCCGGTGTCACGTAATGTGCATAGACCTCGCTTATCCCTATCGCTCCTGTGTATTTTAGCTATGGGATTGTGATGCTCCTTCAACATTGGCCCATAACCTGCAAAATCTGTGCTGTTACTTGCTCCGTAGCCGAGTGCCTCCATGGGGCAAGCAGTCACAGGTGGTAGCCATTTCAATTGAGTCTGCCCTGCTACAGAATTGTATGTGTACCGTACGGTGCATAGAACCTTAACAGTAGAAACGCTCCTGAAGCTTTGCCCTGGTTTATGTAAATAATAAAAATAAAAAAGTGTCTGGAAAAAATTAACATGCATTCGTACTTTAGGAATCGATCCCGGGACAGGTATAGGTAGCGGAACACTTCGCCACCGACAGATTAATAAATCCATTGGTTTTGATTATGCCGTAATGGCTACGGGATTAGGACACTAACATACAGTAGGTGGGATTCAAATGATATATCACGCCCAATTTCCTTTCTAAAATGATCTCCATTATTGCGCATATTGCGATCATAGTGATCAGGTTTAGCTGTGTAAAGGGTTGGGTGCTTACCTACTCCGGCGGTAGTGAGCTGAAATAATGATACCACGCCCCTGAGGGCAGAAACAGAACAGGTGTGAAAAGGGGTGAAAAGAATTGAATCCCGCCCAATATTCCTAACATCAATAGGCAACAATGTACTTCTAACACGTCCATTTGCGTCAGTGTACACTACTGGTTTTATGTTGCTTTGTCTGCGGGACTTGGACGCTTACATATTCCTAAAGTACTGAAATGGATCATATATGCTGTACTATATGTGTCTGTACTGTATAAACTGTATGAAACAATGTAGTGTAATGAGACGCTGTATATACTGTATGCAGCGTAATGAGACGCACTAGTAAAGTAGTTCTTATTATGTATTTCAGTATTTTATTTTATGGGAAACCACACGCATGCGCAGTGGCAATTGTAAAAAGCGACATCTGGTGGATGATCGCGGGTATTACACGTAAAGTTAACGTCAAACGCTCTGTGCGCCTCCGTGCGATTAGGCGTGCCTCTCTGTGACCAGGCGCGCCTCCCTGCGACCCGGTACGCTGCGTATGCCCAATCATGACTAATGCCTCTGCCAGTCAAGATAACGGAGGATCCATCTGTACTGTAGTCAGCACTAGCTAACATCTTCTGATTGGCTGATTGCAGGTTCACCTAAGAAAGCTGAACAGTGTTTTCCTCATTGATTGTGCATATATTGGGGTATATGCAAATGCGGTCGAATTGCCGCAAAAGTCGAAAAACGGGGCATTTTCGACAAAAAAAAACATGTCGAATTGGATTCGACAATGCAATACAGTACTTTTCGACAAAAAAACGGACGTTTCAGATTCGACTTTTTGCAATTCGACATTTTTAAAATTCGACATGTCTGCAGTGGTAAAAATGCGGCTTTTCGACAAAAGTATATTCAATTGAAGAATGTCGATTCGACAACAGTGCTTTTCAACAGTAATTTCGTCAATTTCATTCCGCCTCACTTTGCTGGCGGAATCTAATAAAAAAATTTAAAAACATGTTTTTTGTGTTTTTTTTTTATTGCTAATAGCATATCTATTTATATTAGAAGGGATTATGTACTTGGTTTGTCTATTAGGAGACACAAGTATTATTTATATATTTTTTAAAAGATAATTTTTTTTAACTGACTAGCATGGTTTTCAGTGGGAAGGGGTGGGAACTGGAATGGGTTAAAATTCTGGAAAAAAAAATGTGCGGGGTCCCTCCTCCTAAGCATATCCAGCCTCTGGCTCTTTGAGCCGGTCCTGGTTGTAAAAATACGGGGGGGAAATTGACAGAGGATCCCCCGTATTTTTAGAACCAGCACCGAGCTCTGCGTCCGGTCCTGGTGCAAAAAATACGGGGGACAAAAGATGTAGGGGTCCCCCATATTTTTAACACCAGCACCGGGCTCCACTAGCTGGAGAGATAATGCCACAGCCAGGGGACACTTTTATACCGATCCCTGCGGCCGTGGCATTAAATCCCCAACTAGTCACCCCTGGCCGGGGTACCCTAGAGGAGTGGGGACCCCTTAAATCAAGGGGTCCCCCCCTCCAGCCACCCAAGGGCCAGGGGTGAAGCCCGAGGCTTTCCCCCCCCATCCAAGGGCTGCGGATGGGGGGCTGATAGCCTTGTGTAAAATAAAAGAATATTGTTTTTTGCAGTAGAACTACAAGTCCCAGCAAGCCCCCCTCGCAAGCTGGTACTTGGAGAACCACAAGTACCAGCATGCAGGGGGGAAACGGGCCCGCTGGTACCTGTAGTTCTACTGCAAAAAATACCCAATTAAAAAAAGGACACGCACACCGTGAAAGTAAAACTTTATTACATACATGCCGACACACACATACTTACCTATGTTGACACGAGGTTCGGTCCACTTCTCCAAGTAGAATCCATGGGGTACCTGAAAATAAAATTATACTCACCAAAATCCAGTGTAGATCTGTCCTCTTCTTTTTTGTAATCCACGTACTTGGCAAAAAAACAAACCGCATACCCGAATCACGCACTGAAAGGGGTCCCATGTTTACACATGGGACCCCTTTCCCCGAATGCTGATACCCCCCGTGACTCCTGTCACAGAGGGTCCCTTCAGCCAATCAGGGAGTGCCACATCGTGGTCAGCGGCTGACCGCGGATAACCTCACCGCTGACCGCAAAGTTCCCACCATTGAAGATAATGGAGAGGCTGTGCGATGCGCTGTCTGACAGCTCAGACGCGCATAGGCAATCAGGAGAGTGCCACGACGTGGCTAGTGGAGCCCGGTGCTGGTGTTAAAAATACGGGGGACCCCTAAGTCTTTTGTCCCCAGTATTTTTTGCACCAGGACCGGACGCAGAGCCTGGTGCTGGTTCTAAAAATACGGGGGATCCCCTGTAAATTCCCCCCCCTGTATTTTTACAACCAGGACCGGCTCAAAGAGCCCGAGGCTGGTTATGCTTAGGAGGGGGGACCCCACGCAATTTTTTTTAGGGTTTTTTAACCATTTTTGTGCCGTCCGAAAAGTCGAATCCAGGACGCACTTATCCGTCAATTGGTCCTTTTTTCGACAGCGGGACATTTTTCAGGTTTTGTGTTTTAGTTTTGGATTCGGTTCCGCGGCCGTGTTTTGGATTCGGACGCGTTTTGGCAAAGCCTCACCGAATTTTTTTTGTCGGATTCGGGTGTGTTTTGGATTCGGGTGTTTTTTTACAAAAAACCATAAAAAACGGCTTAAATCATAGAATTTGGGGGTCATTTTGATCCCATAGTATTATTAACCTCAATAACCATAATTTCCACTCATTTCCAGTCTACTCTGAACACCTCACACCTCACAATATTATTTTTAGTCCTAAAATTTGCACAGAGGTCGCTGGATGGCTAAGCTAAGCGACACAAGTGGCCGACACAAACACCTGGCCCATCTAGGAATGGCACTGCAGTGTCAGGCAGGATGGCACTTCAAAAAAATAGTCCCCAAACAGCACATGATGCAAAGAAAAAAAGAGGCGCACCAAGGTCGCTGTGTGACTAAGCTAAGCAACACAAGTGGCCGACACAAACACCTGGCCCATCTAGGAGTGGCACTGCAGTGTCAGGCAGGATGGCACTTCAAAAAAATTGTCCCCAAACAGCACATGATGCAAAGAAAAAAAGAGGCGCACCAAGGTCGCAGTGTGACTAAGCTAAGCGACACAAGTGGCCGACACAAACACCTGGCCCATCTAGGAGTGGCACTGCAGTGTCAGGCAGGATGGCACTTCAAAAAAATTGTCCCCAAACAGCACATGATGCAAAGAAAAATTAAACAAAAAAGAGGTGCAAGATGGAATTGTCCTTGGGCCCTCCCACCCACCCTTATGTTGTATAAACAGGACATGCACACTTTAACGAACCCATCATTTCAGCGACAGGGTCTGCCACACGACTGTGACTGAAATGACTGGATGGTTTGGGCCCCCACCAAAAAAAGAAGCAATCAATCTCTCCGTGCACAAGCTGGCTCTACAGAGGCAAGATGTCCACCTCATCATCATCCTCTGATTCCTCACCCCTTTCACTGTGTACATCCCCCTCCTCACAGATTATTAATTTGTCCCCACTGGAATCCACCGTCTCAGGTCCCTGTGTACTTTGTGGAGGCAATTGCTGCTGGTGAATGTCTCCACGGAGGAATTGATTATAATTAATTTTGATGAACATCATCTTCTCCACATTTTCTGGAAGTAACCTTGTACGCCGATTGCTGACAAGGTGAGCGGCTGCACTAAACACTCTTTCGGAGTACACACTGGAGGGAGGGCAACTTAGGTAGAATAAAGCCAGTTTGTGCAAGGGCCTCCAAATTGCCTCTTTTTCCTGCCAGTATACGTACGGACTGTCTGACGTGCCTACTTGGATGCGGTCACTCATATAATCCTCCACCATTCTTTCAAAGGTGAGAGAATCATATGAAGTGACAGTAGACGACATGTCAGTAATCGTTGGCAGGTCCTTCAGTCCGGACCAGATGTCAGCACTCGCTCCAGACTGCCCTGCATCACCGCCAGCGGGTGGGCTCGGAATTCTTAGCCTTTTCCTCGCACCCCCAGTTGCGGAAGAATGTGAAGGAGGAGATGTTGACGGGTCACGTTCCGCTTGACTTGACAATTTTCTCACCAGCAGGTCTTTGAACCTCTGCAGACTTGTGTCTGCCGGAAAGAGAGATACAACGTAGGTTTTAAATCTAGGATCGAGCACGGTGGCCAAAATGTAGTGCTCTGATTTCAACAGATTGACCACCCGTGAATCCTGGTTAAGCGAATTAAGGGCTCCATCCACAAGTCCCACATGCCTAGCGGAATCGCTCTGTTTTAGCTCCTCCTTCAATGTCTCCAGCTTCTTCTGCAAAAGCCTGATGAGGGGAATGACCTGACTCAGGCTGGCAGTGTCTGAACTGACTTCACGTGTGGCAAGTTCAAAGGGTTGCAGAACCTTGCACAACGTTGAAATCATTCTCCACTGCGCTTGAGTCAGGTGCATTCCCCCTCCTTTGCCTATATCGTGGGCAGATGTATAGGCTTGAATGGCCTTTTGCTGCTCCTCCATCCTCTGAAGCATATAGAGGGTTGAATTCCACCTCGTTACCACCTCTTGCTTCAGATGATGGCAGGCAGGTTCAGGACTGTTTGCTGGTGCTCCAGTCTTCGGCACGCGGTGGCTGAATGCCGAAAGTGGCCCGCATTTCTTCGGGCCACCGACAGCATCTCTTGCACGCCCCTGTCCTTTTTTAAATAATTCTGCACCACCAAATTCAATGTATGTGCAAAACATGGGACGTGCTGGAATTTGCCCAGATGTAATGCACGCACAATATTGCTGACGTTGTCCGATGTCACAAATCCCCAGGAGAGTCTAATTGGGGTAAGCCATTCTGCGATGATCTTCCTCAGTTTCCGTAAGAGGTTGTCAGCTGTGTGCCTCTTCTGGAAAGCGGTGATACAAAGCGTAGCCTGCCTAGGAACGAGTTGGCGTTTGCGAGATGCTGCTACTGGTGCTGCCGCTGCTGTTCTTGCTGCGGGAGGCAATACATCTACCCAGTGGGCTGTCACAGTCATATAGTCCTGAGTCTGCCCTGCTCCACTTGTCCACATGTCCGTGGTTAAGTGGACATTGGGTACAGCTGCATTTTTTAGGACACTGGTGACTCTTCTTTTGAGGTCTGTGTACATTTTCGGTATTGCCTGCCTAGAGAAATGGAACCTAGATGGTATTTGGTACCGGGGACACAGTACCTCAATCAAGTCTCTAGTTGCCTCTGAATTAACGGTGGATACCGGAACCACGTTTCTCACCGCACAGGCTGCCAAGGCCTGAGTTATCTGCTTTGCAGCAGGATGACTGCTGTGATATTTCATCTTCCTCGCAAAGGACTGTTGGACAGTCAATTGCTTACTGGAAGTATTACAAGTGGTCTTCCGACTTCCCCTCTGGGATGACGATCGACTCCCAGCAGCTACATCAGCAGCGCCAGCAGCAGTAAGCGTTACACTCAAGGATGCATCGGAGGAATCCCAGGCAGGAGAGGACTCGTCAGACTTGCCAGTGACATGGCCTGCAGGACTATTGGCTTTCCTGGGTAAGGAGGAAATTGACACTGAGGGAGTTGGTGGTGTGGTTTGCAGGAGCTTGGTTACAAGAGGAAGGGATTTAGTGGTCAGTGGACTGCTTCTGCCGTCACCCAAAGTTTTCGAACTTGTCACTGACTTATTATGAATGCGCTGCAGGTGACGTATAAGGGAGGATGTTCCGAGGTGGTTAACGTCCTTACCCCTACTTATTACAGCTTGACAAAGGCAACACACGGCTTGACACCTGTTGTCCGCATTTGTGTTGAAATAATTCCACACCGAAGAGCTGATTTTTTTTGTATTTTGACCAGGCATGTCAATGGCCATATTCGTCCCACGGACAACAGGTGTCTCCCCGGGTGCCTGACTTAAACAAACCACCTCACCATCAGAATCCTCCTTGTCAATTTCCTCCCCAGCGCCAGCAACACCCATATCCTCATCCTGGTGTACTTCAACAGTGACATCTTCAATTTGACTATCAGGAACTGGACTGCGGGTGCTCCTTCCAGCACTTGCAGGGGGCGTGCAAATGGTGGAAGGCGCAAGCTCTTCCCGTCCAGTGTTGGGAAGGTCAGGCATCGCAACCGACACAATTGGATTCTCCTTGAGGATTTGTGATTTAGAAGAACGCACAGTTCTTTGCTGTGCTTTTGCCAGCTTAAGTCTTTTCATTTATCTAGCGTGAGGATGAGTGCTTCCATCCTCATGTGAATCTGAACCACTAGCCATGAACATAGGCCAGGGCCTCAGCCGTTCCTTGCCACTCCGTGTCGTAAATGGCATATTGGCAAGTTTACGCTTCTCATCAGATGCTTTCAATTTTGATTTTTGGGTCATTTTACTGAACTTTTGTTTTTTGGATTTTACATGCTCTCTGCTATGACATTGGGCATCGGCCTTGGCAGACGACGTTGATGGCATTTCATCGTCTCGGCCATGACTAGTGTCAGCAGCTTCAGCACGAGGTGGAAGTGGATCTTGATATTTCCCTATTTTAACCTCCACATTTTTGTTCTCCATTTTTTAATGTGTGGAATTATATCCCAGTATCAATAGCAATGGCCTACTACTATATATACTGCGCACAACTGAAATGCACCACAGGTATGGATGGATAGTATACTTGACGACACAGATGTAGGTAGAGCAGTGGCCTTCCGTACCGTACTGCTATATATACTGGTGGTCACTGTCAGCAAACTGCAAAACTAAAATGCACCACAGGTATAGAATCTAGATGGATAGTATACTTAATGACGACACAGAGGTAGGTACAGCAGTGGCCTTCCGTACCGTACTGCTATAAATAGTATACTGGTGGTCACTCTGTCAGCAAACTGCAAAACTAAAATGCACCACAGGTATAGAATGTAGATGGATAGTATACTTAATGACGACACTGAGGTAGGTACAGCAGTGGCCTTCCGTACCGTACTGCTATATATAGTATACTGGTGGTCATTGTGTCAGCAAACTGCAAAACTAAAATGCACCACAGGTATAGAATGTAGATGGATAGTATACTTAATGACGACACAGAGGTAGGTACAGCAGTGGCCTTCCGTACCGTACTGCTATATATAGTATACTGGTGGTCACTGTGTCAGCAAACTGCAAAACTAAAATGCACCACAGGTATAGAATGTAGATGGATAGTATACTTAATGACGACACAGAGGTAGGTACAGCAGTGGCCTTCCGTACCGTACTGCTATATATAGTATACTGGTGGTCACTGTGTCAGCAAACTGCAAAACTAAAATGCACCACAGGTATAGAATGTAGATGGATAGTATACTTAATGACGACACAGAGGTAGGTACAGCAGTGGCCTTCCGTACCGTACTGCTATATATAGTATACTGGTGGTCACTGTGTCAGCAAACTGTAAAACTAAAATGCACCACAGGTATAGAATGTAGATGGATAGTATACTTAATGACGACACAGAGGTAGGTACAGCAGTGGCCTTCCGTACCGTACTGCTATTTATAGTATACTGATGGTCACTGTGTCAGCAAACTGCAAAACTAAAATGCACCACAGGTATAGAATGTAGATGGATAGTATACTTAATGATGACACAGAGGTAGGTACAGCAGTGGCCTTCCGTACCATACTGCTATATATAGTATACTGGTGGTCACTGTGTCAGCAAACTGCAAAACTAAAATGCACCACAGGTATAGAATGTAGATGGATAGTATACTTAATGACGACACAGAGGTAGGTACAGCAGTGGCCTTCCGTACCGTACTGCTATATATACTGGTGGTCACTGTGTCAGCAAACTGCACAACTGAAATGCACCACAGGTATAGAATCTAGATGGATAGTATACTTAATGACGACACAGAGGTAGGTACAGCAGTGGCCTACTGTACCGTAATGCTATATATTATATACTGGTGGTCACTGATCAGCAAAACTCTGCACTGTACTCCTCCTATATAATATTATACTGGTGGTCCCCAGTCCCCACAATAAAGCAGCACACTGAGCACAGATATGGAGTGTTTTTCAGGCAGACAACGTATACTGGTGGTCACTGTCAGCAAAACTCTGCACTGTACTCCTGCTATATAATACAGCTGCTCCCCAGTCCCCACAATTAAGCAGTGTGAGCACAGATATATGCAGCACACTGAGCACAGATATGGAGCGTTTTTTTCAGGCAGAGAACGGATAACTGGTGGTCACTGATCAGCAAAACTGCACTGTACTCCTCCTATATTATACAGCTGCTCCCCAGCCCTCCCCACAATTAAGCAATAATGCACAATCAAGTTCAAGAATAACGGAGAGGACGCCAGCCACGTTCTCTCCCTAACATTTCCAATGAACGAGTGAAAATGGCGGCGACGCGCGGCTGCTTATATAGAATCCGAATCTTGCGAGATTCCGACAGCGGGATGATGACGTTCGGGCGCGCTCGGGTTAACCGAGCCATACGGGAGAATCCGAGTATGGCTCGGACCCGTGTAAAAAGGGTGAAGTTCGGGGGGGTTCGGTTTCCGAGAAACCGAAACCGCTCATCACTAATATAAACACAATTTACTTAATTTAATATTTATTCTGAATCTCTCAATAAAAAACTTTTGGCCTTGGGGTGCCGTGAAAAAAATTCTGATACTCTAGGGTGCCGTGGTTCAAAAAGTTTGGGAACCACTGACGTAAGCTAATGCACATTATGCATCTGGAAATATTTTAATGTTCAGGAGGATATGGGCATAAATAATATGCTATTTAACAGCTAAAATCACAGAATTTGGGCCTGTTTTTGTTCCTACAGTATTATTAACCTCATAAACATTAATTTCCCCTCATTTCCAGTCAAAATTGACCACCTCACAGCGCAGAATATTGTTTTCATCCAGTTTAGGCCAAAAGGTTGCACCGAGGTAGCTGGATGACTAAGCTACGTGACAGCAGTGGGTGACACAAACATGCGGTATATAAACTTCCAACATGGCACATCTAGGAAACAGAATGGCACTGCAGTGGCAGACAGGGTGGCAGTTTAATAAACAATACAAATGTTTGTCATCTACACAAGTAGACAGTCAACAATGCTCCAAACAGCACATAATGCAAAGAAAAGAGGTGCTAGATGGAATTAATAATATTCTGCGGCCTGACCGGCAGTGTCACAGTACTTATGAAAATAAAATAAAAATTGTATAGTACACTGGGGTACAGCTTTTTAGCTTTTGTTATTTCAAGTTTACACTGGTGTGGAGCCCCTGGATCATACTTGCCTACCCTCCCGGAATGGCCGGGAGGCTCCCGAAAAACGGGTGACCCTCCCGGCCCCCCGGAAGAGCAGGCAAGTCTCCCGATATCCGCGGGTCACCCCCTGCCCGCCGCCCACTTAACGAGTAAAGTGGGCGGTCCGGGCAGGCGATGACGCGATTCTTGTTGAATCACGTCATCGTAACCACGCCCCCTGCTGTATAATGCCGGTAATCGCGGCATTACACAGCGGGGAGCGTGGCTTAAATGACGTGGTCCAGAAGCCACGCCCCGTTCCGCCTCTGGTCCGCCTCCGTTCCGCCTCTGGCCCGCCCCCCTGTTACGTCACCTCACTGCCCGCCCCCCCTGCTGAGCCGACGGGCTGCTCTCTCCCGGAGAGAGCAGCCCAGACGTCGGCAACTATGCCCTGGATGGATGGACAGATCACCTTTTTCAGATACAGCAGACTGATACAGCAGATAGAGCACCCCTAGACTGATACAGTAGACAGAGTACCCCTGGACTGATACAGCAGATAGAACACCACTGGATTGATACAGCAGACAGCACCCCTGGACTAATACAGAAGACAGGGCATCCCTAGACTGATAGAGCAGGTAGGGCACTCCTGGACTGAAACAGCTGACAGGGCACCCCTGGACTGATACAGCAGACAGAGCACCCGCCCCACGTCAGACAACACAGTATTAAGACGGACCCATCCATCCAGTACATTCTCCATAGCCTAAGTGAAGATAGCGGTGATCACCGGAAACCTTTATAGAATCCAAAACCCACTAGAATCCGACAGTGGGATGATGACGTTTGTTCCTCGTTTTGGGATCCGAGTCTGGAGGGAAACCCTGAGCCGGATTTGGATTGTGAAGTTTGGGTGGGTCCAGTTCTCGGAGAACCAGACCCTTTCATCTCTAATAACGAGCGATAACAAGAATATCACTCGTTGCTAATTCTGCGCGTGTTTAAAAAATGGCAATTAGGAGCTCAGGAGCAGAAGTATTAAAAGCAGAAACAAGAATAAATAACATTTGGCACCAATTAAATACTCAGTATTACTTTAATTTACCTGCTGCTTTCCTATAGGGGGTTACTCAGCCCCCTTAAAAATGATCAAAAACAATACAATAAATAAGGAAGCACTGGTAAATAATGTATTAGGGGTTTATTCAGTACAGATTGCAATGTACCAAAAAGTGCAATTGAGCGATTTTCAGTACACTGTGCATGTGCTGCGGCCGCACAGTGCATGCGTATGCAATCACAGTGTGAAGGATACGATCACACTGTAATTGACAGCGAAGGCCATCCGTGGGGCAGCATTGTGGGGGAGTAGTCCGGCCAACAAAGTCGTGGCTGGACCTTTTCGCGGCAGCTGCATGACATCACACGAAGCTGCTCCAATGAAAAAAATGGCGGCGAACCGCCTGCATACGCAGCCTCTCTGCGGCTGCAGGAGGTTGTCATTAATTCTGGACACAGTGATGTGATTGCAATTGTTTTGCGATTGCATCACTGCCCGCCAATTAGCATGCTGGGCTGCCTTGCCCTGTGCTGGGTGGCCCCCAGCATGCGATAAAAGGGATGTTAGATTCTGCTTTTTATCAGAATCTGCAATCCAACCTGAATAACCCCCATGCCTGGAAAAGTGATAAAGTGGAAGGTGATAATGCACCACCCAATAAGCTCCTAACTGTTTAGTTACAGGCTGGGTTTGCAAAAAATGGCAGGAGCTGACTGGCTGGTGCTTTATCACCTTCCACTTTATTGCTTCTCCAGGCTTAATATATCTGCCCCTGTTTTATACTTTATCTCTCTCCACTTTCTCTCTCTAAAATGTGACACATCTCCCCCTGACCTACTGTATAACATTAAAGTTGTTTACTGCCCTTAACTAAGATGGCAGGACCATCTTAACATATAACTGGGTCATTCCATGTAAATAGGGAACTGGTTGTGAAAAAGAAAAAAAAATAGAAATTTTGTCTATGCATATTTCCTAGAGCACAGGTTCTCAAACTCGGTCCTCAGGACCCCACACAGTGCATGTTTTGCAGGTCTCCTCACAGAATCTCAAGTGAAATAATAAGCTCCACCTGTGGACCATTTAAAATGTGTCAGTGAGTAATTAATACACCTGTGCACCTGCTGGGGTACCTGCAAAACATGCACTGTGTGGGGTCCTGAGGACCGAGTTTGAGAACCTGTGTCCTAGAGCAGTGGTTCTCAAACTCGGTCCTCAGGACCCCACACTGTGCATGTTTTGCAGGTAGCCCAGCAGGTGCACAGGTGTATTAATTACTCACTGACACATTTTAAAAGGTGCACAGGTGGAGCTAATTTTTTCAGTTGTGATTCTGTGAGGAGACCTGCAAAACATGCACCGTGTGGGGTCCTGAGGACCGAGTTTGAGAACCTGTGTCCTAGAGCATAGGTTCTCAAACTCGGTCCTCAGGACCCCACACAGTGCATGTTTTGCAGGTAACCCAGCAGGAGCACAGGTGTATTAATTACTCACTGACACATTTTAAAAGGTCCACATGTGGAGCTAATTATTTCACTTGTGATTCTGTGAGGAGACCTGCAAAACATGCACCGTGTGGGGTCCTGAGGACCGAGTTTGAGAACCTGTGTCCTAGAGCATGCATTCAGTCATGTGATTTTTATAAATGCCTTATAATGCAATTGAAAGAGCATGAATTCTTTTCTTCATGATAGTTTTTCAAGTAAATTTTGAAAGTGTGTTAAGTAGAAACATATTTGTTAACATAACCTAAAATGTGTAATGTGAGTTACTCAGCACTATTCTTTTTAAATATATTCACTTACACGGTGGTCAAGGAAATTAACTTGTATTTTCTCCACAATATGTGTGTGGATATTTATTAGAGATATGGAATTGCTTTCCATCTTGTGCCCTCATAGTAATGGTAGTTTCTCTGACGTCCTAAGTGGATGCTGGGACTCCGTAAGGACCATGGGGAATAGCGGCTCCGCAGGAGACTGGGCACAACTAAAAGAAAGCTTTTGGTCTAACTGGTGTGCACTGGCTCCTCCCTCTATGACCCTCCTCCAGACTTCAGTTAGAATCTTGTGCCCGGCTGAGCTGGATGCACACTAGGGGCTCTCCTGAGCTCCTAGAAAATAAAGTATATTTTAGGTTTTTTATTTTCAGTGAGATCTGCTGGCAACAGACTCACTGCTACGAGGGACTAAGGGGAGAAGAAGCGAACCTACCTGCTTGCAGCTAGCTTGGGCTTCTTAGGCTACTGGACACCATTAGCTCCAGAGGGGTCGAACACAGGGCCCGACCTCGATCGTCCGGTCCCGGAGCCGCGCCGCCGTCCCCCTTACAGAGCCAGAAGCATGAAGATGGTCCTGAAAATCGGCGGCAGAAGACTTCGGTCTTCAACAAGGTAGCGCACAGCACTGCAGCTGTGCGCCATTGCTCCTCATGCACACCTCACACTCCGGTCACTGATGGGTGCAGGGCGCTGGGGGGGGGGGGCGCCCTGAGCAGCAATATTAATACCTTGGCTGGCAAATAATCACAATATATAGTCCCAGAGGCTATATATGTGAAAAATACCCCTGCCAGAATCCATAAAAAAGCGGGAGAAAGTCCGCCGAAAAAGGGGCGGGGCTATCTCCCTTAGCACACTGGCGCCATTTTTCCCTCACAGCTCCGCTGGATGGATCGCTCCCAGGCTCTCCCCTGCAGTTTCAAGCAACAAAGGGTAAAAAAGAGAGGGGGGTCACTAAATTTAGGCGCAGCAATATATATTTAAGCAGCTATAAGGGAAAATCACTCAGTTATAGTGTTCATCCCTGTGTTATATAGCGCTCTGGTGTGTGCTGGAATACTCTCTCTCTGTCTCCCCAAAGGGCTTTGTGGGGTCCTGTCCTCTGTCAGAGCATTCCCTGTGTGTGTGCGGTGTGTCGGTACGGCTGTGTCGACATGTTTGATGAGGAGGCTTATGTGGAGGCGGAGCAGATGCCGATAAATGTGATGTCACCCCCTGCAGGGCCGACACCTGAGTGGATGGTTATGTGGAAGGAATTACGTGACAGTGTCGACTCCTTACATAAAAGGTTTGACGACATACCAAATATGGGACAGCCGGCTTCTCAGCCTGTGCCTGCCCAGGCGTCTCAAAAGCCATCAGGGGCTCTAAAACGCCCGCTACCTCAGATGGCAGACACAGATGTCGACACGGATACTGACTCCAGTGTCGACGATGATGAGACTAATGTAACTTCCAATAGGGCCACACGTTACATGATTGAGGCTATGAAAAATGTGTTGCACATTTCTGATGTTACCCCAGGTACCACAAAAAAGGGTATTATGTTTGGAGAGAAAAAACTACCAGTAGTTTTTCCTCCATCTGAGGAATTAAATGAAGTGTGTGAAGAAGCGTGGGCTTCCCCCGATAAGAAACTGGTAATTTCTAAAAGGTTACTAATGACGTACCCTTTCCCGCCAGAGGATAGGTCACGTTGGGAAACTTCCCCTAGGGTGGATAAAGCGCTCACACGCTTGTCAAAAAAGGTGGCACTACAGTCTCCGGATACGGCCGCTCTAAAGGAGCCTGCTGATAGAAAGCAGGAGGCTATCCTGAAGTCTGTATACACACACACAGGTATTATACTGAGACCAGCTATTGCTTCAGCATGGATGTGCAGTGCTGCAGCTGCGTGGTCAGATTCCCTGTCGGAAAATATTGATACCCTAGACAGGGACACTATATTGCTAACCGTAGAGCATATTAAAGACGCAGTCTTATACATGAGAGATGCACAGAGGGATATTTGCCGGCTGGCATCTAAAATAAGTGCAATGTCCATTTCTGCCAGGAGAGGGTTATGGACTCGGCAGTGGACAGGTGATGCAGATTCTAAAAGGCACATGGAAGTTTTGCCTTATAAGGGTGAGGAGTTGTTAGGGGATGGTCTCTCGGACCTCGTTTCCACAGCAACTGCTGGGAAGTCAGCATTTTTACCCCATGTTCCCTCACAGCCAAAGAAAGCACCGTATTATCAGGTACAGTCCTTTCGGCCCCATAAGGGCAAGCGGGTTAAAGGCGCGTCCTTTCTGCCCAGAGGCAGAGGTAGAGGGAAAAAGCTGCAGCATACAGCCAGTTCCCAGGAGCAAAAGTCCTCCCCGCTTCCTCCAAGTCCACCGCATGACGCTGGGGCTCCACAGGCGGAGCCAGGTACGGTGGGGGCCCGTCTCAAAAACTTCAGCAATCAGTGGGCTCGCTCACGGGTGGATCCCTGGATCCTTCAAGTAGTATCTCAGGGGTACAAGCTGGAATTCGAGACGTCTCCCCCCCGCCGTTTCCTCAAATCTGCCTTGCCAACAACTCCCTCAGGCAGGGAGGCAGTGCTAGAGGCAATTCACAAGCTGTATTCCCAGCAGGTGATAGTCAAGGTGCCCCTACTTCAACAAGGACGGGGTTACTATTCCACAATGTTTGTGGTACCGAAACCGGACGGTTCGGTGAGACCCATTTTAAATTTGAAATCCTTGAACACATATATAAAAAAATTCAAGTTCAAGATGGAATCGCTCAGGGTGGTTATTGCAAGCCTGGACGAGGGGGATTACATGGTATCACTGGACATCAAGGATGCTTACCTGCATGTCCCCATTTACCATCCTCACCAGGAGTACCTCAGATTTGTGGTACAGGATTGTCATTACCAATTCCAGACGTTGCCGTTTGGTCTATCCACGGCTCCGAGGGTATTTACCAAGGTAATGGCCGAAATGATGATACTCCTTCGAAAGAAGGGAGTTTTAATTATCCCGTACTTGGACGATCTCCTGATAAAGGCGAGGTCCAGGGAGCAGTTGTTGGTCGGGGTATCACTATCTCGGGAGGTGCTACAACAGCACGGCTGGATTCTAAATATTCCAAAGTCACAGCTGGTCCCTACGACACGTCTACTGTTCCTGGGGATGGTTCTGGACACAGAACAGAAAAAAGTGTTTCTCCCGGAGGAGAAGGCCAGGGAGCTGTCATCTCTAGTCAGAGGCCTCCTAAAACCAAAACAGGTGTCGGTGCATCACTGCACGCGAATCCTGGGAAAAATGGTAGCTTCCTACGAAGCAATTCCATTCGGCAGGTTCCATGCAAGAACCTTTCAGTGGGACCTGTTGGACAAGTGGTCCGGATCGCATCTTCAGATGCATCGGCTGATAACCCTGTCTCCAAGGACCAGGGTGTCTCTGCTGTGGTGGCTGCAAAGTGCTCATCTTCAAGAGGGCCGCAGATTTGGCATACAGGACTGGGTCCTGGTGACCACGGATGCCAGCCTTCGAGGCTGGGGGGCAGTCACACAGGGAAGAAACGTCCAGGGACTATGGTCAAGTCAGGAGACTTCCCTACACATAAATATTCTGGAACTAAGGGCCATTTTCAATGCCCAAAGTCAGGCAAAACCCCTGCTTCAAAACCAGCCGGTACTGATCCAGTCAGACAACATCACGGCAGTCGCCCATGTAAACCGACAGGGCGGCACAAGAAGCAGGACGGCGATGGCAGAAACCACAAGGATTCTCCGATGGGCGGAAAATCACGTGTTAGCACTGTCTGCAGTGTTCATTCCGGGAGTGGACAACTGGGAAGCAGACTTCCTCAGCAGGCACGACCTCCACCCGGGAGAGTGGGGACTTCATCCAGAAGTCTTCCAACTGATTGTGAACCGTTGGGAAAGGCCACAGGTGGACATGATGGCGTCCCGCCTAAACAAAAAGCTAGAAAGATATTGCGCCAGGTCAAGAGACCCTCAGGCGATAGCTGTGGACGCTCTAGTGACACAGTGGGTGTACCGGTCGGTTTATGTGTTCCCTCCTCTTCCTCTCATACCAAAGGTACTGAGGATAATAAGGAGAAGAGGAGTAAGAACTATACTCATTGTTCCGGATTGGCCAAGAAGAGCTTGGTACCCGGAACTTCAAGAAATGATCTCAGAGGACCCATGGCCTCTGCCGCTCAGACAGGACCTGCTGCAGCAGGGGCCCTGTCTGTTCCAAGAGTTACCGCGGCTGCGTTTGACGGCATGGCGGTTGAACACCGGATCCTAAAGGAAAAGGGCATTCCGGAGGAAGTCATTCCTACGCTGATTAAAGCTAGGAAAGAAGTGACCGCAAACCATTATCACCGCATTTGGCGAAAATATGTTGCGTGGTGTGAGGCCAAGAAGGCCCCAACGGAGGAATTTCAGCTGGGCCGTTTTCTGCACTTCCTACAGTCAGGGGTGACTATGGGCCTAAAATTGGGTTCCATTAAGGTCCAGATTTCGGCTCTATCGATTTTCTTCCAGAGAGAACTGGCTTCACTGCCTGAAGTTCAGACTTTTATTAAGGGAGTGCTGCATATTCAGCCCCCTTTTGTGCCTCCAGTGGCACCTTGGGATCTCAACGTAGTGTTGGATTTCCTAAAGTCACATTGGTTTGAGCCACTTAAAACCGTGGAATTGAAATATCTCACGTGGAAAGTGGTCATGTTGTTGGCCTTGGCTTCGGCCAGGCGTGTATCAGAATTGGCGGCTTTGTCATGTAAAAGCCCTTATCTGATTTTCCATATGGATAGGGCAGAATTGAGGACTCGTCCCCAGTTTCTCCCTAAGGTGGTATCAGCCTTTCATCTGAACCAACCTATCGTGGTGCCTGCAGTTACTAAAGACTTGGAGGCTTCCAAGTTGTTGGACGTAGTCAGGGCCCTGAAAATTTATGTTTCCAGGACAGCTGGAGTCAGAAAGACTGACTCGCTATTTATCCTGCATGCGCCCAACAAGTTGGGTGCACCTGCTTCAAAGCAGACTATTGCTCGCTGGATCTGTAGTACGATTCAGCTTGCACATTCTGCGGCTGGACTGCCGCATCCTAAATCAGTGAAAGCCCATTCCACGAGGAAGGTGGGCTCTTCTTGGGCGGCTGCCCGAGGGGTCTCGGCTCTACAACTTTGCCGAGCAGCTACTTGGTCGGGGTCAAACACATTTGCTAAATTCTACAAGTTTGACACCCTGGCTGAGGAGGACCTAGAGTTTGCCCATTCGGTGCTGCAGAGTCATCCGCACTCTCCCGCCCGTTTGGGAGCTTTGGTATAATCCCCATGGTCCTTACGGAGTCCCAGCATCCACTTAGGACGTCAGAGAAAATAAGATTTTACTCACCGGTAAATCTATTTCTCGTAGTCCGTAGTGGATGCTGGGCGCCCATCCCAAGTGCGGATTGTCTGCAATACTTGTATATAGTTATTGTTTAACTAAAGGGTTATTGTTGAGCCATCTGTTGAGAGGCTCAGTTATTGTCATACTGTTAACTGGGTATTGTATCACGAGTTATACGGTGTGATTGGTGTGGCTGGTATGAGTCTTTCCCGGGATTCAAAATCCTTCCTTATTGTGTCAGCTCTTCCGGGCACAGTATCCTAACTGAAGTCTGGAGGAGGGTCATAGAGGGAGGAGCCAGTGCACACCAGTTAGACCAAAAGCTTTCTTTTAGTTGTGCCCAGTCTCCTGCGGAGCTGCTATTCCCCATGGTCCTTACGGAGTCCCAGCATCCACTACGGACTACGAGAAATAGATTTACCGGTGAGTAAAATCTTATTTTTATTTCATGTAATGTGAGTTAGCTATGTGGCAAGGAGGGTACTTTGCCACGTTCTGATGCTCAGAACAGGTCTCACTCCTTGGGACAAGAGGCAGATAGGGTTAAGAGTTCTACTGCTCACTACAGCAAAGGTATTTCACACAGCTGCACTACCTGTGTGTGTATGTATAAAGGTTTGTGGGCACCAATGAACGGGGCTTCCTATGCTGGCAAGCCATCGGATGACAGAGAGGGCTGGTGTGTATTAACTGGTATTCAGGGAAGCCATATTTGGGGAAACAAATGTGATGTACAACATTTGTGGAGAATACAGAAGCTGCCTGATAAAACAACCAGAGTGAAGAGTTGTTCATTGTAAAGCAAACCTTTACAAAGTGGTGTCAGAAGTTTACAAAGTGGTGTCAGCCCTTTTACAACATTTTTCACAAATGACTACCACTTGTAGTCATCTGATGTTCTTGATCACTCCAGTAACACTATCATCCCGTATATAGACTAGAGATGAGCGGGTTCGGTTCGTCAAGATACGAACCCCCCCGAACTTCACCTATTTTACACGGTTCCGAGGCAGCCTCGGATCTTCCCGCCTTGCTCGGTTAACCCGAGCGCGCCCGAACGTTATCATCCCGCTGTCGTATTCTCGTGAGATTCGCCGCCATTTTCACTCGTGCTTTGGAGATGATAGCGAGAGGACGTGGCTGCGTTCTCTCAGTTTCTGTGTTCACTGTTCAGTGTGCTGCAAATATCTGTGCTCAGTGTGCTGCAAATATCTGTGCACGGTGTGCTGCAAATATCTGTGCTCAGTGTGCTGCAAATATCTGTGCTCAGTGTGCTGCAAATATCTACGTTCTCTGCCTGAAAACACTCTATATCTGTGCTGCATTGTAGGAGGACAGTGCAGAATTTTGCTAACCACCAGTATATATATATAGCAGTACGGTACAGTAGTCCATTGCTCTACCTCTGTGTCGTCAAGTATACTATCCATATCTGTGCTGCATTATAGTTGTGCGCAGTATATAGCAGGACAGTGAAGAATTTTGCTGACCACCAGTATATATATATATAGCAGTACGGTACAGTAGTCAATTGCTCTACCTCTGTGTCGTCAAGTATACTATCCATATCTGTGCTGCATTGTAGTTGTGCGCAGTATATAGTAGAGATGAGCGCCTGAAATTTTTCGGGTTTTGTGTTTTGGTTTTGGGTTCGGTTCCGCGGCCGTGTTTTGGGTTCGAACGCGTTTTGGCAAAACCTCACCGAATTTTTTTTGTCGGATTCGGGTGTGTTTTGGATTCGGGTGTTTTTTTCAAAAAACACTAAAAAACAGCTTAAATCATAGAATTTGGGGGTCATTTTGATCCCAAAGTATTATTAACCTCAAAAACCATAATTTACACTCATTTTCAGTGTATTCTGAATACCTCACACCTCACAATATTATTTTTAGTCCTAAAATTTGCACCGAGGTCGCTGTGTGAGTAAGATAAGCGACCCTAGTGGCCGACACAAACACCGGGCCCATCTAGGAGTGGCACTGCAGTGTCACGCAGGATGTCCCTTCCAAAAAACCCTCCCCAAACAGCACATGACGCAAAGAAAAAAAGAGGCGCAATGAGGTAGCTGTGTGAGTAAGATTAGCGACCCTAGTGGCCGACACAAACACCGGGCCCATCTAGGAGTGGCACTGCAGTGTCACGCAGGATGTCCCTTCCAAAAAACCCTCCCCAAACAGCACATGACGCAAAGAAAAAAAGAGGCGCAATGAGGTAGCTGTGTGAGTAAGATTAGCGACCCTAGTGGCCGACACAAACACCGGGCCCATCTAGGAGTGGCACTGCAGTGTCACGCAGGATGTCCCTTCCAAAAAACCCTCCCCAAACAGCACATGACGCAAAGAAAAAAAGAGGCGCAATGAGGTAGCTGTGTGAGTAAGATTAGCGACCCTAGTGGCCGACACAAACACCGGGCCCATCTAGGAGTGGCACTGCAGTGTCACGCAGGATGTCCCTTCCAAAAAACCCTCCCCAAACAGCACATGACGCAAAGAAAAAAAGAGGCGCAATGAGGTAGCTGTGTGAGTAAGATTAGCGACCCTAGTGGCCGACACAAACACCGGGCCCATCTAGGAGTGGCACTGCAGTGTCACGCAGGATGTCCCTTCCAAAAAACCCTCCCCAAACAGCACATGACGCAAAGAAAAAAAGAGGCGCAATGAGGTAGCTGACTGTGTGAGTAAGATTAGCGACCCTAGTGGCCGACACAAACACCGGGCCCATCTAGGAGTGGCACTGCAGTGTCACGCAGGATGTCCCTTCCAAAAAACCCTCCCCAATCAGCACATGATGCAAAGAAAAAGAAAAGAAAAAAGAGGTGCAAGATGGAATTGTCCTTGGGCCCTCCCACCCACCCTTATGTTGTATAAACAAAACAGGACATGCACACTTTAACCAACCCATCATTTCAGTGACAGGGTCTGCCACACGACTGTGACTGATATGACGGGTTGGTTTGGACCCCCCCCCCAAAAAGAAGCAATTAATCTCTCCTTGCACAAACTGGCTCTACAGAGGCAAGATGTCCACCTCATCTTCACCCTCCGATATATCACCGTGTACATCCCCCTCCTCACAGATTATCAATTCGTCCCCACTGGAATCCACCATCTCAGCTCCCTGTGTACTTTGTGGAGGCAATTGCTGCTGGTCAATGTCTCCGCGGAGGAATTGATTATAATTCATTTTAATGAACATCATCTTCTCCACATTTTCTGGATGTAACCTCGTACGCCGATTGCTGACAAGGTGAGCGGCGGCACTAAACACTCTTTCGGAGTACACACTTGTGGGAGGGCAACTTAGGTAGAATAAAGCCAGTTTGTGCAAGGGCCTCCAAATTGCCTCTTTTTCCTGCCAGTATAAGTACGGACTGTGTGACGTGCCTACTTGGATGCGGTCACTCATATAATCCTCCACCATTCTATCAATGTTGAGAGAATCATATGCAGTGACAGTAGACGACATGTCCGTAATCGTTGTCAGGTCCTTCAGTCCGGACCAGATGTCAGCATCAGCAGTCGCTCCAGACTGCCCTGCATCACCGCCAGCGGGTGGGCTCGGAATTCTGAGCCTTTTTCTCGCACCCCCAGTTGCGGGAGAATGTGAAGGAGGAGATGTTGACAGGTCGCGTTCCGCTTGACTTGACAATTTTGTCACCAGCAGGTCTTTCAACCCCAGCAGACCTGTGTCTGCCGGAAAGAGAGATCCAAGGTAGGCTTTAAATCTAGGATCGAGCACGGTGGCCAAAATGTAGTGCTCTGATTTCAACAGATTGACCACCCGTGAATCCTTGTTAAGCGAATTAAGGGCTGCATCCACAAGTCCCACATGCCTAGCGGAATCGATCCCTTTTAGCTCCTTCTTCAATGCCTCCAGCTTCTTCTGCAAAAGCCTGATGAGGGGAATGACCTGACTCAGGCTGGCAGTGTCTGAACTGACTTCACGTGTGGCAAGTTCAAAGGGCATCAGAACCTTGCACAACGTTGAAATCATTCTCCACTGCACTTGAGACAGGTGCATTCCACCTACTATATCGTGCTCAATTGTATAGGCTTGAATGGCCTTTTGCTGCTCCTCCAACCTCTGAAGCATATAGAGGGTTGAATTCCACCTCGTTACCACTTCTTGCTTCAGATGATGGCAGGGCAGGTTCAGTAGTTTTTGGTGGTGCTCCAGTCTTCTGTACGTGGTGCCTGTACGCCGAAAGTGTCCCGCAATTTTTCTGGCCACCGACAGCATCTCTTGCACGCCCCTGTCGTTTTTTAAAAAATTCTGCACCACCAAATTCAAGGTATGTGCAAAACATGGGACGTGCTGGAATTTGCCCATATTTAATGCACACACAATATTGCTGGCGTTGTCCGATGCCACAAATCCACAGGAGAGTCCAATTGGGGTAAGCCATTCCGCGATGATCTTCCTCAGTTGCCGTAAGAGGTTTTCAGCTGTGTGCGTATTCTGGAAAGCGGTGATACAAAGCGTAGCCTGCCTAGGAAAGAGTTGGCGTTTGCGAGATGCTGCTACTGGTGCCGCCGCTGCTGTTCTTGCGGCGGGAGTCCATACATCTACCCAGTGGGCTGTCACAGTCATATAGTCCTGACCCTGCCCTGCTCCACTTGTCCACATGTCCGTGGTTAAGTGGACATTGGGTACAACTGCATTTTTTAGGACACTGGTGAGTCTTTTTCTGACGTCCGTGTACATTCTCGGTATCGCCTGCCTAGAGAAGTGGAACCTAGATGGTATTTGGTAACGGGGGCACACTGCCTCAAGAAATTGTCTAGTTCCCTGTGAACTAACGGCGGATACCGGACGCACGTCTAACACCAACATAGTTGTCAAGGACTCAGTTATCCGCTTTGCAGTAGGATGACTGCTGTGATATTTCATCTTCCTCGCAAAGGACTGTTGAACAGTCAATTGCTTACTGGAAGTAGTACAAGTGGGCTTACGACTTCCCCTCTGGGATGACCATCGACTCCCAGCGGCAACAACAGCAGCGCCAGCAGCAGTAGGCGTTACACGCAAGGATGCATCGGAGGAATCCCAGGCAGGAGAGGACTCGTCAGAATTGCCAGTGACATGGCCTGCAGGACTATTGGCATTCCTGGGGAAGGAGGAAATTGACACTGAGGGAGTTGGTGGGGTGGTTTGCGTGAGCTTGGTTACAAGAGGAAGGGATTTACTGGTCAGTGGACTGCTTCCGCTGTCACCCAAAGTTTTTGAACTTGTCACTGACTTATTATGAATGCGCTGCAGGTGACGTATAAGGGAGGATGTTCCGAGGTGGTTAACGTCCTTACCCCTACTTATTACAGCTTGACAAAGGGAACACACGGCTTGACACCTGTTGTCCGCATTTCTGGTGAAATACCTCCACACCGAAGAGCTGATTTTTTTGGTATTTTCACCTGGCATGTCAACGGCCATATTCCTCCCACGGACAACAGGTGTCTCCCCGGGTGCCTGACTTAATCAAACCACCTCACCATCAGAATCCTCCTGGTCAATTTCCTCCCCAGCGCCAGCAACACCCATATCCTCCTCATCCTGGTGTACTTCAACACTGACATCTTCAATCTGACTATCAGGAACTGGACTGCGGGTGCTCCTTCCAGCACTTGCAGGGGGCGTGCAAATGGTGGAAGGCGCATGCTCTTCACGTCCAGTGTTGGGAAGGTCAGGCATCGCAACCGACACAATTGGACTCTCCTTGTGGATTTGGGATTTCAAAGAACGCACAGTTCTTTGCGGTGCTTTTGCCAGCTTGAGTCTTTTCAGTTTTCTAGCGAGAGGCTGAGTGCTTCCATCCTCATGTGAAGCTGAACCACTAGCCATGAACATAGGCCAGGGCCTCAGCCGTTCCTTGCCACTCCGTGTGGTAAATGGCATATTGGCAAGTTTACGCTTCTCCTCCGACAATTTTATTTTAGGTTTTGGAGTCCTTTTTTTACTGATATTTGGTGTTTTGGTTTTGACATGCTCTGTACTATGCCATTGGGCATCGGCCTTGGCAGACGACGTTGCTGGCATTTCATCGTCTCGGCCATGACTAGTGGCAGCAGCTTCAGCACGAGGTGGAAGTGGATCTTGATCTTTCCCTAATTTTGGAACCTCAACATTTTTGTTCTCCATATTTTAATAGGCACAACTAAAAGGCACCTCAGGTAAACAATGGAGATGGATGGATTGGATACTAGTATACAATTATGGACGGGCTGCCGAGTGCCGACACAGAGGTAGCCACAGCCGTGAACTACCGCACTGTACTGTCTGCTGCTTATATATAGACTGGTTGATAAAGAGATAGTATACTCGTAACTAGTATGTATGTATAAAGAAAGAAAAAAAAACCACGGTTAGGTGGTATATACAATTATGGACGGGCTGCCGAGTGCCGACACAGAGGTAGCCACAGCCGTGAACTACCGCACTGTACTGTGTCTGCTGCTAATATATAGACTGGTTGATAAAGAGATAGTATACTCGTAACTAGTATGTATGTATAAAGAAAGAAAAAAAAACCACGGTTAGGTGGTATATACAATTATGGACGGGCTGCCGAGTGCCGACACAGAGGTAGCCACAGCCGTGAACTACCGCACTGTACTGTGTCTGCTGCTAATATATAGACTGGTTGATAAAGAGATAGTATACTCGTAACTAGTATGTATGTATAAAGAAAGAAAAAAAAACCACGGTTAGGTGGTATATACAATTATGGACGGGCTGCCGAGTGCCGACACAGAGGTAGCCACAGCCGTGAACTACCGCACTGTACTGTGTCTGCTGCTAATATATAGACTGGTTGATAAAGAGATAGTATACTCGTAACTAGTATGTATGTATAAAGAAAGAAAAAAAAACCACGGTTAGGTGGTATATACAATTATGGACGGGCTGCCGAGTGCCGACACAGAGGTAGCCACAGCCATGAACTACCGCACTGTACTGTGTCTGCTGCTAATATATAGACTGGTTGATAAAGAGATAGTATACTCGTAACTAGTATGTATGTATAAAGAAAGAAAAAAAAACCACGGTTAGGTGGTATATACAATTATGGACGGGCTGCCGAGTGCCGACACAGAGGTAGCCACAGCCGTGAACTACCGCACTGTACTGTGTCTGCTGCTAATATATAGACTGGTTGATAAAGAGATAGTATACTCGTAACTAGTATGTATGTATAAAGAAAGAAAAAAAAACCACGGTTAGGTGGTATATACAATTATGGACGGGCTGCCGAGTGCCGACACAGAGGTAGCCACAGCCGTGAACTACCGCACTGTACTGTGTCTGCTGCTAATATAGACTGGTTGATAAAGAGATAGTATACTCGTAACTAGTATGTATGTATAAAGAAAGAAAAAAAAACCACGGTTAGGTGGTATATACAATTATGGACGGGCTGCCGAGTGCCGACACAGAGGTAGCCACAGCCATGAACTACCGCACTGTACTGTGTCTGCTGCTAATATAGACTGGTTGATAAAGAGATAGTATACTACTAATATTATATATACTGGTGGTCAGGTCACTGGTCACTAGTCACACTGGCAGTGGCACTCCTGCAGCAAAAGTGTGCACTGTTTTAATATAATATTATGTACTCCTGGCTCCTGCTATAACCTATAACTGGCACTGCAGTAGTGCTCCCCAGTCTCCCCCACAATTATAAGCTGTGTGAGCTGAGCAGTCAGACAGATATATAATATATATAGATGATGCAGCACACTGGCCTGAGCCTGAGCAGTGCACACAGATATGGTATGTGACTGACTGAGTCACTGTGTGTATCGCTTTTTTCAGGCAGAGAACGGATATATTAAATAAACTGCACTGTGTGTCTGGTGGTCACTCACTATATAATATATTATGTACTCCTGGCTCCTGCTATAACCTATAACTGGCACTGCAGTAGTGCTCCCCAGTCTCCCCCACAATTATAAGCTGTGTGAGCTGAGCAGTCAGACAGATAATCAGATATATATAATATTATATATAGATAATAGATGATGCAGCACACTGGCCTGAGCCTGAGCAGTGCACACAGATATGGTATGTGACTGAGTCACTGTGTGCTGTGTATCGCTTTTTTCAGGCAGAGAACGGATTATAAATAAAACTGGTGGTCACTATCAGCAAAACTCTGCACTGTACTGAGTACTCCTAATGCTCCCCAAAATTAGTAAATCAAGTGTCTCTCTAATCTATTCTAAACGGAGAGGACGCCAGCCACGTCCTCTCCCTATCAATCTCAATGCACGTGTGAAAATGGCGGCGACGCGCGGCTCCTTATATAGAATCCGAGTCTCGCGATAGAATCCGAGCCTCGCGAGAATCCGACAGCGTCATGATGACGTTCGGGCGCGCTCGGGTTAACCGAGCAAGGCGGGAAGATCCGAGTCGCTCGGACCCGTGAAAAAAAACATGAAGTTCGTGCGGGTTCGGATTCAGAGAAACCGAACCCGCTCATCTCTAGTATATAGTAGGAGGACAGTGTAGAATTTTGCTGACCACCAGTGTATATATATATATATAGCAGTACGGTACAGTAGTCCATTGCTCTACCTCTGTGTCGTCAAGTATACTATCCATATCTGTGCTGCATTGTAGTTGTGCGCAGTATATAGCAGGAGGACAGTGAAGAATTTTGCTGACCACCAGTATATATATATATAGCAGTACGGTACAGTAGTCCATTGCTCTACCTCGGTGTCGTCAAGTATACTATCCATATCTGTGCTGCATTGTAGTTGTGTGCAGTATATAGTAGGAGGACAGTGCAGAATTTTGCTGACCACCAGTATATATATTTAGCAGTATGGTACAGTAGGCCTTTGCTATTGATATATTACTGGCATATAATTACACACATTATAAGATGGAGAACAAAAATGTGGAGGGTAAAATAGGGAAAGATCAAGATCCACTTCCACCTCGTGCTGAAGCTGCTGCCACTAGTCATGGCCGAGACGATGAAATGCCATCAACGTCGTCTGCCAAGGCTGATGCCCAATGTCATAGTAGAGAGCATGTAAAATCCAAAAAACAAAAGTTCAGTAAAATGACCCAAAAATCTAAATTAAAATCGTCTGAGGAGAAGCGTAAACTTGCCAATATGCCATTTACGACACGGAGTGGCAAGGAACGGCTGAGGCCCTCTCCTATGTTCCTCATGACTAGTGGGTCAGCTTCACATGAGGATGGAAGCACTCATCTTCCCACTAGAAAAATGAAAAGACTTAAAGCTGGCAAAAGCACAGCAAAGAACTGTGCGTTCTTCTAAATCAATTGTGTCGGTTGCGATGCCTGACCTTCCCAACACTGGACGGGAAGATTATATGGAAACGGGGCCTGGACTGCACACCCTAGCTTATTATAATGGGATGTGCTACCTTGCTGGGACTAAGTACTGTAATACTACAACATAGGAACAAAGGGTGCAGGTGCACCATACACCATTAAAATTATTATAACCATAATATAATATTTGAGGTTCTTGGCATATATTGGCCAGTATATGAGCCTGCCCACCTACTTCACGGTGACCTCATCGGACAGGTCCCTAACACTCTGGACGGGAAGAGGTGGCGCCTTCCAGCATTTGCACGCCCCATGCAAGTGCTCGAAGGAGCACCCGCAGTCCAGTTCCTGATAGTCAAATTGAAGATGTCACTGTTGAAGTACACCAGGATGAGGATATGGGTGTTGCTGGCGCTGAGGAGGAAATTGACAAGGAGGAGTCTGATGGTGAGGTGGTTTGTTTAAGTCAGGCACCTGTGGAGACACCTGTTGTCCGTGGGACGAATATGGCCATTGACATGCCTGGTCAAATTACAAAAAAAATCACCTCTTCGGTGTGGAATTATTTTAACAGAAATGCGGACAACAGGTGTCAAGCCGTGTGTTGCCTTTGTCAAGCTGTAATAAGTAGGGGTAAGGACGTTAACCACCTAGGAACATCCTCCCTTATACGTCACCTGGAGCGCATTCATTAGAAGTCATTGACAAGTTCAAAAACTTTGGGTGACGGCAGAAGCAGTCCACTGACAACTAAATCCCTTCCTCTTGTAACCAAGCTCCTGCAAACCACACCACCAACTCCCTCAGTGTCAATTGCCTCCTTAGACAGGAAAGCCAATAGTCTTGCAGGCCATGTCACTGGCAAGTCTGACGAGTCCTCTCCTGCCTGGGATTCCTCCGATGCATCCCTGAGTGTAACGCCTACTGCTGCTGGCACTGCTGTTGTTGCTGCTGGGAGTCGATCGTCATCCCAGAGGGGAAGTTGGAAGACCACTTGTACTACTTCCAGTAAGCAATTGACTGTCCAACAGTCCTTTGCAAGGAAGATGAAATATCACAGCAGTCATCCTGCTGCAAAGCGGATAACTCAGGTCTTGGCAGCTTCGGTGGTGTTAAACGTGTGTCCGGTATCCACCGTTAATTCACAGGGAACTAGAGCATTGCTTGAGGTACTATGTCCCCGGTTCCAAATACCATCTAGGTTCCATTTCTCTAGGCAGGCAATACCGAGAATGTACACAGATGTCAGAAAAAGAGTCACCCGTGTCCTAAAGTATGCAGTTGTACCCAATGTCCACTTAACCACGGACATGTGGACAAGTGGAGCAGGGCAGACTCAGGACTATATGACTGTGACAGCCCACTGGTTAGATGTATTGCCTCCCGCAGCAAGAACAGCAGCGGCAGCACCAGTAGCAGCATCTCGCAAATACCAACTCGTTCCTAGGCAGGCTACGCTTTGTATCACCGCTTTCCATAAGAGGCACACAGCTGACAACCTCTTACGGAAACTGAGGAACATCATCCCAGAATGGCTTACCCCAATTGGACTCTCCTGGGGATTTGTGACATCGGACAACGCCACCAATATTACATAGTAACATAGTATCTAAGGTTAAAAAAAGACAATTGTCCATTTGTGGTCTCCTATGCACGATTATTTTGTATAAAATTTTGACTAAAGTTGATGACTACCGTTATGTTTTACCCCTCTTTTTTATAATAAACATAGTGCGTGACTATGCCCCGTAACCCTGGATATATTTATCCATTAGGAATTTATCTAACCCATTCTTAAAGGTGTTGACTGAGTCGGCCATTACAACGCCCCATGCAAGTGCTGGAAGGAGCACCCGCAGTCCAGTTCCTGATAGTCAAATTGAAGATGTCACTGTTGAAGTACACCAGGATGAGGATATGGGTGTTGCTGGCGCTGAGGAGGAAATTGACAAGGAGGATTCTGATGGTGAGGGGGTTTGTTTAAGTCAGGCACCTGTGGAGACACCTGTTGTCCGTGGGACGAATATGGCCATTGACATGCCTGGTCAAATTACAAAAAAAATCACCTCTTCGGTGTGGAATTATTTTAACAGAAATGCAGACAACAGGTGTCAAACCGTGTGTTGCCTTTGTCAAGCTGTAATAAGTAGGGGTAAGGACGTTAACCACCTAGGAACATCCTCCCTTATACGTCACCTGGAGCGCATTCATTAGAAGTCATTGACAAGTTCAAAAACTTTGGGTGACAGCGGAAGCAGTCCACTGACAACTAAATCCCTTCCTCTTGTAACCAAGCTCCTGCAAACCACACCACCAACTCCCTCAGTGTCAATTGCCTCCTTAGACAGGAAAGCCAATAGTCCTGCAGGCCATGTCACTGGCAAGTCTGACGAGTCCTCTCCTGCCTGGGATTCCTCTGATGCATCCTTGAGTGTAACGCCTACTGCTGCTGGCGCTGCTGTTGTTGCTGCTGGGAGTCGATCGTCATCCCAGAGGGGAAGTCGGAAGACCACTGGTACTACTTCCAGTAAGCAATTGACTGTCCAACAGTCCTTTGCAAGGAAGATGAAATATCACAGCAGTCATCCTGCTGCAAAGCGGATAACTCAGGTCTTGGCAGCTTCGGTGGTGTTAAACGTGTGTCCGGTATCCACCGTTAATTCACAGGGAACTAGAGCATTGCTTGAGGTACTATGTCCCCGGTTCCAAATACCATCTAGGTTCCATTTCTCTAGGCAGGCAATACCGAGAATGTACACAGACGTCAGAAAAAGAGTCACCAGTGTCCTAAAGTATGCAGTTGTACCCAATGTCCACTTAACCACGGACATGTGGACAAGTGGAGCAGGGCAGACTCAGGACTATATGACTGTGACAGCCCACTGGTTAGATGTATTGCCTCCCGCAGCAAGAACAGCAGCGGCAGCACCAGTAGCAGCATCTCGCAAATGCCAACTCGTTCCTTGGCAGGCTACGCTTTGTATCACCGCTTTCCATAAGAGGCACACAGCTGACAACCTCTTACGGAAACTGAGGAACATCATCCCAGAATGGCTTACCCCAATTGGACTCTCCTGGGGATTTGTGACATCGGACAACGCCACCAATATTACATAGTAACATAGTATCTAAGGTTGAAAAAAGACAATTGTCCATCGAGTTCAACCTATTTGTGGTCTCCTATGCACGATTATTTTGTATAAAATTTTGACTAAAGTTGATGACTACCGTTACGTTTTACCCCTCTTTTTTATAATAACCATAGTGCGTGACTATGCCCCGTAACCCTGGATATATTTATCCATTAGGAATTTATCTAACCCATTCTTAAAGGTGTTGACTGAGTCGGCCATTACAACTCCCTCAGGCAGGGAATTCCAAACATGTATCGTCCTTACCGTAAAAAAGCCTTTACGCCGTATTGTGCGGAATCTCCTCTCCTCTAACCTGAGCGAGTGTCCACGAGTTCTCTGTGTTGATCTAACCAAAAACAGGTCCTGCACAAAATCTGTATATTGTCCCTTATATATTTGTAAATGTTGATCATGTCCCCTCTTAATCTCCTCTTTTCCAGTGTAAACATGCCTAGTCTTGCAAGCCTTTCCTCGTATTCCAGCATCTCCATACCCTTAATTAGTTTGGTCACCCGCCTTTGAACCTTATCTAGCTTCAGGAAATCCTTTTTGTAGTAAGGTGCCCAGAATTGTACACAGTATTCAAGGTGTGGCCTCACAAGTGATTTATATAATGGGAGTATAATACTCCCGTCCCTAGCATCAATTCCCCATTTTATGCATGCTAATATCTTATTAGCCTTCTTTGCTGCAGTCCTACTTTGGGAACTACTGCTTAGTTTGCTATCTATGAGGACACCTAAGTCCTTTTCCAGTACAGAATCCCCTAATTTTACCCCATTTAGTAGGTAGGTGTTATTTTTGTTCTTGTTACCATAGTGCATTACCTTACACTTGTCTGTATTGATGCGCATTCTCCATTTCGCTGTGCGTGCATTACATGTGGGCAAATTCCAGCACATCCCATGTTTTGCACATACATTGAATTTATTGGTGCAGAATTTTAAAAAAAATGACAGGGGCGTGCAAGAGATGCTGTCGGTAGCCCGAAGAATTGCGGGCCACTTTCGGCATTCAGCCACCGCCTGCCGAAGACTGGAGCACCAGCAAACACTCCTGAACCTGCCCCGCCATCATCTGAAGCAAGAGGTGGTAACGAGGTGGAATTCAACCCTCTATATGCTTCAGAGGATGGAGGAGCAGCAAAAGGCCATTCAAGCCTATACAGCTACCTACGATATAGGCAAAGGAGGGGGAATGCACCTGACTCAAGCGCAGTGGAGAATGATTTCAACGTTGTGCAAGGTTCTGCAACCCTTTGAACTTGCCACGCGTGAAGTCAGTTCAGACACTGCCAGCCTGAGTCAGGTCATTCCCCTCATCAGGCTTTTGCAGAAGATTGAAGGAGGAGCTAAAATGGAGCGATTCCGCATGGCATGTGGGACTTGTGGATGGAGCCCTTAATTCGCTTAACCAGGATTCACGGGTGGTCAATCTGTTGAAATCAGAGCACTGCATTTTGGCCACCATGCTCAATCCTAGGTTTAAAGCCTACGTTGTATCTCTCTTTCCGGCAGACACAAGTCTGCAGAGGTGCAAAGACCTGCTGGTGAGACACTTGTCAAGTCAAGCGGAACGTGTCCCGTCAACAGCTCCTCCGTCACATTCTCCCGCAACTGGGGCTGCGAGGAAAAGGCTAAGAATTCCGAGCCCACCCGCTGGCGGGGATGCAGGGCAGTCTGGAGTGAGCGATGACATCTGGTCCGGACTGAAGGACCTGCCAACGATTACTGACATGTCGTCTACTGTCACTGCATATGATTCTCTCACCATTGAAAGAATGGTGGAGGATTATATGAGTGACCGCATCCAAGTAGGCACGTCACACAGTCCGTACGTATACTGGCAGGAAAAAGAGGCAATTTGGAGGCCCTTGCACAAACTGGCTTTATTTTACCTAAGTTGCCCCCTCTCCAGTGTGTACTCCGAAAGAGTGTTTAGTGCAGCCGCTCACCTTGTCAGCAATCGGCGTACTAGGTTACTTCCAGAAAATGTGGAGAAGATGATGTTCATCAAAATGAATTATAATCAATTCCTCCGTGGAGACATTCACCAGCAATTGCCTCCAGAAAGTACACAGGGACCTGAGATGGTGGATTCCAGTGGGGACGAATTAATAATCTGTGAGGAGGGGGATGTACACAGTGAAAGGGGTGAGGAATCGGACGATGAGGAGGAGATGGACATCTTGCCTCTGTAGAGCCAGTTTGTGCAAGGAGAGATTGATTGCTTCTTTTTTGGTGGGGGCCCACACCAACCAGTCATTTCAGCCACAGTCGTGTGGCAGACCCTGTCGCTGAAATGATGGGTTTGTTAAAGTGTGCATGTCCTGTTTATACAACATAAGGGTAGGTGGGAGGGCCCAAGGACATTTCCATCTTGCACCTCTTTTTTCTTTAATTTATCTTTGCATCATGTGATGTTTGGGGCCATTTTTTAAGTGCCATCCTGTCTGACACTGCAGTGCCACTCCTAGATGGGCCAGGTTTTTGTGCAGCCCACTTGGGTCGCTTAGCTTAGTCATCCAGCGACCTCGGTGCAAATTTCAGGACTTAAATAATATTGTGAGGTGTGAGGTGTTCAGATTAGACTGGAAATGAGTGGAAATTATGGTTATTGAGGTTAGTAATACTATGGGATCAAAATGACCCCAAAATTCTATGATTTAAGCTGTTATTGAGGGTTTTTTTTGAAAAAAAACACCCGAATCCGACAAAAAAGTTTCAGGAAGGTTTTGCCAAAATGCGTCCGAATCCAAAATACAGCCGCGGAACCGAATCCAAAACCAAAACACAAAACCCGAAAAATTTCCGGTGCACTAATATAGACAGACTTCTTGAAAAACTGCCAACAGATATTATAGAAGTTATAATTTGGTCTGATGATCCTGCTTCTCAATTCAAAAACAGGTATGTTGCAGAGGCTTGAAAATTCTAACCACAAAACACAACAGAAGAATAACATGGAAGTACTTTGCAACATCACATGTCAAAGGGCCTGTTGATGGAGTTGGTGGTGTCATCAAATGCCATGTGTTAAAAGTAGACTATGTACTGTAAACAATGCAATGGACTTTGCTATTGCAGTACATCCAACTTCCAAGATGACCGCTATTCTCATGGATGAAGAAGACATTCTTCAAAGAAGCAAGACATTGAAACTTTCTTCATTGCTTAGAAATTGCATAGCTTTTCACACAATCAACAAAGTTCATCACTTGGAACTCCTTAATGGTGAAGTAACTGGGCATATGACAACATCAGAAGCAAAAAAAGCAAAGGCTGGAGTAGAAAAACAGGGAAATGAGCTTGAGTTGGATGATTGGTTGGTGGTAAAATACGACAGTGAGCTTTAACCAGGAATTGTAACCAGTACTAAAAATGGTGAATATAAGGTTAAGGTTATTGAGAAAGATGGAAAGTTATTGAAGTAGCGTACAAATAAAGATGAAATATATAGCAAAGACAAGATAATCAGATAAATAAATCCTCCAAATTAACCCTCCTCCCGATGTTACTTAATTTTGATAGTGAAATGTGATTATGTAATGTAAGTTACCACATGCTGTAATGTGAGCTATCAAGTGTTTCTTTTTTAAAAGTTGTTTTAGATTTCCCCAAAACTTACACATTAAAATGCTTTTTAGACTCCTAGAAGTTATGAGTAAAATTCAGGAGTACCTGGACTTAAGACAGAGCAGAATTTCATGTTTGTTAAATGTCATACGAAACTCGTTTCTTTAAAATGTAATGTGAGTTACCAGGAATAAAATTCAGATTTTTTTGATTAGGTAATAAAAAAAATAGCAATTCATGTAAACAGTTTTTTTAAAGCATGACCTGTCTTATTATTTTCTCAGTAAATACAATTAATTTCACATAAGTTCCTTTTTGCTGTTGATAGCCATGCATGTACTTGATACAGGAAAGTATTCGCAGTGCTTCACTTTTTCCACATTTTGTTATGCTACAGCAGTGGTGGCCAACGCGTGGCTCTTGAGCCGCATGTGGCTCTTTCTTTATTCAACTGTGGCTCCCAACACTCAGAGTCACGTGACCACAAGAGATCTGTAGACCGCTGCACTCCAGCCAGACATGCAGCAGCACTACGTAGACTGAGAACTGAGGGAGCCAAATACACATGGGGAAGCTGGCTGGAATGACACAGGCGGGTGGTGGCTGGAGTGACAAATGAGGGAACTGAAGTGTATTATGTGATACTGGCTTTTCAATATATTTTATGCAGATCTGGCTTTTTCAATTATTTGATGTAGAAGTGGCTTTTTCATTGTATTTTATGTTGGATCTGGCTTTTTCAATGTATTTTATACCACGGGCGTGGCCTAGCAGGCACAAGGTCACACCCCATTTTTGCAAGTGCGCCTTCGGCCCGAAGTCGGCTCTTTGATGTACCTAACAAGATTTCTTGGCTCTTTGTCTCTGACAAGTTGGCCACCCCTGTGCTACAGCATTATTCCAAAATTGAATTAATTAATTTCTCCTTCATCCACTAGGGGCCACTGGAGCGTAGTTACAATGGGGAAATAGTAGGCAGTAATTGGGAGCTGGCACTTTAAAAATTCTCACACTGTGGCTAGCTCCTCCCCTACTATCTCCCCTCCAAGCCAGTCTTAGTTTAGTGCCCAAGGTAGCTGGTTCACTTGGGTTTAGCTAAAGAATTTTTTCTTTTTTCTTTATTATTTTATTTTTCTTTCACACACGCACAGACTGGCAGCTCTGCCAGTGCCAGTCTGCACCGCGGGAGCAGCCGGCGGGGTCCCATCGCAGCTGCGTGCGGCTCGGGATGGGCCTCGGCTGAGGGAGACACTGAGCTCTCCTGAGTTGGCGGACACCGCTGCGTGCGGCGCGTGTCGGGGCCGCTCAACCAGCAGAAGATTCCGGCAGCAAGGCAGCGGTGAGTATCAAAAATGGCCGGACACCGCTGCTTGCGGCGCGTGTCGGGGCCGATCGGTCGAGCAAAACTCAGCTGAGTGCGGCTCCTGACGACACTACATCAGGACAGCGGTGAGTACAATCTCCCCCCCTCCAGACTGATGTATGTTTTTACTTGATTTAATGTGTAGGCGCACTTACTGATTTGACTTGGCGCCATTATGTGGGGGGCGGAGCTTCAGCCCGCTCTGTAAGCGGGCTCAGCGCTCTTCACTACACGGCTGCAGCATGCAGGCAGCCAGGTGATATATATATTTACATCCCGCGGGTAATACATTCTCCCTGCGGGTAATACAAGGGCGGAGCTAACTCCCGCTCCGTTCGGCGGGCTCAGGCTCTCCTCTCCCCGACCGCAGCACTCCCCGCTCCCCGGCCGCAGCATACAGGCGCCCGGGGAGATACATCTCTCCAGGCGGCTGGGGAGATACATTTACACTCTCCACTTAAGACCGTTCCCCGGCCGCAGCATACAGGCGGCCGGGGAGATGCATTTACTAAGTGAGGCGGCCGGGGGATACAGGGACGCTTTTCCGCTGACTATGCAGCGGATTCAAATTTGGCACCGAAGCAAGGGGGCGGAGCTAACTCCCGCTCTGTACGGCGGGCTCTCTCCGCTCCCCGGCCGCTGCAGCATGACACGCCGCTCCACAGTCCCCCGCTCCCCGGGCCGCTCAAAGCTCATTTCCTCTCCTGGCTGTGCAGGGAGGATTCTGTGCATAGTACAAGGTATGAGGGGGGGTGATGGCTTATAACAGCGGGCTCCCCGGCGGCGGCTCCCAGCTCGGTTACTGTCTCTAGGCAACACACCTGTCTCTGGGGTTTTTAGTTTTTCTAGGCATTGTTGTTGCTGAAATATAGCTACATTCCTCCCTGCAGGGGAGTCCTCTGCCCGGCATTTTATACATGTAGATCAGGGAACCTGCTCTATTACACATAGACAGTATTTATCTACCCTATTAGGTTCACATACACAGTATTTCTCTACCCGGTTGGGTTCACTGTGGTGTGTGTGTGTGTGTGTATGTATGTATGTATATATATATAGGTATGTATATATATATATATATATATATGTATATAGATAGATATATAGATATGTTTATATATATATTTAAGTGTGTGTGGGTATGTATATAGATATATGCATACAATACCATATATAGGGGATAAAACAAACACTTCCGCAATGTTTTCTAATAACAAAATACCCCACCTTGCCACATAACATTTTCCCCCATCTTTTCTCGAAGGCTGGTCACCATTTTGGAAAGCCAGCGCAACCTCCGAGAAACTTCTGGTGCACCTAAATTAGCAGTACACTACATACAGGGCGGGGTGTTGCCTTCCCTTTATTATTCCTTGGTGTCACTAGTTACTAATGCTATTAGTAATTTGGGGAATGTATTTAAGGCATCAGAAGCGCTGTGGCTCAGTACGCTAGTAGCGGGTATCTGAACATCCAAAAAAAAAAAACTTTAAGGGGAGCTCCTATAGCCTAGGGCTAAGACTCCTGTCCCACAGCGCAGCATTACTGGTTCAGGTCTCCGCTGCTCCAGAAAAGTTTATTTGAATCGTGTCGGTCACTATACATTATAGTGCAGACCTTACATAGGGCTGTGTTTATTTAACCCACCTTTTCTCCTTTCGTTTGTCTCACCTGGGATAGTCAAAGAATTCCCTCTTAGGTGTGAAGTATGCGGTGGAGCCATCTGCTTAGCCCTCCACGCACCTGCAGGACACTCCTGTTTGAACAGCTCAGATTATACAGGTAATGTCGCTGTTGACCAGAGACCTGGTACGTCATTTCACCTCTCCAGGTTTCTAAAGGAACCTTGTTAACCTTCCATGTTACAATACTAATGATGTCTATTTTCTGTGGAGTCTGAACCAGTGTCTCAGAATATCCAGGTGCATTATACAGCAGTTCGGCTGATACTGCAGGTAAATAAGACGGACACGTCAAGTCCATCAGGGTTCGACGCCGATGACGAAATGGCAGCGACTGGTCCAGTTTCGGAGTAGCTGGACATGCTCCGGTAGGCGGCCGGCAGACACCCGAATACACAATTTCAGGTATCAAACAATGTGTGTTTTCCTATCCTTTCCCCGCAGACGGCACAAAAGGGTATCAGAACCTCTCCAGGGTATACCCCTCGATGTATCGCCGGTCCAACAAGCTGCCGTTTTCCTGAGGCAACCTGGCTCAGGGATCCATCGAAGACACATATACGGCAGCGGGGTTCTACCTTGTCCGGAGCAGGTAGGTTGTGGAACAATTGTCCTCTAGGTTACAGGATGTTTTGCATCAGGATCAATTGATACTTGGGTACAGGTCAGAATCACGATTCTGCTTTATGTTCTTTGGAGGTCTCCACGTCTGTAGACTCGGAACCTGCATTTTCGCTTGGGCTGTCTTAACCCGACGACCTCTGGGGCTGCGACAGTGACAGGTGAACATGAAATCCTACGGGGCAGATGGTTCAGGGGAAGGAACTTTCTGCAGGATTTCTTGAACCATTGGAGGTAAGTCCACTTTGATTTCTCCTACTACTGCCCCAGCTCCAAGACAGACCTTTATCGGTCTTTCCTTTAGATTTTTCCGTGCCCATTCAAGCTTTCGACTCCACACGGGCGATATCTCCGTACCCAGGGGGTCTCAGGGTAAAAAGGCTGAAGCAGAGGTTCAACATCCTCGGTCCAGTCTAATTTTCGGTCATCCTATACACCCACTACAGGTCAGACTTTCCTACCACCTGGAGGGTTCCAGGGTAGGCGCAGGTCGGTGGGACAATGCTTGGGCGGTTACAGACTAGATTTTGGGGTACAACCGTCTCAGGAGTCCCTCGGCATGGATCGGCCGATTCACAATGACAAGAGTCATAATGCAGGCGGCGCTCCATATGCTTCTAATCGCAAAGGGTGTTGTTCCCTGTTTTTCACATATCATTTGAATCGGGACAGTTCTCAGGCCTTTGTTTTCTTTTCACGTTCCGAAGCCAGGTGGCTCGGCCAGGCCTATTCTGGCCTTAGAATCCTTTCAGTCTGTGATCGCTAGTTTGAACAAAAAAGGGAGTTTTACGTGTCCCTTGTCTTCAGAGATGCCTGTTTACTGATTTCCGCTGGGTTTCCTTATCGGGCTTTTCTCAGATTCGCATTATAGGATTCTTATTTTCACTGTCAGTCTTTTCCTTTTGGTCTCTCTTCCGCTCCCACAGGGTTCAGGAAGATCACAGAATAACTCTTTTTCAAGGGCAGGAGGTGACGTTGGTTCCCTAATGGGACAATCTACTGCTACTATCCCACTCTGTACATTAGGGGCTTCTGAATATCCGGAGGATCCAGGAGCTTCTGGTTCGACACAGATCCAATTTATGCTCCTCATAAACGTTTTCTCAACAGGGTCCGTTGGAGGATTTTTACTTCCTCGGTACCAGGTACTCTATTTCTTCAGTCAAGCTGCGACCTAATGAGTGGTCGCCTACATTCCCTTCTGAGCGGGGGACAACAATCTTCTTTCCAGGTCAAGCCACCAGGTCAGACTCCCGGGTGAGGGAACATTCCCCGGAGTTTGGTCAGCTGGTCCGCTGTGGGCGGAGATTTCGGATCGACCTCAGGGCGTTCTGACTGACTCTTTAACCCTTTCCTACTCTCGGACGTGAGCTCTGGCGGCAATAGCCGAGGATGCCCTCAGGGTTCCTGGGAGTTTCGGGTTATTCTATCCTGCCTCCTTTTCTATTTCTACCTCACGGTCGATAACACAGGAGGGGAATATGCGTGCTAGTCCTCTCCGTGGCTCTGGTTGGGCCTCGCATGACTTGAAGATACAGCTACACCTGTTGTCAGTAGAGGAGCCTTGGCTCCTACCTCGACTGGACTGTCTACTTCAAAAGGGTCCTTTTCTTTGTTCATCTTACACTGGTTTCGTTTAACCATGTGACTGTTCATGAGACCTCAGAAGGGAGGAGTTCCCTAGTTCGGTTAGGCCTACTGGGCCCCAATTTCAGAAGTCTGTTACCTCTTCTCGCTTTTGCCACTTTTGGAAAACTTTATGGGACATAAGGATAAAAGGGGTTTTCCCCTTCTTTCAGTTACCATTCAGCCGTCATCTTTGGTTTCTCTGGGAGGTTTTGCTCCGCTGCGCTTCAAACCACACTGACCGGAATTTTAGGTCTCTGCCTTTTTCGGTTTTCTTCCAAAAGAGATTAGCCTAGCGGCCGTAAGTTCGGCCTCTTTTTCAGGGAGTACTCTATTGGCAACTCCCCTGGCTGAGCTTCGGCCTCAGCGGTCGTTTCTTCCAGAGGGGATGTCCATTTTTCATATAAATCTGACACTAGTGTTTTTCGGTCCTCTTTGAATGTTGTCAGGGCTCGCCGACTCTCTCTACAGAGGTCTTAGGCTATTCGATGAAGTGTTTTTTTTCTTTGTTCTGTACGATGCTCCCGTGCTAAATAGCCGGGGTCCCAGCATACGCTGGGCCGTTGGATACATCTGACCATCAGACAGTCTTCTTGGCGGTTGCTAGGGAGCCTCCATTTTCCATTTCAGCGCACTTTACGCGCGTTGTAAGACCTTCATGGGCGGCTGCCCGTGGGGTATCCATGAATACTTTGTCGGGCGGCTACTTGGTCGAACCGACATTCGTTTTGTCAAATTCTACAAGTTTGACACTTTTGCGGCCTCTGCATCACAGTTTGGCCGAGCAGTTTTTACAGGACTCTCAGCGCTCTCCCACCCGTTTTTGGGAGCTCTGGGACGTCCCCATTGTAACTACACTCCAGTGGCCCCTAGTGGATGAAGGAGAAATCAGGATTTTGGTACTTACCGATAAATCCCTTTCTCCGATTCCACAGGGGCCACTGGACGCCCGCCCAGCGCTGTTCCTCCTTGTTTTTTGCTTAACGGTTTGCAGATCACCATATGACTGCTTGTTGAGTTCAGGCTAGCCTGGTTTTTTGTCAGGTTCGGTTCCAGGTTTGGTTTCGGTTATCCTGGTTTACAGGGCGTCATTAACCTCCTCTACCTTACGGTTTGTTTATTCCAGCTCTCCTCGGGCACAGTTTTACGTAGACTGGCTTGGAGGGGAGATAGTAGGGGAGGAGCTAGCCACAGTGTGAGAATTTTTAAAGTGCCAGCTCCCAGTTACTGCCTACTATTTCCCCATTGTAACTACACTCCAGTGGCCCCTGTGGAATCGGAGAAAGGGATTTATCGGTAAGTACCAAAATCCTGGTTTTTGTCCTCAAAATTCTACACACAATACCCCATAATGACTATGTGAAAAAAGTTTTTTTTAGATTTTTGCAAATTTATTAAAAATAAAAAACTAAGAAATCACATGTACATAAGTATTCACAACCTTTGCCATGAAGCTCAAAATTGAGCTCAGGTGCATTCTGTTTCCACTGGTCATCCTTGAGATGTTCCTACAGCTTAATTGGAGTCCACCTTTGGTAAATTGAGTTGATTAAACATGATTTTGAAAGGCACACACCTGTCTATATGAGGTCCCACACTTGACAGTGTATGTCTGAGCACAAACCAAGCATGAAGTCAATGGAATTGTCTGTAGACCTCCGAGACAGGATTGTCTTGAGGCACACATCTGGGGAAGGGTACAGAAAAATCTGCTGTTTTGAAGTTCCCAATGAGCACAGTGGCCTCCATCATCCATAAATGGAAGAAGTTAGGAACCACCAGGATTCTTCCTAGAGCTGGCCGTCCGTCTAATCTGAGCGATCGGGGGAGAAGGGCCCTAGTCAGGGAGGTGACCAAGAACCCGATGGTCACTCTGTCAGAGCTACAGCATTCCTCTGTAGAGAGAGGATAACCTTCCAGAAGGACTACCATCTCTGCAGCAATCCACCAATCAGGCCTGTATGGTAGAGTGGCCAGACGGAAGCCATTCCTTAGTAAAAAAGCACATGGCAGCCCGTATGGAGTTTACCGAAATGCACCTGAAGGACATTCAGACCATGAGAAACAAAATTCACTGGTCGGATGAGACAAAGATTGAACTCTTTGGCATAAATGCCAGGCGTCTTTGGAGGAAACCAGGCACTGCTCATCACCAGGCCAATACCATCCCTATAGTGAAGCATGGTAGTGGCAGCATCATGCTGTGTGAATGTTTTTCAGTGGCAGGAACTGGGAGACTAGTCAGGATAGAGGGAAAGATTAATGCAGTAATGTATAGAGACATCCTGGATGAAAACCTGCTCCAGAGTGCTCTTGACCTCAGACTGGGGTGACGGTTCATCTTTCAGCAGGACAACGACCCTAAGCACACAGCCAAGATATCAAAGGAGTGGCTTCAGGACAACTCTGTGAATGTCATTGAGTGGCCCAATCAGAGCCCAGACTTAAATCCGATTGAACATATTTGGAGAGATCTGAAAATGGCTGTGCACCGTCGCTTCCCATCCAACCTGATGGAGCTTGAGAGGTGCTGCAAAGAGGAATGGGTGAAACTGCCCAAAGATAGGTGTGCCAAGCTTGTGGCATCATATTCAAAAAGACTTGAGGCTGTAATTGCTGCCAAAGGTGCATCAACAAAGTATTGAGCAAAGGTCGTGAATACTTATATACATGTGATTTCTTAGTTTTTTATTTTTAAGAAATGTGCAAAAATCTAAAAAAAAAACTTTTTTCATGTTCTCATAGGGTATATGTGTAGAATTTTGAGGGAAAAAATGAATTTATTCTATTTTGGAATAAGGCTGTAACATAACAAAATGTAGAAAAAGTGAAGCACTTTGAACACTATCCGGATGCACTGTATGTCAGTTTGTAATGTGAGTTACCATTGAATGGCCCAACTGCACCCCTTTGCTAAGATGGCCACTAATGATAGTGAAGCTAATTTATACACCAGATACACATTTTGTTGGGGAAATTGTTGTATCATACTCAGACACCCTTTAAAATGTTCCTTTCTCCTTTATCAGCTTAGTTTTATGTAGAGTATTTTAAGAGAAACATGTTCTAAATGAAGCAAATAACCAGGTAACAGCTATTTAAGACTCTTGTGTTTAACCAGCCTTTAAAAGAAAACAGAACAAAATAACCTCCTCCTATGTACAGTAACTCGTTCAAGGTTCCAGAAACTGCAGCAACACAAAATAGTTTACTGAGACAGGTTATCAGTCACATTCTTGTACTCAAAAACATTTGAGTCAAATATTTACATACTGTAAAAAAGGATAACTATGGATAAGATATGCAAAGTGCTGTGACATTTTAGACTAACCAAGCTTAATGGGTGAACAGGCCATTTTGGTGCGAAATTCCAGCAAAATAATTTTCACATTCCACTTTTGCTTTGCTTTTCAGCTCTGTATTTGTAAATTACCTTTTCACAGAATGCACTGAGCTGGGACAACAGTCAATTATTCCTGATGTATGATGAGTTTAGGGTAGTGAAAGCTAAGGTCTAGTTGCATAATTTAGATGTCCAATTTAGAGTAAAACAAATTTCACATACAGTAACATATTTGAACATTTCACATCATCATAACTGTTAGAATTCTTTAATAAACACTACCAAATGCATGTGGCTGTCCAACGCCACCAGCCATTTCGATTTATAAAAGGTAGGCAAGTTATGAATTTGGGCAAGAATCTCATTTAGAAATAGGCTCTAGGAACATGACAACATTGCCCAGGTTTGGCCTGGGACCGCTTTTTGGCACTGGCATTTGTGTGCACTGCACACGCATGGGGGAGAACTGTGCGTGCAAGGAGGCATATGGACACTGTTCACAGGGGCGTGCCATCAGTCAGGGTAGCGTGGACTCATGGCACCTCCCCATATTTCTTTACACCAAGCACTTCAGGCAGGTTGAAAACAGAGAGAAGGAAGCTGTGCAGCACGTGGCTTTCCCAGCTCTCTGTGTGACTGGACCAGCTCACCAGACCATAGGTCCTTCTGGTATATGCCAAAAGTAGCAGATGGGCAGTCCGGCCCTGACATTGCTTCATTATTAAAGAGGAGCTGGAAACTAATGAATTGAAGATCTACTGTACACTATAGTTTAGCAGCAAGCATGTTGTTTAGATAATCAACATGCCTTTAAATCCCTCTATTTAACATGTCTCAAGTCCGAGATACAGCACTTAAAGTCTACGAATAAAAGAATTAGAGCCCTGTTTAATGAAGCTGACTGTTTGTTTATAAAAAATTATTGGCTTGCAAAGCCCACTGTCTGCTGGGGTTGGTATCATTATTCTGACTTATCAACTAGTGGGACTGTACTGTGTTATTATTTCTTAAAAAGGGCAGCACTTCAAAACAGGCTATGTACTTTGTCAACAACATGGCTATCTCTAAGCCCATTCATATCCTTAAATATATATTTTCACAACAGGTTACTGTAGTTAAAAATGTTACGGAGATTTATTTACATCTTAGTACATGTGTGAGGGAGATCTGAGACAGGAATTTGAATAACAGAAGGTTGTTATAAGTGTGGTGTGGCTTAAACCACTGGAGTGATGGCTAGCTTGAGCTGTTCCAGTTGACATATAGCTAGTGTTAGGGATGCTGTATGTGTGTGTGTATATATTAGTGATGAGCGGGTTCGGTTCCTCGGAATCCGACCCGCCCGAACTTCACCTTTTTTTTACACGGGTCCGAGCGACTCGGATCCTCCCGCCTTGCTCGGTTAACCCGAGCGCGCCTGAACGTCATCATCCCGCTGTCGGATTCTCGCGAGACTCGGATTCTATATAAGGAGCCGCGTGTCGCCGCCATTTTCACACGTGCATTGAGATTGATAGGGAGAGGACGTGGCTGGCGTCCTCTCCGTAATAGAAAAGACTAAGAGTGACATTGTTATAATTGTGGGGAGGATTGGGGACGGGGAGCAGCTGTTAGGGAGTACAGTGCAGGGTTTTTATTATACCACCAGTGATTTTAATCCTTTGTTTCTCTGCCTGAAAAAAAACGCTCCACCATATCTGTGGCTGTGCTCACTCAGTGTGCTGCACTGCTGCATGATATATCTGTGCTGAGTGCACTGCTCTGCTCACACTGCCTAATTGTGGGGACTGGGGAGCAGTTATAGCAGGAGTACAGTGCACAGTTTTGCTGACAGCGACCACCAGTCCAGTATACGTTTGTCTGCCTGAAAAACACTGTGGTGTTTTTTTTTTCTTTCTTCATGCTAGTTTGTTTAGCAGTCTGCTGACCGTGTCCACCAGGTCCGTTATACAGTATATTATATATATAAGCACTAAGCAGCAGTACGGTAGGCCACGGCTGTACCTACCTCTGTGTCGTCAGTGCACTCGTCGTCCATAAGTATAAGTAATACTATACTATCCATCCATCTACATTGTACAGTATACCTGTGGTTTTTTTTGTTTTCTTTCTTCATACTAGTTTAGCAGTCTGCTGACAGTGTCCACCAGGTCCGTTATACAGTATATTATATATATAAGCACTAAGCAGCAGTACGGTAGGCCACGGCTGTACCTACCTCTGTGTCGTCAGTGCACTCGTCGTCCATAAGTATAAGTAATACTATACTATCCATCCATCTACATTGTATACCTGTGGTGTTTTTTTTTTCTTTCTTCATACTAGTTTAGTAGTCTGCTGACAGTGTCCACCAGGTCCGTTATACAGTATATTATATATATAAGCACTAAGCAGCAGTACGGTAGGCCATGGCTGTACCTACCTCTGTGTCGTCAGTGCACTCGTCGTCCATAAGTATAAGTAATACTATACTATCCATCCATCTACATTGTATACCTGTGGTGTTTTTTTTTCTTTCTTCATACTAGTTTAGCAGTCTGCTGACAGTGTCCACCAGGTCCGTTATACAGTATATTATATATATAAGCACTAAGCAGCAGTACGGTAGGCCACGGCTGTACCTACCTCTGTGTCGTCAGTGCACTCGTCGTCCATAAGTATAAGTAATACTATACTATCCATCCATCTACATTGTATACCTGTGGTGTTTTTCTTTTTCTTTCTTCATACTAGTTTAGCAGTCTGCTGACAGTGTCCACCAGGTCCGTTATACAGTATATTATATATATAAGCACTAAGCAGCAGTACGGTAGGCCACAGCTGTACCTACCTCTGTGTCGTCAGTGCACTCGTCGTCCATAAGTATAAGTAATACTATACTATCCATCCATCTACATTGTATACCTGTGGTGTTTTTTTTTTTCTTTCTTCATACTAGTTTAGCAGTCTGCTGACAGTGTCCACCAGGTCCGTTATACAGTATATTATATATAAGCACTAAGCAGCAGTACGGTAGGCCACGGCTGTACCTACCTCTGTGTCGTCAGTGCACTCGTCGTCCATAAGTATAAGTAATACTATACTATCCATCCATCTACATTGTATACCTGTGGTGTTTTTTTTTTCTTTCTTCATACTAGTTTAGCAGTCTGCTGACAGTGTCCACCAGGTCCGTTATACAGTATATTATATATATAAGCACTAAGCAGCAGTACGGTAGGCCACGGCTGTACCTACCTCTGTGTCGTCAGTGCACTCGTCGTCCATAAGTATAAGTAATACTATACTATCCATCCATCTACATTGTATACCTGTGGTGTTTTTTTTTTCTTTCTTCATACTAGTTTAGCAGTCTGCTAACAGTGTGCACCAGGTCCGTTATACAGTATATTATATATATAAGCACTAAGCAGCAGTACGGTAGGCCACGGCTGTACCTACCTCTGTGTCGTCAGTGCACTCGTCGTCCATAAGTATAAGTAATACTATACTATTCATCCATCTACATTGTATACCTGTGGTGTTTTTTTTTTCTTTCTTCATACTAGTTTAGCAGTCTGCTGACAGTGTCCACCAGGTCCGTTATACAGTATATTATATATATAAGCACTAAGCAGCAGTACGGTAGGCCATGGCTGTACCTACCTCTGTGTCGTCAGTGCACTCGTCGTCCATAAGTATAAGTAATACTATACTATCCATCCATCTACATTGTATACCTGTGGTGTTTTTTTTTTCTTTCTTCATACTAGTTTAGCAGTCTGCTGACAGTGTCCACCAGGTCCGTTATACAGTATATTATATATATAAGCACTAAGCAGCAGTACGGTAGGCCACGGCTGTACCTACCTCTGTGTCGTCAGTGCACTCGTCGTCCATAAGTATAAGTAATACTATACTATCCATCCATCTACATTGTATACCTGTGCTGTTTTTTTTTTTCTTTCTTCATACTAGTTTAGCAGTCTGCTGACAGTGTCCACCAGGTCCGTTATACAGTATATTATATATATAAGCACTAAGCAGCAGTACGGTAGGCCATGGCTGTACCTACCTCTGTGTCGTCAGTGCACTCGTCGTCCATAAGTAAAAGTAATACTATACTATTCATCCATCTACATTGTATACCTGTGGTGTTTTTTTTTCTTTCTTCATACTAGTTTAGCAGTCTGCTGACAGTGTCCACCAGGTCCGTTATACAGTATATTATATATATAAGCACTAAGCAGCAGTACGGTAGGCCACGGCTGTACCTACCTCTGTGTCGTCAGTGCACTCGTCGTCCATAAGTATAAGTAATACTATACTATCCATCCATCTACATTGTATACCTGTGGTGTTTTTTTTTTCTTTCTTCATACTAGTTTAGCAGTCTGCTGACAGTGTCCACCAGGTCCGTTATACAGTATATTATATATATAAGCACTAAGCAGCAGTACGGTAGGCCATGGCTGTACCTACCTCTGTGTCATCAGTGCACTCGTCGTCCATAAGTATAAGTAATACTATACTATCCATCCATCTACATTGTATACCTGTGGTGTTTTTTTTTTCTTTCTTCACACTAGTTTAGCAGTCTGCTGACAGTGTCCACCAGGTCCGTTATACAGTATATTATATATATAAGCACTAAGCAGCAGTACGGTAGGCCATGGCTGTACCTACCTCTGTGTCGTCAGTGCACTCGTCGTCCATAAGTATAAGTAATACTATACTATCCATCCATCTACATTGTATACCTGTGGTGTTTTTTTTTCTTTCTTCATACTAGTTTAGCAGTCTGCTGACAGTGTCCACCAGGTCCGTTATACAGTATATTATATATATAAGCACTAAGCAGCAGTACGGTAGGCCACAGCTGTACCTACCTCTGTGTCGTCAGTGCACACGTCGTCCATAAGTATAAGTAATACTATACTATCCATCCATCTACATTGTATACCTGTGGTGTTTTTTTTTTCTTTCTTCATACTAGTTTAGCAGTCTGCTGACAGTGTCCACCAGGTCCGTTATACAGTATATTATATATATAAGCACTAAGCAGCAGTACGGTAGGCCACGGCTGTACCTACCTCTGTGTCGTCAGTGCACTCGTCGTCCATAAGTATAAGTAATACTATACTATCCATCCATCTACATTGTATACCTGTGGTGTTTTTTTTTTTTCTTTCTTCATACTAGTTTAGCAGTCTGCTGACAGTGTCCACCAGGTCCGTTATACAGTATATTATATATATAAGCACTAAGCAGCAGTACGGTAGGCCACGGCTGTACCTACCTCTGTGTCGTCAGTGCACTCGTCGTCCATTAGTATAAGTAATACTATACTATCCATCCATCTACATTGTATACCTGTGGTGTTTTTTTTTTCTTTCTTCATACTAGTTTAGCAGTCTGCTGACAGTGTCCACCAGGTCCGTTATACAGTATATTATATATATAAGCACTAAGCAGCAGTACGGTAGGCCACGGCTGTACCTACCTCTGTGTCGTCAGTGCACTCGTCGTCCATAAGTATAAGTAATACTATACTATCCATCCATCTACATTGTATACCTGTGGTGTTTTTTTTTTTCTTTCTTCATACTAGTTTAGCAGTCTGCTGACAGTGTCCACCAGGTCCGTTATACAGTATATTATATATATAAGCACTAAGCAGCAGTACGGTAGGCCATGGCTGTACCTACCTCTGTGTCGTCAGTGCACTTGTCGTCCATAAGTATAAGTAATACTATACTATCCATCCATCTACATTGTATACCTGTGGTGTTTTTTTTTTTTTTCTTTCTTCATACTAGTTTAGCAGTCTGCTGACAGTGTCCACCAGGTCCGTTATACAGTATATTATATATATATAAGCACTAAGCAGCAGTACGGTAGGCCACGGCTGTACCTACCTCTGTGTCGTCAGTGCACTCGTCGTCCATAAGTATAAGTAATGCTATACTATCCATCCATCTACATTGTATACGTGTGGTGTTTTTTTTTTCTTTCTTCATACTAGTTTAGCAGTCTGCTGACAGTGTCCACCAGGTCCGTTATACAGTATATTATATATATAAGCACTAAGCAGCAGTACGGTAGGCCACGGCTGTACCTACCTCTGTGTCGTCAGTGCACTCGTCGTCCATAAGTATAAGTAATACTATACTATTCATCCATCTACATTGTATACCTGTGGTGTTTTTTTTTTCTTTCTTCATACTAGTTTAGCAGTCTGCTGACAGTGTCCACCAGGTCCGTTATACAGTATATTATATATATAAGCACTAAGCAGCAGTACGGTAGGCCATGGCTGTACCTACCTCTGTGTCGTCAGTGCACTCGTCGTCCATAAGTATAAGTAATACTATACTATCCATCCATCTACATTGTATACCTGTGGTGTTTTTTTTTTCTTTCTTCATACTAGTTTAGCAGTCTGCTGACAGTGTCCACCAGGTCCGTTATACAGTATATTATATATATAAGCACTAAGCAGCAGTACGGTAGGCCACGGCTGTACCTACCTCTGTGTCGTCAGTGCACTCGTCGTCCATAAGTATAAGTAATACTATACTATCCATCCATCTACATTGTATACCTGTGCTGTTTTTTTTTTTCTTTCTTCATACTAGTTTAGCAGTCTGCTGACAGTGTCCACCAGGTCCGTTATACAGTATATTATATATATAAGCACTAAGCAGCAGTACGGTAGGCCATGGCTGTACCTACCTCTGTGTCGTCAGTGCACTCGTCGTCCATAAGTAAAAGTAATACTATACTATTCATCCATCTACATTGTATACCTGTGGTGTTTTTTTTTCTTTCTTCATACTAGTTTAGCAGTCTGCTGACAGTGTCCACCAGGTCCGTTATACAGTATATTATATATATAAGCACTAAGCAGCAGTACGGTAGGCCACGGCTGTACCTACCTCTGTGTCGTCAGTGCACTCGTCGTCCATAAGTATAAGTAATACTATACTATCCATCCATCTACATTGTATACCTGTGGTGTTTTTTTTTTCTTTCTTCATACTAGTTTAGCAGTCTGCTGACAGTGTCCACCAGGTCCGTTATACAGTATATTATATATATAAGCACTAAGCAGCAGTACGGTAGGCCATGGCTGTACCTACCTCTGTGTCATCAGTGCACTCGTCGTCCATAAGTATAAGTAATACTATACTATCCATCCATCTACATTGTATACCTGTGGTGTTTTTTTTTTCTTTCTTCACACTAGTTTAGCAGTCTGCTGACAGTGTCCACCAGGTCCGTTATACAGTATATTATATATATAAGCACTAAGCAGCAGTACGGTAGGCCATGGCTGTACCTACCTCTGTGTCGTCAGTGCACTCGTCGTCCATAAGTATAAGTAATACTATACTATCCATCCATCTACATTGTATACCTGTGGTGTTTTTTTTTCTTTCTTCATACTAGTTTAGCAGTCTGCTGACAGTGTCCACCAGGTCCGTTATACAGTATATTATATATATAAGCACTAAGCAGCAGTACGGTAGGCCACAGCTGTACCTACCTCTGTGTCGTCAGTGCACACGTCGTCCATAAGTATAAGTAATACTATACTATCCATCCATCTACATTGTATACCTGTGGTGTTTTTTTTTTCTTTCTTCATACTAGTTTAGCAGTCTGCTGACAGTGTCCACCAGGTCCGTTATACAGTATATTATATATATAAGCACTAAGCAGCAGTACGGTAGGCCACGGCTGTACCTACCTCTGTGTCGTCAGTGCACTCGTCGTCCATAAGTATAAGTAATACTATACTATCCATCCATCTACATTGTATACCTGTGGTGTTTTTTTTTTTTCTTTCTTCATACTAGTTTAGCAGTCTGCTGACAGTGTCCACCAGGTCCGTTATACAGTATATTATATATATAAGCACTAAGCAGCAGTACGGTAGGCCACGGCTGTACCTACCTCTGTGTCGTCAGTGCACTCGTCGTCCATTAGTATAAGTAATACTATACTATCCATCCATCTACATTGTATACCTGTGGTGTTTTTTTTTTCTTTCTTCATACTAGTTTAGCAGTCTGCTGACAGTGTCCACCAGGTCCGTTATACAGTATATTATATATATAAGCACTAAGCAGCAGTACGGTAGGCCACGGCTGTACCTACCTCTGTGTCGTCAGTGCACTCGTCGTCCATAAGTATAAGTAATACTATACTATCCATCCATCTACATTGTATACCTGTGGTGTTTTTTTTTTTCTTTCTTCATACTAGTTTAGCAGTCTGCTGACAGTGTCCACCAGGTCCGTTATACAGTATATTATATATATAAGCACTAAGCAGCAGTACGGTAGGCCATGGCTGTACCTACCTCTGTGTCGTCAGTGCACTTGTCGTCCATAAGTATAAGTAATACTATACTATCCATCCATCTACATTGTATACCTGTGGTGTTTTTTTTTTCTTTCTTCATACTAGTTTAGCAGTCTGCTGACAGTGTCCACCAGGTCCGTTATACAGTATATTATATATATAAGCACTAAGCAGCAGTACGGTAGGCCACGGCTGTACCTACCTCTGTGTCGTCAGTGCACTCGTCGTCCATAAGTATAAGTAATACTATACTATCCATCCATCTACATTGTATACCTGTGGTGTTTTTTTTTTTCTTTCTTCATACTAGTTTAGCAGTCTGCTGACAGTGTCCACCAGGTCCGTTATACAGTATATTATATATATATAAGCACTAAGCAGCAGTACGGTAGGCCACGGCTGTACCTACCTCTGTGTCGTCAGTGCACTTGTCGTCCATAAGTATAAGTAATGCTATACTATCCATCCATCTACATTGTATACGTGTGGTGTTTTTTTTTTCTTTCTTCATACTAGTTTAGCAGTCTGCTGACAGTGTCCACCAGGTCCGTTATACAGTATATTATATATATAAGCACTAAGCAGCAGTACGGTAGGCCACGGCTGTACCTACCTCTGTGTCGTCAGTGCACTCGTCGTCCATAAGTATAAGTAATGCTATATTATCCATCTATCTACATTGTATACCTGTGGTGTTTTTTTTTTTTTCTTTCTTCATACTAGTTTAGCAGTCTGCTGACAGTGTCCACCAGGTCCGTTATACAGTATATTATATATATAAGCACTAAGCAGCAGTACGGTAGGCCACGGCTGTACCTACCTCTGTGTCGTCAGTGCACTCGTCGTCCATAAGTATAAGTAATACTATACTATCCATCCATCTACATTGTATACCTGTGGTGGCTTTTAGTTGTGCGCAAAATATGGAGAACAAAAATGTGGAGGTTAAAAAAATAGGGAAATATCAAGATCCACTTCCACCTCGTGCTGAAGCTGCTGCCACTAGTCATGGCCGAGACGATGAAATGCCATCAACGTCGTCTGCCAAGGCCGATGCCCAATGTCATAGTACAGAGCATGTAAAATCCAAAACACAAAAGATCAGAAAAATGACCCAAAAATCAAAATTAATAGCGTCTGAGGAGAAGCGTAAACTTGCCAATATGCCATTTACGACATGGAGTGGCAAGGAATGGCTGAGGCCCTGGCCTATGTTCATGGCTAGTGGTTCAGCTTCACATGAGGATGGAAGCACTCATCCTCCCACTAGAAAAATGAAAAGACTTAAGCTGGCAAAAGCACAGCAAATAACTGTGCGTTCTTCGAAATCACAAATCCCAAAGGAGAGTCCAATTGTGTCGGTTGCGATGCCTGACCTTCCCAACACTGGACGGGAAGAGCTTGCGCCTTCCACCATTTGCACGCCCCCTGCAAGTGTTGAAAGGAGCACCCGCAGTCCAGTTCCTGATAGTGAAATTGAAGATGTCAGTGTTAAAGTACACCAGGATGAGGATATGGGTGTTGCTGGCGCTGGGGAGGAAATTGACAAGGAGGATTCTGATGGTGAGGTGGTTTGTTTAAGTCAGGCACCCGGGGAGACACCTGTTGTCCATGGGAGGAAATGGCCATTGACGTGCCTGGTCAAAATACCAAAAAAATCAGCTCTTCAGTGTGGAAGTATTTCAACAGAAATGCGGACAACAGGTGTCAAGCCGTGTGTTGCCTTTGTCAAGCTGTAATAAGTAGGGGTAAGGACGTTAACCACCTCGGAACATCCTCCCTTATACGTCACCTGCAGCGCATTCATAATAAGTCAGTGACAAGTTCAAAAACTTTGGGCGACAGCCGAAGCAGTCCACTGACCAGTAAATCCCTTCCTCTTGTAACCAAGCTCGCGCAAACCACACCACCAACTCCCTCAGTGTCAATTTCCTCCTTACCCAGGAAAGCCAATAGTCCTGCAGGCCATGTCACTGGCAAGTCTGACGAGTCCTCTCCTGCCTGGGATTCCTCCGATGCATCCTTGAGTGTAACGCCTACTGCTGCTGGCGCTGCTGTTGTTGCTGCTGGGAGTCGATCGTCATCCCAGAGGGGAAGTCGGAAGACCACTTGTACTACTTCCAGTAAGCAATTGACTGTCCAACAGTCCTTTGCGAGGAAGATGAAATATCACAGCAGTCATCCTGTTGCAAAGCGGATAACTGAGGCCTTGACAACTATGTTGGTGTTAGACGTGCGTCCGGTATCCGCCGTTAGTTCACAGGGAACTAGACAATTTCTTGAGGTAGTGTGCCCCCGTTACCAAATACCATCTAGGTTCCACTTCTCTAGGCAGGCGATACCGAGAATGTACACGGACGTCAGAAAAAGACTCACCAGTGTCCTAAAAAATGCAGTTGTACCCAATGTCCACTTAACCACGGACATGTGGACAAGTGGAGCAGGGCAGACTCAGGACTACATGACTGTGACAGCCCACTGGGTAGATGTATTGCCTCCCGCTGCAAGAACAGCAGCGGCGGCACCAGTAGCAGCATCTCGCAAACGCCAACTCGTTCCTAGGCAGGCTACGCTTTGTATCACCGCTTTCCAGAATACGCACACAGCTGAAAACCTCTTACGGCAACTGAGGAAGATCATCGCAGAATGGCTTACCCCAATTGGACTCTCCTGGGGATTTGTGGCATCGGACAACGCCAGCAATATTGTGCGTGCATTACATCTGGGCAAATTCCAGCACGTCCCATGTTTTGCACATACATTGAATTTGGTGGTGCAGAATTATTTAAAAAAACGACAGGGGCGTGCAAGAGATGCTGTCGGTGGCCAGAAGAATTGCGGGCCACTTTCGGCGTACAGGCACCGCATACAGAAGACTGGACAGGGCCGAAACTAGGGGGGGGCTAGGGGGGTAGGCGACCTGGGCGCCGGATTGGAGGGGGCGCCGAGACCCCCAAACACCGCCGCGGCACTTTTAAACCCCCTTCTCCCGAGTGCCCAGCTCGGGGGGCGGGGTTTCGCGGAATGACGCTATTGCGTCGTGACGTCACGGCGCAAACGCGTCATTCAACGAAACCCCGCCGGAGGAGGGAGAACTGAAGGGGGAGCCCGGAGCCGCGCAGACGAGGAGGGAGAGGCGGCTGAAGAGCGGCGAGAACCGCTTCAAATGTAAGTCAGCCCCTCTCCCTTCCTCTCTCTCTCTCTCTCCCTCCCTCTCCCCACCTCTCCCCACCACCTGCCGTAATGTTTAAAATGGGGACCTGTGCCTGCGTACTGTGTAAAATGGGGACCTGTGCCTGCGTACTGTGTAAAATGTCCCCTGTGTAAAATGGGGACCTGTGCCAGCGTACTGTGTAAAATGGGGACCTGTGCCAGCGTACTGTGTAAAATGGGGACACTTGCCAGCGTACTGTGTAAAATGGGGACCTGTGCCTGCGTACTGTGTAAAATGGGGACCTGTGCCTGCCGCAATGTGTAAAATGGGGACACTTGCCAGCGTACTGTGTAAAATGGGGACACTTGCCAGCTTACTGTGTAAAATGGGGACACGTGCCTGCCGCAATGTGTAAAATGGGGACACTTTTTCCTGCCGCAATGTGTAAAATGGGGACACTTTTTCCTGCCGCAATATGTAAAATGGGGACACTTTTTCCTGGATATGAAATTTATGTTAGAAAAGGCAGTTTTTCAGGTTAAAAAGTTCTGAAAGAGATATATATATATATATATATATAATATTTTTATTCATTTATTTATTTATTTATTTTTTATTTTATTATTTTTATTTATTTATTGTAAAATAATTTTATTTATTTTTTGCGGGGGGGGGGGGGGGGGGGTGTCAAATGACTACCTTGCCCCGGGTGACAGAAATCCTAGTTTCGGCCCTGGACTGGAGCACCACCAAAAACACCTGAACCTGCCCTGCCATCATCTGAAGCAAGAGGTGGTAACGAGGTGGAATTCAACCCTCTATATGCTTCAGAGTATGAAGGAGCAGCAAAAGGCCATTCAAGCCTATACATCTGGCCACGATATAGGCAAAGGAGGTGGAATGCACCTGTCTCAAGCGCAGTGGAGAATGATTTCAACGTTGTGCAAGGTTCTGCAACCTTTTGAACTTGCCACACGTGAAGTCAGTTCAGACACTGCCAGCCTGAGTCAGGTCATTCCCCTCATCAGGCTTTTGCAGAAGAAGCTGGAGGCATTGAAGGAGGAGCTAAAACAGAGCGATTCCGCTAGGCATGTGGGACTTGTGGATGGAGGCCTTCATTCGCTTAACCAGGATTCACGTGTGGTCAATCTGTTGAAATCAGAGCACTACATTTTGGCCAACGTGCTCGATCCTAGATTTAAAACCTACGTTGGATCTCTCTTTCCGGCAGACACAAGTCTGCAGAGGTTCAAAGAACTGCTGGTGAGAAAATTGTCAAGTCAAGCGGAACGCGACCCGTCAACATCTCCTCCTTCACATTCTCCCGCAACTGGGGGTGCGAGGAAAAGGCTACGAATTCCGAGCCCACCCGCTGGCGGTGATGCAGGGCAGTCTGGAGCGACTGCTGATGCTGACATCTGGTCCGGTCTGAAGGACCTGCCAACGATTACTGACATGTCGTCCTGCCTGACACTGCAGTGCCACTCCTAGATGGGCCAGGTGTTTGTGTCGGCCACTAGGATCGCTTAGCTTACTCACACAGCTACATCATTGCGCCTCTTTTTTTTCTTCTTTGCGTCATGTGCTGTTTGGGGAGTATTTTTTGGAAGGGCCATCCTGCCTGACACTGCAGTGCCACTCCTAGATGGGCCAGGTGTTTGTGTCGGCCACTAGGGTCGCTTAGCTTACTCACACAGCTACCTCATTGCGCCTCTTTTTTTTCTTCTTTGCGTCATGTGCTGTTTGGGGAGTATTTTTTGGAAGGGCCATCCTGCCTGACACTGCAGTGCCACTCCTAGATGGGCCAGGTGTTTGTGTCGGCCACTAGGGTCGCTTAGCTTACTCACACAGCTACCTCATTGCGCCTCTTTTTTTTCTTCTTTGCGTCATGTGCTGTTTGGGGAGTATTTTTTGGAAGGGCCATCCTGCGTGACACTGCAGTGACACTCCTAGATGGGCCAGGTGTTTGTGTCGGCCACTAGGGTCGCTTAGCTTACTCACACAGCTACCTCATTGCGCCTCTTTTTTTCTTTGCGTCATGTGCTGTTTGGGGAGTATTTTTTGGAAGTGCCATCCTGCCTGACACTGCAGTGCCACTCCTAGATGGGCCAGGTGTTTGTGTCGGCCACTTGGGTCGCTTAGCTTAGCCATCCAGCGACCTCGGTGCAAATTTTAGGACTAAAAATAATATTGTGAGGTGTGAGGTGTTCAGAATAGAATAAAAATGAGTGTAAATTATGGTTATTGAGGTTAATAATACTATGGGATCAAAATGACCCCCAAATTCTATGATTTAAGCTGTTTTTTAGGGTTTGTTGAAAAAAAAAACCCGAATCCAAAACACACCCGAATCCGACAAAAAAAATTCGGTGAGGTTTTGCCAAAACGCGTTCGAACACAAAACACGGCCGCGGAACCGAACCCAAAACCAAAACACAAAACCCGAAAAATTTCCGGTGCACATCACTAGTATATATATTAGTGATGTGCACCGGAAATTTTTCGGGATTTGTGTTTTGGTTTTGGATTCGGTTCCGCGGCCGTGTTTTGGATTCGGAGGCGTTTTGGCAAAACCTCTCTGAATTTTTTTTGTCGGATTCAGGTGTTTTTTTTTACAAACACCCCTCAAAAACAGCTTAATTCATATAATTTGGGGTCATTTTGATCCCATAGTATTATTAACCTCAATAACCATAATTTACACTCATTTCCAGTCTATTCTGAACACCTCACACCTCACAATATTATTTTTAGTCCTAAAATTTGCACAGAGGTCGTTGGATAACTAAGCTAAGCGACCCAAGTGGCCGACACAAACACCTGGCCCATCTAGGAGTGGCACTGCAGTGTCAGACAGGATGGCAGATTTAAAAATAGTCCCCAAACAGCACATGAAGCAAAGAAAAAAAGAGGTGCACCAAGGTCGCTGGATGGCTAAGCTAAGCGACCCAAGTGGCCGACACAAACACCTGGCCCATCTAGGAGTGGCACTGCAGTGTCAGACAGGATGGCACTTCAAAAAATAGTCCCCAAACAGCACGTGATGCAAAGAAAAAATAAAGAAAAAAGAGGTGCAAGATGGAATTGTCCTTGGGCCCTCCCACCCACCCTTATGTTGTATAAACAGGACATGCACACTTTAACAAACCCATCATTTCAGCGACAGGGTCTGCCACACGACTGTGGCTGAAATGACTGGTTGGTTTGGGCCCCCACCAAAAAAGAAGCAATCAATCTCTCCTTGCACAAACTGGCTCTACAGAGGCAAGATGTCCACCTCCTCCTCATCGTCCGATTACTCACCCCTTTCACTGTGTACATCCCCCTCCTCACAGATTATTAATTAGTATCCACTGGAATCCACCATCTCAGGTCCCTGTGTACTTTCTGGAGGCAATTGCTGCTGGTGAATGTCTCCACGGAGGAATTGATTATAATTCATTTTGATGAACATCATCATCTTCACATTTTCTGGAAGTAACCTCGTACGCCGATTGCTGACAAGGTGAGCGGCTGCACTAAACACTCTTTCGGAGTACACACTGGAGGGTGGGGGCAACTTCGGTTAAATAAAGCCAGTTTCTGCAAGGGCCTCCAAATTGCCTCTTTTTCCTGCCAGTATACGTACGGACTGTCTGACGTGCCTACATGGATGCGGTCACTCATATAATCCTCCACCATTCTTTCAATGGTGACAGAATCATATGCAGTGACAGTAGACGACATGTCAGTAATCGTTGGCAGGTCCTTCAGTCCGGACCAGATGTCAGCACTCGCTCCAGACTGCCCTGCATCACCGCCAGCAGGTGGGCTCGGAATTCTCAGCCTTTTCCTCGCAGACCCAGTTGCGGGAGAATGTGAAGGAGGAGCTGTTGACGGGTCACGTTCCGCTTGACTTGACAATTTTCTCACCAGCAGGTCTTTGAACCTCTGCAGACTTGTGTCTGCTGGAAAGAGAGATACAACTGTCAAAGTCGAAAAATATCATGCTTCACATTGCCATATATTAACCCCATGCACATGCCCGCTGCTCGTGCATATAGTCTGCTGTACGTGCACATGTCCGCAAATTGCGTATGCTCGCTCGGGCGAGTACGCGCGGTATATGCGTATTTACGGTAGAGTTTATGAGCTTGTAGCGGGCGACTCGTTTATAGCATAGTTAACCTTTATAGTGTGTTTTGTAGATATTAATCCCTTTAATAATATCTGTAAGTATGTTTAGTGTAACTGGTTCATGGACAAAGGAATTCCTCTTTGCATGATACGAAGGGTCAGACAGGGTCTGAGCGGTGATGTTTAGTACCTAACTGAAGAGTATTTTATTAGAAACAATCCGGTGCTGGTTAGGTAGAGATTAATCGCTCCTGCGTATAGTTATGTCGATGAGTAGTTTATGGACATTTACAGTATTTGCAGTTTAATTACACATGCAGGGGGAATCCAGAGGATACCTCCCACCTGAGCAGTTGGAGAGAGACACATCCCCCCGTACGAACCCACCTATGACCTTTTGTTATAGTGCAAAGAGACATTCCTGTGTCCAATAAACAATGAGATTGTAGGGACCATTGTATTGTGAATGTAGGCTGTAAATATAAGGATCACCATTGCTGGGGCAGCACAGACTCTCTACAAAGGTTTTCATCATTGATTAACTTAGAGCTGGATTCCAGATAGCGCAGGCGATTCATTCCCACGTGTGTAAGTTTTTCTCTGTGGCCATTTCGTTACTCTGTATGTATGCAATTGTTCTCTTAGCTAACCTATAAGTGTTTGCCATATATTCACTTTCTGTTTATTTGTATTTGCAATCGTTCGTTATTGTGTATATTTCTGTTTAGATATTTCTGTTAGTTATTAATGTTAGGACTGTAGTGTATAAGCTGTTACTGTTTTCCCCTTTTTACATATTAAAATCATCTAGATAAAGGTCTTGGAACCTTACAAGGTATTGTGTGTTTATCATTACATTGCTAAGGGTATACTGAGCGTCTCAGTCGCTCAAGCAGCTTTTATATTAACAAGGTTAAGAAGCGTTATATCATTACAGTATTTCAGTAGTAAGGTTTACAGTATAAGCTTAGCCTTTCAGTGTGTTGCATACAAGGTTTACTGTGTGTCATCCTGTGAGCGTCTGCGCCGCTCGTGTTCCTCTCGTGGGCACAGCGTCCGCTACACTAGTAGCGTAGCATTACGGTAGTCGGCCGCCTATAGCGTGCTCGATACCAAGCGTAAGCCGTGAGCGAACGTGCTGCTCGTGCGTCTCGACCACGGCCTAGCGTCTGCTACGCTAAGTGCGTACCGTTACGGCACCTCGTGCGCCTATTGCGTATGTTGTCTCTAATTAGGAAATAGCTTGTGTTATAAGATAAATAATTAGCTCTATCACAACATAGGTTTTAAATCTAGGATCGAGCACGGTGGCCAAAATGTAGTGCTCTGATTTCAACAGATTGACCACCCGTGAATCCTGGTTAAGCGAATTAAGGGCACCATCCACAAGTCCCACATGCCTAGCGGAATCGCTCTGTTTTAGTTCCTCCTTCAATCTCTCCAGCTTCTTCTGCAAAAGCCTGATGAGGGGAATGACCTGACTCAGGCTGGCAGTGTCTGAACTGACTTCACGTGTGGCAAGTTCAAAGGGTTGCAGAACCTTGCACAACATTGAAATCATTCTCCACTGCGCTTGAGTCAGGTGCATTCCCTTTCCTTTGCCTATATCGTAGGTAGCTGTATAGGCTTGAATGGCCTTTTGCTGCTCCTCCATCCTCTGAAGCATATAGAGGGTTGAACTCCACCTCGTTACCACCTCTTGCTTCAGATGATGGCGGGGCAGGTTCAGGAGCGTTTGCTGGTGCTCCAGTCTTTGGCAGGCGGTGGCTGAATGCCGAAAGTGGCCCGCAATTCTTCGGGCCACCGACAGCATCTCTTGCACGCCCCTGTAATTTTTAAAAAAAATTCTGCACCACCAAATTCAATGTATGTGCAAAACACGTGACGTGCTGGAATTTGCCGACATGTAATGCATGCACAATATTGGTGGCGTTGTCCAATGTCACAAATCCCCAGGAGAGTCCAATTGGGTAAGCCATTCTGCGATGATGGTCCTCAGTTTCCGTAAGAGGTTGTCAGCTGTGTGCCTCTTATGGAAAGTGGTGATACAAAGCGTAGCCTGCCTAGGAATGAGTTGGCGTTTGCGAGATGCTGCTACTGGTGCCGCCGCTGCTGTTCTTGCTGCGGGAGGCAATACATCTACCCAGTGGCCTGTCACAGTCATATAGTCCTGAGTCTGCCCTGCACCACTTGTCCACATGTCCGTGGTTAAGTGGACATTGGGTACAACTGCATTTTTTAGGACACTGGTGACTCTTTTTCTGAGGTCTGTGTATATTCTCGGTATCGCCTGCCTTGAGAAGTGGAACCTAGATGATATTTGGTACCGGGGACACACTAACTCAATAAATTCTCTAATTCCCTGTGAATTAACGGTGGATACCGGACACACGTTTAACACCACCCAGGATGCCTGAGTTATCTGCTTTGCAGCAGGATGACTGCTGTGATATTTCATCTTCCTCGCAAAGGACTGTTGGACAGTCAATTGCTTACTGGAAGTAGTACAAGTGGTCTACCGACTTCCCCTCTGGGATGATGATCGACTCCCAGCAGCAACAACAGCAGTGCCAGCAGCAGTAGGCGTTACACTCAATGATGCATCGGAGGAATCCCAGGCAGGAGAGGACTCGTCAGACTTGCCAGTGACATGGCCTGCATGACTATTGGCTTTCCTGTCTAAGGAGGAAATTGACACTGAGGGAGTTGGTGGTGTGGTTTGTAGGAGCTTGGATACAAGAGGAAGGGATTTAGTTGTCAATGGACTGCTTCCACTGTCACCCAAAGTTTTTGAACTTGTCAATGACTTCTGATGAATGCACTCCAGGTGATATATAAGGGAGGATGTTCCTAGGTGGTTAACGTCCTTACCCCTACTTATTACAGCTTGACAAAGGCAACACACGGCTTGACAAATGTTGTCCGCATTTCTGTTAAAATAATTCCACACCGACGAGGTGATTTTTTTTGTAATTTGACCAGGCATGTCAATGGCCATATTCGTCCCACGGACAACAGGTGTCTCCCCAGGTGCCTGACTTAAACAAACCACCTCACCATCAGAATCCTCCTTGTCAATTTCCTCCTGAGCGCCAGCAACACCCATACCCTCATCCTGGTGTACTTCAACAGTGACATCTTCAATTTGACTATCAGGAACTGGACTGCGGGTGCTCCTTCCAGCACTTGCAGGGGGCGTGCAAATGGTGGAAGGCGCCACCTCTTCCCGTCCAGTGTTGGGAAGGTCAGGCATCGCAACCGACACAATTGGACTCTCCTTGGGGATTTGTGATTTAGAAGAATGCACAGTTCTTTGCTGTGCTTTTGCCAGCTTAAGTCTTTTCATTTTTCTAGCGAGAGGATGAGTGCTTCCATCCTCATGTGAATCTCTGTGTCGTAAATGGCATATTGGCAAGTTTACGCTTCTCCTCAGACACTTTTAATTTTTATTTTTAGGTCATTTTACTGAACTTTTGTTTTTTTGGATTTTACATGCTCTCTACTATGACATTGGGCATCGGCCTTGGCATATGACGTTGATGGCATTTCATCATCTCGGCCATGACTAGTGGCTGCAGCTTCAGCACGAGGTGTAAGTGGATCTTGATCTTTCCCTATTTTACCTTCCACATTTTTGTTCTCCATTTTTTTATGTTTGGAATTATATGCCAGTACAGGTTGAGTATCCCATATCCAAATATTCCGAAATACGGAATATTCCAAAATACGGACTTTTTTGAGTGACAGTGAGATAGTGAAACCTTTGTTTTCTGATGGCTCAATGTACACAAACTTTGTTTACTACACAGTTATTAAAAATATTGTATTAAATGACCTTCAGGCTGTATGTATAAGGTGTATATGAAACAAAAATGAATTGTGTGAATGTACACGCACTTTGTTTAATGCACAAAGTTATTAAAAATATTGGCTAAAATTAATTTCAAGCTGTGTGTATAATGTGTATATGAAACACAAATGCATTCTGTGCATAAACTTAGGTCCCATCACCATGATATCTCATTATGGTATGCAATTATTCCAAATTACGGAAAAATCCGATATCCAAAATACCTCTGGTCCCAAGCATTTTGGATTAGGGATACTCAACCTGTAATATATCAATAGCAATGGCCTACTGTACCGTACTGCTATATAAATACTGGTGGTCAGCAAAATTCTGCACTGTCCTCCTACTATATATACTGCACAAAACTAAAATGCACCACAGGTATGGATGTATAGTATACTTGATGACACAGAGGTAGGTAGAGCAGTGGACTACTGTACCATACTGCTATATATTATATACTGGTGGTCAGCAAAATTCTGCACTGTCCTCCTTCTATATATACTGCGCACAACTAAAATACACCACAGGTATGGATGGATAGTATACTTGAAGACACAGAGGTAGGTAGAGCAGTGGCCTACTGTACCGTACTGCTATATATTATATACTGGTGGTCAGCAAAATTCTGCACTGTCCTCCTACTATATATACTGTGCAAAACTAAAATGCACCACAGGTATGGATGGATAGTATACTTGAAGACACAGAGGTAGGTAGAGCAGTGGCCTACTGTACTGTACTGCTATATATTATATACTGCTGGTCAGCAAAATTCTGCACTGTCCTCCTACTATATATACTGCGCACAACTAAAATGCACCACAGGTATGGATGGATAGTATACTTGACGACACAGAGGTAGGTAGAGCAGTGGACTACTGTACCGTACTGCTATATATATACTGGTGGTCAGCAAAATTCTGCACTGTCTTCCTACTATATATACTACGCACAACTAAAATGCAGCACAGGTATGGATGGATGGTATACTTGACAACACAGAGGTAGGTAGAGCAGTGGCCTACTGTACCGTATTGCTATATATTATATACTGCTGGTCAGCAAAATTCTGCACTGTCCTCCTACTATATATACTGCGCACAACTAAAATGCACCACAGGTATGGATGGATAGTATACTTGACGACACAAAGGTAGGTAGAGCAGTGGACTACTGTACCATACTGCTATATATTATATACTGGTGGTCAGCAAAATTCTGCACTGTCCTCCTACTATATATACTGCGCACAACTAAAATACACCACAGGTATGGATGGATAGTATTCTTGAAGACACAGAGGTAGGTAGAGCAGTGGCCTACTGTACCATACTGCTATATATTATATACTGGTGGTCAGCAAAATTCTGCACTGTCCTCCTACTATATATACTGTGCAAAACTAAGATGCACCACAGGTATGGATGGATAGTATACTTGAAGACACAGAGGTAGGTAGAGCAGTGGCATACTGTACTGTACTGCTATATATTATATACTGCTGGTCAGCAAAATTCTGCACTGTCCTCCTACTATATATACTGCGCACAACTAAAATGCACCACAGGTATGGATGGATAGTATACTTGACGACACAGAGGTAGGTAGAGCAGTGGACTACTGTACCGTACTGCTATATATATACTGGTGGTCAGCAAAATTCTGCACTGTCTTCCTACTATATATACTACGCACAACTAAAATGCAGCACAGGTATGGATGGATGGTATACTTGACAACACAGAGGTAGGTAGAGCAGTGGCCTACTGTACCGTATTGCTATATATTATATACTGCTGGTCAGCAAAATTCTGCACTGTCCTCCTACTATATATACTGCGCACAACTAAAATGCACCACAGGTATGGATGGATAGAATACTTGACGACACAGAGGTAGGTAGAGCAGTGGACTACTGTACCATACTGCTATATATTATATACTGGTGGTCAGCAAAATTCTGCACTGTCCTACTATATATACTGCGCACAACTAAAATGCACCACAGGTATGGATGGATAGTATACTTGAAGACACAGAGGTAGGTAGAGCAGTGGCCTACTGTACCGTACTGCTATATATTATATACTGCTGGTCAGCAAAATTCTGCACTGTCTTCCTACTATATATACTACGCACAACTAAAATGCAGCACAGGTATGGATGGATGGTATACTTGACAACACAGAGGTAGGTAGAGCAGTGGCCTACTGTACCGTATTGCTATATATTATATACTGCTGGTCAGCAAAATTCTGCACTGTCCTCCTACTATATATACTGCGCACAACTAAAATGCACCACAGGTATGGATGGATAGTATACTTGACGACACAGAGGTAGGTAGAGCAGTGGACTACTGTACCATACTGCTATATATTATATACTGGTGGTCAGCAAAATTCTGCACTGTCCTCCTACTATATATACTGCGCACAACTAAAATACACCACAGGTATGGATGGATAGTATACTTGAAGACACAGAGGTAGGTAGAGCAGTGGCCTACTGTACCGTACTGCTATATATTATATACTGGTGGTCAGCAAATTTCTGCACTGTCCTCCTACTATATATACTGTGCAAAACTAAAATGCACCACAGGTATGGATGGATAGTATACTTGAAGACACAGAGGTAGGTAGAGCAGTGGCATACTGTACTGTACTGCTATATATTATATACTGCTGGTCAGCAAAATTCTGCACTGTCCTCCTACTATATATACTGCGCACAACTAAAATGCACCACAGGTATGGATGGATAGTATACTTGACGACACAGAGGTAGGTAGAGCAGTGGACTACTGTACCGTACTGCTATATATATACTGGTGGTCAGCAAAATTCTGCACTGTCTTCCTACTATATATACTACGCACAACTAAAATGCAGCACAGGTATGGATGGATGGTATACTTGACAACACAGAGGTAGGTAGAGCAGTGGCCTACTGTACCGTATTGCTATATATTATATACTGCTGGTCAGCAAAATTCTGCACTGTCCTCCTACTATATATACTGCGCACAACTAAAATGCACCACAGGTATGGATGGATAGAATACTTGACGACACAGAGGTAGGTAGAGCAGTGGACTACTGTACCATACTGCTATATATTATATACTGGTGGTCAGCAAAATTCTGCACTGTCCTACTATATATACTGCGCACAACTAAAATGCACCACAGGTATGGATGGATAGTATACTTGAAGACACAGAGGTAGGTAGAGCAGTGGCCTACTGTACCGTACTGCTATATATTATATACTGCTGGTCAGCAAAATTCTGCACTGTCCTCCTACTATATATGCTGCGCACAACTAAAATGCTGCACAGGTATGGATGGATGGTATACTTGATGACACAGAGGTAGGTAGAGCAGTGGCCTACTGTACCGTATTGCTATATATTATATACTGCTGGTCAGCAAAATTCTGCACTGTCCTCCTACTATATATACTGCGCACAACTAAAATGCACCACAGGTATGGATGGATAGAATACTTGACGACACAGAGGTAGGTAGAGCAGTGGACTACTGTACCATACTGCTATATATTATATACTGGTGGTCAGCAAAATTCTGCACTGTCCTACTATATATACTGCGCACAACTAAAATGCACCACAGGTATGGATGGATAGTATACTTGAAGACACAGAGGTAGGTAGAGCAGTGGCCTACTGTACCGTACTGCTATATATTATATACTGCTGGTCAGCAAAATTCTGCACTGTCCTCCTACTATATATGCTGCGCACAACTAAAATGCTGCACAGGTATGGATGGATGGTATACTTGATGACACAGAGGTAGGTAGAGCAGTGGCCTACTGTACCGTACTGCTATATATTATATACTGCTGGTCAGCAAAATTCTGCACTGTCCTCCTACTATATATGCTGCGCACAACTAAAATGCTGCACAGGTATGGATGGATGGTATACTTGATGACACAGAGGTAGGTAGAGCAGTGGCCTACTGTACCGTACTGCTATATATTATATACTGCTGGTCAGCAAAATTCTGCACTGTCCTCCTACTATATATGCTGCGCACAACTAAAATGCTGCACAGGTATGGATGGATGGTATACTTGATGACACAGAGGTAGGTAGAGCAGTGGCCTACTGTACCGTATTGCTATATATTATATACTGGTGGTCAGCAAAATTCTGCACTGTCCTCCTACTATATATACTGCGCACAACTAAAATGCACCACAGGTTTGGATGGATAGTATACTTGACGACACAGAGGTAGGTAGAGCAGTGGACTACTGTACCATACTGCTATATATTATATACTGGTGGTCAGCAAAATTCTGCACTGTCCTCCTACTATATATACTGCGCACAACTAAAATACACCACAGGTATGGATGGATAGTATACTTGAAGACACAGAGGTAGGTAGAGCAGTGGCCTACTGTACCGTACTGCTATATATTATATACTGGTGGTCAGCAAAATTCTGCACTGTCCTCCTACTATATATACTGCGCTCAACTAAAATGCACCACAGGTATGGATGTATAGTATACTTGATGACACAGAGGTAGGTAGAGCAGTGGACTACTGTACCGTACTGTTATATATATACTGGTGGTCAGCAAAATTCTGCACTGTCCTCCTACTATATATACTGCGCACAACTAAAATGCAGCACAGGTATGGATGGATGGTATACTTGACGACACAGAGGTAGGTAGAGCAGTGGCCTACTGTACCATATTGCTATATATTATATACTGGTGGTCAGCAAAATTCTGCACTGTCCTCCTACTATATATACTGCGCACAACTAAAATGCACCACAGGTATGGATGGATAGTATACTTGACGAAACAGAGGTAGATAGAGCAGTGGCCTACTGTACCGTGCTGCTATATATTATATACTGGTGGTCAGCAAAATTCGGCACTGTCATCCTACTATATATACACTGTGCACAACTAAAATACACCACAGGTATGGATGGATAGTATACTTGACGACACAGAGGTAGGTAGAGCAGTGGCCTACTGTACCATACTGCTATATATTATATAGTGGTGGTCAGCAAAATTCTGCACTGTCCTCCTACTATATATACTGCGCACAACTAAAATGCACCACAGGTATGGATGGATAGTATACTTGACGACACAGAGGTAGGTAGAGCAGTGGCCTACTGTACCGTATTGCTATATATTATATACTGCTGGTCAGCAAAATTCTGCACTGTTCTCCTACTATATATACTGCGCACAACTAAAATGCACCGCAGGTATGGATGGATAGTAAACTTGACGACACAGAGGTAGGTAGAGCAGTGGACTACTGTACCGTACTGCTATTTATTATATACTGGTGGTCAGCAAAATTCTGCACTGTCCTTGTACTATATATACTGCGCACAACTAAAATGCACCACAGGTATGGATAGATAGTATACTTGACGACACAGAGGTAGGTAGAGCAGTGGACTACTGTACCGTACTGCTATATAATACTGGTGGTCACTAGTCAGCAAAATTCTGCACTGTTCTCCTACTATATACTACAATGCAGCACAGATATGGAGCGTTTTTCAGGCAGAGAACGTAGCTATTTTCAGCACAATGAGCACAGATATTTGCAAGCACACTGAGCACAGATATTTGCAGCACACTGAGCACAGATATTTGCAGCACACTGAACACAGAAACTGAGAGAACGCTGCACGTTCTCTCCCTATCATCTCCAATGCACGAGTGAAAATGGCGGCGATGCGCAGCTCCTTATATAGAATACGAATCTCGCGAGAATCCGACAGTGGGATGATGACGTTTGGGCGCGCTCGGGTTAACCAAGCAAGGCGGGTGTCACTGACCTAGGTTGGGGGTGTTGTGAACTCGGGGGTTCTCCCGATGGTAGGGGAGAGGAACCACAGTTGGGTCGGAACAGGGATGGCTTAATATAGGTCTTCCTCATACAGGACTCTGACAGTAAAGCTTGGTGAAAATATTAAAGAACTTTATTGCAGGAAGAGAGCAACACAATGTCACATAGCAGAGAAGGAACGTATGGGGAAATATCCAGGCCTATAGGAGAATTTGTAAGCAATGCTGAGGATTCCAGGAAAAGAAGTACTTGTGAGTGTTGGTACAAGATAATAATGACTGAAGAACTTGTAAGTGATGTTTTTAAAGATACTGGTGATTTGAAGAACTGGTGAACGGTGGTTAAAGACTCTGACGATTTGAAACACTTGTGAGCGGTGGTTAAAGACACTGGTGATGATTTGTATGACTTGAGAGCGGTGACTAAAGACACTGATGATTTATAAAACTTGAGAGCGGTGGTTAAAGACGCTGATGATTTGTAGAACTTGAGAACGGTGGTTAAAGACACTGATGATTTGTATGACTTGAGAGCGGTGATTAAAGACACTGATGATTTGTATGACTTGAGAGCGGTGATTAAAGACACTGGCAACTTGCAAAACTTGGGAGCGGTGGTTAAAGACACTGATGATTTGTATGACTTGAGAGCGGTGATTAAAGACACTGATGATTTGTATGACTTGAGAGCGGTGATTAGCCCGCAGCACACGCTGACTCCAAGAAGCACTGGTGACTGGATTGCAGAGAAACACACCAGCCGCAGTATACGCTGAACTATGCAGCAACTGGCACCTGGAAGTGCCTGAGACACTGGGGTACGACTGCAGAGAGATACGTCGGGAACAAGAGCACTGGCATCCACGTCAGGGGAAAAGACGATACTCAGGCGCCGAGGCTCTGCCCGGCGTCTGACTTTGAATCTCGAGCCTCCGCTGGATTGGCGGAACAGTCTGATGACGTCACCTGTTCCCCGCCCACATGATGCCGGGTGTCATGGCGGCGCCCCCGCCCCGGGGAACCGCCGGGAGCCGCGCCAGCCAGACGCCGGAGCCCGTGGACCACCGAAGGCGGAGGCCGCAACACAGACCAGCAGGCACGCAGGGGTAAGCGCGGTGAACGCCGCCTATGGCGTGTGACAGCGGGAGGATCCGAGTCTGCCTCGGAACTGTGTAAAATGGGTGAAGTTTGGGGGGGTTCGGATTCCGAGGAACCGAACCCGCTCATCACTAATATATATATATATATATATATATATACTAGGTGATTCATCGCGCCCTACGGGCGCTCTTCACACCATCACAAGGGGCTACGTCCCCTTAACCCTTTTGTTATATGAATTATTACCTCCAATCATAATTGTGTGAGTGGTTAATTATTGCACGGACAAAGGGCGTGCGATGGTTAAGGACCCCTTTGCCCTTAGCCCATTGCAACGGAATGAACCGCGCACGCAGGGCCTGATGAATCACCTAGTAGATGCTGTGGTTGGGGGAGTGGTGGGTGCGGGGGAGACGTGGACAGGGGAGGGGGTACAGGGGAGACGTGGGTGAGGGAAGAGCAGTTTGCGGGTGTGCAGCGGGTGGGGGAGAGGTTGGTGCGGTGGGGCCGTGGGTGGGGGAGGGGGTCCGGAGCCACCACAGGTGGGGGAGGAGCAGTTGCGGGTGTGCTGCGGGTGAGGGAGGGGTATGTGCAGGGGTGCTGTGGGTGGGGGAGGGGGTTTGGAGCCACCGCGGGTGGTGGAGGGGGGGTGTGGGGGTGCCGCGGATGGTGCCCGGAGATACTGCGAGTGGGGGAGGGGCGGGTAATGCTTCTCCTGCTTCTCCTTCTAGAAGCAGCTAAGCTGCTGTCCTCCCTTTGGCAGTGGCTCTCCCGGAGACTCACACAGCAGCCAGTCACTATTGGTAGTACCCTTAGCACCGGAATGCTTCGGTGCTAAGGACTGCTGGGATCTGTAGTTTATTTAGTGCGTCTACTTCCCTGTAATGTAGCATGTTGGGAGCACTGGCGCTAACAATAGTGACTGGCTGGCAGAACTGACTGACTCGCTGAATGAATGTAAAAGGTCAGAGTTCTGTGCAGTGTCAGTGACACTGCACACCCACTGCACTGTACAGCACTGTCACATTTTACATTGATTCAGCATCCAGACATTACCCTTCGCGATATCACCCACTCTATCCATTACATTAGCTATCTCGGGGCTTCCAGACCGACAGTCTAGGTGCTGTGTTGCGGAGTCAGGGCCTCTGGGGATCTGGGTGCAGCTGTGGCGGGGAGGCACTTCTGTGACATCACGTGCAGATGAGGCTCATGGGCTTAGAGAGTATGTGGTGCAGGGAGGGCTATGTTAATCCTGCTCTGTGAACACACAGCAGCCAAAGGGCAGAGCCTTCCGTTGGAGGTAACCTGGACTGGGTGTGATAGACCTGCTGCTAACCCAATGAGAGCTCCAAGCCACACCCAGCGTTGTACACAAGGGCACAGAGTCACAGATCTTGGCTATTATATAGAATATATATATACACGTGTGTGTGTGTGTGTGTGTGTGTGTGTGTTTTGCTCTGATTTCTAGATCCTCACTAACAGGGGATCTGCCTAGAGGTGTAGCTTTTCCATTGACTGTACCAGCACAAGATATATATATATATATATATATATATATATATATATATATATACATACAGTGGGGATCGAAAATTTGGGCACCCCAGGCAAAAATTCATTTAAATGTGCAAAAAGAAGCCAAGGAAAGATGGAAAAATCTCCAAAAGGCATCAAATTACAGATTAGACATTCTTCTAACATGTCAAAAAAAGTTTGATTTTATTTCCATCATTTACACTATCAAAAGAACAGAAAACAAAAAATGGCGTCTGCAAAAGTTTGGGCACCCTGCAGAGTTAATACCTTGTAGTGCCCCCTTTGGACAGCTGAGACCTGGCAGTGTCATTGATTGTACTCAATCATCTTCTGGAAAGACCAGGTGATGTCAATCTCAAAGGTTTTAAAAGCCCAGACTCATCTGACCTTGCTCCAACAATCAGCACCATGGGTTCCTCTAAGCAGTTGTGTAGAACACTGAAACTGAGAATAGTTGACGCTCACAAAGCAGGAGAAGGCTATAAGAAGATAGCAAAGCATTATCAGATGCCCATATCCTCTGTTTGGAATGTAATTAAGAAATGGCAGTCATCAGGAACAGTGGAAGTTAAACCAAGATCTGGAAGACCAAGAAAAATATCAGACAGAACAGCTCGCAGGATTGTGAGAAAAGAAAGTCAAAATCCACGTTTGACTGCACGATCCCTCCAGGAAGATCTGGCAGACACTGGAGTTGTGGTACACTATTCCACAATAAAGAGATACTTGTACAAATATGGTCTTCATGGAAGAATCATCAGAAGAAAACCTCTTCTACGTTCTCACCACAAAAATCAGCATTTGAAGTATGCAAATGAACATATAGACAAGCCTGATGCATTTTGGAATAAAGTTCTGTGGACCGATGAGGTTAAAATAGAACTTTTTGGCCGGAATGAGCAAAGGTACGTTTGGAGAAGGAAGGGCACACAATTTAATGAAAAAGAACCTCTGTCCAACTGTTAAGCATGGGGGTGGATCAATCATGCTTTGGGGTTTTATTGCAGCCAGTGGCACAGGGAACATTTCACGAGTAGAAGGAAAAATGGATTCAATAAGATTCCAGCAAATTTTGGACGCTAACTTGATGCCATCTTTGAAAAAGCTGAAGTTAAAGAGAGGCTGGCTTCTACAAATGGATAATGATCCTAAACACACCTCAAAATCCACGGTGGATTACATCAAGAGGTGTAAACTGAAGGTTTTGCCATGGCCTTCACAATCTCCTGACCTCAACATAATTGAAAATCTATGGATAGACCTTAAAAGAGCAGTGCGTCACAGACAGCCCAGGAATCTCAAAGAACTGGAAGACTTTTGTAAGGAAGAATTGGCGAAGATACCTCAAACAAGAATTGAAAGACTCTTGGCTGGCTACAAAAAGTGTTTACAAGCTGTGATATTTGCCAAAGGGGGCAGTACAAGGTATTAACTCTTCAGGGTGCCCAAACTTTTGCAGATGCCATTTTTTTTTTCTGTTCTTTTGACAGTGTAAATGATGGAAATAAAATCAAAGTTTTTTTGACATGTTATAAGAATGTCTAATCTGTAATTTGATGCCTTTTGGAGATTTTTCCATCTTTCCTTGGCTTCTTTTTGCACATTAAAATATTTTTTTGCCTGGGGTGCCCAAACTTTCGATCCCCACTGTATATATATATATATATATATATATATATATATACACACACACACACACACACACACACACACACACACACACACACACACACTGTATGTATAGTAATAAAAGCACTGGTAAAGTGAGAATCAGGAGATCTGTTTGTCCTGTCTTTTGACCTATGTGATTTAAACGCCCAGGAAATGTCTGTTATGCTAAACAGACTTGATTAGGGTTTAGGCTTGATGTACTAAAAGCCGGATAAGGAGTCCGGGGGGTTTCGGTGTGAGAGACAAGGGAGGGCTCCACCCATAAAGCCCATTTTATGTTTTTAGGCCTTCAGCCTGACAGCAGGCTAATCATTCCCTGCACTTGTACGAGGCTGATATAAGATGTGTCAGGGCTTGGCTCAGAGTCTCAGTACCTGGGAAAACAGGCAGGAGGCTTGTTATGAGACACTAATATATATATATATATATATATAATACATATAATTGCAAATGAACAGCACTCCTCTGCTAATACCATAGCTGCATCCCGTAATATGTAGTTTGCAGTAGCAGCACTCAGTGACGACTTTTCCAAGGATTAACACACCATCACTCTGGTAACCCAGAGTGATGGTATGTTAATCCTTGGAAAAGTCGTCACTGAGTGCTGCTACTGCTAACTATATATATATATATATATATATAGTCACGAACATAGGCGGCACTCACGGGACCTTTTCAATCAGGATTCATAAAGAAGACAACAGAGACTCCTCTCTGATCAACGTTTCGGTTGTATTTAACCTTCGTCAGGATCACAATACAATGCAAATACAGTGCTTACCTAAATAGCTTTCCTTCACCCTTGCTGAAAGCTGCCATTGCGCCGCCTTTTTTTTTTTGTAGCTTCATGGAGGTGGGGAACTCATTCCCACATCCCCACACAGGGGAACGGATACCGATTAAGCAAGTTTTGACATGCAGCAGTGTTTTTGTGATATATATTATTCACTGTCCTTGTGGTCTGCTCTACGTGGGCAAGACCACAAGGCAGTTTAAGGAAAGGATGGCCCTCCACAGGTCGGCTATTCGGCTGACTGTGAATGGTTGTAGTGGAGATCACAATCAACCCGTTGCTCGTCACTTTAAATCACATAATCATGACCTCTCCACTTTACGGTATAAGATCATTGACCAAGTCCCAAAGAGGTTAAGAGGGGGAGATCGGAACAAAGCTTTATAACAACGGGATGCACGGTGGATATACCGGTTAGATACGGTGTCTCCGCGCAGTCTTAAAGAGGTGTTGTCATTAAAAAGCTTTTTATAAAGGATAATGTGATGATCGGTATTGCTGACGGTGTGCCACAGTGTACGAAGTGAATATATACAGTTGAGGGTTTTCAACTTGGTTCATGAGAGATCGTGACAGGTACTAGACTGCAATAACTAAATATGATGTTTCTAGACACATGTTATTGTGGCAGGCACTATAACCAGTTTCTTTGTTATTGCTATTGCTGTTTTAACTGTTTTAAATGGTTTGTTTGAGCACTATGTGGTGTTTTGTTGTGTAGTTGCCATGGTGCCGCTCGATCATACGGGCGCGCCGGGAGGCGCGTGTTGCATTGCTGTGACGTCAGACGATCCGGCGGGCGGCGCAATGGCGGCTTTCAGCAAGGGTGAAGGAAAGCTATTTAGGTAAGCACTGTATTTGCATTGTATTGTGATCCTGACGAAGGTTAAATACAACGAAACGTTGATCAGAGAGGAGTCTCTGTTGTCTTCTTTATGAATCCTGATTGAAAAGGTCCCGTGAGTGCCGCCTATGTTCGTGACTATTATTGGGTTTGCAAAAACTTGTTGGAAGGCACCTGGGCACTGTCTGATAGATGAAGTGGAGTGCCGGTTATTTCTACATGTATATATATATAGATATATATAGATATATATATATATATATATATATACTACAAAATCTGAGGGCATTAACACTAATAATCCTAGTTTAAGCCATCCATAGTTAGACACTTTTTACAGGTATTTCTTCATTAACAGTGAAAATTTATTCACAATAAAATGACTAAAAACACACAGTAATTAATAGACAACATCTGTTGTTTCAAGTTACATATAGAAGGAGTGTATTCATCCAGTTTGAATTCAATACATCAAGTTTCTTTTGTGATGTTTACTCATGGTACAGTACAGATGTAGAATTAGAAACATAGACCAACGTGTTTCATCACAGAGGACTTCTTCAGGGGTTTAGTATCGTGATTTATTAGTCAGCTTGATATAGAAAGTACACCACTTGGAATGTCAAAGGTGGCCTATCTGCAAACTGATAGATATATAACAAACATTAATTGGCACTTCTGTTATGCTTTGTTTCTATTGGATCAGCTTGCCATGTGTTCCTGTATATCCCAATTTATTTCAGATTCCTGCATCTTCCTGTGTGTTCAGCGGCAGCAGTAGTATAATGAGGAGTTTTCCTGTGTATGTGTGTGTAGCTCAACAGGTGCATTGAGTCTCCTCATCAGAAGGCCTGGTCTTCCTGGCTGCTCTGATTGGGTATTATCACCTATATGTGTGTGTTTCTTGGCTCTCATTCCATGCTGGTCATAATTCCTGATTGCTGCGGAAGCCCTCATCACTGTGTTCCAGTCTCCGGCTGCAGAATTCTCACCTGCCTCTCAGCATCCATCTACAGTGTCAGCTCTGGTGTCCAGCTTCTGCTCCGTACCAGCCTTCCATAGAATTACCTTGCTGTATTATATATCTTTAGTTTTGTCTTTAGTATTCGTTTAGTAGCTACTACTTATAGTATTATTCCTCCCAGCCCGGAAGTTATCCCCAGTTAGGGGTATTATTTGTGTTAGCTCTCCTTAGTGGACACCCACGAGTGGGAATAGCCCCTGTTAGCTGGGATTCCGGGTGGCAGCATTGTCAGCGGTCGGTATTCCGGCATCGGTATCCTCCGGAATACCAACTGCCGGCAACCTAACTGTAACCCTTTCCTCGCTGATGTGCAGGAGCTCCAACAGCCAAACTTAATTCTGCATACAGTACCACTGCCTCTCTACCAGAGTCCTTATGGCTCCTATTTGTATACTGCATCGATCTACAATATCATCACATCAAAGAATACAGAGAACACAATTCCTTTATTAAGATTTAAAGGACAGCCTATAAGTGTACACGCAGTGAGATCCTTGCTATGTCCGATTTTGACTAAGCGATTTCCCGTGAACTCCCCCAGAGCCCATATAGCACTTTCTGATTTTGACTAAGTGCCAATTCTGACTAAACTTTGTACTAGATAGTACACTATATAGTCCAGATTGACTTGCCTGCACAGTCTATCTAGCCTTGCGATACCGACCCCGTGGGAGTGCGCATCAGGATCGAATTGGTATCGCAAGCTGCCTAACACCTTGAAATGTGCACTAACTTTCCTTAAGATTTTGACTATATAGTCAAAATCTCACAGATTTATATCACCGTGTGTACATATGTTCCTTGCTTTGATCCACCAAGGTGAGAGATTGTTAATACAGTACACTGGGAAGTTATCACTCATTTGGACATTTATTCTTGGAGGGACACCCTGTCCCGAAATATACTTGGGATTGTCCTAAATACAGTTCCCTGTAAATATTACTTTAAGAAAATTCATTACTAGCATTGTAAGGGCTGTTACACACTCGCCGGCTTTTGCCGGGGCGGGAAAAACCCGGATGGCTTTTTCCCGTGCCGGTATTGTAATTAACAGTGTAATGGGTAGGGTCCTTTCACACGGCACTGCGACCATGTTCTCCATTTTGTAATGGTTTTCATGGTAGTAACATGATCAATTTATAAGATCTGAATCAATTACATTTAATTTATACTAGCTAAGCAGGCTACTGAAACGGGTGTGTGTAGATTTCTTATTTATGAGCTGACAGTAGGCCTGCACTTTGTATAGAGTTTAAATTTATGTTTTGGCAGAAGCAGATGATAGGAGACACGTTCTGGGGCTCAAACAAATGCTTAGGCTTTGTAAATAAAGTCTAGAGAATAGCGTGGCTCATGTACAGGACATATCTCAAGCTTCTTAGCTGTGTTATAAGTGTGAGTTTTCTGGGTCAAAAAAAATGCATTGTGGCCTGAACATGAAGCACCCCATTAGGCAATAATATGTTTCATGTGTCTGTAGTAGTAAAATAGTTTATCTAGATGACAGTAAGAAAGGACATATTAAGAGGCACGATCCTTCCATGGTGGTCTGTGACCCTGAAGTGCGCGTTTTTTGGCAAACTCTTTGATTTCGCAAATTTTAATAATCATAAATCCATATAAAAGGCTGTCATGTTGTTTAAATATTTGCATTGCTTTGGCTAATTTATCAGGCTTTTATTCTCTTCCAGAACTGTACAGAGAACTTTGTCTCTAGTCCTGTTTGTTAACAAACCTCCCTTCCATTGGACGTACATTTTAAACCATTATTTACTGGATTACAGCTGAACGTCACTTCTAGTTCTGAAGTTAAACTACTGTAAGTTATGCTGAAAGAAAGAAAAAACTTCCATGACAATGTCTTGTATGCCAGTGCTGAAATATGTACAGTAGATGTCTTTCTCAAAGCCAAGGCATATGTATCATGGTTGTGGAAGACATCTACTGTATTATATAGCATTTCATTATAGAAAAGACTCTAGAAGGCTTATGTTACATGTCCCTGAAGAAGTCTGTAGTATTTCAAAATGCTTTGGGAACCCATTTATCATTGTGAATTTGTGGCTATTTGCTAGGTATCATCTGGATGTATGAAGGAGGTATCTCCAATTCCTGCTGCGATCCCTCCATTCCTGCTGGCAGCTACATCCTCCATAGGTTTCTACTGGGTGATGCTGCCAGATCTACCAATATCTGGAATGCAAAGCATTCCCGATATTGGCACCCCGCAGCTATTGCCATCTGAAATTGACGGTAGCCCATTGTAGCCTATGAAGCTGGCTGGCAGAGGGTTCCCCGGAACCCTCTCCAAAAGAGGCTTCTGTGCTTGTGCGGTCTGGCTGACCATGCAAGTGCAGCACCCCCAGCAGCCGTCTCACCACATCGCCTGGGACAGGCTACTTTCAGGGACGGGCTCCTGCCACCAGCAGTGGACTCCAGAGAGGTGAGTATTTGAAAAATGGGTGGCGGGTGTGTGGTGTGGGCCCCCCTGGACCCTGGGGGCCCTTTTGCAACTCACATACTGCACTCATTATAGATACACCACTGCCAATAAAACTATTGCAATTAAACTGTAGTGTACAGCATCTAAGAGTGATGATGACTGTAAATGTAGGTATTTTTAACAACCCTGCTTGTCACCATTGTAGAGCAAGATTTAGCAGGCAAGTAAAACACTGCACACAATAAGACTGAGGGATCTTTTAAACTATTATTCTTACAGCAATTTTTCTCCAGCACAGCCTTCATCTACTGTCACCCAACAAAACATAGGCAAAGAGATAATGGAACTGACTTGGGAACCGTTACAAAACGGAAAAGGAAATGGTTTACAAAGTACACTAAACGTATCAGTTCACTTCAATGACTTATGAAAAACTCAACCGATTTGGATTTAATAATGAACCAAAAAACAAGTTTAGCTGCGGCCGGTTCGTCTATGTAAACCGTGAGCGCTAACTTGATTTTAGAGTTTTCCATTTCATGTGATATCTCCTTTACTATTTCTTCTCCTGCCAACTGTTAGGCTTTTACGATCTCGTCCTCGAGCTGCTATATAAATAAGAGACATTAGTGTATTATTTCACTGACTTTACTGATTATAATTTTACAGTTTATTACAGCAGACTTTTGTAGTCTACAAATCCAAATCACTATTTACATTTAAAATATTGTGTTGATCTCCAGTCCTGGACTGATTCAGCATGGAATAATAGGCAATATCTCCCAGTATAAATAACTCTTTCCATTCCATGTGCATTAGTCCAGCTTACTCACTTATGCTGAGCTGTTTCATAGTCACTCACAGCCACTTCTGATGCCATTATTCTCAGCCCACAGTACTTTCATAATGCAGTAAGGCCTACAAATGTCTCCTGGATGTATTCAGATGAATGTGATAGCTGGTCGGGTTAGTTGGGTCAGTTAAATTAGAACATATACAGGAGGCTTGATTCTGAGTTGCATGCATTAGTGCACTCAACAGTATCTATTGGCGGTTGCCCATTTGCGGGTATATGCAAATTGCCACTAAAAACTTGTTCTCTTGTGTGCTTTCATTTAGCCAATTGTGCAAGGTTTCACATCAGTTTAAAAAATCAATAGTTAAAAATAATGGTCAGTAATTACTGTATTTCTAAAAACACTAAACCGCCAGTATGGTGGCCAATCCGGGATCAGGATTGGCAGGATCCCGGAATCTCGGCCTAAAATTGGCCAGGAGTCGGGATTGGCCACCTTCTTACTTTTTTTTTATGTCGGGCAGCATTGAGCGTCCTCAGGAGTCTCAGACGCTGCCCATCTCCCCCTGCTCAGCTCCCCTTGACCCCGGCTGTGCGCACTGCGCAGCATGAAGTGAAATCAGAGGTCACCTGCACAGCCAGTCACCATGCACTGCCCTGCATCTCACCTCCTCTCTTCGCAGCAGATGAGCCTCCCTCCCACCCGTCCAGATTAGAGTGTGTTATCTGGGCTGGTCAGGGGAGGGGGGAGGGGGAGGTCCACCTTGAAAAGAAGCCAATCCTGGGTATCCCGGGAATCCCAGGATTGATCATTTTTCAATCCCGATTGCCGGGATTGAAAAAAATGGCCCGGAATTGGCCACCCTAACCGCCAGCGATGTTCCTTGATTTGCAATTGACAGCAAAACCACCATTTAGTAAAATTACCCCAAAGAGTCAGATCCCACAGCAGATCTTATTATTCCTTATTATTAGGTCATGTTTTGTGGACTTCTTTCTGTAGAAATACTGTAGGTGAGATCTTTACTGACCCAGAAAATTAGTTAATCTCACCTGTGTATGATTAAAGAGATCCAACAAGCATGACCTTATGGTGATATTTGAGGACTGCAGATTTAAAGGATTATTTAATCTTCAAGAAAGATGTAACAAAACTATTCAATTGTCAGGACACCTCCCCATGGAGCCCTGCTTTTGTCAAGGTGCCACAGTCATTTGAGTCATTTGTACTGTGCAAGGCCGCCGAGACATCTACTAGTCTCCAATCCTAGAGTGGTACTTGGCCAAACATGTGCCATGTCGATACTGGCTCTGAAAATTAGTGATGAGCGGGTTCAGTTTCCGAGAAACCGAACCCACCCGAGCTTTACATTTTTTTACACGGGTCCGAGCAGACTCGGATCCTCCCGCCTTGCTCGGCTAACCCGAGCGCGCCCGAACGTCATCAACCCGCTGTCGGATTCTCGCGAGATTCGGATTCTATATAAGCAGCCGCGCGTCGCCGCCATTTTCACACGTGCATTGAGATTGATAGGGAGAGGACGTGGCTGGCGTCCTCTCCGTTTATATAGTTAATTATTAATAGTATACTACACAGTTGATCTGATTGCTTAGCTTATTGTGGGGAGGATTGGGGACTGGGGAGCAGCTGTTAGGAGGAGTACAGTGCAGAGTTTTGCTAGTTTTTTATCCGTTCTCTGCCTGAAAAAAATGCTCCATACCATATCTGTGCTCAGTGTGCTGCTTGATATATATCTGTGCTGAGTGCTCACACTGCCTAATTGTGGGGACTGGGGAGCAGTTATAACAGGAGTACAGTGCACAGTTTTGCTGACAGTGACCACCAGTATACGTTTGTCTGCCTGAAAAATACTCCTGTGGTGGCTTTTTTTTTATACTAGTTTAGCAGTCTGCTGACAGTGTCCACCAGGTCCATTATACTGTATATAGCAGTACGGCAGGCCACTGCTGTACCTACTTCTGTGTCATCACTCGTCGTCCATAAGTATACTATAGTATCCATCCATCTACATTGTATACCTGTGGTGTCTTTTTTTTTATACTATAAACGCAGTCTGCTGACAGTGTCCACCAGGTCCATTATACTGTATATAGCAGTACGGTAGGCCACTGCTGTACCTACCTCTGTGTCGTCACTCGTCGTCCATAAGTATAATATAGTATCCATCCATCTACATTGTATACCTGTGGTGTCTTTTTTTTTATACTATAAACGCAGTCTGCTGACAGTGTCCACCAGGTCCATTATACTGTATATAGCAGTACGGTAGGCCACTGCTGTACCTACCTCTGTGTCGTCACTCGTCGTCCATAAGTATACTATAGTATCCATCCATCTACATTGTATACCTGTGGTGTCTTTTTTTTATACTATAAACGCAGTCTGCTGACAGTGTCCACCAGGTCCATTATACTGTATATAGCAGTACGGTAGGCCACTGCTGTACCTACCTCTGTGTCGTCACTCGTCGTCCATTAGTATACTATAGTATCCATCCATCTACATTGTATACCTGTGGTGTCTTTTTTTTATACTATAAACGCAGTCTGCTGACAGTGTCCACCAGGTCCATTATACTGTATATAGCAGTACGGTAGGCCACTGCTGTACCTACCTCTGTGTCGTCACTCGTCGTCCATAAGTATGCTATAGTATCCATCCATCTACATTGTATACCTGTGGTGTCTTTTTTTTTCATACTATAAACGCAGTCTGCTGACAGTGTCCACCAGGTCCATTATACTGTATATAGCAGTACGGTAGGCCACTGCTGTACCTACCTCTGTGTCGTCACTCGTCGTCCATAAGTATACTATAGTATCCATCCATCTACATTGTATACCTGTGGTGTCTTTTTTTTTTATACTATAAACGCAGTCTGCTGACAGTGTCCACCAGGTCCATTATACTGTATATAGCAGTACGGTAGGCCACTGCTGTACCTACCTCTGTGGCGTCACTCGTCATCCATAAGTATACTATAGTATCCATCCATCTACATTGTATACCTGTGGTGTCTTTTTTTTTTATACTATAAACGCAGTCTGCTGACAGTGTCCACCAGGTCCATTATACTGTCTATAGCAGTACGGTAGGCCACTGCTGTACCTACCTCTGTGTCGTCACTCGTCGTCCATAAGTATACTATAGTATCCATCCATCTACATTGTATACCATTGGTGCCTTTTAGTTGTGCGCATTAAAATATGGAGAACAAAAATGTGGAGGTTAAAAAAATAGGGAAAGATCAAGATCCACTTCCACCTCGTGCTGAAGCTGCTGCCACTAGTCATGGCCGAGACGATGAAATGCCATCAACGTCGTCTGCCAAGGCCAATGCCCAATGTCATAGTACAGAGCATGTAAAATCCAAAACACAAAAGATCAGTAAAATGACCCAAAAATCAAAATTAAAAGCGTCTGAGGAGAAGCGTAAACTTGCCAATATGCCATTTACGACACGGAGTGGCAAGGAACGGCTGAGGCCCTGGCCTATGTTCATGGCTAGTGGTTCAGCTTCACATGAGGATGGAAGCACTCATCCTCTCGCTAGAAAAAAGAAAAGACTTAAGCTGGCAAAAGCACAGCAAAGAACTGTGCGTTCTTCAAAATCACAAATCCCCAAGGAGAGTCCAATTGTGTCGGTTGCGATGCCTGACCTTCCCAACACTGGACGGGAAGAGCTTGCGCCTTCCACCATTTGCAAGTGCTGGAAGGAGCACCCGCAGTCCAGTTCCTGATAGTCAAATTGAAGATGTCACTGTTGAAGTACACCAGGATGAGGATATGGGTGTTGCTGGCGAGGAAATTGACAAGGAGGATTCTGATGGTGAGGTGGTTTGTTTAAGTCAGGCACCCGGGGAGACACCTGTTGTCCGTGGGAGGAATATGGCCATTGACATGCCTGGTCAAAATACAAAAAAATCAGCTCTTCGGTGTGGAATTATTTCAACAGAAATGTGGACAACAGGTGTCAAATCGTGTGTTGCCTTTGTCAAGCTGTAATAAGTAGGGGTAAGGACGTTAACCACCTCGGAACATCCTCCCTTATACGTCACCTGCAGCGCATTCATCATAAGTCAGTGACAAGTTCAAAAACTTTGGGCGACAGCGGAAGCAGTCCACTGACCAGTAAATCCCTTCCTCTTGTAACCAAGCTCCCGCAAACCACACCACCAACTCCCTCAGTGTCAATTTCCTCCTTACCCAGGAATGCCAATAGTCCTGCAGGCCATGTCACTGGCAAGTCTGACGAGTCCTCTCCTGCCTGGGATTCCTCCGATGCATCCTTGAATGTATCGCCTACTGCTGCTGGTGCTGCTGTTGTTGCTGCTGGGAGTCGATCGTCATCCCAGAGGGGAAGTCGGAAGACCACTTGTACTACTTCCAGTAAGCAATTGACTGTCCAACAGACCTTTGCGAGGAAGATGAAATATCACAGCAGTCATCCTGCTGCAAAGCGGATAACTGAGGCCTTGGCAGCCTGGGCGATGAGAAACGTGGTTCCGGTATCCATCGTTACTTCAGAGCAAACTAGAGACTTGATTGAGGTACTGTGTCCCCGGTACCAAATACCATCTAGGTTCCATTTCTCTAGGCAGGCGATACCGAAAATGTACACAGACCTCAGAAAAAGAGTCACCAGTGTCCTAAAAAATGCAGTTGTACCCAATGTCCACTTAACCACGGACATTTGGACAAGTGGAGCAGGGCAGACTCAGGACTACATGACTGTGACAGCCCACTGGGTAGATGTATTGCCTCCCGCTGCAAGAACAGCAGCGGCGGCACCAGTAGCAGCATCTCGCAAACGCCAACTCGTTCCTAGGCAGGCTACGCTTTGTATCACCGCTTTCCAGAATACGCACACAGCTGAAAACCTCTTACGGCAACTGAGGAAGATCATCGCAGAATGGCTTACCCCAATTGGACTCTCCTGGGGATTTGTGGCATCGGACAACGCCAGCAATATTGTGCGTGCATTACATCTGGGCAAATTCCAGCACGTCCCATGTTTTGCACATACATTGAATTTGGTGGTGCAGAATTATTTAAAAAAACGACAGGGGCGTGCAAGAGATGCTGTCGGTGGCCAGAAGAATTGCGGGCCACTTTCGGCGTACAGGCACCGCATACAGAAGACTGGAGCACCACCAAAAACACCTGAACCTGCCCTGCCATCATCTGAAGCAGGAGGTGGTAACGACGTGGAATTCAACCCTCTATATGCTTCAGAGGATGGAGGAGCAGCAAAAGGCCATTCAAGCCTATACATCTGGCCACGATATAGGCAAAGGAGGTGGAATGCACCTGTCTCAAGCGCAGTGGAGAATGATTTCAACGTTGTGCAAGGTTCTGCAACCCTTTGAACTTGCCACACGTGAAGTCAGTTCAGACACTGCCAGCCTGAGTCAGGTCATTCCCCTCATCAGGCTTTTGCAGAAGAAGCTGGAGACATTGAAGGAGGAGCTAAAACAGAGCGATTCCGCTAGGCATGTGGGACTTGTGGATGGAGCCCTTCATTCGCTTAACCAGGATTCACGGGTGGTCAATCTGTTGAAATCAGAGCACTACATTTTGGCCACCGTGCTCGATCCTAGATTTAAAACCTACGTTGTATCTCTCTTTCCGGCAGACACAAGTCTGCAGAGGTTCAAAGACCTGCTGGTGAGAAAATTGTCAAGTCAAGCGGAACGTGACCCGTCAACATCTCCTCCTTCACATTCTCCCGCAACTGGGGGTGCGAGGAAAAGGCTGCGAATTCCGAGCCCACCCGCTGGCGGTGATGCAGGGCAGTCTGGAGCGAGTGCTGACATCTGGTCCGGACTGAAGGACCTGCCAACGATCACTGACATGTCGTCTACTGTCACTGCATATGATTCTCTCACCATTGAAAGAATGGTGGAGGATTATATGAGTGACCGCATCCAAGTAGGCACGTCAGACAGTCCGTACGTATACTGGCAGGAAAAAGAGGCAATTTGGAGGCCCTTGCAGAAACTGGCTTTATTCTACCTAAGTTGCCCTCCCTCCAGTGTGTACTCCGAAAGAGTGTTTAGTGCCGCCGCTCACCTTGTCAGCAATCGGCGTACGAGGTTACTTCCAGAAAATGTGGAGAAGATGATGTTCATTAAAATGAATTATAATCAATTCCTCCGTCGAGACATTCACCAGCAGCAATTGCCTCCAGAAAGTACACGGGAACCTGAGATGGTGGATTCCAGTGGGGACGAATTAATAATCTGTGAGGAGGGGGATGTACACAGTGAAAGGGGTGATGAATCGGACGATGATGATGAGGTGGACATCTTGCCTCTGTAGAGCCAGTTTGTGCAAGGAGAGATTGATTGCTTCTTTTTTGGTGGGGGCCCAAAACAACCAGTCATTTCAGTCACAGTCGTGTGGCAGACCCTGTCGCTGAAATGATGGGTTCGTTAAAGTGTGCATGTCCTGTTTATACAACATAAGGGTGGGTGGGAGGGCCCAAGGACAATTCCATCTTGCACCTCTTTTTTCTTTCATTTTTCTTTGCGTCATGTGCTGTTTGGGGAGTATTTTTTTGAAGGGCCATCCTGCGTGACACTGCAGTGCCACTCCTAGATGGGCCAGGTGTTTGTGTCGGCCACTTGGGTCGCTTATCTTAGTCACACAGCTACCTCATTGCGCCTCTTTTTTTCTTTGCGTCATGTGCTGTTTGGGGAGTATTTTTTTGAAGGGCCATCCTGCGTGACACTGCAGTGCCACTCCTAGATGGGCCAGGTGTTTGTGTCGGCCACTTGGGTCGCTTATCTTAGTCACACGGCTACCTCATTGCGCCTCTTTTTTTCTTTGCATCATGTGCTGTTTGGGGAGTATTTTTTTCAAGTGCCATCCTGTCTGACACTGCAGTGCCACTCTTAGATGGGCCAGGTGTTTGTGTCGGCCACTTGGGTCGCTTAGCTTAGTCACACAGCTACCTCATTGCGCCTCTTTTTTTCTTTGCATCATGTGCTGTTTGGGGAGTATTTTTTTGAAGGGCCATCCTGCGTGACACTGCAGTGCCACTCCTAGATGGGCCAGGTGTTTGTGTCGGCCACTTGGGTCGCTTATCTAAGTCACACAGCTACCTCATTGCGCCTCTTTTTTTCTTTGCGTCATGTGCTGTTTGGGGAGTATTTTTTTCAAGTGCCATCCTGTCTGACACTGCAGTGCCACTACTAGATGGGCCAGGTGTTTGTGTCGGCCACTTGGGTCGCTTAGCTTAGTCACACAGCTACCTCGGTGCAAATTTTAGGACTAAAAATAATATTGTGAGGTGTGAGGTGTTCAGAATAGACTGAAAATGAGTGGAAATTATGGTTATTGAGGTTAATAATACTTTGGGATCAAAATGACCCCCAAATTCTATGATTTAAGCTGTTTTTTAGGGTTTTTTGAAAAAAACACCCGAATCCAAAACACACCCGAATCCGACAAAAAATTTTTGGTGAGGTTTTGCCAAAACGCGTCCGAATCCAAAACACGGCCGCGGAACCGAACCCAAAACCAAAACACAAAACCCGAAAAATGTCCGGTGCACATCACTACTGAAAATAGGCACTATAGAGTGAGTGGGACATTCCATGGCTGTCCTGAGCCCCCCTTGTTCAGTTGAGAGCCTCTTGGGGACTCCAACTTCTGAACACTAGGGGAATGACTGCTGAGGTACTTGTCTGGAATAAAGTTTGTAAGGTGGGGAGTTGTGAGAGATATGAAGACATCTCTCTGAAATTATGCAAACCCCATATTGAAATACTAAAGTGGTTCAATAAGTAAGTTAACATGACCTCTCACATGTGTAATGTTCTCTATTTTATTATAAATTCCTACTAGACCAGAGCAAGTAGACCACTGCTTCTCCTCATAGTCATTAGACTGTGCCTCGTATTGGTCATACTGTCAAAACGGGATGCAGTTAAAATGCCGGCAGTCGGGGTCCCAGCGGTCAGGATATGAACGCCAGAATCCTGACTTCTGACAATGCCGCCAGCCGGAATCCTGGATCATAGGGGCTATTCCCACTCGTGGGTGTCCACGACATCCATAGAGTGGGAATAGAGCCTGTGTCGAGCACAGCGAGCCACTGGGCCCGCAGCATGGTGAGAGCAGCGAGCCCGCAAGGGGCTTGCTAACACTCGCCCCGCTGCCGGCATACTGATGGCCGGGCTGCTGTTGTCTGTATACTGATGGCCAGCATCCCACCCGTCGGTAATACATACTGATCTTGTCCCAACATCAGTTGTAAGATGACGGGGCTTGTGGAAACATGGTCAAACACTGAGGTGCGCAGTGTGATCAGATTTCTGCATTTAAAGGGCACATCAGCAGCTGAAATTCATTACCAACTTGTCAAGGTGAATGGTTATAATTAGAGATGTGCACCGGAAATTTTTCGGGTTTTGTGTTTTGGTTTTGGATTCGGTTCTGCGGCCGTGTTTTGGATTCGGACGCGTTTTGGCAAAACCTCCCTCAAATTTTTTTGTCGGATTCGGGTGTGTTTTGGATTCGGTCGTTTATTTTCAAAAACCCCTCAGAAACAGCTTAAATCATAGAATTTGGGGGTCATTTTGATCCTATAGTATTATTAACCTCAATAACCATAATTTCCACTCATTTCCAGTCTATTCTGAACACCTCACACCTCACAATATTATTTTAGTCCTAAAATTTGCACCGAGGTTGCTGGATGACTAAGCTAAGCGACCCAAGAGGGCCCATCTAGGAGTGGCACTGCAGTGGCAGACAGGATGGCACTTAAAAAAATAGTCCCCAAACAGCACATGATGCAAAGAAAAGAGAAAAAGAGGTGCACTGTGGTCGCTGGATGGCTAAGCTAAGCAACACAAACACCTCAATATCACAGGAATTATTCGTTCTAATCATTGGTATTATTGGTCCAAATCACTGGAAGAAAATTACAAAATCACTGGAATTATTAGTTCTAATCAATGGTATTATTGGTCCAAATCACTGGAAGAAAAAGACAAAATCACTGGAATCTTTTGGCAAGATCTCTGTAATTAATAATTAATTATAAATCACTGATATTAATTGGTAAAATCTCGCTATTGCCTGCCTAGTGAAGTGGAATCTAGATAGGATTTTGTACCCGGGACACAATAACTTCATCAATTGTCTAAATCCCAATGCACAAATGGCGGAAAACGGGCGCACGTCTAACAGCTATACTGAGAACTGATACTGATCACTGATTATACTGAGCACTGATTATACTGAGCACTGATTATACTGATCACTGATGATACTACGGAGAACTGACACTGAGCAGCGAGAACAGCACTGGACTATAAACATCTTAGTGATATTTGGTGGACCCCTTTCTTTGAAAGTAAAGCATTCATAACCATAACCAGAAATAACGACACAGAGACTTGAATTTGGCAGAAAATTGCTAGCTATTTATTTGTCCCTAACCATTAGGAAACCTGTAATAAAAGAGATTTAATATGCCGCTCCAGCTGGCATATGGTGGCGGCCCAAAAGAACGGCTCCTTAATCTAAATTAAACTTAAATAACTCAATCCTATAAATTTACTAAAAGCTTACCATAAACCGGTAATAGGTGACAACTCAACCCCCACAGTGACTACCCACCGCTCCTGGGTGCCCTGCCGCTGCCTTCCCGGACGGGTGGTCAAGCGGCCATAAGTCGATGGAGGTGAGTGCACCTAAACCACAACAAACTGTAAAACACTACAGTTTTCTCTACCATACGAAACTGCCGTTCTTTTCCGCCAATAAATAGCCAACGAAAAACAGCCAACAACTTAGAGCCAAAGCACCACGTGCCACCATTTCCAACTACCAGGGCGGGTGGGTGGGAAACCGAATCACCAAGAGACTTAAAATGGCTTCACCTTCCCTATATATATCAAGCCCTCCCCTTAAAGAAGGCTGTTCTTTCCTTACAGCTAGGTCCACCCCTCCCCAGATGTTTAACCCTTTCCTCTCCTATGCAGTCAATACTCTCTTCTAAACATCTTAGTGATATTTGGTGGACCCCTTTCTTTGAAAGTAAAGCATTCATAACCATAACCAGAAATAACGACACAGAGACTTGAATTTGGCAGAAAATTGCTAGCTATTTATTTGTCCCTAACCATTAGGAAACCTGTAATAAAAGAGATTAATTTAATATGCCGCTCCAGCTGGCATATGGTGGCGGCCCAAAAGAACGGCTCCTTAATCTAAATTAAACTTAAATAACTCAATCCTATAAATTTACTAAAAGCTTACCATAAACCGGTAATAGGTGACAACTCAACCCCCACAGTGACTACCCACCGCTCCTGGGTGCCCTGCCGCTGCCTTCCCGGACGGGTGGTCAAGCGGCCATAAGTCGATGGAGGTGAGTGCACCTAAACCACAACAAACTGTAAAACACTACAGTTTTCTCTACCATACGAAACTGCCGTTCTTTTCCGCCAACAGCGAAAGACTCATCCCCAACAGTCTTTCGCACCGCCACCATAAACCTACCCTAACTCCTGCAAAGCGAAACCTAGATCCTCCAGAAAAAACATCATCCCCTCATTGGATAGATGTACTCCATCGCGCCGGAAAAGGTGGCTGTCTTTTAACCGACTCCTCGGGTGGCGAACCACCCTCCCACCGTGGGACAGCACCCACTTTGCCACCGCTCCGTTCACCTTTTTCCGGGCCTCATCAATCTGGCGACCATCCGCCACACCCCTCCAACACAATCTTGGCACCATCATGGAAAAAACCAACACACAATCGGTCCATGCCGCGGTCACACTTGCCAGATCCTGTATCATGGCCCACCGCAGATCCAAGGATGTCCTCTTCCCCAGGTCGTTGCCACCTAGATGGACAACCAAAAACCCTAGGGACTCCATGCTTGCTGGCCTGACTCACTAACCTACTCCTCAGCTCACCCCACATCATTCCTCGCCAGCCAAGCCATCTGACACCCTGTGCTCCAAGCAATGCCTGAGACCCTTCCGAGGCCACAAACCTGGCCGCCCAGTAAATGTAAGAGTGGCCAACCACCCAAATGGGCAAATAGTCTCCGAACCATCCTGAAGGGAAAAAGAGGGGTAGAATTGATTACTAAGAGGCTTATTAATTGTTTATACTGAAGGATCTGCCAAAAAAGAAAACTTTAGATCTCGCCATTGCAGCAGTCACGGCCTAGCCGACTGCACCATGTTTCGTAGCCAATTTAAAAGCGCAATTAAAGACACAAAGGGGAAAGATCAAATAAAATAAACGAAATAAAAACAGGGGGGGGTGGGGGGGGGGGGGAGGCGGGGGTATAAAATGGGAAACACATGTAATAACTCAGCTGGAGGTGAAACGTAAAGACCTGCTGAGGGACTCTGATTAGACCAAATTAGCCGAATTGTAGATTAGAATTCAGTCCGTCAAGTCAGGCAAAAAATCGCAAATAACTCCAGACCCCCGCTGCCGACTCATGCCAGCAACGGCGAGTAGCTAATCCCTGAGTAGGATAAAAAACAAAAAAACAAAAAACAAAAGGGGTAACACCAACAGACGCACAACACCATAAAATCACAGAACTGTAACAACATAATACATTGCAAATTTAAACAAAGCCCAAGCGCAAACCGACCTCTCATGTGACGGGGCGAATATATCGTCTATAACTTGACGACTTCCATCGCCCCACCGCCTGTATTTCAGTTCTGGAGCAACCCGCCGCAGCAGCCAACGTCGCTGCGCCTATGCGAAAGGAATGGGTACCAAAAACAGTGGGTGGGAGGCCCAAGCCCGCCAAACAGCGACTCAGCATCCATCGAAACTGGTATTTCGTGACTGGCAGCCCATCATAATGCAACAGCCAAGACCCCTCCTTAACGGGTCGCACCACCACGTATTGCCTTGCCAGCCCCACCGGGCAAACGCTCTCCTCCAGCGCTGGAACCATTGTAACCCAGCGCCCTCTCCCCCCTTGATCCGTCTTGGAGCGTCGCAACCTGCACAGCAAGGACCTCTCACCCACTACTACGTCTCCGACCAGCATGCGCGAATCTGCTCTCTTGGAAGGCGCTACCAACTCAGAAACTCGAAAGGCCCCGTGGTAAGCCATTGAGAACGCCAAACTAAACAAAAGCGTCTCAAACCTGGACGACGCGACTCGCCCTACTGCCTCGATGACGGCCGGCAACAACGCCGCATCGATGGGCCACCTCCTATCCGGTGGCGACGGCGCGACTCGCGCCCATCCTTTCATTGCCTTCCGCAGAACCTCGCTTTTTGTTACGTCAGGGATGCCTCGCTGCTTGCAGAAAAATGAGATGCCTGCCAAATACCGCGAAACCACTGCTCGTGACCTACCGGAGACGTAAAGCTGCCACATAAAAGAAAGCATCAGCCGATGCCTGCTCTTACCTTGTTGCTGACGACCTTGGACAAACTCGTCCCACTCATTCCAAGCATGTCCGTAAGCCTTGAGCGTGGCTGGCGCGACTGACCGCAACGCTATACCCTCCAGTCCGGCCCGATCACCTGCCAAACCTAACCGGGACAGTGAAAACCCTGCTCGTTGGCCTCAGGTGCCAACAACCAACACCTCTCCCACTGTCCTCGCGACAAAGCGTCGACAATACCATTCTCCAAACCGGGCACATGTTGCGCGCGGAACCACAGGTTCCTACGCAAGCATGTCAAAAGCAATTGCCCTAGCACCCGCATAACCACCAACGAATTTGCCCTTTGGTTATTAATCGCATGCACCACGCCCAGATAATCGCATCTAAACAAAATGCTGCGATTAGCCAGCCGATCGCCCCAGACCTCCAACGCCACCATAATGGGAAAAACTCCAGAAGCAAAAGGTCCTTCGTGAAACCCCCGCGATGCCATTCTGCCGGCCACGCGCACCAAGATCCCTCCAGATGGCAACCGAATCCAGAGGCGCCCGCTGCGTCGGTGAACAGCTGCAACCTAGCGCTGTCCGCCATTGGGGCCTGCCATATACACACCCCGTTGAAGTCCTCGAGGAACGAGGCCCATATTGCCAAATCCCTCTTAATCTCTGAGGACAAACGCACGAAATGGTGCGTTCTGGCACACCCCGCAGTCGCCCTTCACAGCTTCCGGCAGTACCCACCTAAAAGCGAACTCAAATGAGCCGGAAGGCGCCTGGAGCCTTCTTAGGAACCACCCCCACTGGAGAGATGACCAAGTCATCCCCCGAAGGAACACACCGCGTTGTTAAATGCGAAACATTTTCCTTTTGTGGTGGCACGCCCCCCTGCGCGGACTGCCGACCTACCTGACTTGGCCAATCCGCCGTCCGCGCCGAACCCCTGGGAGGACGACCCTGCGTGGTGCCCGTCCGCCCCCGGCTTCCGGGGCTCCTCCGCCTGTAGCGAAGCCCGGGTGACCTTGAGCCCAACCTCAACGTCCTTGAACCCGAAGTCCATGACCTGCAAACCTTCCTGTTGTTCCCTGAATTCCTGATCGTACCTGCGCCACTCCGATCCCGAAGACGTGCGCTGCATGTCATGTATGAGATGCAGGTACCTTATTATATTCGTGTGCTCTGCTGGCCTGTCCTCCAGGTAAGATGCCGCGAAGACCCAGAACCCGGCCAGGCAATTATCGAAGGTACGGAATGCCTCAGCCCCGATGCCCTTCTTTGCGCCGCCACCTTATACTCTTTCTTCGCGACCTTCGTCAATACGAACACGTCCACGAAGTCCCCCCTCCAAATCTTCTTGCGGCAGCTATCTCGCAGCCCCCGCAGTACAGCAGTATAGACGAATCGCACGACACCGGGCAAATTGCGAGCTTCTTGGCCCTACGCGCTTCCTCGCTAAGCCGCTTGCGCCTGTTCCGCTGCCCTCTTGGCGAATTTAGTTGTCCGCTTCTTTGCCCTAGTTGTGCTACTGACTTCGGACGCCTGTGACGACATTGAAGATGAAGAGGAGGAAGAGGAAGAACTACGCGAACTAAAGCTCGTGGAGGAACCCGAATACCGACTGCACCACCTTACCTGATGCCGCCGACTCCCCCGAAATGGAATCTTCCGGCGCGTCCAAATCGTTGCCTTCCTCCTCGAAATCTGCCATCGCCTCATCCCCGAGCTCCCTTGAAAAAGAGGAAGAAGCGGAGGACCCCTCCAGTACTCGCGGCACATGCCGCGGCCTCCGTGCTGGGGGCGTTGCGGCCGTGAGCTCCCCCGCGTCCTGCCCTGGACCCTGTTGTAATTCTGCGGCGACCGTCCCGAGCTCACGGCAGGCGCGTGCCACCCGCTGCGCCGCCATAGCCCGCCGGAACGAACAGCCGTTCTAGGGGAGGCAGCCGCGGCTAGCGGCCCTAACACCTTCACCGCTGTGGCCAGGGCCGAGCCAGCGCTCCGGAGGGGTCGTGACTGCCCCAAAGCGCGGTCCTGGGTCCTTCGCCGGGGCCCGCGTGCGACCACGCGCTCGCCGCCCGACATGCGTGTGCCGGGCATCCGACGCACGCTGCCCTTGCGGGAAAGCGGAGGCACCGCTGTCGGCGCCCGCACTGCCCTTGCCTCTGAATTTGTCCCCTCTTCCCGTGTATCGGAACTATCCGATGCCGCAGAGGGGGGGGGGGTGACCGCCGCGAGTTCCTGCGGCGCGTGCAGCAGCCCCGCGGCCACTAACCCATTCCCTGTCCCCCCTCCTCCCCCGCAGGCCGCTAGATTCCGGCCCCGGGGGAGTGATCTGAAAAGACCGGGAACCCCGCGGCGCAGCAGAGCGCGTGCGCACCGCTCCGCTTGCAGTGGACACGGGCTCGCGCACCTCCTGTGCACGCACCCCGTGACCTCTTGCTGCCGCACCCCTTCTCCTTGGTATCGCACTGCCCTGCCAGTGATCATAATTGCCCTGTCTCCCCTCTATCCCCGGCTCCCGCCGGATTCCGGCTGCCTGGGAGATAGCAGGGGAGACAGCAGGGCCGGCGGCGCTGCTGCGCACACACGTGCGCGGCTGGCGGCGCCAAAGGCGAGCGTGGGCGCGCGCGCACCTCGGGCGCGCGCCCCACTGCTCTCTGTCACCACAAGGCCTCTTGTCTGGGCTCCTGCATTAAGAGCCCCATTAGCTTAACCTGGTTGATCACTGCCTCTCCCCCTCCCTCCCCGCTCCACACCGTGTTCCGGCTGCGGGGGAGAGGGCTGAGGAGACAAGGAGGAAAGCGGCGCCGCTGCGCGCACACGTGCGCGAGCGGCACCGCCGGAGCCGCGCGTGGGCGTCCCACCGCTTCCGGTCCGTGCTCTCTCAGCCGAAGCGTTTGGGGATGACGTCGTGCGAGGCCCTGCAACAGGCCTCGCTCAGCTGGCCACCGTCCCCCGCCCAGTGCCCTCCCCCCGCCTGGAACCACTAGCCGGCCCCGGCAAGGGGGAAGAGCTGGGCATCGAACTCAGTCTCCGGTCCCTGGATGAGCGCCCAGTGCGGCGCGCTCCCGCGGGCACCCGGCACTGGGGCTTCCCCGGCCATGCCCGGAGGCAAGGGCTGCTGCCCGCCCACCTCCGTGCCGCCTGACTCCCTCTCTGATCCTCCTTGTCGGCCGCTCCCGCCAGTCACAGCCGGCCCGGCTTCCGCCAGATCCCTCTAGGAGGCCCTAGCCAGCTCGCCCCCGGAACCAGCCCCCACCGCCAGATGAGCGGTAACAGGCTGGGGTCCCGGCGGACCGTCGTGGGCGAGTGGCAGCCAGAGCACTGATGTGTGACCTAAATGCAGGGAGCTGACAATAGAGATGGCTACTGACTCTCTGTCTCAACACAGTGACTGGAATCATCAGGAAGTGTGAATGACTCGAGTCACTCACTGTTTCATGAGTGGAGACAGCAGCAGCAGCAGCTTCTCTCAGACAGAGGGAGGAAACTCTGTGTCCTGTGTCCTTCAGTCAGTGTGTTCTGCTGTCTTTAGCTGTGATTGGCCAGAGGCTATACCAGGTGACACCCAGTGGGAGGGGGGAGGGAGCAGTCACGACTCACCAGTCAGTGAGTGCTCTGCTGCTGTGCCTGATCCATGTCATGAATCATGATTCATCCTGAGTCTGCCAGTGAGGGAGACAGTTGTACACTGTGTAGACTCAGTGACTCAGTGGATGGAGCTGATTCATGCAGCAGGAGGTGGAGCCCCTGTGGTACAGGGCTCTCGGCTCAGTGTTCTCAGCTCACTGATCCTGCTCAGTGTGATTGTGGGTGGAAAACTCCCTGGAGGCTAGATAGTGGATAATATAATAAATCCAAGCCCACCTAAAATCATCCAATCAGCAAAGTATGCAAGATTAAAAAAAACGTTTTTATTTGGTTTAGTTACAGAATGAATGATGTGTTTCATGGCTGTTAAGCTTTCTCTCCTCAGCCAGAAGTAATGTCATATTCTATAACTAGTATGCAATAAGTGGTTATTAATAATATATCAACATAACAGTAAATCTATGTTAATATATTATTATCAGGGCATAAGCAGCTGCCTCCCCCAGATACACTGTACAATCACTGCAGCTGAATAACTCCATGAGTCCAGCACTGATCCTCCAGCCCTGGCAACTCACTGATTCATGTGCAGTCTCTGCAACACATTCCACTACAGATGAGTCATGACTCATGTGCCGAGACACTGACTCCAGACACTTCACTGAACTGTAACTTGCACAGCAAGAATCCCCTAATAAAACAAAGTTTTGCTTGCACTGCAGCACTCACCTAACCGAATCACCAAGAGACTTAAAATGGCTTCACCTTCCCTATATATATCAAGCCCTCCCCTTAAAGAAGGCTGTTCTTTCCTTACAGCTAGGTCCACCCCTCCCCAGATGTTTAACCCTTTCCTCTCCTATGCAGTCAATACTCTCTTCTTATACTGTAGTATACTGGTCACCACAATGCAGCACTGACACTGAGCACATGATATTAAGCACTGATCAGGATATCAGAAGTGACACAGAGCAGCAAGATACAGCAATGGCCTACTGTACTGTACTACTATATATATATACTGGTGGTCCCCAAAATGCTGCACTGTACTACTATACTGCTCACAAACAATGCAGCACAGATATGGATACTTGAAGTGACACGGAGCTGCAAGATACAGCAATGGCCTACTGTACTGTACTACTATATATATACTGGTGGCCCACAAAATGATGCACTGTACTACTATACTGCTCACAAACAATGCAGCACAGATATGGATACTTGCAGTGACACGGAGCTGCAAGATACAGCAATGGCCTACTGTACTGTACTACTATATATATACTGGTGGTCCCCAAAATGCTGCACTGTACTACTATACTGCTCACAAACAATGCAGCACAGATATCGATACTTGAAGTGACACGGAGCTGCAAGATACAGTAATGGCCTACTGTACTACTATATATATACTGGTGGTCCCCAAAATGCTGCACTGTACTATTATACTGCTCACAAACAATGCAGCACATATATGGATACTTGAAGTGACACGGAGCTGCAAAATACAGCAATGGCCTACAGTACTGTACTACTATATATAGCTGGTGGTCACCAAAATGCTGCACTGTACTACTATACTCCTCACAAACAATGCAGCACAGATATGGATACTTGAAGTGACACGGAGCAGAAAGATAGAGCAATGGCCTACTGTACTGTACTACTATATATATACTGGTGGTCCCCAAAATGCTGCACTGTACTACTATACTGCTCACAAACAATGCAGCACAGATATGGATACTTGAAGTGACACGGAGCTGCAAGATATAGCAATGGCCTAATGTACTGTACTACTATATATATATCTGGTGGTCACCAAAATGCTGCACTGTACTACTATACTGCTCACAAACAATGCAGCACAGATATAGATACTTGAAGTGACACGGAGCTGCAAGATACAGCAATGGCCTACTGTACTGTACTACTATATATATACTGGTGGTCACCACAATGCAGCACACTGAGCACAGATATTTGCAGCACACAGAGCACAGATATTGAGCTTTTCAGGCACGTCCTCTCCGCTCAATCTCCAATGCACGAGTGAAAATGGCGGCGACCGCGGCTCTTTATATGGAATACGAATCTCGCGAGAATCCGACAGCGGGATGATGACGTTCGGCCTCGTTCGGGTTAACCGAGCAAGGCGGGAAGATCCGAGGCTGCCTCGGACCCGTGAAAAACACGTGACGTTTGGGGAGGTTCGGATCTCGACGAACCGAACCCGCTCCTCTCTAGTTATACTGTCATGTCATGGAAACAGGTGTGGGTTTGTTGCTCTTTATGATTCCTGAAGAATATGCAATCTAGCAGATACAAGAAGAATGTATACATTTAATTTTCACATGCATCACACATTCACCTGGCTTCATTAACTGTTAATTGCAGGTCAACAGTACACTTAGGGGGTGATTCAGACCTGATTGCTGCTGTGTGTTTTCGCACAGCGGGCGATCAGGTCATAATTGTGCATGCATTGCATATGCATCGCAATGCACATGCATGTAGGCCATCAAATTTGCAGTGTAAAACTAAAACAGCCAATATTTACCCTGCACAGAAACAAAAAAACCCACCCAAATCTAACTCTCTCTGCACATGTTATATCTGCCCAACCCTCCCCTGCAGTGCACATGGGGGGTCATTCCGAGTTGTTCGCTAGATGCCGATTTTCACTATGCTGCGATTAGTTGCAAATTGCGCATGCGCAAGGCACGCAGGGTGCATGCGCTTAGTTATTTAACACAAAACTTAGCAGCTTTGCTGTGGCTTCTGCGGCGCTTTTCAGTCGCACTGGTGTTCGGTAAATGATTGACAGGAAATGGGCGTTTCTGGGTGGCAACTCAGCGTTTTCCCGGTGTTTGCAAAAAAACGCAGGCATGTCAGGGAAAAACACGGGAGTGTCTGGAAAAACGGGGGAGTGGCTGGCCGAACGCAGGGCGTGTTTGTGACGTCAAACCAGGAACTAAACGGACTGAGCTGATCACAATCTGTGAGTAGGTCTGGAGCTACTCAGAAACTGCAAAGAATTATTTAGTAGCAATTCTGCTAATCTTTCGTTCGCTATTCTGCTATGCTAAGATACACTCCCAGAGGGCGGCGGCCTAGCGTGTGCAATGCTGCTAAAAGCAGCTAGCGAGCAAACAACTCGGAATGAGGGCCATGGTTTTGACCGGGTATGGGTCATTGGGTCAACCCAACTTAGGTCGACACTCATTAGGTCGACCACTGAAGATCAACATTGCCATTAGGTCAACATGCATTAGGTCGACATGGGCGGTAGGTCGACAGGTCAAAAGGTCGACATGAGGTTTTTGACTCTTTTTGGTGTCGTTTTCTCTGTAAAGTGACGGGGAACCCAAATTAGTGCAACGTGTCCCCTCGCATGGCTCGCTTCGCTTGCCATGCTTCAGGCAAGGTGCCTCGCTCCTCTACCGCTTCGCTCGGCAAAGATTACCGTCCCAATCTTAGTACACGTGGATCGTTAAGTATGAAAAAATCCAAAGAATGAAAAAAAATGTGAAAAACTCATGTCGACCTTTTGACCTGTTGACCTAGTACATGTCGACCTAACGGCCATGTCGACCCAATGAATGGCGACCTAATGGCATTGTCGACCTTCAGTGGTCGACCTAATGAGTGTCGACCTAATTTGTGTCGCCCTAACGACCCATACCCGTTTTGACCATTAGCTAACAAATTTGCTGCTGCGATCAGATTATTTCTTTATTAACAGTTTCTTATATAGCTCAGCATATTCTGTTGCGCTTTACAATTAGAACAACAGTAATAGAACAAAACTGGGTAAAAGCAGACAGACATAGAGGTAGGAGGGCCCTGCTCGCAAGCTTACAATCTATAGATCTGAATTAGGCCCCAAGATCCCCACAGAAACACGTCAGAATGCATTCTGTGGATCTTCTTTCATATCACACACACTGAATACTTGGAACTTGGGGGGTAATTCCAAGTTGATCGCAGCAGGAAATTTGTTAGCAGTTGGGCAAAACCATGTGCACTGCAGGGGGGGCAGATATAACATTTGCAGAGAGAGATTTGGGTGTGTTATTTTGTTTCTGTGCAGGGTAAATACTGGCTGCTTCATTTTTACCCTGCATTTTAGATTGCAGATTGAACACACCACACCCAAATCTAACTGTCTCTGCACATGTTATATTTGCCTCCCCTGCAGTGCACATGGTTTTGCCCAACTGCTAACAAAGTTCCTGCTGCGATCAACTCAGAATTACCCCCAAGGTTTAAAACCCCCCCATTTTATCTCATCGCTGTATTGCTGTATAATCACACCTTACACCAGGACACAGAGTTAAGTTTGGTCAAAGAAATTTACTCTGGAGGAGTGAATGCTGAATGTGGATGCAGGTGCTTGAAACCAGATACTAAAATCTGCCCTGGACGAAATGGCGAGTGTGGCTTTTGTTGGTGGCAAACATCTGTTTAACCAACCAAAATTTATTCCAGGAGACTGGAGGTATGAAAATTAGAAAATTATTGGAAAATCTAATTTTTTAATATTTAAGTGAAGATGAATTTTTAAAATCCAGATAATTTCAAAATGTAACTGCTGAGATTTAGCCAGACTATACCGATGCCTAATTGAATGTGTCTCCCTGAGATTCATTTATTCCCAAATTAATATATTTGTATCAGCTGCAGCTTCTGCTTCTAACAGGCCCTACACACTGGCCGATCTGCCGCCGATCTGCCGCCGAGCTGCCCAACGGCGGATACGGCCGATGGGCGACCCGGCGGCGGCGGGGGGGGGGGGGCAGTGACGGGGGGAGTGAAGTTTCTTCATTCCCCCCGTCACCCGGCTGCAATGAAGTGCAGGCAAATGGAGAGAGAATTGACTGCATAGGAGAGGAAAGAGTTAAACATCTGGTGAGGGGTGGACCTAGCTGTGAGGAAAGTACAGCCTTTTTTGAAGGGGAGGGTTTGATATATATAGGGAAGGTGAGGCCATTTTAGCTCTCTCTTGTGGTGATTTGCCTTCCCACCCTCCCGCCCCTGTGGTCAGAAATTCTGGCACGTGGTGCCTTGGCGTTAAGTTGTTGGCTGGTTTTATCGTTGGCTATTTATTGGCGGAAAAGAACGGCAGTTTGTATTTGTATGGTAAGCTGTAGTGTTTTACAGTTTGGTGTGGTTTAGGTGCACTCACCTCCATCGACTTATTGGCCGCTTGACCACCCGTCCGGGAAGGCAGCGGCAGGGCACCCAGGAGCGGTGGGTAGTCACTGTGGGGGTTGAGTTGTCACCTATTACCGGTTTGTGATAGTTGTAGTAAAATTAGGATGGTCTCGAATTTTTAGTATTTTAAGGTTAATTTAGGTTAATAGAGCCGTTCTTTTTGCTGCCACCATATGCCGGCTGGATCGGCATCTTAATAAAATTTTCTATTACAGGTTTGCTACTGGTTAGGGTCAAATAAATAGCTAGCAATTTTTCTGCCAAAATTCAAGTCTCCGTGTCTTTATTTCTGGTTTTGAAGGTAATGAATGCTTTACTTTAAAAGAAGGGGGTCCACCAAATATCACTAGGATGTTTAATGGACAAGATCGTCCATATTGGTCTGCATGTACAGCCGACGGGGGACCAGCGATGAACGAGCGCGGGGCCGCGCATCGTTCATTGCTGGTGCCTCCACACTGCACGATATGAACGTTATCTTCATTAATGAACGAGATCATTCATATCGTGCAGTCATGTCGGCCAGTATGTAGGGCCCATTAGGAGCATATTCAGTAAAGCCAGTGCCAGATTAAGGTCTACATGGGACTGGAGCTGAAATGTATGAAGGGCCTATTGTGTGCCTTGGCAGGAGATATGACAAGCGCTGCGATGAGGGTAGTATAAATAGGGGGTGTTGCTTTTGCCATGGGTGTGACTATCTCCATGGAGGTCATAGCTAGAGCCTACCTTCAACCATTTAATAGAGCAGCAGAACAACAGACCCATACATACACACATACATACAGAGGTCGTGGAAGTCGGAATTTTGAAGTAGGGGTATGGCAAATGAAATGGGATTACTGTTGCGCGCGCCTAAAAAGGGGGCATGGCCACTGAAAATGGGTGTGTCCTTCAAATTACATTCATTAATGTGCCCCCATCCTTCCTTGTTTGTATATGCATCAGTGTGCCCCCTCCTAGTCTGTATATGCATCAGTGTGTTCCCTCCTAGGCTGTATATGCATCAGTGTGTTCCCTCCTAGGCTGTATATGCATCAGTGTGTTCCCTCCTAGGCTGTATATGCGTCAGTGTGCCCCCTCCCCCCCCTTGTCTGTATAGGCATCAGTGTGCCCCCTCCTAGTCTGTGTAGAAATCAGTGTGCCCCCCTCCCATCCTTGTCTGTATGTGTATTAGTGTCCCCACCCTCCACTCCTAGTCTGTATAGGCGCCAATGTGCCCCCCTCCCCTCCTAGTCTGTATAGGCATCAGTGTGCCCCCCTCCTAGTCTGTATATGCGTCAGTGTGCCCCCCTCCTAGTCTGTATATGCGTCAGTGTGCCCCCCTCCTAGACTGTATATGCGTCAGTGTGCCCCCTCCTAGTCTGTATAGGAGTCAGTGTGCCCCCCTCCTAGTCTGTATAGGTGTCAGTGTGCCCCCCTCCTAGTCTGTATATGCGTCAGTGGAAGAGGAACACAGGGGGAATAACGGGGGGAGAAAAGAGGAACACAGGGGGAACAACGGGGGGAGACAAGAGGAACACAGGGGGAATAACGGGGGGAGACAAGAGGAACACATGGGGAATAAGGGGGGAGACAAGAAGTACACGGGGAATAACGGGGGAGACAAGAGAAACAGGGAATAACGGGGGGAGACAAGAGTAACAAAGGGGGGATGACGGGAATACACGAGAAAGACAGGGGGAATAATGGGACAAGACAAGAGAAACGGGGAATAACTGGGGAGACAAGAGGAACACAGGGGGAATAACGGTGGGAGACAAGAGGAACACAGGGGGAAAAATGGGGGGAGACAAGAGGAGCACAGGGGGAATAATGGGGGGAGACAAGAGAAACATAGGGGGAATAACGGAGGGAGACAAGAGAAACAGAGGGGGAATAATGGGGGGAGACAAGAGGAACACGGGGAATAACCGGGGAAGACAAGAGGAACACAGGGGGAATAACGGGGGGAGACAAGAGGAACACAGGGGAAATAACAGGGGGAGACAAGAGGAACACAGGGTGAATAATGGGGGGAGACAAGAGGAACAGAGGGGGAATAACGGAGGGGGGGGGACAAGAGGAACACAGGGGAAATAACTGGGAGACAAGAGGAACACGGGGAATAACAACGGAGACAAGAGGAACACAGGGGGAATAACGGGGGGAGACAAGAGGAACACAGGGGGAATAACGGGTAGATGAGGGGGAATAACGACGGAGACAAGAGAAACACAGTGGGAATAACAGGGAAAGACAAGAGGAATACAGGAGGAATAACGGGTAGACGAGAGCAGCAAAGGAGGATTAACAGGGGGAGATTGGAGGAAAGAGAATGAAAACAGGATAAAATAGATATACAAAATAAGTATAACATGAGTACCAGAGAATAACAGTTGTGTAATATGTAACAGACATATAATATTGTTATTACCTAATTAGGCAGGGTGTAAAAGCGAGGAGCTCCAGTAAGCGGCGGAGCACTGGTGCTGCTCTTGTAACCAGTCCTCTCCAAGCAGTATATCAATATAGGGCAGGCCCAGAAAAAAATCCTTTCCGCAGTCCCATCTCTGGCCAGCCCACCAGGAAATCATGTCAATCTTCTCCTTTAAAAAAAAAACCCACAAAAAAAATCCAGCACGGTGTGTGGTGCGGAAGGCGGCCGGCGGGGAGGGGTGGCGGCCAGCACGGTGTGCGGTGAAGGAGGTGGCTGGGGGAGAGGGGTGGCGACCAGGGTGTGTGCGGTGCGGGAGGCGGCTGTGGTGGGGAGGGGTGGCAGCCAGTGCGGTGTGCAGTGCAGGTGGCGGCGGGGAGTCCGACCACTGTATTGTGCGGTGTGGGCAACTGGTGTGAATGCAGAGGTGGTGCAGCCGTTACATTGCGGTGCCCCTCCTCCCCCTCCGGCCGGACCATCCTCATCAGCGGCACCAAAGTCTAGGGGGAGGAGCTGGAGTAGAGGGGAAAGCAGCTCCTCCTCCCCACTTGCCAGGCAGATCAATAATCTGAGGGCTGGAGACACTTGAGAGGAGAGCGGCCACTCCTCCTGCTTCGGCCCGGATTTAGAGAATGGGGGCCGAGGCACTGTCTGACAGCAACATACAATGAGTCAGAGTGACTCATTGTAATGCTGGCGATTATGGCCCTCTCAACTGTGGCAGGCTGTGGGCCTATTTTCAATGGGGGGCCTGGAGCTGCAGCTCCATCCGCCCCATTGTTAATCCGGCCCTAGGTAAAGCTTTAGTGTTACCATTCGGGGTTTAACGCCTGGAGCTATTCAATTATTTAGCCTTTTCCCTGCATGGTAACCCACTTATTCTGCACATAGGAGGTTATTCTCGTTCTCAGCGCCAGTGTGCACTCGGAGGTCCCATCCTGCCGAATGCGATTGGATCGCATTGGCTGCGAATGCCTCTGCCTGATTGACACGCAGAGGTGATCATGGGTCGGGTGGGGAATGGTAACGGACCATTGTGGGGGCATCATGTGCAGTTGCTCCGATGGAAAAAATGGAGGCGGATCGCCTGCATACACAGCCAAGCTTCGGCTGCAGGAGGTCGTCCACAGTTGCTGCGAACACAATTTAATTGCAGCCGCTGGGCAAACCATTCAGCATGCTGAGTAGACTTGCCCTTCGATGTGCACCGCCCAGCATGCAATAGAAAGGTTTGCAGATTGAATAACCCCCAAAATGCGGAATCTAGATGGTTTCCCTGTGCATTAAATGCAGAGGAGTGTATTTAGGGCCTAATTCAGTAAGGATAGCAAATTCTGCTAATCAGCAGAATTTGCTATCCTTTGGATCGCATGCTGGAGGCCGCCCATCGCAGGGCAAGGCCTCCCAGAATGCTGACCGGCGCCTCCCCCCTTGATGAAGCAGACATTGCGATCGACTCGCAATTTCTGCTTCATCGTAAAAATTATTGATGCCTCCTGCCGACGCATCTTAGCTGCGGCCGCAGGAGACCCGGCCCCATCTTACCCAATGCGGCGGCTGCATGTGACGTCATGTAGTCGCCGTGATCGCGCCCCCGACACGCCCTGTTCACACAGCACCGCCCCCAGTTCGGCCACCTCCGAACCCGCAACGCTCCGTCTCCTCCCTGGAAATGGAGTGTTGCCCGCCACCCCCCTGCCCCACGACCGCCTCTGCCTGATTGACAGGCAGAGGCGAACGCATTTTGACCTTTTGACCCGGTCTACCTTTTGACCCTGTCGACCTTTTGTACTGTCTACTTTTTTCATATTGACCTTTTGACCCTGTCGATCTTTTGACTGTCTAACATGTGGTGTCTATGTCTATCTGTTGACTGTCTAACTTGACACCGTCTATCTATTATACCACACCCATATATATATCTCAGGGCTCGACAAATCCCAGGGGCCAGCAGTGGTGTGCGGTGAGGTCAGTGGCTGGTGAGGCACTGCAGCCATAATGTCCGCCGAATCCTGCCAATGACCCCTACCGCCGCCGAGCCTATGCCCGCTGCTGCCCCTGAGCCGATGCCCGCTGCCACCGCCAGTGGCTTACAAACTCGCCCACCATCAACTGACCCATCCCTCCGCCACTAATTTGCATCTCAGTCCGATGCCGCCAATTCCCGCTGCATGCCTGCTCATCATACTTGTGATATATTGTACATTTTTATAGAAAAAATAAAAAAATTAGTGTTTGGGACTGGGAAGGGAGTGGGAGGAGGACATGAATGCAATTTTGTTGTCCAGGGCTTCCATTAATGTAATAGCACCGTGGATGTGGCGCTATTAAGTTAATGGAAGTCCTGGACAACAAAATAGCCAGCAGAGGGTGACGCCAGAGAGAGGGTGACAGCAGTGGGTGACAGGGAGTGGGTGACGTCAGGGAGAAAGTGACAGGAAGAGCGTGACGCCAGGGAGAGGGTCGCCAGGGAGAGGGTGACAGCAGTGGGTGATGCCAGGGAGAGGGTGACGCTAGGGAGAAGGTGACAGGGAGGCTGATGCCAGGGAGAGGGTGACAGCAGTGGGTGATGCCAGGGAAAAGGTGACGGGTGACAGGGTTTTTTTTATAAATGGAGGAGGGAGAGGTAAGCTCAGGAATAAAAATAAATCATTAACACTCTTCAGGTCATGGGGGTCACACTGAAAAGCTTGCTACAGAGAAAGATCAGTGATGGAGAAGAGAGTCAAACAAACTCAGGAGGTCAACGGTCTAAGCTGGTATTAAAGTGCAAGCTCTGCAGGCATCAGCCACCACACTGCTACTGTTGTGCAAGGTAGCATGAGAATGGGTCACCTTGGTGCAACTGCATACACTGACTGAGTCCGGGTGGAGGTTGCTGCTCCGATCACAACAGCCCTAAACCTCTGACACAGGCCAAGAAGGAGCCCTGGACGTAATTTTGCGGTGCGAGCAGTGGTGCTATCACACTGTCACGCTGCACCGAGATGAGAGGTTTCCCCACAGGGGGAGAAAAAACAACAGTGCCAGGGGTGGCAGCAGCAGGAGCCGGGAGCAGGTGAGGAGTGGAGTGGGGATGGGATGTGAGGAGAACGGAGGAGCTGAGAGGTGATGACGGCAGCCCGCATCGGCAGGTGAGGAGGATCAGGCTCTGACCGGACCAAAATTACCGCTGTAACCCAGACCAGTGGCAAACGCAGGATTTAGCGAGGGGGGTTTCCGTGGGTGTGTATGTATATGTGCATGCATGTGTAATATATAAATATATATATATATATATGTGTGGACAGGATGGCGGCACTCAGAGTCTCCACTCGTGTAGATAGCAAATAGTTTTTATTAGAGCATCAACGTTTCGGGTAGGCACCCGTCGTCAGGATAGCATTATGCTATCCTGACGACGGGTGCCTACCCGAAACGTTGATGCTCTAATAAAAGCTATTTGCTATCTACACGAGTGGAGACTCTGAGTGCCGCCATCCTGTCCACACATGTATTGGGAGTGAATTCCCATGGAGGGCACCGGAGCAAGTACAGCTTTTTAAATACTAGTGCCGGATGATCCAGTTTGTTTATATATATATATATATATATATATATATATATATATTACACATACAGTACATGCACATATTCATACACAAACACACACACATGCATACATACTGTACATACACCAGTGCACAAACTCACAGACATACTGTACATGCAAACATACAAATACACACAAACACTGGCTTTAAACTTACAGAGTCCATCAGGGGCTGGGAGCAGAAGGGCGGCAGTGGTGGAGATTCTGTAAGCAGAGAGCTCCTTAGCTCTCTCTTGCTGCTGCAGATCCGCGGTCGCGATCGCGGCTTTTGCTGAGACGGAGACAAAGCTGTCTCCGTCTCTGTGTGCGCCACTGCAGACTATTCCTCATTCGCAGCTGCAGACCCGGGCCCCGTTCTGTCAGTCCCCGCAGACCCCACTTGATGACGCCCATGGCCGGATGCAGTCACAGTGACAGGGGCGTGCTTTCAGATACGCTGAAAGCACGCCCCTGCTGTTCAGCGGCACTTGGACAGGTGCGGCTTTCATTGATTTTTTCTATGGGCTTTTACAGCCCTCTGCTTGTCCCTGCCCCCTGCCCGCCCCCTGCTTCCGGCCGATCACAGTGGAGAGCAGGAGGCACCGTTCTCGGTGCCGCAAAATACATTTTGACAACCATTCAAACTGTAAAATGATTAACATAATATAAATAAAATACTTATGACAGAATGTGTCATAAGTATCTTCTTTGTATTATTTTAATCATGAATGACAGGGGAGGCACTGCCTCCCGTGACTGCACGTCCCTGGGTGCCAGGTAGCCATGGCCCCTAGATTTTGCTGCCTGGCTACCAGATTATGGAGGGAGGAGGCAGATCCACTGCAGGCCCAGCGGAAATTTGTGGGAGTGCCTGTACTGTATTGCGGTGAGCATTTCATGCACAGGACTGCATGTGCTGGGTGTCCGTCCTGGCCTGTGCTGACTGCTGTGCCTGTTCATCCCATCCTGCGCTGTCTGCTGTCTTGAAACTCTGTCTTCATAGAGCTCTCCGATAAGAGTCTATGCGTGGCCGGGGATTGTGGCTTCAGAGGGGGTAGTGATGTGTCCGATTGCCCGGGGGATTGCTGTGGAGGGCTGGTTTGCCTGGTGGGCCCCCTTAGTTGTGTTGGATTGCCTGGGGGGTGAGGGGAGCTGCTCAGTAATGTGGCTGTGGGTGGGGGGGGGGGGGTCTGTTTTTTTTTTTATTTATTTATAAAATTTGAATTTTTACTGGGGGGGGGGGGGGGATGCACAACAGTGGTCTGGCTCCAACACTTTCATCCTGGGAAAAATTGTCAACCCTTATGTGTATATATGTAATATCAACACACAGGCATACACATGTACACTTTTAAATACAGGTAAATCATGTGTTTGCCCCTAATTACAGTACTAACAAACTACTTCTGGTGCATCGCGGTTCGCCCCTGCACTGTTGCTGTGGGGGCAGGAGGGTGATGGTTCACTGCATGGAGTCAGCAGCCCTCCTCCATTACCAGTTGACATATTTGTTAGGGGCAGCCTCTCTTTCCCTGACTCTGGCATACCCGCCACACTGCATCACCGAAAGAGCCACTAGCCACACCCACTCCAGTGCTCAGTGGTACCGATAGAGGGGAAAGGGGGGGGGGGGTGCATGCCAGGGGGCCCAGGCTAGAGCATACCAGTAGCCATTTTATTTTGGTGGGGTATTTTTTTTTTTCTTTATTATAAATCAGTGGATGTGTGAGTGGGCAAGTGAGCGGCGGGTAGGGCCACCAGGATGGAGTATGTATGTGTGTCTCACCTGGCTGTTTGTCCCTTGTCGTGGACGTCCCTCACAGCCACTTCCACCCACCACACAGCTGCCAGGATCTTGCGAGATGATGACATCATCAATTTCTGCAGTCGGCTCTGGGTGGCCTCTTCAGGATTAGCAGGCTCTGGGAGGTGGACAGGGACTGGGAGGGGCAGGCATGCAACTGGCTGGGCATGGCCCATGGGTTTAAGAAGTGGCACAGCTCAGTTTGAAGAAGAATCAGCAGCAGGGCTGATCACCTCATCGGGAGCTAGCCTATTAGGCTGCGATACTGTGAGTTGAGGAGAACTGTGACTGAGAGTGACAGACACTGCACTGTGGTGCTGCAGCTGCTAACAACTTCTAAATTCTATATAAATATTTTATAATACATGCATGGGGTGAGGCAGATCCTTTCCTGTAATAATAATGTGTAAGCCAGAGGTTTGAGTACATAAAGCATATGAAAAATACAAAGAATATATTAGAAATATCTTCTTTGTATTATTCTAATAATTTTTATAGTCAAAACTCTGGAGTAAAAAGTATATGGCAGGTGAGGCACTCACCAAATTTCCAGCAGTATATACTGCTGCATCTGTGTATAAAGCCCACATGCACCCTTGGCACATATATTATGTGTAGATCTGGCTCTGGTATTAGCTAGTGCCTCCTGAGCCATTTTCCTCACCGCACGTCCCTATATATGTGGCCACACCAACTCGGGGGGTGGGGGGCAGGAAGTTGTTGTACCGGGGCCCAGGATATCTCTTGGCAGCCCTCCCAGTACTACCGCTGGCGGCTCAGCTAAGATGTGCAAGAACAGAGCCGCCAGTGGCGGTGTCGACCATCGGGTGCCCCACTGATCAGCAGTGTTAGCTGAGCCATGCCCTCGGCATAGGTAAAGGCCCTAGGTCAGTCCTCGAGATCTACCAACAGTTCACATTTTCCAGACCACCTAGCTGGTGCACAGGTGTAGTCATTACTAATTAAGATGTGCTGCATTCATTCCTAACTGACAATTCTACAGATCTCCAGGAGGCCTGGAAACCATGAACTGTTGGTAGCTCTTGAGTAACGGTTTGGCCAGCCCTGCCCTAGGTAATTTACTAGATTACTTATGCCTAGGGCCAGCTCTGTCCCCGCTATTATACTGAGTTGATTGTGGTGCCAATTAAAAGACACAATAGCAAGTCTGAGTAGAAATTATATTATAGTTTTAGATGTACAAGAATTTGGCATAGTGTGCTCTATATGGCAGAGTATGTCAGACTATGACAGTGCTGATTATTAGTCTCTGTCTGGTCCTAGTAATTACAGCCATGATTACAGACAAGTGAGAACTGAACTATCTAATTAATAAGGCAATAGATGACTTGTTTATTTTCCAAGGCCACTGGGATGCAGTATCCATATTATTCTAGCATCACAGTTCATTAGTCCTCGGGACGTCAGTACATGACATAAATAACTTGCCATTTCTTTTACTTTTTAGTTAAATTGTTGCTATGCTACTTATTGAAAATCATGTTTCAGTAACAAGTCTTGTCTGTCCAGCTTCGGTCTCTATCAGTGACTGTTTGTTTAGAGCTGCTTGTCTCCCACACTCCAGGGAAACATTTGATTGCCAGGCTCACATATATCTGCCAAGTATATGCCACATAAACTGTACTTCATGAGACCTGGTTCCCTCTGATGATTTCCACGTATAGCCTTTTGGATTCCAGGCAACTGTGTTTTAACATCTCAAAATGTTATATTCCTAATGAATTAGGAGTTTACTGACTTCAAATATTTATTTTCATCTAAAAAAATGATCTAAAATCATACTGTAGTGAAATCATTCTCATTCCTAAAGAAAGTAGAAAAGTTGAACACTAGAAATGTCTTTGTACCACTGAGCAAAATAAGGTGACATGCTAAAGATTGGGGCCCAGATTTATCAAGCCTTGGAGAGCGATGAATTGCACTGTGATAAAGGGGTAAATGTATGAAGCAGTGATAAGAGGAGAAGTGAGCCAGTGGAGAAGCTGCCCATGACAACCAATCAGCTGCTCTGTATAATTTTATAGTATGCAAATGATAAATGTTACTTCAATGTTGATTGGTTGCCATGGGCAACTTCTGCACTGGCTCACTTCTCTCATCACTGCTTCATACATTTACCTGAAAGTACCAACCAACCAGCTCCTAACTGCCATGTTACAGGCTTTGTTTGAAAATGAAAAATGACAGTTAGGAGCTGATTGATTGGTACTCTATCACCTTGCAATTTATCACTCTCCAAGGCTTGATAAATCTGGGCGTGGGTTTCACAAATCCACAAGGGTGAAGCTGATTCTACTCGTGCTTGGTGCTCAGAGTAAAGGCCCTCATTCCGAGTTGTTCGCTCGGTAAAAATCTTCGCATCGCAGCGATTTTCCGCTTAATGCGCATACGCAATGTCCGCACTGCGACTGCGCCAAGTAAATTTGCTATGCACTTAGGAATTTTACTCACGGCATTTTCATCGTTCTGGCGATCGTAATGTGATTGACAGGAAATGGGTGTTACTGGGCGGAAACAGGCCGTTTTATGGGCGTGTGGGAAAAAACGCTACCGTTTCCGGAAAAAACGCAGGAGTGGCCGGAGGAACGGAGGAGTGTCTGGGCGAACGCTGGGTGTGTTTGTGGCGTCAAACCAGAACGACAAGCACTGAACTGATCGCAGATGCCGAGTAAGTCTGGAGCTACTCAGAAACTGCTACGAGGTGTGTAATCGCAATATTGCGAATACATCGGTCGCAATTTTAAGATGCTAAGATTCACTCCCAGTAGGCGGCGGCTTAGCATGAGCAAATCTGCTAAAATCCGCTTGCGAGCGAACAACTCGGAATCACCTCCATAGTGTGGAGCAGGTACTCACCAGCCCACTCCCCCATAAAGGTGGTATTTGGGCTTTGATGCTGACACAATACTTTTTTGTTTTACAGAAGATAAATGGCTTAGAAAGTTTTCTCTATTTTCAGTATTTATAGATGTGATGCAGTTTTGCACGGGTTCTAAAGTGTTATGTGTTGAAAGTAGAGGAACTACTGTGCAGACTCCATGTTGTTACTCCTCCAAGGAAGTTTTATTCCCTGTACCAAGATAGTTGCCAAGGTTACTACTGAGTATGTGCAGAGTCATTGTGGTACTGTGTAAGAACATACCCTCCAACTGTTACCTTTTTGGCAGGTACAGTACATTTTTTTTATGGTCTTTACCAATTTTTGACTCTCCAAACTTTCATTGGAAGTATAGGAAAGGGAGCGTGGGCACTTCCCCCTTTACATGTGGCCACACCCCTTTTCCTAATTTGTACCGATTTTTATGTGTAAAATGTTGGAGGATATGTAAGAAGTGCCACAGTAGAGGACAGTAGCAGTCTTTCACTTAGCTCCACTGAGACCTGAATTACCTGCTGATTTTAACTTTTTCATACTTTACGATCCACGTGGACTACAACAGGGAATGGTAACCTGTGCCGAGCGCAGCAAGGCACCTTGCCTGAAGCATAGAATGTGAAGTGAACCATGCGAGGGGACACGTTGCACTAATCGGGTTTCCCCAGCACTTTACGAAGAAAACTACACCAAAAACAGTCAACAAACTCATGTTGACCTTTTTCCATGTTGACCTATTGACCATGTTGACCTATTGACTATGTCGACCTACTGCATGCCGACCAATAGTGGTCGACCTAATGACTGTCGACCTAATGACCAATTCCCATCTAGGGTTGCCACCTCATCCCTTTAAATCTGGACACATATTAATTACACAGATTCTGTGGCTGGCTGACTTCAAGACTCAATTTCACCTGGTTTTAAATAGCCAAAGAACCTGTGTAATTAATATGTGTCCAGAATTAAAGGGATGAGGTGGCAACTGGCAACCCTACCCTAGTCGCTGTTCCAGTATTCTTGCACGGCTAGCTCCACGCCAGCTACCAGTATGTACTGTATAACAGTGAGCATGGCTTTACCTACTTTATCTGCAATAAAACTACGGCACTGGTTTAGTACAGTAACTCAGCTGTGTGAAGTTGCAAGGCATCCGATGGTGTGTACAGAAACTGTACCCTGCATGGAAAGCCATGTAATGTCACATGATGATGTCATGGGAATTATTACATAGTATATCACCCACAAGCACATGGCATTCACGTTTTACACAATGTGTAATGATGAGGGAATGCTATGTTTCCTCCCCCCTATCCTGTCACTGACAACACTAGTCAGACATATAAGTGGTCTTGTCAGTACACAAACACCCTTTTAATGCCAAACTAACTAGTTAACAGAATTAGCAACTATGGAACCATTGTATGGCACCTAAAGCGAGACATGGGCTGACTTTGCACAATAAGCAACTATTCAATGGTTTCATCAGGATAAAAAAAATAAGAGCTTGAACATCTCAATGTATATAACCTTATTAACATGTCAAGGTTGTCAGCTAGAGATCATTATCAAGTGTGCCTGGATTTACATGCCAGCATAACACTCACGTTGCAACTACTACAGCGTTGACTGCATAGCAATGCTACATTCTTTTCTGAATTAAGATGCTGTGAAGAATGTAACCCACTCCCTTGTTATGTTCTCCACTGACTCTTGTAACCTCTTTATTTGCCTTTCACTCATTCATTGACATCCTGACATTATACTAAGCCACCTGTCCCTGTTCCATTCTGTACAACATCATACTGACAAGTTCCATCCCTATTTCCCTTTCTGTCACAATTCAGTATTAGTACCATCTATTCACGGGAGCTCACTGGATCTGGTTTTCACTCACCGCTGTGATATTTCTGATTTCTCCAATTCTCCTTTTCCCCTCTCTGACCACCACCTGCTCTCTTTCAACTTATCTATCTCTGCTTCCCCATCTCTCCCTCCTAAGGCTACCATCACTAAGCGTAACATTGAGGCTATTGACACCTCATCCCTGTCCTCCCTGTTTGACTCACTTTCGGAGGCGGATTGGACATAAGGTCTTCAGGGAAGATTCCCGGTGGGCCGACACACCCGCAGGGCCTGTTTTGTTTGAGGACATGTGGTCCTTTTTATAGACATAATAATGTATGAAAATTACTTTGCCACTTAGCCTGTGATTGCAGATGATCTAGTGTATGCTCTGTCTGCCTGCTTGGCTGACATATAAGATTGAGTGAATAGTGATTGGGATACGGTTGATGTAATAAGCAAGAAAATATATATTTCTAAAGAATTATGTGGTTTCCTATATTCTGAAGGTATATCATATAATGTGCTCATAATATTTAATTTTATTTCTTTTTAACTTCCCCCTTGATGCTGGACATGCCCACTATCTGGAAAGTCTTGGGGGTGAGGGTACTGCTGCCATGGCCCATGGCTAGACTTTACACCTCTGGTGCTGCCCATGTGGGGCCACTAGCACAAATTTTTCCAGGGCCGCTTTTTGTTCCCAATCCATCCCTGCCCACTTATCTCTCCTCTTCTCTCTCTCACATGCCCTGAACAAGCCACATCCCTATACAATTCATCTCTTACTTCTGCCCTTGACTCTGACCCTCATCCGCCCCCCTCCCCACTTGACCCTATCCCCTCCCACCTCCTCCACTACCTCTCTCCTTCTGCCTGCTCCCATCTTGCCCACTTTCTCAATCTCTTCTTCTCATCAGGCACTGTCCCCTCTGCCTTCAAGCATGCTTTTGTCTCCCCTATTCTTAATAAACCTACCCTTGATCCAAACACTCTCTCCAACTATCGACCCATCTCTCTCCTCCCTTTTGCCTTCAAACGTCTTGAGCGTATTGTCTATAATCGCCTCACTGCCTTTCTTTCCTCTCTCACTGCTTGATCCATTCCAGTCTGGTTTCCGTTCTCTCCACTCCACTTAAACTACCCTCACAAAAGTCTGCAATGACCTCCATGCAGCCAAATCTAAGGGCCACTACCCTCTGCTTATTCATCTTGACCTCTCTGCTGCTTTTGACACTGTGGACCACCCTCTCCTTCTGCAAATCCTTAACTCTCTTGGTCTGCGTGATACTGCCCTCTCCTGGCTGTCCTCCTACCTCTCTTATCGTTCCTTCTCTGTCTACTCTCATGAGGCTACCTCCCCCCCCCCCCCACTTCAACTAACTGTTGGTGTCCCCCAAGGCTCTGTTCTTGGTCCTCTCTTTTTCTCTCTCTATACATCCTCTTTAGGTGAATTCATTAGTTCTTTTAACTTCCAATACTATCTCTATGCTGATGACACTCAAATTTACCTTTCCTCCCCTGGCTCTCCTCACTCGTACCTCCAACTGTCTTTCTACCATCTCTTCCTGGATATCCCAGCACTTTCTTAAACTCAACATGTCTAAGGCTGAGCTGATCATCTTCCCACCATCCCGCACAACCTCACCTCCCACACTCTCATTATCCATTGATGGCACGACTATCTCTTCTAGCCCCCAAGTACGTACGCTGTCTTGGCATAATCCTTGACTCTTCCCTCTCCTTCAAACCACCCATTCAGCACCTCTCACAAACCTGTCATTTTCATCTCAAAAATATTTCCAGGATCAGACCTTTTCTCACCCAGGATGCCACTAAGATCATTATTCACTCCCTGATTATTTCCAGACTGGACTACTGTAATCTCCTCCTAACTGGCCTCCCTGACAATTACCTCTCTCCACTCCAATCTTTCCTCAATGCTGCAGCCCGGCTCATCTTCCTCACCAAACGCACTACATCCAGCTCCCCTCTCCTACAAGCCTTTCACTGGCTTCCCTTTCAGAATCCAATTCAAACTTCTCACACTCGCTTACAAAGCACTCACCCACTCCTCTCCCATTTACATCTCTGACCTTATCTACCTTTACTCTCCCACCCGTCCTCTTCGCTCTGCTAATGCACGCCGACTCTCCTGTCTTCTGATTACTTCCTCGCACTCCTATCTCCAAGATTTTTCACGTGCTGCTCCCTTTCTCTGGAATTCTTTCCCTCTCCCCCTCAGACTCTCAACCTCTCTACAAACTTCAAAAGGGCTCTTAAGACCCACTTCTTCACCAAACCCAGCCGTCTCTCATCCTAACCCTCTGTTCCACGCTCTCTATGTACCGATTCTTGGCTCTCCTAACTTCCATTGAAAGTATAGGAAAAGGTGTGTTGCCACGCCCCTTTACCCATGGCCACGAACCCTTTCCCAATTTGTACTCATGTTTAAAATGTTGGAGGGTATGCTGTTGGGTACAATGGGGTCAATTTACTAAGATGGGAGTTCTATTTAAGATGGGATGTTGCCCATAGCAACCAATCAGATTCTACTTCTCATTTATCTAGACCCTGCTAGAAGATAATACCTGGAATCTGATTGGTTGCTATGGGCAACTTCCCATCTTAAATAGAACTCCCATCTTAGTAAATTTACCCCAATGTGTGTGTGTGTTTCCCCTTGGAGACCAATATATGTTTGTTTTATTTCCCCATGTGTTTTTTTTCCATGGGGTACTGATGGTGCTGTGAAGCCCCGCCACATTACCTGAAGCCCCGCCCCTCTTTGCCTTCGATGCACACAGGATCCCGCTCCCTAAACTACCAATGATGGGGGGAGGGGAAGGTGACATACAGCCTTTGACATTTTCAGGTTGCCAATAACTGGTAGAGACCTATCCTTTTCTGTTGTCAAATTCAAAGTCAGGTAGAAGAAAACATATCTAGTTTACAAGAACATACAAGGTTGCCAACATAAATACATAATGAAAACAATGGGTAGAGTTGGGTGTTTTCGTGAGAGAGATTTTATAATTCAAGTTTAAGAATGTTCTGTTTTCTCCACTGTCTTGTGCTGCGGAGCACTGTAGAAACTTCCAATCGATGATGATGATGATGATAATAGTAATAATAACAATAACCTCCACCACAAAATACAGTTTTATCTCCTCACTCATAATGCCCTCCCTCCAACAACTCTGACCTAATTACTCTCCGTACTCCCTCCCACCTCTCCACTCCTCCACTGTCTCACCTTCTCTCACTCCCACATCCAAGATCTCACCTGTGCTGTCCCATTACTATGAAACTCTCTTGTTCTGTCAGACTTTCTACCAGAAGCCACAAAACTAGTATCTTCATATCAGCCCTCATAACTCTCTGTGCAGCACCTCTGAACACCTGCCTATCCTCACCCTCTTTGTTATGCTCCTCCCTCTTAGATTGTAAGCACTCACAGACAAGAGCTCTTTCTTTGTTCTCTCCTCCTAGCACTATTCTTGTCAGAAAGTGGACATTTGTTACCGTTTCCATGTTTCCCACCTGTAAAGGGGGGTACACACTAAAGAGATGTGTGCTGAGTGATCTATCACAGACCACTCAGCACACATGTCATCCCCCCCCACTCAGCACAGCGTGATGTCTGTGTAAAGGGTTGGGTGCCTTGCTACCCCAGGGGTAGCGAGCTGAAATGATGATACCACGACCCCGAGGGCAGAAACAGAATGGGTGTGGAAGTGGGTGAAAAGAACTGAATACCGCCCATTCTGTGTTGACTGCACCCTTCCTCCCTCCCTCCCTCCCTCCAACCCTCCTGTTTTACTCATCATTGCTTGCTTCTACAAGCCATAAGTCTCTCTGTCCTACCATATACTTTCCCATATCTGCACTTTCTGTGTTTTATCATAATTTTTATGGTTATTTTTTTTATCACCGTACTTATTGGTGCATACAGGGGAGATTTCTGCGCCAGGCCAATGCAAGGGTGTGCGGCAAACTAAAAATGTGCACTTTCCTACAAATAGGAGAGGCAATGGGTGACAGGCAGTGGGTGACGCTGAGGAGAGGTAGTGGGTGATGTTGGGGAGAGGCAGTGGGTGACACTGGAAAGAGGCAGTGGGTGATGATGGAGAGAGGCTGTAGGTAACACTGGAAAGAGGCAGTGGGTGACAGACAGTAGGTGACACTGGAGAGACGCAGTGGGTGACTCTGGGGAGAGGCAGTGGGTTACAGTCTATAGGTGACAGACAGTGGGTGATGCTAAGGAGAGGCAGTGGGTGAAAGACAGTGGGTGACGCTGGGGAGAGGCAGTGGGTGACTCTGGGGAGAGGCAGTGTGTGACCGTATGTAGATGACAGACAGTGGGTGATGTAAGGCAGAGGCAGTTGTTGACAGACAGTGGGTGACAGGCAGTAGGACATACTGGGGAGAGACAGTGGGTGACACTGCGGAGAGTCAATGAGTGACACTGGGGAGAGGCAATGGTTGACAAGCAGTAGGTGGTGTAGGAGAGAGAGGCAGTGGATGAGAGGCAGTGGGTGATACTGGGGAGAGGCAGTGGGCGACAAGCAGTAGGTGGCGCTGGGAAGAGGCAGTGGGTGATGCTGGTGAGATGTAGTGGGTGACAGGTAGGGGGTGATACTTGGAGAGGCAGTGGGTGATGCTAGGGAGAGGCAGTGGGTGACAGGCAGTGGGTGATGCTGGGGAGAGGCAGTGGGTGATGCTGGGGAGAGGCAGTGGGTGACATGCAGTGGGTGATACTGGGGAGAGGCAGTGGGTGGCGCTGGGGAGAGGCAGTGGGTGGCGCTGGGGAGAGGCACTTGGTGATGCCGGGGAGAGGCAGTGGGTGATGCTGGTGAGTTGTAGTGGGTGACAGGTAGGGGGTGATGCTTGGAGAGGCAGTGGGTGATGCTAGGGAGAGGAAGTGGATGACAGGCAGTGGGTGAAAAATATACTACAATTTGCTTACCTGGGTCTGAGAACTGGGGCATGGAGAGAGTGGCTCCTCCTCTTCTCCTTAATGTTGGCAGTAAGGACTGCCTCAGAGAGGAAAGGAGGAAAGGGGAGGAGAGAGTGGAGGGGAGAGGGAAATGGCCCATCCAGCCAGACAGCATCAGTCATTAGTGGTGGCAGCAATGCATATAATGAGTCAGTCCAACTCCCAAAAATGCTGCCAGCTGTGTACAACTTCATTGTGCAAATCACCAGCTGCACTGCTGCTAGTTCCACCTCTGGCTTCTGCACTGTCCCAACCTGTCTGTCACACAATTTGACAGGAACAGCAACAGTGGAAAGCAGCAGAGGGGGCCAGGAAGAGCACTCCTCCTGCCCAGCCCACTCCCCCCCAGGAATAGAGCCCCTTCCTCTTGTGGTATAATACTATGTTTATGGGGAGGTTGTAGGTCATGGGAATCTGGCGAGTTTTGTGTGTGTGTGTCTGTGTGTCTGTGTATGTGTATGTGTTTGTTTGATTGATTGATAGACAGACAGACAGACAGACAGATAGATAGATAGAGACACTGTGGACTCCTCGTGGACTCCCATAACTAAAAATAATACAAAATCATCCCCTGTAACAATATAAAGTTCCCTTTTTACAATAAAACATAAAGTCCTAACAAGAAGGATTACGTAACATTATTTAGTAGACTGAATGTGATAGTTGGCAGTACTTTGACGTAACAGTTTTACTTCTGTAGACATGCACATTTCAGTTTCAGACCAAATATTTGTAAAATGCCAAAGCTTTGATGCAGATGGTCATCAAAAGTTGAGTGTGTGCAAATAGTGGTGAACACACAAACAAGATATGCTCGGTATAAAAGTGTTGTTTTTCTGTTTTCTGTAACTGACCTTTAATATACTTTCTCTTGTCAATATGATAAATATGATATAGATAATCACACCATTTGCATGCACAACCATGTTATTAAATTATTCAATTATGCATCTGGGCAATCTATCAATATTTTCTGGCAAGGGAGTAAAAAAAATAAGTTACTGCTCATGTAATTACTTAAGATCTGATTTTAAATGCAGTTGAGCATCTATTTATGCGGATCCCTCTCCTAGAGAAAATGTTAAAAATGAAGCACATTGGCTGCAATGTACAGTCCTAATGCCATGGCATTAGTTAACAGGGACAAGCTCCGAAAGCTAAAATATTTCCAATACCTTTGTTAATACCACAGATGCTTAAGAATGTAGCAGTCAGGGCCGGTGCTAGGGTGTTCAGCGTCGCCCTGCAACTATAAGTTTGCGCCCTCCCACCCATACTGAAGGAACAGCGCACACCGCAAAAAATACATGTAGCGCCCAGGATTCATATTACATATAGTAATGTCCCTTATTCACATTATGTCACACAGTAGTGCCCCTAATTCACGTTATGTTACACAGTAGTGCTCCTTATTCATGTTATGTAACACAGTAGCTGTGCCCCTTATACACATGATGCCCAGAGGAGAGGAGAGTAGGGGGTGGGGGGAGTTGCTGAAGACAGAAGTGTCTACATATGTTGCCTGTCTGTCACACAGGTGCAGCTGGCAGGGAGAAAGGGACACTATACCTGACACGGGACGGGAGATCAGTGGGTGGACTGGAGACCTAAGACCAGCGTTTCATGCTGCCGGAACTGCTGCCTGTCATTGAGGCTAGAAACAATGATCCAAATGCAATGGGAGCACTGTGCTGGAGAAAACCTGGTATGGAGGACCTGCTCAGAGCCAGGGAAATGGCTATGTAGCAATCAGCAATGTCCCAAACAGTAAATACTACAGGAATGAACAGAGCAGGCAGTACTTTTTAGAGTGGTATAAACTAAGTTGAGGGTCCCCTCTTTAATATAATACAATCAACGTCACAAGCAGGAAGATGAAGAAGTGACCCAGATATAGCAGGAGCTGGTATCTCAGTAACAAAGCTGAAGGGTGAAGTCACTGCAAGTGGGAGACCTGCTGCAGAAGTGTCAGGACAGGAGAGCAGCAGCATTCAGCAGCACAGGGACCCAGCTGCTGGCCTATGGAAAACAGCCACGCAGGTACTGGCAGGGAGACACCTGAATATGCAGGAGCAGGGGACAGACAGTGTAGGGTAGGCTAGGACCCAAAAGGGGCAGCACTGCTACTCCCGCACCAGAGTCCAGACAACCGCGGGCGGTGGGGAAGATACAGTAGGAGGCTGCGCCCATGCTGATGCTGGGAAAGTCCAGAGTGTTGGAAATGGGAAGGGAGCAGCAGCTAGCCTTAAAGAAGTCACAGGATCCGGGTGCAGGCACAGCAGCCAAATTAAATGTTCCAGTAAAGGATGCAGGTCACAGGCGTCTCTGGAACAGTCGAGGGGTCCTGCAAGCGCAACGTGATGGAGAGGAGGGACCTCACTCTCGGGAGGAATTAGCAGACCTGGAGACAAGATGAGCAGCTCTTCAGGGAGTTCTGACAGCCGCCGCTGCCTCTCAAACGGTGTGACAGGTGCTGCGGAAGCTGGCAGCAACAGAGGACTACAGCACAGGGATGCAGAGCGCCTCTCCAGCCTGGCACCTCTCTGCATTGCATTCCTTTGCTGAGCGGGTTGCTTTGGGCCTGGTGTCAGTCCTCCAAAAATAGCTATTATGTCAGCATGAGCATAAAATAATAGTTTATTATTGGGTTTTCATTTAATCTAATCTTAAACCATCCTCTTCAGAGAGCTAATTAAGACAAGAAGGATAATGGGAATAGATTTGTGGGGTGCGTTCAATTACCAAGAGCAGTGTCTGATGGACTGAGAGTTCGTTATTCTTGAGGAGAAAGAAAATACCCTTTCTCAAACACTATTTATACAATGGTCTGGAGGGCAATATAAATAAAGGTTTTACTGGTTCCCTCTTGCAGACAAGGTTAAATATACAGCTGTGTCTTAAAGTTCAACATCTTATGTAATGAATGATTTTTATAAAGTATAAATTAGCTCCTAGGTTTATTGGTTCTTCTGAGCCTTACCAGGTGGTTTCTACTGAGTAGAAAATGGATAAATCGATTTGTCCACTTTTGAAATTGCCATTTAATTCATAAATTCATTCTTGTTTTACCTAAAAACTGGATGTATAAGTAATGCTCACTGGAACATCAGCCCACTTACAGTATATGAAACATTAAGAAGCTATTTAGCAAGGATCTATAAAGGAGATGATAGCCTAACAGCCCTCAGGCATAAATTTACTAAGAATCGTACTTTTGCTGAGATTGCCCGAGATTAAAAACAGTAGTGATGGTTCGGACACAGGAACATATTTCAAAACCAAACAGGTATTTACTATTAAACTGTGTTTTCTGTGATCGTGTTGTCCAATGGTGTATGCAGTCGTGTGTTGCAGCCATGTTTACTGTGTATGCTGGCAACTAAACACTCCTGATCATAAAGCCTGCACAGATCAGGCTTCTGTGTGTGTGTGTAAAGTGTGTCTAAAAAGGTTAAAAAAAAATGCCCCCTCCCCCCCCCCCCCCCCAAAAAAAAAAAAACAATCCAAAAAAAAAATTAGCCTCAGGCTCTTGGAGCCAGCCCTAGTTCTAAAAATATGGGGGGGAAATTACATAGAGGTCCCCCGTATTATTAGAACCAGTACCAGGCTTCACTAGCAGGGGGTAATTCCACAGGAAGAGGTCACACTTGACAGGGGTCCGTGAACGAAGCATTCATCCTCCGAACTAGTCAGCCCAGGCCAGGGATTCCTGGGAAGTGGGGACCTCCCCAATAAAACTCCCTCCCCTCCAAGGCACCCAAGGCATGGGCTGAAGCCCGGGACTAACCATGGCACCCCTGGACTGTGGGTGACGAGTTGATAGCATTCAGTCAGTTTATAATAATAATAATAATAATAATAATTTTATTTATATAGCGCTCTTTCTCCAATAGGACTCAAGGCGCTTAACAGATACATAGCATAATATAGTACAGAAAATAATGAAGTACATTTTCATAAAATACAGAAGCATGAAGATACTAAAAGGGACACTATGGAAATGCTTTAGTAAACAGAAAAGTCTTGAGTCTACTTTTGAAGGATTCTATAGTTGGGGCCTCTCGCACTGTGCGGGGAAGTGAGTTCCATAGAGTCGGAGCCGCATGACTAAAAGCTCGACCCCCAGATGAATTACGGTAGATTCTAGGTACTGCTAAAAGTCCTTCATCTACAGATCGCAGTAATCGAGTGGGGCAGTATGGGGTCAGAAGCTGTTTCAGGTACCTTGGGCCTTGGTCATGTAATGCTTTGAAACTCAGTAAGCCAATCTTGAAGATGATTCGCCATCTTACAGGCAGCCAGTGAAGGGAGTAGAGGATGGGTGTTATGTGGCTAGAATGGGGCTGGTTGGTTAATAGCCTGGCAGCTGTGTTTTGCACCAGCTGTAAGCGTTGCAATTCTTTTGCTGGTAGACCAAGGTAGAGGGCATTACAGTAGTCTAAACGAGATGATACAAATGCATGTATGACTTTTGGCATGTCATCTGAGGGAATTAAGTGCTTGATTCTGGCTATGTTCCTCAGGTGAAAGAATGAGGATTTGATTGTGGCTGATATCTGATGTTTAAGTGTCAAGCCACCATCCAGGACTACGCCAAGATTCCGCACACGATCACTGGTCTGTAATTCTGAATCCCCCAGTGTAAGTCCAGTTGGTTGGCTATGCTGCAGTCTTGTCCTTTGATGTTGCGGTCGTATCAAAAGGACCTCTGTTTTATCCGGGTTCAGTCGCAGCCAACTGGCGCTCATCCACTCCTGTAGTTTAGCTAGACAGCCATTTACGGTTGCTATTGGGTTATCAGTGCCCGGAGCAAAGGACAAGTACAGTTGTGTATCATCTGCATAGCAGTGATAGACCAGGCCATGGCGCCTGATTATTTCGCCCAATGGGAGCATGTATACTGCAAAAAGCATGGGGGATAGTACAGAACCTTGTGGGACACCACATGGCAATGGCACTGGTGGTGATGAGAATAATCCAGATGATACTCTCTGTGACCTGCCTGTGAGAAATGATTTGAACCAGCTTAGGACTGTGCCATCCAGACCACAGAAATGTTTAAGTCGCTCAATCAGAAGCCCATGGTCCACGGTATCAAATGCTGCCGATAGATCCAGAAGGATTAATATTGAACAGTCACCTCTGTCTTTTGCCATCAGAAGATCATTTAACACACACACCAGGGCTGTTTCAGTGCTATGTCTTCTCCTGAATCCTGATTGAAATGGATCATAAATATCATGGGTTGTCAGGCGGGTTTCCAGTTGATTTGCAACGACTTTCTCAATAACCTTTCCTAGGAAAGGAAGGTTTGATACCGGTCTGTAGTTGGTCATGCAGTCGGGATCTAAATTAGGTTTTTTAAGAAGCGGTCTAACAATTGCTTCCTTTAGGGGTCCAGGAAAAATGCCTGTCTGCAAAGAGCATTGAACAATTTTTGTAAAGACAGGACCAATTATATCCATACAACCTATTAGAAGCTTGGTTGAGGCTGGGTCCAGATCACAGGTGGTGGGACGCAAAATTCGAGCAATTTCAGCAGTGTCCTTTACATCCACTGGGTCAAAGCTGGTCCATGAAGGCAGGTAGCTTAAATTGGCAGGCTTTGTAGTTTGGCACTCCTTTGATGGCACTGTGGAGATTCCAGCCCGGATGGTGGATATTTTATCTGCAAAGAAGTTTGCAAACTCGTTGCATCTTGCCTGGGAGAGGGTCTCATCAGTCTGCAGGCATGCTGGCTTGCAAAGCATCTCCACTGTGCGGAAAAGCTGAGCTGGCCTATTGTTTGCTGCTGTGATCTCATTTGACAGGAACTGTGCCTTCTTACGAGTGATTGTCGATTGATATTCTTCGTTATGCTTTATTAGTTTTATTTTGTCATCCACTAGGTTAGTCTTCCTCCATCGTCTTTCCAGTCTACGCCCCCTTTTCTTGAGCTCACTAACACTGTTGTCGAACCATGGAGCTTGACGTTGTGGTTTACGAGGTCTTAAACGCACAGGGGCGATAACATCAATTGCAGCCATAACATCCCTATTATAATAACGGACTAGGGAACAGGGATCTTCACAGGCACCCAGTATAGCAGAGAGATCCAGATTTGCTGCAAGAGCCTGGGGAGTCATACCCCTCCTTGGACGATACCTGGTCAACTCCACGGGCAGAGATCTTATTTGAGGGGTTGCAACTGAGAACCAGAGGGAGTAGTGGTCTGACCAGATGACTGGGTTTATTTTTAGGTCAGTGACTTCTAATCCAATCTGAAAGACAAGGTCGAGAGTGTGACCACTTTTATGTGTGGCAGAGGGAACGACCTGTGTGAAGCCCAGACCATTCATTGTGCACAGGAGGTCTTGGCCAAGGCGTGAGAGCTCATCATCCACCCATGCATTGAAATCCCCGAGGATGAGCCATCTTTGATGTTCCAGAACCAGGCCAGCAACAGTGTCTGCAATTTCTTGTAGAAATATCTTTCCATCTCCAGGTGGCCGGTAAATGAGAAGTACTCTGAAACCTAATCCTGTCGAACTCCGGGCAGCAATGCACTCGAATGAGCGAGTAGTTTCAATAGGGTGTACCCTAAGTTTAAGTTCTTTTTTGAAGCAGATAGCCACCCCGCCACCCCTGCGGTCCAGTCTTGGGTTGTGGATGACAGAGTAGTTTGTTGGTACTGCAGCCTCCAATATAGGTGCTGCATTTTCATCTAGCCAGGTCTCTGTAATACAGGCTAGATCTTCAGATTCAATAAGGTCAGCAATTGTTGCAGTCTTGTTTCTTATAGATCTGGCATTACAAAGGACTGACCTGATTGGGCATACCAGAGGGCCTTCAGTTTTCTTTATGTTAAGTGCAGGAGCTCTGGGTATGGGGGTCACAAAGTGAGAGTTGACAGTTCTGTCCTTCCAAACACAGGGCCGTCTTTTGGGTATCACTTCTATTTGATTGTTCTTTGAGTATGAGGGTGAGCAGGTGGGCAAAGGACTTAGATGGTTACCGGGGGAAATACATTTCCGGCCTGCTCGCTTCCCACGAATGCGCCAGTGTTTTCTTTTTAAAATGCCAAGGGATTGGAGAATAGAAGCCTGTGATGGTGTGATAGGAACTGCAGAACGTGGTGGGCGGAGTGAAAGAATGAAGCTGGAGCAATACGTATACATTTGGTCATCAATGACAGATTACTATAAGTTTGAGCTGCATATGATGATGAGAGAGGGAGAGAAAGCAGTGTTTTTTGTTTTTTTTCCTTTTTGTGTTTTGTTTTCCCCCAATTTGGTATGTGATCCAAAATTATAATGGCATATGAACAAAGTTATTGCTATAACCTATTGGGTGTGTCTGAAGCAAGTAATAAATAAAATAACTGCTGATTTAGTCAATTATCCTAGGATAGGCAGTCTTTTGGAAGGTGTTAGAAGCCAATTCCTACTGTGTAGGTGTGAAAAGTCTCAGTGTGAGAGGCCTTTGAAGTAGATTTTTTTTTTTTTTTTTTTGTGGGGGTAGTAGTGATAACGTGTCCTGGAAATGGATCCTGATTTTAAACAGTGAGCCTTCAGCAATTCAGAGCCTGAATATACTGATATTAGTAGATTAATGCAATAAGTCAGTTATTTGTTGCTCAGAGAACAGAGGTGGATGATGTCTAAGTGAGGGGCTGGATGTAGCCAAAGATAGGTTGTAATCCACAGTACCTTAGTTTAGGTTTGAAAAATATTGTATTTTACAATAGGACTACTGGTCCCAACAAGGACCCCATGTCAGTACTTGGAGAACTACAAGTACCAGCATGGGTACATTGAAGGGCCAGCTGGTAACTATAGTCCCCCTATAAAAGAAATATTAAAATATAGACATGACACATACCCCATGATAGTAAAACGTTAATACTAGTGATGTACACCGGACATTTTTTGGGTTTTGTGTTATGGTTTTGGATTCGGTTCCACGGCCGTGTTTTGGATGCGATTTGGCAAAACCTCCCTGAACATTTTTTGTCGGATTCGGGTGTTTTTTTACAAAAACCCCTCAAAAACAGCTTAAATCATAGAATTTGGGGGTAATTTTGATCCCATAGTATTATTAACCTCAATAACCATAATATCCACTCATTTCCAGTCTATTCTGAACACCTCACAATATTATTTTTAGTCCTAAAATTTGCACCGAGGTCGCTGAATGACTAAGCTAAGCGACCCAAGTGGCCGATACAAACACCTGGCCCATCTAGGAGTGGCACTGCAGTGTCAGACAGGATGGCACTTAAAAAAATAGTCCCCAAACAGCACATGATGCAAAGAAAAAAAAGAGGTGCACCAAGGTCGCTGTGTGACTAAGCTAAGCGACCCAAGTGGCCGACACAAACACCTGGCCCATCTAGGAGTGTCACTGCAGTGTCAGACAGGATGGCAGATTTAAAAAATAGTCCCCAAACAGCACATGATGCAAAGAAAAAAAGAGGTGCAATGAGATAGCTGTGTGGCTAAGCTAAGCGACCCAAGTGGCTGACACAAACACCTGGCCCATCTAGGAGTGGCACTGCAGTGTCAGACAGGATGGCAGATTCAAAAATAGTCCCCAAACAGCACATGATGCAAAGATAAATTAAAGAAAAAAAAGAGGTGCAAGATGGAATTGTCCTTGGGCCCTCCCACCCACCCTTATGTTGTATAAACAGAACATGCACACTTTAACAAACCCATAATTTCAGCGACAGGGTCTGCCACACGACTGTGACTGAAATGACTGGTTGGTTTGGGCCCCCACCAAAAAAGAAGCAATCAATCTCTCCTTGCACAAACTGGCTCTACAGAGGCAAGATGTCCACCTCCTCCTCATCGTCTGATTCCTCACCTCTTTCACTGTGTACATCCCCCTCCTCACAGATTATTAATTCGTCCCCACTGGAATCCACCATCTCAGGTCCCTGTGTACTTTCTGGAGGCAATTGCTGGTGAATGTCTCCACGGAGGAATTGATTATAATTCATTTTGATGAACATCATCTTCTCCACATTTTCTGGAAGTAACCTCGAACGCCGATTGCTGAAAAAGGTGAGCGGCTGCACTAAACACTCTTTCGGAGTACACACTGGAGGGGGGGCAACTTAGGTAAAATAAAGCCAGTTTGTGCAAGGGCCTCCAAATTGCCTCTTTTTCCTGCCAGTATACGTACGGACTGTCTGACGTGCCTACTTGGATGCGGTCACTCATATAATCCTCCACCTTTCTTTCAATGGTGACAGAATCATATGCAGTGACAGTAGACGACATGTCTGTAATCGTTGGCAGGTCCTTTAGTCTGGACCAGATGTCAGCACTCGCTCCAGACTGACCTGCATCACCGCCAGCGGGTGGGCTCGGAATTCTTAGCCTTTTCCTCGCAGCCCCAGTTGCGGGAGAATGTGAAGGAGGAGCTGTTGACGGGTCACGTTCTGCTTGACTTGACAATTTTCTCACCAGCAGGTCTTTGAACCTCTGCAGACTTGTGTCTGCCGGAAAGAGAGATCCAGTGTAGGTTTTAAATCTAGGATCGAGCACGGTGGCCAAAATGTAGTGCTCTGATTTCAACAGATTGACCACCCGTGAATCCTGGTTAAGCGAATTAAGGGCTCCATCCACAAGTCCCACATGCCTAGCGGAATCGCTCTGTTTTAGCTCCTCCTTCAATCTCTCTAGCTTCTTCTGCAAAAGCCTGATGAGTGGAATGACCTGACTCAGGCTGGCAGTGTCTGAACTGACTTCACGTGTGGCAAGTTCAAAGGGTTGCAGAACCTTGCACAACGTTGAAATCATTCTCCACTGCGCTTGAGTCAGGTGCATTCCCCCTCCTTTGCCTATATCGTAGGTAGCTGTATAGGCTTGAATGGCCCTTTGCTGCTCCGCCATCCTCTGAAGCATATAGAGGGTTGAGATCCACCTCGTTACCACCTCTTGCTTCAGATGATGGCGGGGCAGGTTCAGGAGTGTTTGCTGGTGCTCCAGTCTTCGGTACGCGGTGGCTGAATGCCGAAAGTGGCCGGCAATTCTTCGGGCCACCGACAGAATCTCTTGCATGCCCCTGTCGTTTTTTAAATAATTCTGCACCACCAAATTCAATGTATGTGCAAAACATGGGACGTGCTGGAATTTGCCCACATGTAATGCATGCACAATATTGGTGGCGTTGTCCGATGTCACAAATCCCCAGGAGAGCCCAATTGGGGTAAGCCATTCTGCGATGATGTTCCTCAGTTTCCGTAAGAGGTAGTCAGCTGTGTGCCTCTTCTGGAAAGCGGTGATACAAAGCATAGCCTGCCTAGGAATGAGTTGGCGTTTGCGAGATGCTGCTACTGGTGCCGCCGCTGCTGTTCTTGCTGCGGTAGGCAATACATCTACCCAGTGGGCTGTCACAGTCATATAGTCCTTAGTCTGCCCTGCTCCACTTGTCCACATGTCTGTGGTTAAGTGGACATTGGGTACAACTGCATTTTTTAGGACACTGGTGACTCTTTTTCTGAGGTCTGTGTACATTCTCGGTATCGCCTGCCTAGGGAAATGGAACCTAGATGGTATTTGGTACCGGGGACACAGTAACTCAAGCAAATCTCTAGTTTCCTGTGAATTAACGGTGGATACCGGAAACACGTTTAACACCGCCCAGGCTGCCAAGGCCTGAGTTATCCGCTTTGCAGCAGGATGACTGCTGTGATATTTCATCTTCCTCGCAAAGGACTGTTGGACAGTCAATTGCTTACTGGAAGTAGTACTAGTGGTCTTCCGATTTCCCCTCTGGGATGACGATCGACTCCCAGCAGCAACAACAGCAGCGCCAGCAGCAGTAGGCGTTACACTCAAGGATGCATCGGAGGAATCCCAGGCATGAAAGGACTCATCAGACTTGACAGTGACATGGCCTACAGGACTATTGGCGTTCCTGTCTAAGGAGGAAATTGACACTGAGGGAGTTGGTGGTGTGGTTTGCAGAAGCTTGGTTACAAGAGGAAGGGATTTAGTGGTCAGTGGACTGCTTCCGCTGTCGCCCAAAGTTTTTGAACTTGTCAATGACTTCTGATAAATGCGCTCCAGGTGACGGATAAGGGAGGATGTTCCTAGGTGGTTAACGTCCTTACCCCTACTTATTACAGCTGGTCAAAGTCAACACACGGCTTGACAAATGTTGTCCGCATTTCTGTTAAAATAATTCCACACCGACGAGGTGATTTTTTTTGTAATTTGACCAGGCATGTCAATGGCCATAGTCGTCCCACGGACAACAGGTGTCTCCCCGGGTGCCTGACAAACAAACCACCTCACCATCAGAATCCTCCTTGTCAATTTCCTCCTCAGCGCTAGCAACACCCATAACCTCATCCTGTTGTACTTCAACAGTGACATCTTCAATTTGACTATCAGGAACTGGACTGCGGGTGCTCCTTCCAGCACTTGCAGGAGGCGTGCAAATGGTGGAAGGCGCCACCTCTTCCCGTCCAGTGTTGGGAAGGTCAGGCATCTCAACCGACACAATTGGACTCTCCTTGGGGATTTGTGATTTAGAAGAACGCACAGTTCTTTGCTGTGCTTTTGCCAGCTTAAGTCTTTTAATTTTTCTAGTAGGAGGATGAGTGCTTCCATCCTCATGTGAAGCTGACCCACTAGTCATGAGGAACATAGGAGAGGGCCTCAGCCGTTCCTTGCCACTCCATGTCGTAAATGGCATATTGGCAAGTTTACGCTTCTCCTCAGACGCTTTTAATTTAGATTTTTGGGTCATTTTACTGAACTTTTGTTTTTTGGATTTTACATGCTCTCTGCTATGACATTGGGCATCGGCCTTGGCAGACGACGTTGATGGCATTTCATCTTCTCGGCCATGACTAGTGGCAGCAGCTTCAGCACGAGGTGGAAGTGGATCTTGATCTTTCCCTATTTTACCCTCCACATTTTTGTTCTCCATTTTTTAATGTGTGGAATTATATGCCAGTAATATATCAAAAGCAATGGCCTACTGTACCGTACTGCTATATATTATATACTGGTGGTCAGCAAAATTATGCACTGGCCTCCTACTACTGCGCACAACAACTAAAATGCACCACAGGTATGGATGGATAGTATACTTGACGACACAGAGGTAGGTAGAGCAGTGGACTACTGTACCGTACTGCTATATATTATATACTGGTGATCAGCAAAATTATACACTGTCCTCCTACTACTGCGCACAACTAAAATGCACCACAGGTATGGATGGATAGTATACTTGACGACACAGAGGTAGGTAGAGCAGTGGATTACTGTACCGGACTGCTATATATTATATACTGGTGGTCAGCAAAATTATGCACTGTCCTCCTACTACTGCGCACAACAACTAAAATGCACCACAGGTATGGATGGATAGTGTACTTGACGACACAGAGGTAGGTAGAGCAGTGGACTACTGTACCGTACTGCTATATATTATATACTGGTGGTCAGCAAAATTATGCACTGTCCTCCTACTACTGCGCACAACATCTAAAATGCACCACAGGTATGGATGGATAGTATACTTGACGACACAGAGGTAGGTAGAGCAGTGGACTACTGTACCGTACTGCTATATATTATATACTGGTGGTCAGCAAAATTATGCACTGTCCTCCTACTACTGCGCACAACAACTAAAATGCACCACAGGTATGGATGGATAGTATACTTGACGACACAGAGGTAGGTAGAGCAGTGAACTACTGTACCGTACTGCTATATATTATATACTCGTGGTCAGCAAAATTATGCACTGTCCTCCTACTACTGCGCACAACAACTAAAATGCACCACAGGTATGGATGGATAGTATACTTGACGACACAGATAGGTAGAGCAGTGGACTACTGTACCGTACTGCTATATATTATATACTGGTGGTCAGCAAAATTATGCACTGTCCTCCTACTACTGCGCACAGCAACTAAAATGCACCACAGGTATGGATGGATAGTATACTTGATGACACAGAGGTAGGTGGAGCAGTGGACTACTGTATCGTACTGCTATAATACTGGTGGTCACTGGTCAGCAAAATTCTGCACTGTCCTCCTACTATATACTGCAATGCAGCACAGATATGGAGCGTTTTTCAGGCAGAGAACGTATAATACTGGTGGTCACTGGTCAGCAAAACTCTGCACTGTCCTCCTACTATATAATACTGGTGGTCCCCAGTCCCCACAATAAAGCACACTGAGCACAGATATTTGCAGCACACTGAGCACAGATATGGAGCGTTTTTCAGGCAGATAACGTAGATATTTTCAGCACACTGAGCACAGATATTTGCAAGCACACTGAGCACAGATATTTGCAGCACACTGAGCACAGATATTTGCTGCACTCTGAACACAACTGAGAGAACGCTGCACACGTCCTCTCCCTATCATCTCCAATGCACGAGTGAAAATGGCGACGACGCGCGACTCCTTATATAGAATACGAATCTCGCGAGAATCCGACAGCGGGGTGATGACGTTCGGGCGCGCTCGGGTTAACCGAGCAAGGCGGTGAGGATTCGAGTCTGCCTCGGACCCGTGTAAAATGGGTGAAGTTCGGGGAGGTTCGGATTCTGAGGAAACCGAACCCGCTCATCTCTAGTTAATACACACATAATAGTGGGAACTGCTAGGATGACAGTTAGGGGGACATGTACTAAGCAGTGATAAAAGTGGAGAAGTGAGCAAGTGGAGAAGTTGCCCATGGCAACCAATCAGCATTGATGTAACATTTATAATTTGCATACCATAAATGTATACAGAGCAGCTGATTGGTTGCCATGGGCAGCTTCTCCACTGGTTCACTTCTCCACATTTATCACTGTTTAGTACATGTCCTCCTTAATAACCTAGCAGTTTCCACCATTGAAGTTTATAGGGGAAGCGTTAATTGATAGTCTAGGCGCTCAGATCCAATTAGCGAGCTGTCACTGTGGAATTCGCCTCTTTTTGTCTGGCAGCTCTCCTAATGATAGCAGTCGCATGTATCTCGGCATTCGCATAAAGGAGCTCTATGTGTAAACAGTTAGATCTCCTCTAGTCTGGCATGGAATGGGTGATTCTACAGGGACCGAAGAGGACATGACACAAGGAGTAGGTAACTATGGACTTTTTTATTACAGCGATCAGGAATTACTGGCAAAGTGCACGCATCAGCACAAGGGGCCTAATTCAGATCTGATCGCTAATGGACAAAACCATGGGGGTCTGAACTGCGCATGCGCGAGGTCCCCCCCAGCGATGGGGAACGCCGGAGAGCAACAGACTTACCAAAGAAAGCGATCGCACCGGCGATCGCAAGAAGATTGACAGGAAGAGGCCGTTTGTGGGTGTCAACTGACTGTTTCCAGCGAGGGCCCGAAGAAACGCAGGCGTGTCCAGCCATTTGAAGGGAGGGTTCCTGACGTCAGCTCCAGGCTGGTTCATCGCAGCGGCTGAGTTAGTCCTGAGCTGTGAAGAGAAAAGTTTGTGCAGCTCTTTGCACATGCATTTGCACCCCTGCACAGCGATTACCCCCTCCCCCTGTAGGCGGCGACTACCTGATTGCAGCAGTGCAAAAAACGCCTGCTTGCGACCAGGTCTGAATTAGGCCCCATGTGCACTGCAGGGGTTGCAGATATAACATGTACAGAAAGAGTTAGATTTGGGTGGGGTGTGCTCAAACTGAAATCTAAATTGCAGTGTAAAAATAAAGCAGCCAGTATTTACCCTGAACAGAAACAATATAACCCACCCAAATCTAACTCTCTCTGCACATGTTATATCTGCACCCCCCTGCAGTGCACATGGTGCCTAATTCAGACCTGGTTGCAAGCAGGTGTTTTTTGCACTGCTGCGATCAGGTAGTTGCCGCCTACAGGGCACATGGTTTGACCCATTAGCTAACAAATCTGCTGCGATCAAATCTGAATTAGGCTCTAGGGACATGGTGATTATGTGTGAGTTTGTGTATTAAAGTTATTATCACGGTGTGCGTGTCCTGTCCTTATTTTAATATTTCTTTTACAGGGGACTATAGGCACCGGCAAGTACCTGTGGTTCTACAAGTACCGGCATGGAGGGGCTTGGGGTGCCGGGGCTAGCCCTGGAATTCAGCCCAAGCCTTGGGTTGCCCAAAGGGGGGGGGGGCTCTTTATTTGGGGGGTCCCTACTTCCCCAGGAATGCCTGGCCTGGGCTGAATAGTTAGGGGGGGTTCAGCCACGGAACACTGTCAAGTGTGTTCCCTGGCTGTGGAATTACATCTCTGCTAGTAGAGCGTGGTGCTGGTTCTAAAAATATGGGAGAACCCTATGTCATTTTCATGGACTTTTTAATTCCCATGAATTATGGTCAACCATGTGGCCATCTGGGTGGCTGGGTGTCATGATTATGGGCTTATTTTTATGTGAAGGCCTGGTGCTGTAGTTCTATCTACCCCTTTATTTATCTGGCCCTGGATCTCTGTGACTGTGACTATTAGAAGCACAGCATACTGTACACCTCTGTGAGCACATTAGTTGCTAATTAGCTGTTTAATCAGTATTGCAGCATTGCTTTATTTTTCCCTTTATTTTCTTATATATTTTACACTTCCACTACAGTGCACTGACCACAGCAGTACTCAGCATCATCGATCTAGGTGTAGAAATCCATAAGGCAAATTACTGTGATATCAAATAATGTATCTGTAAAAATACAAAAAGAAAAAGTTGGCTATTATTTGAACAGAAAAAGAGAAAACGAACCAACATGTTCATGTTATGAATGCAATAATAAAACTCAGCAAATTGGCACTAAAACTCCTGCTCAGGGAACTATATTAACAGCCCAAAACATCTTTTTGCAAATATGTAGGTGTGATATCCCCAGGAGCAGTTTTAGGTGCGGGCAAGTAGACGCTAGAGGTCAAGTGGGAACTCTAGTGCCTGACTGTCTCCCTTAATGGTGTCGGTGGCAGCGGGCGCCCATGCAGCTCATGGCACCTGCTGCAGCCGGGGTGCAGGCGGTGTGCAGCTGGTGGCAGGAGAAGATGCAGAATGCATCTTTTCCCATGCAAACCCTGTGGCAATGAGCATGAACCCCATGGCAATGAGCATGAACCCCATGGCAATGAGCATGGAACCCCTAGCAATGAGCAGCAAACCCCTGGCAATGAGCATGGTACCGAGAGCAGGAAACCTTTGGCAATGAGCATGAGACCCCTGGCAACAAGCATTAGACCCCTGGCAATGAGCAGGTAATTTAATAGGCATTACAGTGTGTGGTATAATATAAAATGGGCATTACGGTGTGTGGCATAACATGTAATGAGCATTATGGTGTGTGGCAGAAAGTGTAATGGGTATTACAGTGTGTGATGTAATATATCATGTGCATTACTGTGTGTGGCATAAGTTGCAATGGGCATTACAGTGTCTGGCATAATGTGTAATGGGCATTATGGTGTGTGGCATAACGTGTAATGGGCATTACGGTGTGTGGCATAATGTGTAAGGGGCGTTATGGTGTGTGGCATAATGTGTAAGGGGGTTACGATGTGTGGCATAATGTGTAATGAGCATTACAGTGTGTGGCATAATGTGTAAGAAGCATAACGGTGTGTGGCATAATGTGTAAGGGGCATTGCAGTGTGTGGCGTAATGCGTAATGGCATTACGGTGTGTGGCATAATGTGTAAGGAACATTATGGTGTGTGATATAATGCATAATGGGCATTACGGTGTGTGGAATAATGTGTACTGGGCATTACGGTGTGTGGCATAATAAGTAAAGGGCATTACCATAAGGAGGAAAAATGACAAATAATGTGTAGGGCATAAATCATTTTTTTCCCTGTGTTTTTATTTTTTCTGTGTTCTATAAGGGGATCTACCTGGTGTAATGTGTATAATGGGTACTACTGTGTGGTGTAATGTGACTGACGGACATTGCTGTGCAATGTAATGTGAATTAGTACTATTCTGTGGCTACGCCCATTCCCCATGAAGCCACTCCCCTATTTTTCGGTGCGCATTAACCCTGTTTTGGCTGGGGGGAAGGGGTCCACCAAAGGAAACTTTTGCCCTGGCCGTCACATGGTCTAGAACCGATCCTGGATATCCCCTAAGGTAGGATTTTGGTTTTGGTTAAACCGGAGAGGTAATGTGGATTATAACTTCTATGTGAAATTGAACGTTTTGTCTTAAATAAAGTTTCTTTTCAAAACAGGATTATCTCTCAAATGAACAGAATCATTAGATACTTCTAAATTACTTCTCACATTACAAATGTCTTAGAAATAAACTCTCACAATAACATATATTACACAATGTACAACAGATATATTTATTTAGAAGGAATTCTGGAACTGGACCTGCAAAAGCAATTTGTGTTAATATTCACAGTTTATGGTAATACAAACATTTAGTCATTCAGGGTTACATTTCACTTTCAATAGATTATACTGTACATTCATCTGAACTTTACATTTGCAACAATATGCTGTAACTAAATTATACACTTATTCAAGATGCCACAACATCAACAAAGTAACTCTTTCTGGAGCATTTATCAGTCTTCAATATTCCTATTACCTTATATTCTATTACCTTTTATTACATTATCCTAACAATCCTTGTTTTGAAATGTAAGTACATCACTAAAGTCCCCTTTTTAGGAGAGTGTACATTCTTTGTCTAGGTAACCTTACATTGGTGCACATATCTCAAGTTTATGCTTCTCTGGTGTATATATAAGGGAAAAAGACAGTTATAACGTAAGGATCCTACAGCTTAATGCCTTGCTGTAATAGACACTTGAATGGTGCAAGCCTAGTCCTGATAGCAAAATATTTTTGTGATGTTTATGTAGACAGAGATGGTGATCACTGAATCCTTTCCTAATTCCATGTGAAGGCAGTCACTGCACGCAGAATCTCAGTCTATATATATGTTTAGCTAAACTCTAGAACTAATAACAACTTCAATATCCCAGTGGGTTAAACAACATATGAGAGATACAGTACTTCCACTTTTAAGTCATATTACTACATAAAGTTAGTCTCTCCTCTAATGCAGCTGAAACAGAAATACAGAACTATAGCTCAGGATAGTTAATGCTCCATGCACTGACTAGCTATTGCTCCTGACAATTTACATATGCTTAGTGCTTTTCGGTTAAAACGATGACTGAGCACTTCATTGATGTGTTTTAACAGTTTGGCAGTTCAATTACCTCAGGGAACATTTAGCTGTGAGTCAAAAAAGTCACTATATCTCACAAGGGAGCTGTATATAATATAAATATTGTCAGCATTCTTAAACTAATACCCTTTCACACCGCAAAAATAACCCGGTATATTGTTGGGTCAATGCAGGTCAATGTGTGGTGTGAAAGGGATAAATCCTGAATTCCCGGGTCACCTGACCCGGTATTTCAACCCAGGAATAAATGATGGTTATTCCCGGGTTAGTACCAGGTCAGGTGCAGTATGAACGGGTTGCTGGGTCGGTGTGACCTGGGACCCGTTCGCAGTATAGGGACAAGCAGCGCTTGGAGATGATCTTATATGTCACATGTCACAGCTGACGTCACCAACCTGGCAATTTGCCGGGTTGGTGCCGCCAGTCTGAAAGGGGTCTCAGCCGGGTCACACCCGGGATGGACCTGTGTACAAGTCTCGGGTGTAACCCGGTTTTGAGATGTGAAAGCGGTATAATCCTTGTTAGGTTATACTTTAGTATAATTATCAGTGTGTTACAGCTCTCCCCCAGAGAGGAGTGGTAAACCAGTTACTTCTTGGCTTCTACAGCATGTGCCTGAGAAAATAGCTGAATGGTGTGCTGCTATAAACTGTATACTGACAGACCTGTTCCTCATCAGCTGAACTCTGTGGCCAGCACCACCAGAATTTAACACAGTGCACACTCAGTACACTCCTCAGCTGTCACTCTTCAGGAAAGGAGCAACTTCAGGGGCGGACTCCAGAGCTATCTTGCAGGCACAGTAATGGAAGTCAGTCTCCTGCAGCAGGATGATGGCTTCATTGCATTCAATTGAACAGCCGATATACTGTATATCATGGGCACATTGGCATATGTGTACCCCCAATATGTCTATAAACTATGTCAATCACAGACATCTCACCATGGCCCTGCAGCACAGCCGATGGATGATACATCTGCAGATATATTGATGCATCGTGCTGTGTGGATGTGCGGTTTTCAGACTGACTGTACACTTCCTGCATAGGGCCGATGGTGACTGACAGCACAACTTGGCGTGTACCTGTATATATTCACCCAGTTTTAATGTCAGGCGCAACACATCGGGCCGATGATTGGTAAGTGTGTATGCAGGTTGGTGGACTGGCCAGACAGCCGATCCATCTGGCTAGTGTGTACCCTAATTAAGTCACCACTAGTGCAGCTCTGCCCTCTCAGACAGTTTCCTCAGGAATCTCCCAACGGTCAGCATGGGGCTCCTATTTATTTATACACGGCAGTCACATGACCTTCAGTTTCCTGCCAACCACTTGCACTGCTGTAACTGTCAGCTGCCCCAATCCGCACACAGGCACTCATTCCGAGTTGTTCGCTCGCTATCTGCTTTTAGCAGCCGTGCAAACGCTAAGCCGCCGCCCTCTGGGAATGTATCTTAGCTTAACAGAAGTGCAAACGAAAGAATCGCACAGCAGCACCAAAATATTTTTGAGCTGTTTCTGAGTAGCTGCAGATCTACTCCTAGCTTGCTATCACTTCAGACTATTTAGTTCCTGTTTTAACGTCACAAACACGCCCTGCGTTCGGCCAGCCACGCCTGCATTTTCCCTGGCACGCCTGCATTTGTATCTGACACGCCTGCGTTTTTCAGCACACTCCCTGAAAACGGTCAGTTACCTCCCAGAAACACCCACTTCCTGTCAATCACTCTGCGGCCAGCAGTGCGACTGAAAAGCATCGCTAGACCTTGTGTGAAACTACTTCGGCTGTTGTGAAAGTATGTCGCTCGTGCGCATTGCGCCGCATACGCAGAAGTGCCGCTTTTTTACCTAATCGCTGCGAACGAAAACAGCTAGCGAACAACCCGGAATGACCCCCACAGTGCAGACAGAACTCCCCCTGTTCTATCAGAGATAGGAGAGTCCATACCACAAGCCCACAATCCTGTATCGGAGCCTTTGTACTATGGACTTGTGGCAGGTACAGATAACTACGTTATGGTGGAATGTATTCCTGTTGGGGTGACACACATACCCATTCAAATGAACCCCCACTATATCAACATAGGTTTAATACATACATAGATAGATAGATAGATAGATAGATAGATAGATAGATAGATAGACACACACACAGACATGTTCATAGTGCATCAGGCTATGGGGTTCATTTATCAATAAGTGGTAAAACTTGTGAATCATAAAATTTGAGTATGATAAATGGTGTTCCAGCCAATTAGCTCCTAACTGTCATGTGTTCAGCTCCTTTCATGTGATTGAAAAATGACAATTGGGAGCTGATTTGCTGAAGCGCCATTTAACATACGCAATGAGGGCCTCATTCAGACCCAATCGCACGCTGCATTTTTTCGCAGCCATGCGATCGGGTCTGTACCGCGCATGCGTGTGACCTGCAATGCGCGTCCCTGTCTGGCGACGGGGGATGCCGGAGAGTGACAGCTACTACAACAGAAGCAATCGCAGGGGGCGATCGCAAGAAGATTGACAGGCAGAAGGCGTTCCTGGGCGGCAACTCACCATTTTCTGGGAGTGTCGGAAGAAACGCAGGCGTGTCCGGCTGTTTCCGGCTGTTTCCGGGGAGGGTTCCTGACATCAGCTTCTTCAAGGATCATCGCAGCAGCTGAGTAAGTCCTGGGCTGTGCAGAGACTGCACAAACTTTTGTATGTGCAGCTCACTGCACAGCCGAACGCAGCCCTGCAAAACCCTAACCCCCTCCCCTGTAGGCGGCGATTACCTGGTTGCAGCAGTGCAAAAAATAGCCTGCGTGCGACCAGGTCTGAATCAGGCCCTGAGTTTTATCTTTCACAATTAGTTTTATCACTTGTTAATAAATGGGCCCCTAAGTCCTCTACCTAATTACAAGCAGGCTTCCCCCTTTTTATGAGAGGACTCTTAAGTACAAATAAATGAATTGTACAATGTTTATATGTAAATAAACTATACTATAGATAATAAGAATTTACTTACCGATAATTCTATTTCTCGGAGTCCGTAGTGGATGCTGGGGTTCCTGAAAGGACCATGGGGAATAGCGGCTCCGCAGGAGACAGGGCACAAAAAAGTAAAGCTTTACTAGGTCAGGTGGTGTGCACTGGCTCCTCCCCCTATGACCCTCCTCCAGACTCCAGTTAGGTACTGTGCCCGGACGAGCATACACAATAAGGGAGGCATTTTGAATCCCGGGTAAGACTCATACCAGCCACACCAATCACACCGTACAACTTGTGATCTAAACCCAGTTAACAGTATGACAACAGAAAGGGCCTCTTAAAGATGGCTCCTTAACAATAACCCGAATTAGTTAACAATAACTATGTACAAGTATTGCAGATAATCCGCACTTGGGATGGGCGCCCAGCATCCACTACGGACTCCGAGAAATAGAATTATCGGTAAGTAAATTCTTATTTTCTCTATCGTCCTAAGTGGATGCTGGGGTTCCTGAAAGGACCATGGGGATTATACCAAAGCTCCCAAACGGGCGGGAGAGTGCGGATGACTCTGCAGCACCGAATGAGAGAACTCCAGGTCCTCCTTTGCCAGGGTATCAAATTTGTAAAATTTTACAAACGTGTTCTCCCCCGACCACGTAGCTGCTCGGCAGAGTTGTAATGCCGAGACCCCTCGGGCAGCCGCCCAAGATGAGCCCACCTTCCTTGTGGAGTGGGCTTTTACAGTTTTAGGCTGTGGCAGGCCTGCCACAGAATGTGCAAGTTGAATTGTGTTACAAATCCAACGAGCAATCGACTGCTTAGAAGCAGGTGCGCCCAACTTGTTGGGTGCATACAATATAAACAGCGAGTCAGATTTTCTGACTCCAGCCGTCCTTGCAATGTATATTTTTAAGGCTCTGACAACGTCCAACAACTTGGAGTCCTCCAAGTCGCTAGTGGCCGCAGGCACCACAATAGGTTGGTTCAGATGAAATGCTGATACCACTTTAGGGAGAAAATGCGGACGAGTCCGCAGTTCTGCCCTATCCGAATGGAAGATTAGATAAGGACTTTTATAAGATAAAGCCGCCAATTCAGATACTCTCCTGGCAGAGGCCAGGGCTAGTAACATAGTCACTTTCAATGTGAGATATTTCAAATCCACCTTTTTCAATGGTTCAAACCAATGGGATTTGAGGAAATCTAAAACTACATTTAGATCCCACGGTGCCACCGGAGGCACCACAGGAGGCTGTATATGCAGTACTCCCTTGACAAAAGTCTGGACCTCAGGGACAGAGGCCAATTCTTTTTGGAAGAATATTGACAGGGCCGAAATTTGAACCTTAATGGATCCCAATTTGAGACCCATAGATAATCCTGATTGCAGGAAATGTAGGAAACGACCCAGTTGGAATTCCTCCGTCGGAACCCTCCGATCCTCGCACCACGCTACATATTTTCGCCAAATGCGGTGATAATGTTTCACGGTGACTTCCTTCCGTGCCTTAATCAAGGTAGGAATGACTTCTTCTGGAATGCCTTTCCCTTTTAGGATCTGGCGTTCAACCGCCATGCCGTCAAACGCAGCCGCGGTAAGTCTTGAAAAAGACAGGGACCCTGCTGTAGCAGGTCCCTTCTCAGAGGTAGAGGCCACGGTTCGTCCGTGAGCATCTCTTGAAGTTCCGGATACCAAGTCCTTCTCGGCCAATCCGGAACCACTAGTATTGTTCTTACTCTTCTTTGCCGTATGATCTTCAATACCTTTGGTATGAGCGGCAGAGGAGGAAACACATACACTGACTGGTACACCCAAGGAGTTACCAGTGCGTCCACAGCTATTGCCTGTGGATCTCTTGACCTGGCGCAATATTTGTCCAGTTTCTTGTTGAGGCGAGACGCCCTCATGTCTACAATTGGTCTTTCCCAACGGTCTATTAACATGTTGAAGACTTCTGGATGTAGACCCCACTCTCCCGGATGAAGATCGTGTCTGCTGAGGAAGTCTGCTTCCCAGTTGTCCACGCCCGGGATGAACACTGCTGACAGTGCTATCACGTGATTCTCCGCCCAGCGAAGAATCTTGGCAGCTTCTGCCATTGCACTCCTGCTTCTTGTGCCGCCCTTCCTGTTTACATGGGCGACCGCCGTGATGTTGTCCGACTGAATCAACACCGGCTTTCCTTGCAGGAGAAGTTCCGCCTGGCTTAGAGCATTGTAGATTGCTCTTAGTTCCAGAATGTTTATGTGAAGAGACTTTTCCAGACTCGTCCATACTCCCTGGAAGTTTCTTCCTTGTGTGACTGCTCCCCAGCCTCTCAGGCTGGCGTCCGTGGTCACCAGGATCCAATCCTGAATGCCGAATCTGCGGCCTTCTAATAGGTGAGCCTTCTGCAACCACCACAGAAGTGACACCCTTGTCTTTGGTGACAGGGTTATTCGCAGGTGCATCTGCAGATGCGACCCTGACCATTTGTCCAACAGATCCCTTTGGAATATTCTTGCATGGAATCTGCCGAATGGAATTGCTTCGTAAGAAGCCACCATTTTTCCCAGGACTCTTGTGCATTGATGTACTGACACTTTTCCTGGTTTTAGGAGGTTCCTGACCAGATCGGATAACTCCTTGGCTTTTTCCTCTGGAAGGAAAACCTTTTTCTGAACCGTGTCCAGAATCATTCCTAGGAACAGCAGACGAGTTGTCGGGATTAAATGGGATTTTGGAATATTCAGAATCCACCCGTGTTGTCTTAGCACCTCTTGAGATAGTGCTAAAGCTGTCTCCAGCTGTTCTCTGGACCTTGCCCTTATTAGGAGATCGTCCAAGTATGGGATAACTAATACGCCTTTTCTTCGAAGAAGAATCATCATCTCGGCCATTACCTTGGTAAAGACCCGAGGCGCCGTGGACAATCCGAACGGCAGCGTCTGAAACTGATAGTGACAGTTTTGAACAATGAACCTGAGGTACCCCTGGTGTGCGGGGTAAATCGGAACGTGTAGATACGCATCCTTGATGTCCAAGGATACCATAAAGTCCCCTTCTTCCAGGTTCGCTATCACTGCTCTGAGTGACTCCATCTTGAACTTGAACTTTTTTATGTAGAGGTTCAAGGACTTCAGATTTAGAATAGGCCTTACCGAGCCATCCGGCTTCGGTACCACAAATAGAGTGGAATAATACCCCTTTCCTTGTTGTAATAGGGGTACTTTGACTATCACCTGCTGAGCGTACAGCTTGTGAATGGCTTCCAACACCCTCTCCCTTTCGGAAGAGACGGTTGGTAAGGCAGACTTCAGGAAACGATGAGGAGGATCCGTCTCTAATTCCAACCTGTACCCCTGAGATATTATCTGCAGGATCCAGGGGTCTACCTGCGAGTGAGCCCACTGCGCGCTGTAATTTTTGAGACGGCCCCCCACTGTCCCCGAGTCCGCTTGAGAGGCCCCAGCGTCATGCTGAGGTTTTTGCAGGAGCCGGGGAGGGCTTCTGTTCCTGGGAAGGAGCTGCCTGTTGGTGTCTCTTCCCTCTTCCTCTGCCTCGTGGCAGGTACGACAAGCCCTTTGCTCTCTTATTTTTGTAGGAGCGAAAAGGCTGCGGTTGAAAGGTCGGTGCCTTTCTCTGTTGGGGAGTGACTTGAGGTAAAAAAGTGGATTTCCCGGCAGTAGCCGTGGCCACCAAGTCTGATAGACCAACTCCAAATAACTCCTCCCCTTTATACGGCAAAACCTCCATGTGACGTTTTGAATCCGCATCGCCTGTCCACTGTCGTGTCCATAAGGCTCTTCTGGCTGAAATGGACATAGCACTCACCCGAGATGCCAGTGTGCAAATATCCCTCTGTGCATCACGCATATAGATAAATGCATCCTTTATTTGTTCTAACGACAGTAAAACATTGTCCCTATCTAGGGTATCAATATTTTCAATCAGGGATTCTGACCAAACTACTCCAGCACTGCACATCCAGGCAGTTGCTATAGCTGGTCGTAGTATAACACCTGCATGTGTGTATATATTCTTTTGAATAACTTCCATCTTTCTATCTGATGGATCCTTAAGTGCGGCCGTCTCAGGAGAGGGTAACGCCACTTGTTTGGATAAGCGTGTGAGCGCCTTGTCCACCTTAGGGGGTGTTTCCCAGCGCGCCCTAACCTCTGGCGGGAAAGGGTATAATGCCAATAACTTTTTTGAAATTATCAACTTTTTATCAGGAGCAACCCACGCTTCATCACACACGTCATTTAATTCTTCTGATTCAGGAAAAACTGTTTGTAGTTTTTTCACACCATACATAATACCCTGTTTTACGGTATCTGTAGTATCAGCTAAATGTAACGTCTCCTTCATTGCCAAAATCATATAACGTGTGGCCCTACTGGAAAATACGTTTGAATTTCTACCGTCGTCACTGGAATCAGTGCCCGTGTCTGGGTCTGTGTCGACCGACTGAGGCAAAGGGCGTTTTACAGCCCCTGACGGTGTTTGAGGCGCCTGGACAGGCATTAATTGATTGTCCGGCCGCCTCATGTCCTCAACTGACTGTTTAAGGGAAGATAAACCATCACGTAATTCCACAAATAAAGGCATCCATTCTGGTGTCGACCCCCTGGGGGGTGACATCTGCATATTTGGCAATTGCTCCGCCTCCACACCAATATCGTCCTCATACATGTCGACACCACGTACCGACACACACCGCAAACTCACAGGGAATGCTCTAATGAAGACAGGACCCACTAGCCCTTTTGGGGAGACAGAGGGAGAGTCTGCCAGCACACACCACAAAGCGCTATATATACAAGGGATATCCTTATATTAAGTGCTCCCTTATAGCTGCTTTAATATATATATATATATATAGCCATTAATGTGCCCCCCCTCTCTGTTTTACCCTGTTTCTGTAGTGCAGTGCAGGGGAGAGACCTGGGAGCCGTTCTGACCAGCGGAGCTGTGACAGAAAATGGCGCCGTGTGCTGAGGAGATAGGCCCCGCCCCTTTTTCGGCGGGTTCTTCTCCCGCTATTTTTCCAGTCAGGCAGGGGTTAAATATCTCCATATAGCCCCTATGGGCTATATGTGAGGTATTTTTAGCCTTGTATAAGGTTTATATTTGCCTCTCAGAGCGCCCCCCCCCAGCGCTCTGCACCCTCAGTGACTGCCCAGTGAAGTGTGCTGAGAGGAAAATGGCGCACAGCTGCAGTGCTGTGCGCTACCTTATGAAGACTGAGGAGTCTTCAGCCGCCGGTTTCCGGACCTCTTCACGCTTCAGCATCTGCAAGGGGGTCGGCGGCGCGGCTCCGGGACCGGACTCCACGGCTGGGCCTGTGTTCGATCCCTCTGGAGCTAATGGTGTCCAGTAGCCAAGCAGCAAATCCACTCTGCATGCAGGTGAGTTTACTACTTTCCCCCTAAGTCCCACGTTGCAGTGATCCTGTTGCCAGCAGGACTCACTGTAAAGAAAAAAACCTAAACTAAACTTTCTCTAAGCAGCTCTTTAGGAGAGCCACCTAGATTGCACCCTTCTCGTTCGGGCACAAAATCTAACTGGAGTCTGGAGGAGGGTCATAGGGGGAGGAGCCAGTGCACACCACCTGACCTAGTAAAGCTTTACTTTTTTGTGCCCTGTCTCCTGCGGAGCCGCTATTCCCCATGGTCCTTTCAGGAACCCCAGCATCCACTTAGGACGATAGAGAAAACATATATATATCTGCATATTTTTACACACTTACACCGTACTGTGCAAAAGTTTTAGGCACGTGAGGAAGAAATACTTTAAAAAAACAGAAGTGTTTGGGCTAGTGCAGTGCAATGGATGTACAGTAATGCATTTGTTTTGAAAGAGGAATTGTGGAGACTCAGCTGCTGTCCAATCTGTAAGCAATTTTCTCTGCTGAAGGATGAGATAGCTAAACTGCATGCTGAGATTTGTAGGATGTCTGTGTCTTTGAGGCCTCCACTGCCTCAGAGAGCCACCAGAAGACATTCTGCCTGGACTACTGTGGGCTCCCAAGGGCAGAGATTTCCAGAGGGACACAGACACCTCCCGCAAGCTGTGACACTGCAAAACTCATATGCTACTCTTGCAGGGCTGGAAGATACAACTAATAGAGGCACTACAGAACAGGAAGATATGGGGACATCTACTAACTGTAGGAACAGGAGAAGGAACAGCCAAAAAGGACTGCACTTCTCTTGGGAGATTCCATTATTAGTGGAATACATCTGGGAAATGCAAATGAAGTAGAGAAACAAGAAAGGTGCTTACCTGGAGCCACAGCTCCAAGGGATAAAGAGCGCATGCCTTGAATTGTGAAGAAAAGATGGGGAAGTGGATGTCATTGTCATTGTCCACCTAGGGACAAATGACCTTGTAAATGCTGAACTCATGGACATAAAAGATGAATTTAGGAAGTTAGGGACTGCTGTGATGCAGGTGGCAACCACTGTAACTTTTTCAGATGTATTGCCAGTACACAGAGGGGAAGACAGAACTCATTGCATCAGAAACTTCAATGTTTGGCTAAAGACATGGTGCAATGAGGAGATATTTGGATTTACAGGCCATAGTCACACCATCTGGCAAGATAGGAGCTTATACAAAAGTGACGGCTTGCACCCATCTTCAAGGGGAACAAGAATACTAACTGAACAGTTTGGATGTTTCATCAAGAACTATTTAAACTAACAGAGGGAGGCATTGAACCAACTAGGAATAAAGCAATCTGCTCCCCCAACACAGAGGTATTGTTTATGCAGGCAAAGGGAATAGGAAGCATATCCACAGCAACAGAAGATAATTTGGATCAAAACTAAATAAACATAAGTAGAGAGAAGAACATAGCTAGGAAGGAAAAGCAAAAACAAAACTCTAAAAGCTATGTGTGCAAATGCTAGGAGCTTAGGAAATAAAATCCCAGAACTAACTGTAATAATGATAAGGGATGATATAGATATTGTGGCAATCACAGAGTGATGGTGCAATGAAAATCATGACTAGGACATAGCTATACCGGGCTATACTTTACTTAGGAAGGAGAGAATGGGAAAAATTGGAGGAGGGGTAGCAATGTATGTAAAAAAAAGCATAAATACTACCTTAATACAAAGTATTGAAGAAAAACTAAGGCCCTTTGGGTGACCATAGAAACAGGGGAGAAGTCGATTATTCATATTGGCGTGATATACAGGCCACCAGGAAGAAGAACTGGACAAGAATCTATTGCAGGACATAACTAAAATGGCATTAAAAGGAGAGGTAATAATCATGGGAGACTTTAATCTTCCTGATGTGAACTGGAAGGTGTCTGTTGCTAGTTCCACCAAAAGTATAGACATTTTAAATTCCCTTCAGGAAGCATCCCTCCACCAATTGGTGGGGGAGCCCACTCGGAAAGACGCAATATTAGACTTAATACTTACAAATGGAGACAGAATATTGGACGTAAAAGTGGGTGAAAACCTGGGATCCAGTGATCATCAAGCAGTATGGTTCAGCATAAAGATAGAGACTGACTAATCCTATACAAAAACAAAGGTATTGGATTTTAGGAAGGCTGATTTTGTTGGGATGGAAAAATGTGTAAGAGTGGAGGAACTTGGAAGCAGTGCAGGAGAGGTGGGAAACATTAAAAAATGCAATATTAAAGGCAACAGACCTTTGCACTTTGCAAATGGCATTGCAAATGGCATTAAAGGGAAAGTATGCCTTTTTGCCGATGACACAGAGGTATGCAACAGGGTAGACACACCAGGTGGTGTAAAACAAATGACTGTGGATCTAGGTAGACTAGAGGAATGGTCAAGAATGTGGTAATTACAGTGTAATGCACAAAAATGCAAAATCATGCACTTGGGTCTCAATAATCCAAAGGCTAAATATAGTATTAATGGCCTTATACTGGAAACTACTGAGGAGGAAAGGGATCTAGGAGTCCCAATTTCAGGTGACTTAAAGACAGGTAAGCAATGTAACAAAGCAATGAGGAAGGCTAGTCAGATACTTGGCTGCATTGGAGAGTAATCAACAGCAGAAAGAAGTAATAATGCCACTGTATAGGTCATCTAGAATACTGTGTTCAATTCTGGAGGCCATATCTTCAAAAGGATATTAATACATTAGAGACTGTACAAAAAAGGACAACTAAAATGGTGCATGGCCTACATCACAAAACATACCCAGAAAGACTACAAAATCTCAATATGTATACTTTGGAGCAGAGAAGGGAAATGGGGGACATGATAGAAACTTTCAAATATATCAAGGGTTTTAACAAAGTCCAGGAGGGAAACATTCTCCATATGAAGAGAAGCAATAAGACACGAGGACATGCAGTCATCCACTATCTCAATGTCACCCTGCCTCAGTCACCCATTATCTCCCTGTCACCCCTGCCTCACCAGTAACCTATTATCTCCCTGTCACCCACTATCACCATGTACCACAGGGAGTACAATTGTGTAGCCACACCCCTTTCTCGTAAGACCACACCCCTTTTATCCCATCAAGGGGCGCCAAAATAGATTTTTGCTTACTAAAAAAAATAAGCTTGGGCCGGCCCTGTGTATACACATACACACTCACTCTCTTTCCAGACACTTACCTAAGGAAGGCTGGCAGCTGGCTGGCCGGAGCTGTAGCCACTCATCCTCCTGCTGCAGCCTGGTCCCGTCTAGCTACACTCCTTAGTCTCATCTAGCTCCACCCCCTTTGGACCCCGTTCGGCCACTGCATTATCACACAGGGTAGGGGAGGGGGAGAGGAGGCTTCTTGTGCTGCCAGCGCCAAGGGGGAGAGGAGGTGGCTTCTGTGTTCTGCCGGCACCACTGCATGTCATAGAGTGTGACAGCAGCAGCCAGCAGCAGTAGCAGGGACATCAGCAGCAGCTCAGCACAGAGCAGGAAGAGCGCCTCTCCCACCTGGCGCCTACCTGCACTGCATCCCTTTGCTGAGTGGCTACCGCTGGGCCTGGGAACAAGTATAAATAATGGAGGGGTGGAGGTGGACGAGGCACAGATAAAGAAGTAGGGGAAGATGCACTGATAATGGAAGGGGGCAAGAGAACAGATAATGGTGTGTAGAAGAGATACAGATGTGGAGAGAGAAAGTGGCACAAATGGAGAACTTCTTATTGCCTCTATTACTTTCTAAATTATCTGACCATTGGAAGAACAGAGGAAGAGATCAGGTGGGTGACAGGGAGAAAGAGGAGAAAGTAAAACTGGTCTGGACTGCAGAGTCCCGAGAGAGAAAGGGGACCCAGTCACATTCTCCGTGGCTCAAATGGAGACTCTGATCTTAGCTGCAAACGGCTCCTGTGCTCCTATGGGAAGTCCCTCCTGCGCATGGCGGAAGTCCCTGAAGACACGGCAGGAGACGGAGAGGGGGGCGGAGCATACAGAGGAGTGACAGCTGCAGCGATGCCCATTGTAATCAAAGTATGTTAGTGTGTGTCCGGCAGAGAAGGAGCCAGGCACAGCGCTACATTTGTACCTTACAGTGGGCAATGCTGCGATGACGCATACATAGGCGGGCAATGCGGGTGGTGGATGGTGAGCAGTGCTGAGCATTAATCCGTCCCTGGCCACGAGTGGCACCGCCAGGCGGCACCCCCACTTGGCCGGCGCCCCTGGCAAGTACCATCCTAGCCAATAGCTAGATACGCCCCTGGCCAAGAATTAGGAGTTTTTTTAATGCCCAGGTACAGGCAAGAAATTTATTTTCTGGTTAAATGGAATCGAGAATTTTGTGCATTAGATGGGCCGAGTGTTTCTTATCTGCCATCAAATTCCTGAATGAAGAATGTTTGATCATTACATTTCCCAATGTCTTCCTTGATTACCGAATTAAATTAAATTAACCTACAACTCAATCCTTCCTTCCTTCTGATCTAATTGTTAATTAATTAAAACATTCTTGGTTACTTTCTATGGGGTAGTACAGTTTATTAAACTGGAATCCTGTCTGCCACTGCAGTGCCACTCTGTTTCCTATATGTGCCATGTTTGAAGTAGCACTGCAACGTATTTGTGCAACCCACTGCTATCGATTAGCTTAGTCAGGCAGCTAGCTCAGTGCAACCTTTTGGCCTAAAATGAAAACAGTATTGTGAGCTGTGAGTTGTACAAAATTGAGTGAAAATGACTGGAAATTAATGTCATTCAGGTTAATAATGCTGTAGGAACAAAATCCAAATCCAAAACCTGTGAGGTGGTTATGACAAAAACCAAAACCACGAAGTTAATACAATTGAAACCTAAACAAGGGGGTCGGCACACATCTCTAGTAGTTTGTAAGTAATTGTTATTCATTCGTGGACTTTAACCAATAACTGTTTATTCCAGGTCCCCTCTGTGTCTCTGGCTCCTCAGAATTTCATTAGAAAGTTTAAGATATTTGAGTGTTTAATGTTTTCTACTAAAACCCCTAAAGGACGCTGTGTTCTTTATTTTTCTTATCCACACTGGCAACCCTACAAAGCTGCCAATAAATCCTGAATTTGTATCAAAAGCTGTTGTATGATCTATTACATAGAAAGCAGGTCTCCTAACCAGCGCAACCATTGTTCAAATTATATATAACACATACCAGATGGATACATTTCTTTTTATTTCACTTTTCTTTTTTTTCTGTTTTGATCAGCAGATGCAAATCTATTTGGTGTATATTATTCTGCTTGTACAAATGTGTTAGAAACAGGATTATGTCGGCATTAACAGGATGATATTGACAATAAACAAGAAATGTTATCAAGTCGAGAGTCATACAGTATCACTGTCTTCTAGGGATTTATAGGCCACATTCTAATTCATATGGGTCATGACGGAGACCCCAGTAGGTATCCCTGAGTTTGTACTCTATGGTCAGAGCCAGTAATTGATTCACTTTGACTGGTTACTTATTTGCATCAGGACTGTGATAGTGCAGATCCCCAAGTCCTGATACAGTGAGGGCAGAGCTGACTATAATACTCACAATGAATATTCTATCACCTGCCCTTTATACCATACACCTGTTTTCTGCCACCACCCATGGTAAATACATAAAGGTACCATAGGTCCCATAACACTCTATCACAATTGTTCAGACTAGCAGTAAATAATGTTTATAGCCAGTGGTGTCTCCAGAGTAGGGTCATTAGTGCAGTCCAAAATTCAAATAGGGGAGCCACACCAACTGGCAGTAAATCCCAGCTGTTGATATTTGGCAGTTGGTGTGGCTCCCCTATTTGAATTTTGGACTGCACTACAGCACCACCCCTGGAGCTGCCACTGGTCATACTGTAACCATAGCATTCTAATAATTTTGGGTTCTGGAGCATATATGAAAAAATAGACTAATAAAGGAGCACTTTATTTTCAAAAAAAGTACACTACTTAGTTACAGAAATGGCATAAATAAAAAGGATTACAGATTACATAGACAAACATGTATTGCAACATGAAGGGAGAAACTTACTCAGAATTACATGGCTTATTCAGATGCTGGGGCACATGGCAGGAAAATGCAGGTCCAGGCATCTATAATTTATCCCACAAGTCTGACCCAGCACAAGAGGTTCCCATTCTTTTTATCACCTATTTCCCCACCCCATAGATGATGTCATGACCAAGTCTCTGATGACTGGCTTTTTAATTAACTCAGGATCCCTAAAACGACTGCCTAAATAACTTTTGGCCTAAGTACAAATAACTGTACATGATCTTCCCTGTGTAATAGCTACATGAAATATGGTATGCATGGGCATATTAAGAGAGGAGAGTGCCTACTTGCAATCTTTGTGCAGACTCCCCTCCTCTCTAGCTGGCAGTGCAAAAGTGAGCAATAATAGACTCTGTCTTTGTGCCAGACTCTACTTTGCACATGCAGGTCTCCAGGAGAATGGCACAGTGGCTATTTTCCCAGTGATTTTCCTACTGTGCAGATGCAAAATGCTGGGAAAATGGCCACTGCACCATTTTCCTGGTGATGCGCTGCTGCTGCTAACATGGGACTCCGGTGAGGTACTGTAAATATAAAAAAAATGGGTGCAGGGTGTACAGTGTGGGGCCTCCTGTGCCAGGAGCCTGTGTGCTCCACTCAACATTTTATAAGCACCATTGGTGGTATGTTCATACTAATCTCTGACATAAGCCATAATATGAGTGTAAACATGACTGCACTGTGATATGTGATTGGTTAGATATCTAATTTCTCCCAAATCATGTGTTTTAAGTACTCTTAAATCACACCCAACCTACAAACAGACTTTATTTATATTCTAAGATTTCTAGCTATTTTAGAAACATAAATTTTACATCAAAGTAGATGACATATGGTTTTGGTCTTTGTCCCTGTTTGAAGTCTGAATACACCTTTTAGTTAGATGGTTTTTCAATAGATATAGCACAGAATGGCTTTACATTGTTAATAGTAAATACTAATCCATTTTTCGCATGCATGCACAGTATGGAAATGCCTAAAAACAAATTTACAACCATTTCTAAAATAGCCCTATTAGCACTCCCACAGAACTCCATTATATTTTACTGAGTGATAAAACTTATTAATGCTGCAATCAATTTTGTAACTGACACAGGACCTTATACAGATATGGATGTTATTGCACAGCTTCTGCAACTTTGTTTGCAGCGGCTGTTTACTTATATGCCAATGTCACAGGTGGAGTTGTCTAAATAGGTGCCTCCTGCCAGCTTCTCTGATCTCCTGCATTGGATCATCTGCGTGATCGACCATATGACTAATTCTCAGGTTACTCAGGATGGCTGGTGTTTTCACGCTGTCTGCAGTGTCAGACTAGGGCATGAAGGGCCCACTGGGGAAAACACAATTGTAGGGGCCCATGTTCAAGAGTTTTGCCAGCCTCCAATGAGGGTGTTGCCAGCTGCAACAGAGGCTTGGCTAACCATTAGAGAGGGCATGGGCTGGGCCCCTTGATAACTATATATAGTAAATACTGCTAGTACATGCATCAAAATGAACCATAATCCTGTGCAGTATAAGGTAACATATCTATAATGGGGTGGTCTTCAGTATGCCGGCGGTCGGACTCCCGGCGACCAGCATACCGGCACCGGGAGCCAGACAGCCGGCATACCGACACTTATTCTCCCTCGTGGGGGTCCACGACCCCCCTGGAGGGAGAATAAAATAGTGTGGCACGCGTAGCGCGCCACTGTGCCCGTAGCGTGGCGAGCACAGCGAGCCCGCAAGGGGCTCATTTGCGATCGCCACACTGTCGGTAAGCCGGCGGTCGGGCTCCCGGCGCCAGTATGCTGGCCGCCGGGAGCCCGACCGCCGGCATATCATAGTGAACCCCTATAATGTATCATTCAAGAGCACAGTTTGGAACTTGATCACTAGGGGAGGAGGTGGGGGCCCTAGACAGGGGGGTTTACCCTGTACCCCTGTGGGCCAGTCCAACCCTGGCTGCCCGGGCCAGTAAAGCTGCATCCAAGGATGCAGCAGCACACCAAAACAACAGACCAACACACGCCATTTTCTGAAACTCTGGTCATCACCATATTGCGACTTAGAGGGCACTGCGACCGTATTCACAGACCCAGATCTGCACATGCATTGTACACATGCTGCATATATGCAAATTGTCTTACAGTGGAGATGTACAAAAACCATCAGATTTGTGTACATCTCTGAATTAGGCCGACAAGTGAAGCCACCACATGTTACATTGTGTACATTACATTTTATGCAATCAGGTTTTCATATTCTTTAAGAAGGCAGGTTAAATGCTTAAAATGGATGCACAAGTTCAGTGTTTGGATTAGGCACATATGTTTTTTATCTCACAGAAATATTTTAGCATGAGGCTAGAAGGCACTCTGAGGCTTGTAGTCCCACCACAGCTGGAGTACCACAGGTTGCCTATCTCTTCTATAAACCCATGTTGTATTATAAACATCATTCTGGAGCCAGCTGACACTTAATCTCCAATGAACCATGCGCTGTATAGCCTTGAACTTCACAGCTCAATCAGGCTTGTTCTAATGCCACTTAAATCAGGATGTAAGAAGAAGCAGGAGAATTCCAGGAATTCCATGATATAAACGATATTTTTAGAACTGTGAATGACTTGCGAGAGAACAGTGCTGTAGTATCTAAAGATAGGACACACAAGTCTTTTTCCATTGCTTATCACATTAACCTAACTGCACATTGAAATAACATATATACTCACTTCCTAATCCTCTGTGACATTTTCTTCTTTCATTTATAACTTGTAGGATAATTAATCAGCCCCAGTCATCACTTAGCTAATGAACTGCCAATGTTTCTTACAGGAATTCAGCGGTGAACTTGAAGACAAATGTGTACCACTTCTATGTGTATTTTGTGTGCTCTCATTATACCACCTTCTGCGCAAATCATACATTAAGCTTTAGACCAGAGCGATTTAATTGTCCATCTACACTTTTTAAATGTTCCTAATTGTTACATAATTGTTACTCTTTGGAAAAATATGGTGCACAAACGAAAATAATAATTCATATCACAGCTCACTCCCTCATTAATATAAGCTTTTCACATTTTCTTTAAAATCTCTCTCCCACCATTTAGTGTGCTGTCTGTGAAATTCCCATTAGAGACATGAGTCATGTGCCTAGGGGTGGCACTTGGATGCTGATGTCAGTCCTTTCAGCCCGAAATGTACTGCTAAATATTTCCACTGTACTGTACCATATACCATGTTGAATAAAGTGTAAATGGGTAGAACATGCACATACTGCCCCCATAAGCTGTCCTACCTAGTAAATATGTATGCATAATTTTTTTTTTAAAGGCATAGTTAGTGTTTCTTTTAATTATTCTGTTAAATTTGCTATCACCAATGAAGGCTTATAACCAATCAAACAATGAAAATAATAAAATTAGTCAAGGGGTGGGGGCACTCACCCCTAAATCCGTCCCAGACTACTGTATCTCTTGTTTAGGGCTTCTCCACACTCATTTGTATCCCTGGGCTCTGTGGGTTAAAGGGGCCCTTACAAATGCAAATTAGTTGTTAGTGACACAGGTTCACTTTAAGGTTGTTGTAATAAATAGTGACTGGATATCTCTCAATACAGTTTTCTCCTTTGTTGAAGTCCTGAAGTGCACATATCCTTTGTATTGAGGAAATACACTAAATCATGATATCTACACTGTCTTCATCAATAACTCCCCATAAAGTATACTACTATTAAGGGAAGGTGAGAAAGGAAGGAAGGGAGGAAGGAAGGGAGGAAGGAAGGAAGGAAGGAAGGAAGGAAGGAAGGAAGGAAGGAAGGAAGGAAGGAAGGAAGGAAGGAAGGAAGGAAGGAAGGAAGGAAGGAAGGTGAGACAGGAAGGAAGGTGAGAAAGGAAAGAAGGAAGGTGAGAAAGAAAGGAAGGTGAGAAAGGAAGCAAGGAGAGAAAGGAAGGTGAGAAAGGAAGGAAGGTAACACAGGAAGATGAGAAAGGAAGGAAGGTGAGAAAGAAAGGAAGGTGATAAAGGAAGCAAGGAGAGAAAGGAAGGTGAGAAAGGAATGAAAGTGAGAAAGGAAGGAAGGAAAGAAAGGAAGGAGTGAAAGGAAGGTGAGAAAGTAAGCAAGGAGAGAAAGGAAGGTGAGACAGGAAGATGAGAAAGGAAGGAAGGTGAGAAAGGAAGGAAGGAAAGAAGGAAGGAAGGAAGGAAGGAAGGAAGGAAGGAAGGAAGGAAGGAAGGAAGGAAGGAAGGAAGGAAGGAAGGAAGGAAGGTGAGAAAGAAAGGAAGGTGAGAAAGGAAGCAAGAAGAGAAAGGAAGGTGAGAAAGGAATGAAAGTGAGAAAGGAAGGAAGGAAAGAAAGGAAGGAGTGAAAGGAAGGTGAGAAAGTAAGCAAGGAGAGAAAGGAAGGTGAGACAGGAAGATGAGAAAGGAAGGAAGGTGAGAAAGGAAGGAAGGAAGGAAGGAAGGAAGGAAGGAAGGAAGGAAGGAAGGAAGGAAGGAAGGAAGGAGAGAAAGAAAGGAAGGTGAGAAAGGAAGCAAGGAGAGAAAGGAAGGTGAGAAAGGAATGAAAGTGAGAAAGGAAGGAAAGAAAGGAAGGAATAAAAGGAAGGAGAGAAAGGAAGGTGAGAAAGGAAGGTAAGAGAGGAAGGAAGGAAGGAAGGAAGGAAGGAAGGAAGGAAGGAAGGAAGGAAGGAAGGAAGGAAGGAAGGAAGGAAGGAAGGAAGGAAGGAAGGAAGGAAGGAAGGTGAGAAAGGAAAGTGAGAGAGGAAGTAAGGAAGGTGAGTCAGGAAGGTGAGAAAGGAAGGAAGGAGAGAAAGGAAGGTGAGAAAGGAAGGAAGGAGTGAAAGGAAGGAGAGAAAGGAAGGTGAGAATGGAAGGAAGGAATGTGAGAAAGGAAGGAAGGAATGTGAGAAAGGAAGGAAGGAAGGTGAGAAAGGAAGGTGAGAGGAAGTAAGGAAGGTGAGAAAGGAAGGAACGAAGGTGAGAAAGGAAGGAAGGAACGAAGGTGAGAAAGGAAGGAAGGTGAGAAAGGAAGGAAGGAAGGAGGGGAGGAAGGAAGGGAAGGAAGGAAAGGGAAAGGCAAAGAAGGAATTAATCTTCTACAACAGTAGTCATATCACTCCATGACCTGGTCATGCCAGCTCCACCTAGGAGAACTGATGATATGCAATTTTATATGCCCCTGAATGATGTACTGAGACAGAATCTTAAGAGAATTCTCTATGCTAAGAATACCAGTGCAAAAAGCTCAGTAAGGAATCACATCCCCACTGTGGGGACAGGGTGCAGATCCTGGTGTATACTGTCCTGTTCTAGCAGTTACAAGTCCCAGATAGCTAGCTGCATACTCCTCACATTTAAATCCTGTGTGCCAATGGCACTTCCTTCATCATTGACAGATCTCGACCCCCCTATGATGTGCTGTCTGAGTAAAGCTGCTGGACTTGCCAGCTAAGATACAGAAGCTGAAGCCTGGCACTAAACACGAGTACAGACATTGCTGAACAGAGCAAATGAAGGTCAATGTAATGAAAAATAATGTTTATAAAGGGTCATCAGGAAGGCTGAGCCAGATGGTGCCCTCCTCCTCAACCAGCGCTCCTGGTCGTTGCTATCCTGGCCAACCCCTAGTTACAGCCATGGCGATAAAGGACCAGTCAGTTAGCTTCTGACAGGTATTTTGCAGACTTTGCTTGAAAAACTACTGTTCGGAGCTGATTGGGTTGTGATTTATTTCTCTCTACTTTCTCTCTCTCCAAGGTTTGATACATCTCCCCCTAGGTCAGCTGTGTTGACACTTTGGTCCCAGCATGCCCACTGTCAAAGTCGTAAAATATTACAGTACACCGATCACGTACAAACACCACATAGATGCCTCCATGCGTGTACTTATTCGGCCGTGCGTGCACATATTCACAATTAGAGTATGGTTGCTCCCGCGGTCCTGCATATTAATGCATGGTATGAGTAATTATGGAGGCATTTGTACTTGCATGGAAAAGCCACAAAGACATGTCATATATTTAATCCATATATTGCATAAATCACCCACTGTCTGCTCACTCTTCTAATAGCATTAAGATGGGTCGCACATAAATTATCCTCCCAGAGACTCAAATACAATGTACCAGATGGCCTTATTTACACAAAGCTTTGAAATCCTATGAAGAAAGGAAATACCTTTGGTTACCCCTATTGTTCTAGAGTAGTCCAGTATCTGTCGAAGACAATAAATAATGGATTGTCATTGTCTTATCTGAAGACAGGACAAACAAGAAAGACAACATCCAGGAACCTAGGTTGACTGAAGAGAAACTCAATTAGCAATAGCTAACAAATTACAAACCAGACATTTAGAAATCTGAGGTAATAACATTCATAGTCTAAACTCTTGAAGATATAAATGTCCTAACAAATTGTAATATCAGGAGTGTGTGTATATGTGTGTGTGTGTGTGTGTATATATATATATATATATATATATGTGTGTGTGTGTGTGTGTGTGTGTGTGTGTGTGTGTGTGTGTGTGTGTGTGTGTATATAGATATATATGGATATATGGATATCTTGAGGAAGGAAATAGATAATCATATCATGTGTGGGATCATATTGTTCAGAGTCATGTAAACATTAATCTGGTGGGTATAAGAATATTATCATATATTGCAACTTTAAGTTATTAATAATACCAGATTTATGTATTATTAATGTGATGGGTTTAACTGGTCATGGGGCAGAAACTCAGATGCAAACAACAGAAATCACATCTCAAGTCTTAGCCATCGCCCACCTCTTGAGCTGACCAATGATCCCCGGTGCACAGGATATGTCCCACCCCCGAACCAATGGAAGAAGAGCACACAGTGTCTATTGTATTATGTTTTGATCTACTGTATAAAAAGCCAGCTGCAGCCAGGTCACTATCACAGACTCTGAAGGTCATCTCCCTTGATGACTGAGGACCGGCCGGGAAGCGCAGCGAAACCAAAAATGTTTGTACCATTGACTGTAGCCATTTTACTATTCAGTAATTATATGTTGGTGTGTCGGAATCCGGCATTTTAAATACAATCTGGTGTCGTGTCTCCTTTCTTTGCTAAGGTTATAAGTGTATTTCAGTCACACGTGTAGCTGCTAAGTGCTCACAGAGTATCTTTGGGTGTGTACGCACTGCGTGTACTTTGTACGGCCAGCGCGGCGTTTGTACGCAAAGTACGTACGCGCTACAGGGCTAATGGTGTAAAAAGTACATAGGCTAAGGATTGATTACAGCGGCCGCAGCGGCTCCATTTAAAGTGTATTGAATGTCTTTTTTAAAGTGTTGCTTTTAGTCCTGTATGTAAATCAACGTTTACACCACAATGTACTTAAAGTCTCTGTAGCTCTGCATGGTACATTTTAGTTTCCTATCCAGAAATCTACTAGTGTGTTTATTTACAGTAATTTTTCCACTGTCCCCACTGTCAGTACTTGGATTAGGTTTCTCAAGGCATGGTCAATACTACTATATATCAAAGAGCTTGATCTAAAATCCACCTGGACTCTAGACATACTCAAATGGATTCCCCTTGGGGTCAAGGTGAGATAACTCAGACTCATTAGATCTTATCTTTGCCATCTAAAGCCTCATACTGACATCAGAGAGAGCACTTTATATACACTGATCACACACTATCAATCCAGTCATGGGTGTCACCCTTGTAATCTAGCTCCAATGGCAAAACCACTGCCACACTGTGGGACATGGAGGTGAGGTAGCACAGAAATGATGGAGGCACTCATATGAGTGATTAAAGATTATTTGTAAAAACCTCTGTAAATTGTGGGCACTATGTTAATAAAGAATATGAATAATATAATACGTGCATTAACTATTGCTTTCTGGAAGGAGCAGTGGCGGTCCTAGGGACAGGAAAGAATGGTTATTGCCCGGGGCACTGCTGCCAGAGGGCACGGCCGCAGTCACCCCACCAGCACCCATTCACTCTCGCCCACTGCCACCGCTATATTTACAAACTGTGCCTGCTGATGATGCTCCCAGTCTCCCAGAATGCTGGTGCCAGGTCATGCATGGCATTCTGGAAGAAGCCACGGTGACAGAGAGGATGGACTAGGAGAAGCAGCAGCATATCTCCGCTCACACCCATGCGCTGCCTGCCTGAGGAGAAGACCCTGTGACAGTTCCTGACCCTCATACACTCTGGTCAGAACAAGCAGCAGCAAGGAGAAGGGACCAGTCCGCCTTCACAAGGTAAGAATTAGGCACTGATTGCCCGCCACCTACCTTCCACCCCACCGCTACCTTGGGGGGAGAGTGCCAAAGAAAACTTTCTCCCTGAATTCCGTAAAGTCTAGAACCAGCCCTGGAAAGGAGCAATGGTAAATATCAAATACTGTAGAATCTGAGAGATTGGGAGGCATAGGTACTGTAAGTATTATTTTGCATTATTTATGTCTTATTGGATTCCATCCAAATTGCATTTTCATTGCTGGTTGTAGCAATCATTTAATCTAGAGTTTCCTAAACTATTTGATTTAACCATCTGGTCTCAAGCATGGATATCCTTTAAACCTTGACTGTAATGGAGAAGTTTGGGAAACTGATTTAATCAATCCTGTTAAAAATGACTACAACATCACCTTCGTACCTGTCTATCTTCGTGCCATATAATTTTTAATTAATTTGTAAAGGTCTATCTCATTTTGGTCCACAGCTCATATAGGTTTCTGTTCTCTGTAGCATAAAATTATTCAGTTTCCATGCTTATAAAAATAACAAAATCAACATTAGTCATGGTGATCAAATGCTTTGGCTGATGCCATACCTCTGTGCTTAGAGTTTGCCTTTCAGATCTTTAATTTTGTACCTTTAATGTTATCATCATCAAAATCTGGTGTATAAATATTTTATATGAAATCCACCTCTGTCAGAGTTGATGTGAAATTGATGCTGACACCTCTCTGGAAGTCAGCCTGACATGTTTTGACTACCAGTCCTACAAACTCCCAACTTTATTTCTATTACACTTCCCCACTACACTAAGAGGAGTATTCCGAGGTGGACGCTGTTTTTGCAAAATCGCCAAAGGCCGTGTTTTGGCCGTCTGCGCACGCGTATCACTCGCATAGTGCATGCAAAAACTTTCACTATGTGATCGCATTCCAGAAGGATGTTATTACATAGTGATTGACCGACGGCAGGCAGTCGGAGCGGCGTTGGGGGGGAGTGGTGCAGGAAACGCAGGCATGTCATATCTGTTATCGGGGCGGCCGTATGACGTCACCTGTGTTTCCTGCGATAGGAAATATGGCGGTAGTGGAAATATGCCTGCATACACAGCCTGCAAACACGGTGGTATGCCTGCATACACAGCCTAGCTGCGTATACAAGTACCTACCTCTGTTTCGAGGTTTCTGCAATGTATTCGCTATTGCGATCCCATCTCTGGGCGGTGCTACACACGCTGGCCAGCCTTGCCTTGCCTTGTGCTGGGTGGCCCCGAGCATGTGATTTTATTTGCAGCAGTTTAAGCAAAAACTGCCATGGACTCTGAATAACCCCCTGTGTTCTAATGCACAGTAGTACTTGGTTAAAGGGACTAATCCCAACTTTTTTATCATATTAGGGGGATATCCTATTAGCCATGATAATTTTTCTTGTGGAAAAAAAGGCTATCCATTATTTTAACAAGAAAAAAATTCTTATTTTTGCCCGATTACACATGAGATCTGGGATAAGTTCACAGACCCATGTGTTATCGCGGCTCTGTGGGCTGGTTATCTGGAATTATGGGGCTGATTAGGAGATGGACACAGCGGCCGCGTCCATCCAGGCTGCAGCACGTTTGTGTGACCTTACACATCACAGTGTAACAGCGGCGGACATTTTTGGGGAGGCAAAGTGGCATTGGGGGGCAGGGCTGGCCACACAGGGGTGTGCTGTGACCATTTTCGGGGAGGATGCATGACGTCACACGCTCAGATAAAAAAATTGCATAATGCAGCGGTGTGTGTCCATCTCTGAATCAGGTCCTATGTTTCATAATCACCGATAAGTGCCGGCTATTGGGGCTAATTGAATAGCTCCGGCGAATCCATTAGCTACAGTAAATTAATGCGGCTAATTAGATACTACCCTTATTTGGGCCCTCATTCCAAGTTGTTCGCTCGCTAGCTGCTTTTAGCAGCATTGCACACGCTAGGCCGCCGCCCTCTGGGAGTGTATCTTATCTTAGCAGAATAGAGAACGAAAGATTAGCAGAACTGCTACTAAATAATTATTTGCAGTTTCTGAGTAGCTCCAGACCTACTCACAGATTGCGATCAGCTCAGTCCGTTTAGTTCCTGGTTTGACGTCACAATCACGCCCTGCGTTCGGCCAGTCACTCCCCCGTTTCTCCAGACACTCCCGCGTTTTTCCCTGACATGCCTGCGTTTTTTAGCACACTCCCGGAAAACGCTCAGTTACCACCCAGAAACGCCCCTTTCCTGTCAATCATTCACTGATCAGCAGTGCGACTGAAAAGCGCTGCAGAATCCACAGCAAATCTACTAAGTTTTTAGTTAAATAACTAAGCACATGCGCCCTGCGTGCCTTGCGCATGCGCATTTTGCAACAAATCGCAGCATAGCGAAAATCGGCAACGAGCGAACAACTCGGAATGACCACCTTGGTTCTTTATATTAAAGGAATAACTGTATAAAAATATTCTCGTTACAGCGTTATCTTGTTTCTGTAAAAGGTGCTAGTTAACAGAAAAGTTAGATAATTAGTTTTCTCTTCCTCACAATGGGTCTAATTCAGACCTGATCAAAATTTTGCACGGCTACTATCAGTTACTCAGACATGCGGGGAGACGCCTGGGTCGCAAGTGCTGCACTCATGATATATCGTAATCGCATGGAATCGTATGGAAAAAGGTGTGTTTTTGTGCCTGCGATATATTGCATGCAATATATCGTAGGAAGTTTGACTGGCATTCCCAGGACACTCCCATCAGCAGAAGCAGCAGCATCAGAAGCAGTGACGCAGCAGGAGGAGAACTCATCAGATATATCCGATTTGATTGGATTTCACATTGCCCCAAGTATGTATTTCCACACTGACCACCAATCACTGTCCACCAATGTATATCACACTGTCCACCAATGTAATCACACTGTCCACCAATTAGAGATGTGCGGTGGGCACTTTTTGTGTTTTGGTTTTGGTTCGAATTCCACTTTCGTGTTTTGGTTTTGGCTAGGTTTTGCCAAAACCACCCTTTCGGGTTTTGGTTTTGGTTTTGGATCTGGATGATTATTGGATTAAAAAAAACAAAAAAAGCTAAAATCACAGAATTTGGGGGTAATTTTGCTCCTACGGTATTATTAACCTCAATAACAATCATTTCCACTCATTTCCAGTCTATTCTGGACACCTCACAATATTGTTTTTAGGCCAAAAGGTTGCACCGAGGTTGCTGGATGACTAAGCTAAGTGACACAAGTGTGCGGCACAAACACCTGGCCCATCTAGGAGTGGCACTGCAGTGTCAGACAGGATGGCACTTTTCAAAAACTAGGCCCCAAACAGCACCTCATGCAAAGATGTAGAAGAGGTACAATGAGGTAGCTGAATGACTAAGCCAAGCGACACAAACAACTGACCCATCTAGGCGTGGCACTGAAGTGGCAGACAAGAGGGCAGATATTTAAAAAAAATGCCCCAAACAGCACATCATGCAAAGAAGAAAAGATTTGCAATGAGGTAGTTGTATAACTAAGTCAAGCGACTCACACAATTGGCCCATCTAGGCGTGGCACTGCAGTGGCAGACAGGAGGGCAGATATCAAAAAAGGGACCCTAACAGCACTAGAGATGAGCGCCTGAAATTTTTCGGGTTTTGTGTTTTGGTTTTGGGTTCGGTTCCGCGGCCGTGTTTTGGGTTCGAACGCGTTTTGGCAAAACCTCACCGAATTTTTTTTGTCGGATTCGGGTGTGTTTTGGATTCGGGTGTTTTTTTCAAAAAACACTAAAAAACAGCTTAAATCATAGAATTTGGGGGTCATTTTGATCCCAAAGTATTATTAACCTCAAAAACCATAATTTACACTCATTTTCAGTCTATTCTGAATACCTCACACCTCACAATATTATTTTTAGTCCTAAAATTTGCACCGAGGTCGCTGTGTGAGTAAGATAAGCGACCCTAGTGGCCGACACAAACACCGGGCCCATCTAGGAGTGGCACTGCAGTGTCACGCAGGATGTCCCTTCCAAAAAACCCTCCCCAAACAGCACATGACGCAAAGAAAAAAAGAGGCGCAATGAGGTAGCTGTGTGAGTAAGATTAGCGACCCTAGTGGCCGACACAAACACCGGGCCCATCTAGGAGTGGCACTGCAGTGTCACGCAGGATGGCCCTTCCAAAAAACTCTCCCCAAACAGCACATGACGCAAAGAAAAAAAGAGGCGCAATGAGGTAGCTGTGTGAGTAAGATTAGCGACCCTAGTGGCCGACACAAACACCGGGCCCATCTAGGAGTGGCACTGCAGTGTCACGCAGGATGTCCCTTCCAAAAAACCCTCCCCAAACAGCACATGACGCAAAGAAAAAAAGAGGCGCAATGAGGTAGCTGTGTGAGTAAGATTAGCGACCCTAGTGGCCGACACAAACACCGGGCCCATCTAGGAGTGGCACTGCAGTGTCACGCAGGATGTCCCTTCCAAAAAACCCTCCCCAAACAGCACATGACGCAAAGAAAAAAAGAGGCGCAATGAGGTAGCTGACTGTGTGAGTAAGATTAGCGACCCTAGTGGCCGACACAAACACCGGGCCCATCTAGGAGTGGCACTGCAGTGTCACGCAGGATGTCCCTTCCAAAAAACCCTCCCCAATCAGCACATGATGCAAAGAAAAAGAAAAGAAAAAAGAGGTGCAAGATGGAATTGTCCTTGGGCCCTCCCACCCACCCTTATGTTGTATAAACAAAACAGGACATGCACACTTTAACCAACCCATCATTTCAGTGACGGGGTCTGCCACACGACTGTGACCGATATGACGGGTTGGTTTGGACCCCCCCCAAAAAAGAAGCAATTAATCTCTCCTTGCACAAACTGGCTCTACAGAGGCAAGATGTCCACCTCATCTTCACCCTCCGATATATCACCGTGTACATCCCCCTCCTCACAGATTATCAATTCGTCCCCACTGGAATCCACCATCTCAGCTCCCTGTGTACTTTGTGGAGGCAATTGCTGCTGGTCAATGTCTCCGCGGAGGAATTGATTATAATTCATTTTAATGAACATCATCTTCTCCACATTTTCTGGATGTAACCTCGTACGCCGATTGCTGACAAGGTGAGCGGCGGCACTAAACACTCTTTCGGAGTACACACTTGTGGGAGGGCAACTTAGGTAGAATAAAGCCAGTTTGTGCAAGGGCCTCCAAATTGCCTCTTTTTCCTGCCAGTATAAGTACGGACTGTGTGACGTGCCTACTTGGATGCGGTCACTCATATAATCCTCCACCATTCTATCAATGTTGAGAGAATCATATGCAGTGACAGTAGACGACATGTCCGTAATCGTTGTCAGGTCCTTCAGTCCGGACCAGATGTCAGCATCAGCAGTCGCTCCAGACTGCCCTGCATCACCGCCAGCGGGTGGGCTCGGAATTCTGAGCCTTTTCCTCGCACCCCCAGTTGCGGGAGAATGTGAAGGAGGAGATGTTGACAGGTCGCGTTCCGCTTGACTTGACAATTTTGTCACCAGCAGCTCTTTCAACCCCAGCAGACTTGTGTCTGCCGGAAAGAGAGATCCAAGGTAGGCTTTAAATCTAGGATCGAGCACGGTGGCCAAAATGTAGTGCTCTGATTTCAACAGATTGACCACCCGTGAATCCTTGTTAAGCGAATTAAGGGCTCCATCCACAAGTCCCACATGCCTAGCGGAATCGCTCCGTGTTAGCTCCTCCTTCAATGTCTCCAGCTTCTTCTGCAAAAGCCTGATGAGGGGAATGACCTGACTCAGGCTGGCAGTGTCTGAACTGACTTCACGTGTGGCAAGTTCAAAGGGCATCAGAACCTTGCACAACGTTGAAATCATTCTCCACTGCGCTTGAGACAGGTGCATTCCACCTACTATATCGTGCTCAATTGTATAGGCTTGAATGGCCTTTTGCTGCTCCTCCAACCTCTGAAGCATATAGAGGGTTGAATTCCACCTCGTTACCACTTCTTGCTTCAGATGATGGCAGGGCAGGTTCAGTAGTTTTTGGTGGTGCTCCAGTCTTCTGTACGTGGTGCCTGTACGCCGAAAGTGTCCCGCAATTCTTCTGGCCACCGACAGCATCTCTTGCACGCCCCTGTCGTTTTTTAAAAAATTCTGCACCACCAAATTCAAGGTATGTGCAAAACATGGGACGTGCTGGAATTTGCCCATATTTAATGCACACACAATATTGCTGGCGTTGTCCGATGCCACAAATCCACAGGAGAGTCCAATTGGGGTAAGCCATTCCGCGATGATCTTCCTCAGTTGCCGTAAGAGGTTTTCAGCTGTGTGCGTATTCTGGAAAGCGGTGATACAAAGCGTAGCCTGCCTAGGAAAGAGTTGGCGTTTGCGAGATGCTGCTACTGGTGCCGCCGCTGCTGTTCTTGCGGCGGGAGTCCATACATCTACCCAGTGGGCTGTCACAGTCATATAGTCCTGACCCTGCCCTGCTCCACTTGTCCACATGTCCGTGGTTAAGTGGACATTGGGTACAACTGCATTTTTTAGGACACTGGTGAGTCTTTTTCTGACGTCCGTGTACATTCTCGGTATCGCCTGCCTAGAGAAGTGGAACCTAGATGGTATTTGGTAACGGGGGCACACTGCCTCAATAAATTGTCTAGTTCCCTGTGAACTATCGGCGGATACCGGACGCACGTCTAACACCAACATAGTTGTTAAGGCCTCAGTTATCCGCTTTGCAGTAGGATGACTGCTGTGATATTTCATCTTCCTCGCAAAGGACTGTTGAACAGTCAATTGCTTACTGGAAGTAGTACAAGTGGGCTTACGACTTCCCCTCTGGGATGACCATCGACTCCCAGCGGCAACAACAGCAGCGCCAGCAGCAGTAGGCGTTACACGCAAGGATGCATCGGAGGAATCCCAGGCAGGAGAGGACTCGTCAGAATTGCCAGTGACATGGCCTGCAGGACTATTGGCATTCCTGGGGAAGGAGGAAATTGACACTGAGGGAGTTGGTGGGGTGGTTTGCGTGAGCTTGGTTACAAGAGGAAGGGATTTACTGGTCAGTGGACTGCTTCCGCTGTCACCCAAAGTTTTTGAACTTGTCACTGACTTATTATGAATGCGCTGCAGGTGACGTATAAGGGAGGATGTTCCGAGGTGGTTAACGTCCTTACCCCTACTTATTACAGCTTGACAAAGGGAACACACGGCTTGACACCTGTTGTCCGCATTTCTGGTGAAATACCTCCACACCGAAGAGCTGATTTTTTTGGTATTTTCACCTGGCATGTCAACGGCCATATTCCTCCCACGGACAACAGGTGTCTCCCCGGGTGCCTGACTTAAACAAACCACCTCACCATCAGAATCCTCCTGGTCAATTTCCTCCCCAGCGCCAGCAACACCCATATCCTCCTCATCCTGGTGTACTTCAACACTGACATCTTCAATCTGACTATCAGGAACTGGACTGCGGGTGCTCCTTCCAGCACTTGCAGGGGGCGTGCAAATGGTGGAAGGCGCATGCTCTTCACGTCCAGTGTTGGGAAGGTCAGGCATCGCAACCGACACAATTGGACTCTCCTTGTGGATTTGGGATTTCGAAGAATGCACAGTTCTTTGCTGTGCTGCTTTTGCCAGCTTGAGTCTTTTCATTTTTCTAGCGAGAGGCTGAGTGCTTCCATCCTCATGTGAAGCTGAACCACTAGCCATGAACATAGGCCAGGGCCTCAGCCGTTCCTTGCCACTCCGTGTGGTAAATGGCATATTGGCAAGTTTACGCTTCTCCTCCGACAATTTTATTTTAGGTTTTGGAGTCCTTTTTTTTCTGATATTTGGTGTTTTGGATTTGACATGCTCTGTACTATGACATTGGGCATCGGCCTTGGCAGACGACGTTGCTGGCATTTCATCGTCTCGGCCATGACTAGTGGCAGCAGCTTCAGCACGAGGTGGAAGTGGATCTTGATCTTTCCCTAATTTTGGAACCTCAACATTTTTGTTCTCCATATTTTAATAGGCACAACTAAAAGGCACCTTTGGTAAACAATGGAGATGGATACTAGTATACAATTATGGACTGCCTGCCGACTGCAGACACAGAGGTAGCCACAGCCGTGAACTACCGTACTGTACTGTGTCTGCAGCTAATATAGACTGGTTGATAAAGAGAAGATGTCTATGTAACTATGTATGTATAAAGAAGACTGAAAAAAATCCACGGTTAGGTGGTATACAATTATGGACGGACTGCCTGCCGAGTGCAGACACAGAGGTAGCCACAGCCGTGAACTACCGTACTGTACTGTGTCTGCAGCTAATATAGACTGGTTGATAAAGAGAAGATGTCTATGTAACTATGTATGTATAAAGAAGAATGAAAAAAAACCACGGTTAGGTGGTATACAATTATGGACGGACTGCCTGCCGAGTGCAGACACAGAGGTAGCCACAGCCGTGAACTACCGTACTGTACTGTGTCTGCAGCTAATATAGACTGGTTGATAAAGAGAAGATGTCTATGTAACTATGTATGTATAAAGAAGAATGAAAAAAATCCACGGTTAGGTGGTATTACAATTATGGACGGACTGCCTGCCGAGTGCAGAGACACAGAGGTAGCCACAGCCGTGAACTACCGTACTGTGTCTGCTGCGACTGGATGATAAATGATATAAAAAATATATATATATCACTACTGCAGCCGGACAGGTATATATTATATAATGACGGACCTGCTGGACACTGTCTGTCAGCAGAATGAGTTTTATTTTTATAGAATAAAAAAAAAAAAAACACACAAGTGAAGTCACACGACGAGTGTTTAACTTTTTCAGGCAATCACAATATAAGTATACTACTAACTATACTGGTGGTCAGTGTGGTCAGGTCACTGGTCAGTCACACTGGCAGTGGCACTCCTGCAGCAAAAGTGTGCACTGTTTAATTTTAATATAATATGTACTCCTTGCTCATGCTATAACCTATAACTGGCACTGCAGTAGTGCTCCCCAGTCTCCCCCACAATTATAAGCTGTGTGAGCTGAGCAGTCAGACAGATATATAATATATATAGATGATGCAGCACACTGGCCTGAGCCTGAGCAGTGCACACAGATATGGTATGTGACTGACTGAGTCACTGTGTGTATCGCTTTTTTCAGGCAGAGAACGGATATATTAAATAAACTGCACTGTGTGTCTGGTGGTCACTCACTATATAATATATTATGTACTCCTGGCTCCTGCTATAACCTATAACTGGCACTGCAGTAGTGCTCCCCAGTCTCCCCCACAATTATAAGCTGTGTGAGCTGAGCAGTCAGACAGATATATATAATATTATATATAGATAATAGATGATGCAGCACACTGGCCTGAGCCTGAGCAGTGCACACAGATATGGTATGTGACTGACTGAGTCACTGTGTGTATCGCTTTTTTCAGGCAGAGAACGGATATATTAAATAAACTGCACTGTGTGTCTGGTGGTCACTCACTATATAATATATTATGTACTCCTGGCTCCTGCTATAACCTATAACTGGCACTGCAGTAGTGCTCCCCAGTCTCCCCCACAATTATAAGCTGTGTGAGCTGAGCAGTCAGACAGATATATATAATATTATATATAGATAATAGATGATGCAGCACACTGGCCTGAGCCTGAGCAGTGCACACAGATATGGTATGTGACTGAGTCACTGTGTGCTGTGTATCGCTTTTTTCAGGCAGAGAACGGATTATAAAGTAAACTGCACTGTCCTCACTAGTAAACTCTCTCCACTCAGTCTCTACACTTCTACAGTAACAGTACTCCTCCTAGTCAGCTCCAGTAAATCTCTCTCAGTCTCTTATAATCTAAATGGAGAGGACGCCAGCCATGTCCTCTCCCTATCAATCTCAATGCACGTGTGAAAATGGCGGCGACGCGCGGCTCCTTATATAGAATCCGAGTCTCGCGATAGAATCCGAGCCTCGCGAGAATCCGACAGCGTCATGATGACGTTCGGGCGCGCTCGGGTTAACCGAGCAAGGCGGGAAGATCCGAGTCTGCTCGGACCCGTGAAAAAAACCATGAAGTTCTGGCGGGTTCGGATTCAGAGAAACCGAACCCGCTCATCTCTAAACAGCACATGATGCAAAGAAGAAAGAAAGGTGCACCGAGGTTGCTGTATGACTAAGCTAAGCAACAAAACCACCTGGCCCATCTAGTAGTGTCACGCAGTGGCTGAATGTCGAGAGTGAGATGCAATTGTTCGGTCCACTGACAGCATCTCCAGCACGCTCCAGTCACTTTTCAAAAAATCTGCAATTGGTGGACTTATACGGCAGTACCCCAGGACTAATACAGCAGTACCCCATGACTCATACGGCAGTGTCACACAGGATGGCACTTTTCAAAAACTAGGCCCCAAACAGCACCTCATGCAAGGATGTAGAAGAGGTGCAATGAGGTAGCTGTATGACTAAGCCAAGCGACACAAACAATTCCAACTGGAATTATACGTCCAAATCACTGGAATTAATTGGCAAGATCACTGTAATTAATAATTGTAAATCACTGACATTAATTGGCAAAATCACTGTAATTATATGTCCAAATCACTGGAATTAAATGGCAAAATCTCGCTATCGCCTGCCTAGTGAAGTGGAATCTAGATGGGATTTGGTACCGGGGACACAAGACCTCTATCAATTGTCTAAATACCTCTGCACTAATGGCGGATACCGGGCAGAGCCGGCCCTAACCAATATGACGCCCTAGGCAAGATTTTGGCTGGTGCCCCCTAGCACCGCCGGTAGTTCTGCAGGAGATGCCTGGCATGAGTCAGCTGGCAGCTCTGCTAACGTCAAGCGCCTTTTGTTTATGAAAATGCATTTTATTTGCATTACTATGTGGCTAAGATGCACAATCAGCTTCTGCTGATTAAAATGATATGCAGCATACCTATATACTGTGTGCGACTGCGGCTGTATTTGCATATGAAATGCTACATTACAGTGATTTCCAGGAATACACTGAAACGTAGCATTTAGTATGCAGATACAGCCGCAGTCACACACAGAATATAGGCATGCCACATATAATTTTAATCAGCAGAAGCTGCTGGTGCTCCAAAGCATACCAAATGCCCTAGACATTTGCTAGTTTGCCTATGCCTAAGGCCGGCTCTGATACCGGGCGCACGTCTACCACCAACATAAGTGTCAAGGCCTCAGTTATGAGGGCTTCCATCGTCATGTGAAGCTAAACCACTAGCCATGAACATAGGCAAGGGCCTCAGCCGTTACTTGCCACTCCGTGTCATAAATGGCATATTGGCAAGTTTACGTTTCTCCTCAGAAGATTTACATTTCTTTTTTTGGGTCTTTTTACTGAACTTTGGCTTTTTGGATTTTACATGCCCTCTACTATAACATTGGGCATCGGCCTTGGCAGACGACGTTGATGGCATTTCATCGTCTATGTCATGGCTAGTGGCAGCAGCTTCAGCACTAGGAGGAAGTGGTTCTTCTTGATCTTTCCCTATTTTATCCTCAAAATGTTTGTTCTCAATTATTTTTTGGGCGTTATATGAGACAATGGAGGTAATTCTGAGTTGATCGCAGCAGCAAGTTTGTTAGCAATTGGGCAAAACCATGTGCACTGCAGGGGGGCAGATATAACATTTGCAGAGAGAGTTAGATTTGGGTGGGTTATTTCGTTTCTGTGCAGGGTAAATACTGGCTGCTTTATTTTTACACTGCAATTTAGATTTCAGTTTGAACACACCCCACCCAAATCTAACTCTCTCTGCACATGTTATATCTGTCCCCCCTGCAGTGCACATAGTTGTGTCCAATTGCTAACAAATTTGCTGCTGCGATCAACTCGGAATTAGGCCCAATGTGCGGCACAGGAATGACTGGAATGACTGATGGGACAGGACCAACCACTGGTCTGATGGAGCACAACACAACAACACTGTAAGGGACTTGTGGTTGTTGTTGTTCTTCTTCTTCTTCTTCTTATTATTATTATTATACGGCAGCAGTGGACATATAGCAGCAGCGTATACCACTGTGACTGCCTCGTCACTGGAATGACTGATGAGACAGGACACTACCACTGGTCTGATGCAGCACAACACAGCAACACTGTAAGGGACTTGTGTTTGTTGTTATTATTATTATACGGCAGCAGTGGACATATAGCAGCAGCATATATCGTCACTGGAATGACTGATGAGACAGGATACTACCTCTGGTCTGATGCAGCACAACACAACAACACTTTATACAGCTACACTGGATATATGGCAGCAGAGAATACCAACACTGTGACTGGCTGGACTGATGCAGCACAATACACTGACTACACTGGACTGGACTGAGCAGCACAACACAGCACAAGACTTGCCACCCCACATTCCCGCCCCCCACACAGACACTGGAGGACGAAGACATGTCCTCTCACTACACTCTCTGAGACTGGAGTGAAAATGCCCCCCGACAGCGGGATGATGACATTTTGCTGCGTTCGGAAGGCAACGTTCGGTAGGGTTCGGTTCTCTGAGAACCGAACCCGGTCATCTCTAGTTTTAATCTATCATCTCCAGAGGCACCTGGGCATATTGTGGACTCTAAAGTCAGAGTGTCGGCCATAAGCAGATATATATATATACAGTTGTGCTCATAAGTTTACATACCCTAGCAGAATTTGTGATTTTCTGGCCATTTGTCAGAGAATATGAATGATAACTCACAAACTTTACTTTCACTCATGGTTAGTGGTTTCGTGAAGCCATTTATTGTCAAACAACTGTGTTTACTCTTTTTAAATCATAATGACAACAGAAACTACCCAAATGACCCTGATCAAAAGTTTACATGCCCTGGAGATTTTGGCCTGATAACATGCACACAAGTTGACACAAACGGGTTTGAATGGCTACTAAAGGTAACCATCCTCACCTGTGATCTGTTTGCTTGTAATCAGTGTGTGTGTGTGTGTGTATAAAAGGTCAGTGAGTTTCTGGACTCCTGAAAGACCCTTGCATCTTTCATCCAGTGCAGCACTGACGTGTCTGGATTCTGAGTTATGGGGAAAGCAAAAGAATTGTCAAAGGATCTGTAGGAAAAGGTAATTGAACTATATAAAACAGGAAAGGGATATAAAAAGATATCCAAGCAATTGAGAATGCCAATCAGCAGTGTTCAAACTCTTATTAAGAAGTGGAAAATGAGGGATTCTGTGGAAACCAAATCACGGTTAGGTAGACCAACAAAAATTTCAGCCACAACTGCCAGGAAAATTGTTCGGGATGCAAAGAAAAATCCACAAATAACTTCAGCTGAAATACAGGACTCTCTGAAAAAAAGTGGTGTGGTTGTTTCAAGATGCACAATAAGGAGGCATTTGAAGAAAAATGGGCTGCATGGTCGAGTCGCCAGAAGAAAGCCATTACTACGCAAATGCCACAAAGTATCCTGCTTACAATACTCCAAACAGCACAGAGACAAGCCTCAAAACTTCTGGAACAAAGTCATTTGGAGTGATGAGACCAAAATTGAACTTTTTGACCACAACCATAAACATTACATTTGGAGAGGAGTCAACAAGGCCTATGATGAAAGGTACACCATTCCTACTGTGAAACACGGAGGTGGATCGCTGATGTTTTGAGGATGTGTGAGCTACAAAGGCACTGGAAACTTGGTCAAAATTGATGGCAAGATGAATGCAGCATGTTATCAGAAAATACTGGAGAAAAATTTGCACTCATCAGCCCGGAAGCTGCGCATGGGACGTACTTGGACATTCCAACATGACAATGATCCAAAACACAAGGCCAAGTCGATCTGTCATTGGCTACAGCAGAATAAAGTGAAAGTTCTGGAGTGGCCATCTCAGTCTCCTGACCTCAATATCATTGAGTCACTCTGGGGAGATCTCAATAGTGCAGTTCATGCAAGACAGCCAAAGAATTTACAAGAACTGGAGGCTTTTTGCCAAGAAGAATAGGCAGCTTTACCATCTCAGGAAATAAAGAGCCTCATCCACAACTACCACAAAAGACTTCAAGCTGTCATTGATGTTAAAGGGGGCAATACACGGTATTAAGAACTGGGGTATGTAAACTTTTGATCAGGGTCATTTGGGTAGTTTCTGTTGTCATTATGATTTAAAAAGAGTAAACACAGTTGTTTGACAATAAATGGCTTTACCCAATCACTAACCATGAGTGAAAGAAAAGTTTGTGAGTTATCATTCATATTCTCTGACAAATGGCCAGAAAAATCACAAATTCTGCTAGGGTATGTAAACTTATGAGAACAACTGTATATATATATATATATATATATATATATATATATATATACACACATATATATATATATATACACATACACACAAACACACTATACATATATTTATATAAAAACATATATAAGTATATATATATATATATATATATATACAACAATAGAAGAATTGGCGCCATGGGGTCGCATAAACTCCCACTATTCCAACCCCTAATTGGTTAATACTTTTTTTTAAAATAATAACATGTTCCATCATAAAACATTTATTAAAAACATATTCAAATTAATACAGAGGAGATATATTATTCCACACTTTAAGATGTATGACTCTTAGTGCTGAATACAAATGTTGAAGGATCACAACAATCTCCTACTTCTCCTTATAGTTGGTTCGGAGATAGCTTCACAACACAGACAACCCAACGCGTTTCGTCTTATACAAAAGACTTCATCAGGGGTATCTCTACAATTGTAAAAAATCTTATCAGAACTAAAAATAATTGTTCCTTAATAAAAATGCATAATACAGTCAATCAAAATATATGAGGAACATATCATTATAATAGAACAAGGATATATCAGAGCAGACAGAATGAAAAGGAAGACAATTACAATTGAATCTTGGGTCCTACCTCAAGCAGCTGAGAAGTACAGTAGTTTATACAAACAGTATAATGCGACAAAACTTGTTCATACATGCATGATGGAAACTTCAATATAACACCGAGGCTTTCTGATGAACAATCAGTGTGGCCTAATTGGAAAAATATTGACCTCCTCATATATACTGAGTGTTCATATTATATATGTAATAAAAATATATCATAATGTCCCCTCACATACCTTGTGGTGAGATAACTTGTACAAAAATTCGTAAACCAAGGTACTGAAGGGTCACTTAGAAAGGAAACCTAATAAATTCATATTTAGGGCAAATTAGTGAATGGTCATTATCAGATATTTAATTAGTCAATGATATCAGTTTTGACTTAGGATAATTGATGCATTTTATAATGAAACTGTATTTAAAGAACAACCTCCCTTTTTAGGTATAACATTTATTGGAGTTTTTTAAGACAAAAAACTCTATTGCTGATCACTACTACCATTCTGGCCCATAGCAATTAAATACTCTAATGAGTCCAGCTGTTTCATTGATTGACATAATGAAAGTGCTGATCTTTAAACCCAGACTCTAAAAGTGCTGGAATGAATTATCAAAGAATAAACTTTTAATTACATACTGTCACAAAATCAAAAGAGATGTGAAAGTGAATATATCCAACCATTGAAAGCATTAAAGTGCAATATTGCAAATATACATGAATAAAATATACATAGTGACATTTACATATTTAAACAGAGCTTTGTTCAGAATGATGCCATATTCCCTCACCTTCTATATATCTGCAGTGGACGCTCAGTACCTGTGCAATGAAGCACCAGACTAAATGATACCCCTTATAAAAGGGAAAATCACATATCCTATTTTGATTGGTGCACAAATAAAGGCTAATTATAGCCTGATTATTAATGGTATAAACTAACCAACCTATGAATTTTATCCTCTTATCATTAGGATTGATTCACTATAATAATCCTCACCCTTATATCCACCCAATATAAGTAAAAGTTTAATTGTTATATGACCCACAATGCATTGCAGTGTGAGTCTCATTGAAAGCTGCTTTTGTGAATGAATTACAGTATTAGTAGCCAATCACTGTGTAATAGGGGCGGGTACTTTAGCCTCTGATATTAGAATATCTGTGTATATCTATAAATAAACATATTGTGAGCACTTAAGAGACACTGCTGTGGAGAAAGTGCTTCCCGTCAGCACCCTCCACCACCTCTGATCGTTAATACGAACGGTCCAGGACGCTGCACGTGTCCGCTATAGCGGGACGTTATGCGTTCCAGCGCCATCTTTGTTTTGCGTTCCACCAGCCCCATCCGGCGCTTCCCGTCATCTGACCTGATCACATGTTATAGGCAGCCAATAAGGAGACTCTCTACCGATTACAGAAGCTAGAATACCGAACGACCGTTCAATAGATAGCCACTTGTACATACTTTAACCCCCGCTTGAATCAATCATTAGTGTCTCATCTGACAATAAATTCCATACCTATGGGGCATATTTATTTCTATTCCATACATTAGAGGAGAAATGAGAGGTCAGAACCCATCATATCCCATATAGTGTACCTATATGAACTATACAGATAGCCTCAGGCCCTATTTAAAAACAGGACTAGGACCCTCGTATAGTTCACAACTCCTCTGAGCCTGTTTTGTGGGAAATGCATATCCCACATACGTTTCCCGTATAACGTAAAATTTCATTTGAATTGATTTATACTTCGACGGGACCACTAGTATACCCATCTTCTAAATAGTATTTGATTTAAATGGGTCGTGAATTCTTCCACTACCAGTGTAAAACCTTATAAACAGTCATGTTCAATATATTATTAAATTGTGCTACATATGATCAATTGATGCCCATACACATACTTATAAGTGAAATCTCGTAGCTACTACACTATCGTGATATCATCTATACCTCATAAATTAGTGATATATTATTACAACCCACACCCTTTACAACGCTATATATGAATTGATACTTTACTGTATATGAATCAGCTCGTAAAAACTAATTGTTGATTCAGATAAATTTAAAACTTTAAATATAGAACCTAAGGTTCTGTTATACTATACTATCACCTAATGTGCTATACGTGTTACTTGAATCCATATTAACTCTATACTATCCTCCCTACAGCTTGAAGTGATGTACAGTATACTGACACCCCTATGAACAAAGCTCCATCTTTACAATAGTATAGTCATATAAACATAAATACACATACTGACAATTCATTAAATTACATCCTACTCTTATGGCCTAAAATACCTTCTTAGTTTGAACCGGAGGAAGGTATAAGCTAATAACTGAACCTGTCACTGAGCAAGCATAGTCAATACATCAAAGGAGGGTTTGTCTCCCTTAAAGGAAGACTGCCATGTCTATGCTCTTGTTCAATCCATTCGGAATGAGGGTATTGAGGGTATAGATCCAGAAAGATTCCTTCTTAGTTAACTATTTATCTCTATCACCTTCTATATATCTTCCTGTATATGTTCAATCACTGTAAATGTCAAGCCCTGAACATCTGAATCATGTTTTTCCTGAAAGTGGCGGGGGAGGCTATGATTCAGAAATGTATTTCTAATATTCCGCAGGTGTTCCTGTATCAGCAATTAAACAACTAAAAAACGATGATAAAATAGTGATCAAATCGGCAGACAAGGGAGGAGCTGTCGTTATTCAAGACAGAACATCGTATGTTAAAGAGGCACTTCATCAAATCGAAGATACATCAACGTATGAATAACTATTAGGGGATCCTACTCCGATGTTCTGTAAGGAGTTACATGATGTATTGTGGGGGGCTAAGAGTAAAGGAATCATTTGTAAGGAGGAGTTCAACTACATGTATAATAAGACCCCGAGGACGCCGGTGTTTTATCATCTACCGAAGTTGCACAAGGGGGTGATTCCACCCCACGGAAGACCCATAGTGGCAGGTGTGGACTCGTTGACGTCTAATCTGTCACACTTTCTCGACATTAAACTCCAACCATACATCAAGAGACAGTTGTCATACTTAAAAGATTCGACGGACCTGTTGAAACTTCTTGAGGAATTCCAATGGCAGCCCACCTACAGGTGGGTGACGGTCGATGTACAAGCATTGTATACTTCCATTCCCCATGAGAAAGGGAGTGAGGCAGTTAATAAGATCCTAACTAAGGATAGCTTGGTTGGTAAAGAAGAGAGAGATTTTCTGTTGGAAGGTATTTTGTTTATCTTAAATCATAATTTTTTCGAGTTTGAAGGAAAGTTTTACAGACAAAAAAATGGGCACCGCGATGGGGACAAAATTTGCCCCATTGTACGCCAACATTTATATGGATAACTGGGAGAATGACGTTATATACTTGGATGGTGAATTTAGTTGTCCCAATATCAAATTCTACAAGAGATATATAGATCACCTGATCTTTTTTTGGGAAGGTGAGATTGACTCCCTTGAGAGATTCATTTCCGGGCTCCAAGATAACTCTTTTAATCTCAAATTTACACACAAACAAGATCCATTGACTATGGACTATCTTGACATCCTTTTAAGCATTGATGATGGGGGCACTCTCAACACAAAAACTTTTTTTTAAAGAAACTGACGCCAACAGCTTCATACCATCTGATAGCTGTCATCTGACCAGATGGAAGACAACTGTTCCGTATTCACAGTTTGTGCGTATGAGGAAAAACTGTAACAACATGGACAGTTATTGGGAACAATCATCCATTCTAGTGGAACAATTTATCGAAAGGGGATACAAAGAGGTAGAACTACGTAAAGATCAGGTCCGAGCTTCAAAGACCGATAGAAAAAGTCTTTTGAATAGTCAAGGTCGCACAAATAGTAAACGTCAGTCGGAGAGACCCTTCATCACGCAATACAATCAAGAAAATGTTAAGATCAAGCACATTATGTACCGACATTGGCACCTTCTCCTTAAGGACCCGGTATTGGGACCACATCTACCCAACAGACCAAACATCGTCTTTAGAAAATCCAAAAATCTTAAGAACTTATTGGCGCCCAGTCAACTTCAAACCATCCAACAAAATGTAGAGAATACCAACGGACAATAAATGTAACTGCTGCCGTTTTGTAGATAAGAAGGGCTTCCATTGGAAGGATGAGGGTAATAAAACACACAGCTTAAAGTCAGTGGTTACCTGCAATACTAACTATGTGGTATACAAGATCGAATGTAGTTGCAAGTTATCATATATAGGCAAAACCAAGAGAAGCCTTAAAATAAGGATACAGGAACACCTGCGGAATATTAGAAATAAAGTTCAGAATCATAGCCTCCCCCGCCACTTTCAGGAAAAACATGATTCAGATGTTCAGGGCTTGACATTTACAGTGATTGAACATATACAGGAAGATAAGAGAGGAGGTGATAGAGATAAACAGTTAACTAAGAAGGAATCTTTCTGGATCTATACCCTCAATACCCTCATTCCGAATGGATTGAACGAGAGCATAGACATGGCAGTCTTCCTTTAAGGGAGACAAACCCTCCTTTGATGTATTGACTATGCTTGCTCAGTGACAGGTTCAGTTATTAGCTTATACCTTCCTCCGGTTCAAACTAAGAAAGTATTTTAGGCCATAAGAGTAGGATGTAATTTAATAAATTGTCAGTATGTGTATTTATGTTTATATGACTATACTATTGTAAAGATGGAGCTTTGTTCATAGGGGTGTCAGTATACTGTACATCACTTCAAGCTGTAGGGAGGATAGTATAGAGTTAATATGGATTCAAGTAACATGTATAGCACATTAGGTGATAGTATAGTATGACAGAACCTTAGGTTCTATATTTACAGTTTTAAATTAATCTGAATCAACCATTAGTTTTTACGAGATGATTCATATACAGTAAAGTATCAATTCATATATAGCGTTGTAAAGGGTGTGGGTTGTAATAATATATCACTAATTTATGAGGTAAAGATGATATCACGATAGTGTAGTAGCTACGAGATTTCACTTATAAGTATGTGTATGGGCATCAATTGATCATATGTAGCACAATTTAATAATATATTGAACATGACTGTTTATAAGGTTTTACACTGGTAGTGGAAGAATTCACGACCCATTTAAATCAAATACTATTTAGAAGATGGGTATACTAGTGGTCCCGTCGAAGTATAAATCAATTCAAATGAAATTTTACGTTATAAGGGAAACGTATGTGGGATATGCATTTCCCACAAAACGGGCTCATAGGAGTTGTGAACTATACGAGGGTCCTAGTCCTGTTTTTAAATAGGGCCTGAGGCTATCTGTATAGTTCATATAGGTACACTATATGGGATATGATGGGTTCTGACCTCTCATTTCTCCTCTAATGTATGGAATAGAAACAAATATGCCCCATAGGTATGGAATTTATTGTCAGATGAGACACTAATGATTGATTCAAGCGGGGGTTAAAGTATGTACAAGTGGCTATCTATTGAACGGTCGTTCGGTATTCTAGCTTCTGTAATCGGTAGAGAGTCTCCTTATTGGCAGCCTATAACATGTGATCAGGTCAGATGACGGGAAGCGCCGGACAGGGCTGGTGGAACGCAAAACAAAGATGGCGCTGGAATGCATAACGTCCCGCTATAGCGGACGCGTGCAGCATCCTGGACCGTTCGTATTAACGATCAGAGGTGGTGGAGGGTGCTGACGGGAAGCACTTTCCCCACAGCAGTGTCTCTTAAGTGCTCACAATATGTTTATTTATAGATATACACAGATATTCTAATATCAGAGGCTAAAGTACCCGCCCCTATTACACAGTGATTGGCTACTAATACTGTAATTCAGAGGCTAAAGTACTCGCCCCTATTACACAGTGATTGGCTACTAATACTGTAATTCAAAAGCAGCTTTCAATGAGACTCACACTGCAATGCATTGTGGGTCATATAACAATTAAACTTTTACTTATATTGGGTGGATATAAGGGTGAGGATTATTATAGTGAATCAATCCTAATGATAAGAGGATAAAATTCATAGGTTGGTTAGTTTATACCATTAATAATCAGGCTATAATATAAGCCTTTATTTGTGCACCAATCAAAATAGGATATGTGATGACATCATCACCTTTCCCTTTTATAAGGGGTAACATTTAGTCTGGTGCTTCATTGCACAGGTACTGAGCGTCCACTGCAGATATATAGAAGGTGAGGGACTATGGCATCATTCTGAACAAAGCTCTGTTTAAATATGTAAATGTCACTATGTATATTTTATTCATTTATATTTGCAATATTGCACTTTAATGCTTTCAATGGTTGGATATATTCACTTTCACATCTCTTTTGATTTTGTGACAGTATGTAATTAAAAGTTTATTCTTTGATAATTCATTCCAGCACTTTTAGAGTCTGGGTTTAAAGATCAGCACTTTCAAGATGTCAATCAATGAAACAGCTGAACTCATTAGAGTATTTAATTGCTATGGGCCAGAATGGTAGTAGTGATCAGCAATAGAGTTTTTTGTCTTAAAAAACTCCAATAAATGTTATACCTAAAAAGGGAGGTTGTTCTTTAAATACAGTTTCATTATAAAATGCATCAATTATCCTAAGTCAAAACTGATATCATTGACTAATTAAATATCTGATAATGACCATTCACTAATTTGCCCTAAATATGAATTTATTAGGTTTCCTTTCTAAGTGACCCTTTAGTACCTTGGTTTACAAATTTTTGTACAAGTTATCTCACCACAAGGTATGTGAGGGGACATTATGATATATTTTTATTACATATATAATATGAACACTCAGTATATATGAGGAGGTCAATATTTTTCCAATTAGGCCACACTGATTGTTCATCAGAAAGCCTCGGTGTTATATTGAAGTTTCCATCATGCATGTATGAACAAGTTTTGTCGCATTATACTGTTTGTATAAACTACTGTACTTCTCAGCTGCTTGAGGTAGGACCCAAGATTCAATTGTAATTGTCTTCCTTTTCATTCTGTCTGCTCTGATATATCCTTGTTCTATTATAATGATATGTTCCTCATATATTTTGATTGACTGTATTATGCATTTTTATTGAGGAACAATTATTTTTAGTTCTGATAAGATTTTTTACAATTGTAGAGATACCCCTGATGAAGTCTTTTGTATAAGACGAAACGCGTTGGGTTGTCTGTGTTGTGAAGCTATCTCCGAACCAACTATAAGGAGAAGGAGGAGATTGTTGTGATCCTTCAACATTTGTATTCAGCGCTAAGAGTCATACATCTTAAAGTGTGGAATAATATATCTCCTCTGTATTAATTTGAATATGTTTTTAATAAATGTTTTATGATGGAACATGTTATTATTTTTAAAAAAAGTATTAACCAATTAGGGGTTGGAATAGTGGGAGTTGATGCAACCCCCTGGCGCCAATTCTTCTATTGTTGTATATTCCTTATTTCCACTCCCTTCTAACAGGGGACTTAGTTGAATCAGGCTGCCTATACCAAATAGTTTACGTACGTATTTATTCAGGGTGACAGGTTTTACAAATTAGCGCAAAGGGAGAGTATTTGTTTGGTATATATATATATATATATATATAATCACAATAACAAATATATGAAACTAGTTTCTGAAAATATATTTACTAAAATCTTCTGTAAGTGCCTGCATACGATACCTGTTACAGAGGCCCTGTCTCAGGCTGCAGGGAAAAGCACCCGGATCAGTGATCAGCAGCAGCCAGAAAAACTCACTACAACGTCATCAGCTGCAGCCAGTACCCTAGCTCCGTCACTGACACCTCAGCCTAAGGATTAGTCACACGGCCAAGCCGCCGTTTGCTGAGGCTGAGCCGTCTTGGCTTATATGTGGAGCTGTGGAGGAGGGGGTGCCGATCTTAATGAGGCGCAGGGGGAGCCGAGCGCTACTGAAGGCTTTAACTGTGCCAAGTTTCAGTGGGGGGTTGCTACTGTCCACAGGTGGGGGAGAAACATCAGCGTTGGCTGTAGTTTTGTCTGTGTGTGTGTGTGGGGTGGTGGTGGGGGGGGGATAAAGTGTGGGAACCAGATCGGAGCACCAGCGGAGGCGGGCGAGTAGCTGGTGAACTGACTGCCACTACTCCGCCCTCCCACTCTTCATGAAGGTCAAGTGTGCCGCTGTGCAGGAGAGTAGGAGGGCACTACAACAGAGAAAGCAGACTGTGGGCGTGAGCTGGTGCCGGCTCCCAGCAGCAGCTGTCCAATGAATATGTGCTGACAGCCTGCTGGGGCCTGGCCGGCTCAGAGCTATTTTGAAAATATGAAGTCATCTGCAGCGCTGCAGCATCACTGCCGGTGACCGCGAGACTGATGGGGCCCTAATCGCGTGCCTGTGTTGCCTAGCAGTAAATCCGCTACTGTTTCTACCTTTTCTTTCTATCTATCTTTATCAACAGCTGAACAATGATGACATCTACATGTGTAATAAATAGAGATGAGCAGTTCGGTTTTGTTGAAAACCCACCACACCCGAGCTCAGGGATGGATCTCGGATCTAAAAATCAAATCTTGCGTGTTTTTGATGGCATGTAAATTCCTCCCTCATAATTTAAGGTGACATTCACACTGGAAATGTCTGGAAGTCAATGTTATTGATGTTAATAATACTGTAGGAACTACAACACATGGTTATAGCTGTTTTTATCAATGTTAAAGAAAACCAAAACCGAACCAAAACATTTGAGGGCAAGGCAAATTTAGGGGTCAGGCTGCCCACAGGCATAACATTATTGGTTGTCCCTTTCACATCACTGTCCCCTTCATGTTGGGGCCTCCCAAGTGCCAAAATCAGCACCAACCCCCCCCATGACAATTCACTAACCATTGCCCCATCCTCCCTCACTAGTGACAAAATAAAAAACTAATTCATAATGACAAAAACATCAAAAAGAATCACATGGCCCCATTTGGCCAGCGCCATTGCAGGGCTTGCAATGCTGTGTGTGCCCCCCCCCCCCTTCCCTGCCAGCAAGTGTCACCCCCAGGCACGAGCCCCACGTGGCTAGTGGAAAGTCCGCCACTGGTTGAGGGTGGTTTTGATAAAACCAAGCCAAAACATGAGGGTCCGCGCATATATCTGGTAATAAATACACTTGAGAACAGCGACTGCAATATCAAAATGTCACGTCTAATGGAGCCTATACACTGGCTGATGTGTGCGGCCGATATGAACAATCTCGTTCAGTAATGAACGAGAAATTGTTCATATATTTCAGTGTGTATGCACCAACGATGAACGATGCATGGCACCGCGGTCGTTCATCGTTGGTGCCGGCTCATTTATACCTTCAAGCCAATATGGACAATATCATCCATATTAGCATGCAGGGCTATGAGTCGGGGCCGGGTGACATCAGGGAGTGAAGAAACTGCACTCCCCCAGTCACCCCCTCCCAATACGACTCGTCCATCAGCCGTATCGGGCACCTCAGCGGCAAATCGGTCAGTGTGTAAGACCCATAGCACATGCACAGTGAGAGTAGGGTGTGCACCCCACCAAAGGCTCTCACTGCAGCAACAGAGCCTGTACAGACCAGAAGGAGAGGAGAGATATGTCCTGCACCATAAATAATTTTGGTGTACCAGACAAGACTGACTGGATGATAGCTGATCCAAATTCAGAGTAATGCATAAAATGTGTAAAATAATTACACAAATACTGTAGTACACAAATAAAAGTAATACAATTTGTAGTTCAGTAACAGATATTTCAATATGTGTTGATAACAAAAGGTTTGCGTGCTGCGTGAGGTCTTCTGCAGACCTGTCACATTGGGAATAACACCTGGCAGAAGACCTTATTCAGTAAGGATTGCACTTTCTGCTAAAAGCAGTTGCTGCGATCAAATAGTTGCCACCCAGTAATGGAAGCCTGGGCCCGCCACAATGGCACCTCCTATACTCACTATACTTATGCCACTAGTCATAGATCATATTGACTTTTGACTTATGCTGTGTTTGTAAGATACTACGCATGTCATTCAACATTTCACAGTCTGTTTGCTTTGACCTTTGTTATAGTACTAGCCTGGACTGAGAGCAATTAATTTTAAGCATTTTGACATACTGTACCTCCCAACTGGTCCACTCTCCATGGAACAGTGTTTGTGTGTGTGTGTGTTTGTGTGTGTGTGTGTGTGTGTGTGTGTGTGTGTGTGGGGGGGGGGTTGAAAGTTTAGGGGAGCACTCTGAGTCTCAGCGCTGCTCTGCACAGCAGCAGTACAATGGGTAATAGATTCAATTCAGCACCATGGCCGCAAAGTGCCTATAAAATGACTGGGTGAAGACACTTCACAAGCTGTATCTTCGCTAAATTTTAAACTACTGAGAATATATTGGCCTGGCCACGAGTAAGTGTCCATATGCCCTAACCCTCACCCTAATACCCTGACCACTAACACTAATACCTTAACACAAATACCCTCACCCTTAATTTTAGCACTAATACCCTATAAAAGTAGTGGCCAACTGTGTGAATCAACATACTTCATCCAGGATAATATTTGTATTTAGATTAGCAGGAGGAACTACTGTATGCAGGTTTTAAAAGTAAGTACATTTACTGAGTAACACAAAAACACAATATTGAAGACATAAATCAATTGCATGCCAGCTTGTGTTCCTGCAAAGCACTAACATCCTGTTATATACATAAAAAAAATCTTTTCATTTGATTTAAGATTTTCTTCCAAAACACACTTTGAAAAACTGTCTGATTCCATCTATCCTTCTCTCCTTGTTTAATCCTTATGCTTTGCCTCAGAAATAACTAACACTGCAGAATTAACAGGCTGGGTGTTACGCATGTGGTTTGTGTTTACACAAATATATACAGTAGTTCAGTGAATGTTAACAGCCCTGATCCTACTTCATACAGACACAACACAATCTGCAGCTTTCTCTGTGTTCTAAATCAGCCACGTGCTGTCTGCAACTACTCCAAAGCAACTGATGGAATAGCCACTCTGCTGTTGCCTGGTGACACTCTAATGCCATGCCTAAACAATAATGTAAATATCGCACATATGTTTGTGTGCTCTAGTTATAAGTACAATCAAACACTGTATGCCTGCTATTCTTCACGCTGATTCCTATGCTGAAGAGACTACGCTATAGCCATGTCACTTTTCTGTTATGGAAACCAGTAGAAAATGGATACGAGTGTTTGAATAAATTCAAAACTATCTTGTGCTGATAAGGTCCCACCCACGGTACAATGGGGGTCATTCCGAGTTGATCGCTAGCTCCCGTTGTTCACAGCGCAGTGATCAGGCTAAAAATCGTCACTTCTGCGCATGTGTATGCGGCTCAATGCGCACGTGCGACGTACTTTCACAAAAGCCGATGCAGTTTCACAGAAGGTCTAGCGACGCTTTTCAGTCACCCTGCTAGCCGCAGAGTGATTGACAGGAAGTGGGTGTTTCTGGGAGGTAACTGACCGTTTTCGGGGAGTGTGTGTAAAAACGCAGGGGTGTCAGATACAAACGCAGGCGTGCCTGGGGAAACGTGGGCGTGGCTGGCCGAACGCAGGGCGTGTTTGTGATGTCAAAACAGGAACTAAACAGACTGAAGTGATCGCTAGCTAGGAGTAAGTCTCGAGCTGCTCTGAAACTGCACAATCTTTTTTTGTAGCCACGCTGCGACCCTTTCGTTCGCACTTCTGCTAAGCTAAGATACACTCCCGGAGGGCGGCGGCTTAGCGTTTGCACGGCTGCTAAAAGCAGCTAGCGAGCAAACAACTCTGAATGAGGGACAATGTGTACCGATGATGCGACCGATGTTCCGACAGCTGACATATTGGGTGGTCCCCACACATGGTGCGATTCGGTGCAACACCTTCCCGCCCACATAGTGCAGAAAGTTCAGGCGAAATGACGGATAACCCCACGGCAGCGCACAATTAATGATATCATGCACACACACACGCGTTGGATCGTCAGCATACTGTGTGTGTGGGCCTTAAGAGTGTAACTGGAGATTTTGACACAACACTTAATGTTGATGTTATAGTTGCCCTGTAACAGACGCAGTCACTGCCATTTTCTGAGGTCCACATGGTTAAAATTAAATGGATATCAACAAGGTGTCTGAACTGAAAGCAAGTGTCTTTTACTGGTGCTTCCACACCTTGGAAAAATGTCAGCATTTGGGCAAAATTGAAAACTTTATAATATAATTCTGTAATCTGCTCTTACAAAATACTCTGCGTATTGCTCACCACTCATTCAAAGGGCAAAACTGAGAATGCTTTTGATTAATAATATAACATCCTCTCAAATGGATAAAGGAATGCTGTTCTCTCTCACTAAAATGGCAGGTGCGCTCTCTCTTTTTATAACACTAGTCACATACCTACCAACATTCCAATTTTTGGGATCAGGGTGGGGGTGTGGCCATGTCAGGATGGTTACATGACCCCACCCCCAGGAGCTATGCTTAGTGTCTCTCAAGAGTTCTCTCCCAACTCTCTTTCACCCTCAAAAATCAGGCACGGGTGGCAGGTGCATCAGACACCCACTTACTGTGCAACATCCCCAGTAGTCAGGTGAAATGCCCGGCCACATCGACAGAATGAAATTTGACATATTTATATACATTTTGGGCAGGAAATAGCTTAACGTTCTGTTAGATGCACTTCAAGGGCCGCAAGTTACCCTTCATAAGGGTTGCATATTAGTCTAAATCTCAGTAATGAAATAAACAATACATTTAAAGAGCCTTTTTTGGGCATCCATTGAAAACTCCAAGTACAAATTAGTGGTCAATATTAATGGCCTACATTGGAACTGATGAATTAGCTGACTTATAAACGCTTGCTTTTTTTAAGGTGTTGCCTAATTGCTTTTAGGTTTTTTAAAGCTGCAATCATTTAGAAGGGAATACCAGGTTAGTTTTGCCTTGTAAATGATTGGCACTTCTAAAATACGGGCAGACTCACAGAAATTCCTGAATAACCAGCACCTCTCAAGCTATTACATACTGTCCCAGGGCCGGATTAAGCCATGGGGGTGCCCAAAGCACTTAAGACAGGGGGGCCCCAATGGAAGGTGGGGGATGTATATTAAATTGTGCATACCTCCCAATATGTCCCATTCCAGGAGGGACAAAATGCTGTCTACTTGGACATTCCACTTAATATATGATTGGTGTCACCTGTATTGATCTATTTCATTGATAAGAAAGGTGTACCAACACAGGTGATTGCAATCATAAATTAAGAAGTAAGTCCAGGTAGAGAGCATGTTGTCCCTCCTGGAATGGGTCATGGTTTGAGGTAATGACTGTGTATATTAAATTTAAACCTATGGTGTATATTAGTTTTAACTAATTGTTTAATAATGCCTGGCTACTCTTTATAGCGACAGCTAATTGAAAGACAACTATTTTATAAACTTTTCTTGTAGGGGAACAAAGACATCTTAAGCTTAAAATACACATTGAAAAAGTATGGCGGTACGGGGCGGTACTGCGTACCAGTAGGAAATTGCCATCCGGTACGCAGTACTGGTGGCCTGACCGCCATGCTTGCAGCCGCTGCAGTGCCTCTCCTGCCCCTCAATGCTTAGTGAAGTCCGGTCTCCGGCGGCATGAATCTCAAATGAGGCGCCGGTTCGTTAGCCAATCAGAGCTCGCGGAATAGCAGCCGCGGCTCCTGATTGGCTTATGCGCGCGCACACAGTACCACTAAGATTTTTTTTCTACTTCCACCAATGATCGCACCACATGAGTTCTGAAGTGCCTAAGTTACAACATACATAAACAGCACCAGTATGAACAAACACAATCAAGAATAAAACCTGGCTTACAGTATAATACATAGCAGGATGAGGTTTATAAACATTGCTCATCCAGTAATCATAAGACTCCAATCAGCAGCAGGAGGGCAAAACCCAAAGGTTTGGTGCTGTTGTTGGCAGAGAGATGATGGTATACTGTAAGTGATCGACCCAATAGCACAACAGGGAAATAGACCCTGCTTGTGGGAGCTTACAGTCTACAGATCTCGCAAGAGAGGTTGGTACTCTATCTAACAATAGTGAAGCTATTTTAACATTTCATCATAAACTCTAAGTAAACAAATAAAATCAGATACTGCTGCATATCGAGACAAGAGAAGAGTACATTAATGATCCATGAAGAAATCCATCAAACCAAAGGGGATGTGTGAAAAGGGTGAAATAACCAAGGAGTATAGTGAGGTGTGCCTCTAATGCATTTATATTGGGGGTCGCGATGCAATTAATTGAGCAGTGTACCAGGATGTGTACTCAAAGCATTTTTAGTGCAGTTTTGGTAGTTAGAGGGACGGTATGATTAAACTTACTCCAACATTGAAATAACATAGGTGATAGTTTGCCATAGGAAGCCTTCAAATAGTCAATTTAAAAGAATGAGCCTAATAGTCACAATTTGTAAGGCTAGGGGATATTATGGATCCATTGTTGTAGAATGCTTTTGTGCCCATTGCTGCCAGGTATAAAATATATTATTTTTTTTTGTCAAATCTGGAAACATGAGGTTGATCCACTAATAACACATGATCGCCCAGTGTTGAGAGCTAAATAAAGTTATACAGGGGCGTGGCTTGGCAGGCAGGCAGGGCAGACGTTCCTGAGGAGAGCTCCTGTATAATCCTCCCCAAAACTACCTCATTTGGCCCTGTTCCAGCCTATCCCTGTTCCCTGTATCCTGCCCTTATCTCCCCTGATTCTGGTGAGCAGAGTCCCGGAGCCGGAGGAGGCCTCCTGCCTCCTTGCGGGTTGGGGCCTGCGCACCCTCCAGAAGCCGGGGGCTCGATTTCTGCTGTGCCCCGTACCTGGCGATCCCCGCCACAAAGCACTGAAGCTGCGCCTGACTTACCCGGCGCCTGGACTCCTGTTGCCTGCGGCTCCCTTCACCCCTGGGCAGGATCGTTTCCGCCTCCCATCGGTCCTTTGTGGAGCGGCCGAGCAGGCTCCGTGCCTGTCGTCCGCCTCGGGGCCTGCTTCCGCCTGCCGCACCAGGAGCTGAGGGGACGGCGGCGGCTGCTGCGCGCTCCAGGCGGCCGAGGTCCGGACCGGGGGTCCCCGCGGTGGAGCGGGCTGAGCCCCCCCTTCTTGCAGAGTGCTTGTTGGCGCCGGGCGCCCGGGGAGCCCGGCCTGAAGGTATACAAAAAGTGCTGGGCCCAGGATTCTTTGCCCTCCCTTAACGCCGGTGGCCATCTTGATTAAGGTCATCCGGAGCTCCTGCTTCCCCTGATAGCTGGGGGTAACTGGGGGGTTCCCTGGCTACTGGCTGGTCCGTGGCTGGGGCCCCCCTCGGGCTGGGTTTTGCCCCTTGTCACCTGGGATATTTGGGGGAAAAATAGTGCTTTGGGGGTAAAAAAGGGATTCCCACCCCTTATAGCACATATCCCTATCCCTAACCTAGCTGGCTCCCTTCCCCACTGTTGGGGTCCTGTACGCGCTACGTCACACTGTGGGATTTCAGAGGGGGCTCCCCCTGTGCCCCATGTGCTGGGAGTATTTCTGTTCCTATCATATGCCTTCTGAGCCACGGCTGTGTCACACCGTCTATGGTAACTGACCCTGGAGCTCCACCTGCTGGCAGCTTTTCTCACTGGGATTGCTTTGCCTGGATGAAGCTTGCTTCCCTTAACATGTGACCCTTTGGAACGTGCCCTGAGTCTTGGGACCTCCTTTTACCGATATCTATGTTTGAATAACTACGGGACTGTCTCCCTGCTACCGAGATTTACCTAGCTACGTGTTGCGGTGGCTTTTCTCAGGTGTTCGGTCTCTGGGTTTCACCATGCCTAGAAATAGCAAAAAACAACGTGGAGCGGACCTGACCCAAAGCATTAAAAAGTTTGCCTATCCCCATGCTACCTCTCCGGGTCCAGCAACCCCCTCGCACCCTGATGTCTCTGACTCGGAGGATTCAGACCACTATTGCTGACCCGGAAGGATCTACAGCTGATCTTCCGTGAGATACGGGAGACAAGGAAATCTATCCAAGCGTTACAGGCGGAGGTGCACACGGCTATAGCCTCCCTTAAAACAGACGTTGTCGAACTTGGAGACAGAACGGACCACCTGGAGACTAGAGTGGATGAAGTGATCACTACCCAACAGGGCATGAGCGACGACATTCATGGTCTAAAGAAGGAGATCCAGCATATGCTGGACCATCAAGAAGACCAGGGCAACAGGGCGCGATGTAATAATCTGCGCATTAGAGGCGTACCCGAGGACGTCGATATGACGTCCCTGCAAGATTACCTAAAAAAACTGTTTGTCCATTTATCGCCATCGACTCCAGAGGACCAGCTCTTGTTAGATAGGGCCCATAGGGCTCTACGCCTCGATCACAAGACTCTGCTCTACCTAGGGATGTCATCCTGAGATGCCACTACTATACAACTAAGGAGGCCATCCTCAGAGAAGCTAGGAAGATTTCCAACTTACTATTCCTGGGCCACTCGCTCCAAATTTTCCAAGACATTGCTCCTGCTACTCTGATCAAGAGAAAAGATTTCAAACCTATCACCTCGGTGCTTCGGGACAATGGCATTCACTACAGATGGGGTTTCCCCTTTCGCATCTTGGTGTGGCATCACAACCGTGTCCACTCGGCAAGGGACCTGGCTGAAGCGCAAGGACTTTTGCGCACCTTGGGCCTCTCCCCCCCACCGGCTTCATCTGTCTCCCCGCAGCGGGCACATGTGGCCTCGCCCATGGAGTCGACTGCCACCCCTCGACGATCCTTGAACCGGGACTGGACGAAAGTGCCCTCTGCGTGGAAATCTGCTTCCGCTGGCCCTGCCACCTGATGTTGTACATGTCCCAATGCCATTTCATTCTGTGGTTTTGTATTTTTGTCTATGTGTATGTTGTGAAGGGCTAATCTCTTCTTTCTTTAGTCTCTTTCTTTTCCAGCCTTGATTTTTGGATGTGTCCTGCTCCATGCCTTCTGTGTGCGTACAAGAGCAAAAGCCCCTCTTTTTCTTGTATTAGACCACCTTAGGTATCTATCATGTCTCATCCCCCCTTATGGGGGGTGGGACCCCCCCTGTGGGGGACCTGACGCCCTCTGCCTAGGTGTAGATTAGCGCTGTTACCTACCCCAGACTTGACTCGTTCAAGCCTTGGATAGTCTCGTCGTCGTTATTAGTTGCCCTAATCGGTAGTAGGTTCTAGGACACTAAGTCCCGTTCTTTTCCCCTTTTGCTACTGGTCCCTGGACTCGGGACACATTTTGAGTGTCCGCTGTACCCAATGCGCCTGGCCTGGCTAGGTTGCGTCTCCCCTACTGGGTCTTATACCCAAGTCCGGTTGTTGTCACTTAGTGACTTTTCTCTGTCATTTCCTGACCGGCATGTTAGACCAGATGTCGTTTCTTCTGGTCCCCAACGTTCCCCTCTTCCCTGCTTTCCCCGAACTCTTTCTGTCCTGTTCTCTTTTCTCTTTTCTTTCACTCAGCCGTTCACTGATGACTGCCGATTGCCATGTTTGTTGCTAATGTTTATGATGTTTTCTGTTTGGTCTATTGCAGTGGTGCGGTGTCCGGAGGGGGGAGACATGGCGTTCCAGAGAGGTGATTGTCATGGCCCTTAGGATATTTTCCCACAACGTTAAAGGTTTGAGCAGCCCCACCAAATGCACCAAGCTCTTTCTTTCTCTTAAACAGGCCAGAGGAGATTTGGTTTTCCTGCAGGAAACCCACTTTAAAAAGTCCCTCCACCCTGATTTAAAATCTAAACTCTTTCCACATACATTTCATGCTTGTGATGCGACACACAAAAAAAGGGGGGATTCCATTTTGCTCGCTTCTCACCTTACGTTTGAGTTGTTGGACAGTCATGCAGATAAATCTGGTAGATGGCTAATCCTTGTTGGGAAGCTTAACAATACCCTGTGTACCCTTGTCAATGTCTATGCTCCGAACCAAAATCAGGCTGCCTTTTTTAGGGGTTTGAACTCACGCATAACTAGGCTCCGCCAAGGGGAGATCATAGTGGCCGGTGATTTTAATGAGGTCCTGGATGCCTTGTTAGACAGATCCACCCCTCTCTCCTCTCTTCCTTCCACCCCCAAACGCCCATCCCCGGGATCTCACGCACTGTTAGATCTTTTGAAGCTTCAATTACTATTTGATTCCTTTAGACTCACTGACCCTCTTACTAGAGATTACACTTTCTACTCCCCTGTACATAAATCCTACTCTAGGATCGATATGATCCTACTCAGCCGGGACCTTTCCGCTAAACTGAAGTCTACCCGTATACTTCCTATGGTATGGTCGGACCATTGTCCAATCACTGCTGAGCTCCACTCTATTGCTCCCCGCCCCCCTCCCGCCTCTTGGCGGTTGAATGACTCCCTATTACATAACCCAGAAATTAATGATTTGATTAAAGGTCACATTACTGATTATTTTTTACTCAACGACCTCCCTGAGACCTCACATATCATATTATGGGAAGCGCATAAAGCTGTTCTCCGTGGTCATTTGATAAGTCAATCTGCTAGGTATAAAAAGTCACAGGAATTGAATTTCCTCTCCTTATCCACTAGACTGCAGGTGCTTGAAAGACAACACAAGCTCTCCCCTACCCTTGCCAATTTAGAGATTTTGCTGAGGGCGCGGTCTGAGTTGTCTCTTTTCTTGTCAGAGCGCACGGCTAAGACCCTCCAGAAGCTTAACCAGTCCTTCTATGAGAAGGGAGATAAAGCGGATAGGATGCTGGCATTCCGCCTACGAGCACAACGCTCTCGGAATAATATCCTGGCGGTGCATACTACGTCAGGCGAGATCACGTATACCCCGGATGCCATTAATAAAGCATTTCAGGAGTTTTATGCTCAGCTCTACAATTTAAATCCTGTCAATCCAGGTTCTGGCCCCCCAGATGTCTTAATCTTGGAATTCTTGCGTAAGGCTAAACTCCCCAAACTGTCTGACGATGCTTCTTCAGAATTGAATAGTGATATAACAGATGAGGAAATTGCTGCCGTCCTGAAGTCCTTTAAATCTTCCAAGGCTCCAGGGCCCGATGGCTTCTCGGCATCATATTATAAGAAATTTGCTCCCATCTTAATCCCACGTCTCAGAGTATTGTTCAATGCTGTACTGCATGGCACCCCATTCCCGAGCACTATGCTGGAAGCCAGAATAATAGTTATCCACAAAGAGGGTAGAGACCCTTGAGATTGCGCTAGCTATCGGCCGATATCCCTTTTGAATTTGGACATTAAGCTCTATGCCAAAATTTTAGCTACCCGTCTCAATGGCGTGCTCCCTGCCCTGATACATTATGATCAGGTTGGTTTTATTCCTGGCCGTCAGGCCAGGGATAACACTAGAAGAGCGATAGATCTAATACAACGACTGAACTGCAGACACACCCCGTCTATTTTCCTTTCACTAGACGCTGAGAAGGCGTTTGACCGCATATCGTGGCCCTTCTTGTTTCCGACCCTGCAGGCGTTTGGGATATCGGCTGAATTTTTGATGGGGGTCTCTGCCCTCTACTCCTCCCCTATAGCTAAGGTCCTCACCAACAGAGTGCTGTCCGCTCCCTTCCTACTTTCCAACGGTACAAGGCAGGGTTGCCCTCTCTCCCTCCTGGTGTTCGCTATGGTCATAGAACCCCTGGCTGCTGTGATAAGGAACTCTGGTAGAATCCGGGGAGTGAAGGTGGGCTCTCAGGAGTTTAAGATCTCACTTTTTGCAGACGATGTACTGCTGTCCCTCACTCAGCCACGGTCTTCGCTACCCGCCTTATATCAGATTATAGAGGAGTATGGTTCCCTATCGGGATATAAAATTAATTTTGTTAAATCTGAAGCCATGTTATTACATGTTTCAGGAGACCTTAAACGTGATATACAGGCCTCCTATGACCTTCGCTGGCAAATCAATAAGATCAAGTACTTAGGAGTCTATATCACATCTCACTATAGCTCCCTATATTCTGAAAACTTCCCACGCATGTTCGCTAAGATCAAAGGTGACCTGTAGAGATGGAAGTTCTATATCATATCCTAGCTGGGTAGGATAGTTGCCCTAAAAATGACAGTCATGCCGCAACTTCTCTACCTCTTTCAAACTTTACCTGTCAAGGTCCCGGAAAGGGTTCTTAGGGATGCCCAGGCCTCATTTGTGAAGTTTGTATGGAACGATAAACCTCCAAGAATAGCTTTTGCAGTTCTCCGACTCCCTCGTTCCGCAGGTGGCCGGGGATTCCCGGATGTCAGGTTTTATTACCTGGCTAGTCACCTGAGCCAAATAGTGGCTACCTTTGTGCCACGTGGCTCTATTGCCTGGGTGGACATGGCGGCTCTCTCCCTGGGGATCTGTTCATTGGCTTCGCTTTGGGGCCTGGGCAAACCGTACCAGCTCACTCTGGCGGACTCTTCTCCATCTCTCAAATTCCATCTATCTATCTGGCATAACTCCCTCACGAAATATAAATTCTCCTCCCCCTGCTCCCCTCTCACCCCCCTATGGGATAATCCTGCTTTTCCAGCCAGGGTTTCAACCCTTCGTTTCACCCCTTGGTTTAGGGCGGGTGTCCATGTGGTACATGATCTCCGCCTCCGGGATAGCTGGATGACGATAACCGATATCAAATGTAAGTTTTCCACTTTCTCCCCTCCCTTCTTTGAATACTTCCAGATCCGACACTTCCTACTCTCCCTACCTCAACCCGAAGTCCAGCGGGATCTCACCCCCTTTGAATCGCTCTGCACCACGAAACCTATATGTAGAGGTCTAATTTCGCTAATATACTTAATGTTAGTTGGGGCTTCCTCGGGCCCGCAGACTCGCCATGAGCGGGAGTGGGAGAGGGACCTGGGCCCCCCACCGGATGATGCCTATTGGGAGGAGGTACGAGAGGGCATTGCTAAAAGCTCTATCTCAACTAGACTTAAGGAAACATCCTATAAATTGTATTACCGGTGGTATTATACCCCGGATAAATTGTCTAGGATGTTCCCTTTTGCCACCTCGGTTTGTTGGCGAGGATGTGGGCATCGGGGAACCCTCCTCCATATTTTGTGGACTTTCCCCCGTATAGCTCAATTTTGGAATACGGTGCTTGAATTATTGAAGTCCCTCTCTGGCCTTCCCCTCGGGTTGGATCCTTGGGTATTTTTGTTGGCGCGGCCGTACCCGGATCTTGACCCGCCCCTGAATAAGCTGTTTTCCCATATAATGGTGGCAGCTAAATCCTTGATAGCCAAGAACTGGAAGTCTCCCGATGCCCCCACTGTTTCTGCGCTAAATAATTACATTTGGTTTGTGGCTAACATGGAAAGGATCACTTACTACCTGCATGACTGTCCACACAAATTTGAACTAGTGTGGAGCCCTTGGTTGCTTAAGATGTCCCCCCCTACTTGATACTCTGACGGCCCCCCTGATCGGACCTTCTGGATCTGTCTGCCGCGCTGCGCCTGGCTCCTCCCTCCGGATGCTTACCTACCATTCCTAGCAGTCTCTCGGTGGACGGGAAGTAACTTTTTTATATGTACACCTGTATACTGTTATATTCACACACTGCATATGGATATGTTTGGTATACCTTTTTAAGTATGGCTTAGATCGGCCTGGTTTAGCCCGATTGTATTTGCTTTTTCCTCCTTCTCCTCCCCTCCCCGTTTCCTCCTCTCCCTCTTCTGCTGCTCCCCTACTTTTTTCTTCCCTGTTCGTCTGTCGTCGTCCCCCCCCCCCCCCTTGTGGGACCCCCCCTTCTTATGTGTTGAATTTATTCCTGAAAATTTTTTAGGAGAACCTTTTGTATTTTGTTATATGCCTAATTGTATTTCGCGCATTTGATTGTTTCTCCTATTTTAAATAAAGAGTTTAAAAATAAATATATAAAGTTATACACAAAGTGATCTTACTATAGGTAGTTAGGGGCAGGGATGGACTGGCCATAGGGCTCACAGGAAAGTTTCCTGGTCGGCCAATGTGCATGTGGGGCCTGTTTTATTTGGTGACATGTGAGGGGTGGTGTAGCCGCCATGGTTACACGGTACACTGCCCATGTGAGGCCATTTCTAAAAAAAAATTCCTGGGCCACTTTCAGTTCCCAATCTGCCCCTGGTTAGGGTTTGCTACAAAAGAGCAATTGGGTAACAGTATAATAAGCAGTTTTAAAGATCTAATTTACTTTAGGGCTAATATGCTTCTCCATCGTGGAAACCTAGTTTCCAACAAACTGTAGGAGAAGAGAATGTATAAAATATAGTGCAACTATAATCAAGCTGCAGGCAGTATGAAAAGAAGAAATCAATGGGGCGCCAGTGGTGAGCTCTTTCAATGTGAAAATACAGTAGGTACATGGAGAACATTAGAATATTAACTGTTGTAAAGCGCCTCAGCAGAGGATGAAAATGAGAAATAATTATTGCTAAAACCTATTTCAGAAATCCTGCGCTAGCCAGAAACTATATGTGTTATAGTGTGGCAAGGAATGAACAAACAGGGGAAAACGGCTGCGCTGGATTTCAGAAATAAATGTGATATAATCAGTAGAGAAAGCCAACGTGTCAAATATAAAATCAACAAATTTATTAAAACATAATTAATATACTGAATGAAAAGCAATAAAGATAAATATTCCTCAGTCACTTTGTCTCAAGGTGTCAATCATTCAAGGGGTTATATGAAATTGCAGCTGTAACGTATGATGTTAAAGTCCGTGTTCCGTAGCTGAAAAGTGGTGCTGCTAATGGTGCACAGAAATGAGCACAGAGTGCAATTATGAAGCTCCTGTGATGGAGTGAGGGTATATAGCCAGTGGGTCATTCAGTAATTATTACCTCTCCAGTGGGCTGGTCCGTTTGCCGGGCGTCCCCGGTCTGGTATCCTGCGTTGCCCACAGATACTATGCAGCGGAGAGGAGACAGAATGCCGTATGTAGTCGGCTGGCTGATGCGGCTTGAATGACAGCAGCTGCTAAGAGCAGAGATAAAGCAGGAGCATTGCCGTCTGAGAATGCTGAGCTCTGCACCGAGTGTGAGACACCTGAGCAAGGTATGTAGAGGCGGGTCCTAATGCGTTTTGTCACGCTCCACGTGACTTTTTCAAAGGTGATTTCCTGCCTCCAAGTTCTCCAGTATTTAAACTGTGGAATCTCCAGAACCGACAGCTGTCTGTACTTGAACTCAGATTATAAAACAAACATAAACCAATAAAACTACGTGGCTCTCTCATAAAAATTTAATAGTTATAAATTTGATCAAAGGCAGACTTAACTTGCTAAGGTGAAAAACTGTACATTGTATTAAGGTATACATAAAGCAATAAACATACATAATTAAAGCAAGATGTATATGTAAGAACTAATTCTGATAAGAGGAGGAACCCGGATACCGGGCCTCAGGCAAAAATGAAGAAAACATGAATCGCTTGTATATCCCAGGTATAAAAAAGAGGATTTTAACCCTATACAAAAAGCAACAGGGTATACCTAACAGGACATACTCTTACTTACATTCAAGACCTTAAAATTAGTAAGAACCTGTGTGCAGATTCTTATGACCTGTACTATAGATTTACAGATATCCTCTGACAGATGAATTAAATTAAAAAACATATGTCTATATGATGAAAATATACAGATTAATGTCCTAGCCCAATACTCAAAGTAACCACTAATGCCTGACGGGCTGTATCCGGGATCGAACTCACAATCATAAAGACAGAGGGTGTCCGTCAATCAGCCCCGCGCGCCACTGAGTACGCAGGGAGTCCATGGTGTATTGGAAAGATTATAACTACTCTGTTACTAAAATCTAAATAGTATCGCAAGCATCAAATCAACATATGGAACACTTGGGAAGCTGAATGATCAGTAAAGGCATACACATATGGATACAGAATCCTAGTACAATACAAATACAGATGAGTGCAAATTCTAAATATTACACCTGTACATACATAGAACTAATGGGGTATGATATATCATACCATTGGAACTAATAAAATGAATAATGTAAGAAAATAGAAGCATTAACATCCTTGCTTATACTAAACTGCACAATATAAAGGGATAGAGCAGTAGAGAACTGTCTGAATGTTTCAACAGGATCGTTACCTAATGATCACTAGTTGATCCCAGGTAATTAATGTAACCATATTACGAGAAAGTCGAAGAGTACAATATACAATCAGCATAATATAAAACATAAAAGAAAAACAAAAAAATAAAATAAAAATTAATATCTCCATACCGATGGCTACTGACTACTTGACGTCATCATGCGGATTCGAACTCCGGATCTGTCAGATTACAGAGCTCCGGAATTTAGCCATGCACACCACTGAACACGACAGGGTGTCCATGGTGTGCAGCAAAAATATACCACTAGATATCAGATTCTCACTATCTGTCACATGAACTGAAATGAGGAAGGAAAGTGATTCCGTGATCTACACAGTCATAAATGTAGATGGCTGATCTGATGGATGAATGAGTATCCTTCAAACCACCCACTCCTAGTGTTATACTAACATCTAGCTGAGACTAGATTGAATGTAGTCTATAATATGAACTGTCTCACCATAAGGGTATTCGCATGAAATATACCATAATGAGGAACAGAGCATTCATATTTATACTGTATATGCAAAGATGCATCATATTATAAGGGGTTCCAATATAGATAGTACTTCAGCTCGTATCCTGCTGTGACTGGAGCAAGCTTTTGGTACCTAGTAATTATACTATTGAATCCACTTATCTATTGTATATAACAAAAAGATATTAGTCGATTTTTTATGACATAATTGATAAGGGACAGGCACACATGTGAAGAATTATAATTTTATGGAGTGACGTGACAGTGAATGACAGAAAGAAGAGAAACAAATTGAATTAGGACAATGACTGTATCTATACTAAAGAAGATCAAATTCAATACATTCATTGAGTCCTTCTGGGGTTAGTGTTCTTAATTTATGAATCCAGTAGTTCTCCCTAAGGCAAAGTTTTCTGTATCTGTCTCCTCCCCTGACTGTGGGTTTGATATGTTCAATACCTATAAGTTGAATGCCTTCTGGGTTTTTCTGATGCTTGTTTAGAAAGTGTCTGGAGACACTATGAAATACAAAACCTTTCTGAATATTGCGTCTATGTTCTAGGAATCTGATCCTAAGTTTGCGTGTTGTCCTACCAACGTATATTAGATTGCATTTGCAAATCAATATATAGATTACAAAGGAATTATTACAGTTAATATGAGAACGAATCTCAAATTGAGACAAATCAGAAGAAGAAAAACTCTTAGAGCTGTTCTGGATGTAAGAACAGGTGATGCATTGGCTCGCACCACATTTGAAACATCCTACTACTTTAGGCAACCATTGAGTGATGTTGGCAGGAGTTCTGGTGTCCCCCGAACCTCTTTTATCTATGAATAAACTGGGGGCCAGAAGTTGCTGTAAATTATTGGATTTCTTAAATATAATTGACGGGGTATCTTTCAATTCAGTTCTAAGTACCTGGTCTGTAAGGAGAATGGGATAATTATTGCGGATAATGTTCCTAATCTTGGATGAGGAACAATTGAATTGTGACAAAAAATGAGGTTGATCTGATTGAAACTTCAAAGGGTGATGTTTAGATACCAAAATATCTCTTCTATCTAAAGCATCCACCTTATCACATGCAGTTCTAATGATACCCGCTGGATAACCTCGGTTCTGGAGTCAGGAGGAGAGTTCATCCGCTTGTAATTGGTAATCAACTCCATCACTACAGTTACGTTTAATACGTCTCAATTGTCCAAATGGGATATTGTTAAGCCATGGTTTATAGTGTGCACTATTGTAATGTATGAAGTTAAGAGTGTCGACTTCCTTACGGAACGTTTTAGTAGAAATTCTGCCATCAACTATATTAAGAGAAATATCAAGAAAAGAGATAGAAGATTGGTGCGCCGTGCCTGTGAATCCTAAATTAAACTCATTATCATTCAGTAAATCAATAAAGTGAGAAGATAAGGAAACATCACCATCAAAGATGAAAAACAGATCATCTATGTAACGGCCATTTCTGTGCACCATTAGCAGCACCACTTTTCAGCTACGGCACACGGACTTTAACATCATACGTTACAGCTGCAATTTCATATAACCCCTTGAATGATTGACACCTTGAGACAAAGTGACTGAGGAATATTTATCTTTATTGCTTTTCATTTAGTATATTAATTATGTTTTAATAAATTTGTTGATTTTATATTTGACACGTAGGCTCTCTCTACTGATTATATCACATTTATTTCTGAAATCCAGCTCAGCCGTTTTCCCCTGTTTGTACATGGAGAATATTGCCTAGTCCAATGATGTGCAGAATTAGGAGGCTAAAATGATGTCAATCATAGGCGTGCGCAGAACATTTTATTAGGGGGTGCACCATTGGAGGGGTGTTTAGCGCCACCTAGTGGGAGTGTCTAGCACCGTCTATTGGGCGTATCTAGCACCACCTATTGGGCGTGTCTACCACCACCTATTGGGCGTGTCTACCACCACCTACTGGCACTTAATGTAATATAAATCACATACCACAAGGGGTGTGGCCACTGCAAACAGGGATGTGTCAACATGACGTGTCAACATGACACGCCAACTGTTTCTAATCACTCTGGGAGCGTTCCTTTCCATTATATATGCACCTTACCTATATGGTGGTTTCTCAGAATGGGGATCCTCTGAAGAAATGTCCTGCCTGGGCAGACAGCATCTTCAGTCGGTAATCACTATTCAAGTAGGATATCACATGGTCCGGAAGAGGCCTGTTTGTGTAGGAATATAACCAATATCATCATCATGTCACAGAGGTTCAACCAGACTTGTGTCACCTACTGCCCTCTGCATCTCTCAGCTACACCATCATCTCCTCCCTGTGTCTCTCAGCCACACCATCATCTCCTCCCTGTGTCTCTCAGCCAGACCCTTATCTCCCGCCTGCATCTCTCAGCCACACCATCTCCTCCCCTCCCTTCCCTGCATCGTCTCTCACCCCAACCATCATCTCCTCCATGCGTTATCTCTCATCCACATTTATCTCCTGCCTGCGTTTCCCTGCCACAAATCTATCACAATCCACCTCACTTTGTGTCTCTGAGTCTGCCCCCTTCACTGTGTTCCCCTCAGCCTCCCACCCTTCACTGTCTCTCAGATTGCCCTCTTTACTCTGTTTTTCAGCCTCCACCTCCCTTCATTCTGTGTCTAATGCCACTTACTGACAGTGCCCACAGTAGTTGTGCCCCTTACACAATGCTCCCAGTGGTAGTGCCCCTTACACAATGCCCCCAGTAGTAGTGCCCCTTACACAGTGCCCATGGTAGTAGTGCCCTTGCAAAAAGAGTTTGTGCAGTTTCTAAGTAGGTCCTGACATACTCACTGGCTGCGATGTCTTCAGCATGACTGGTCACTGAGTTGACGTCAGACACACGCCCTGCCAACACCTGGACATGCCTGCATTGGATTCACCACTCCCAGAGAATGGTGAGTATCCGTACTAGTGATGAGCGGGTTCTGTTTCTCGGAAACCGAACCCCCCCGAACTTCACGCTTTTTACACGGGTCCGAGGCAGACTCGGATCTTCCCGCCTTGCTCGGTTAACCCGAGCGCGCCCGAACGTCATCATCCCGCTGTCGGATTCTCGCGAGGCTCGGATTCTATCGCGAGACTCGGATTCTATATAAGGAGCTGCGCGTCGCCGCCATTTTCACACGTGCATTGAGATTGATAGCGAGAGGACGTGGCTGGCGTCCTCTCCGTTTAGATAGAGAGTGAGACACTTGATTTACTGGAGCATTAGGAGTACTCAGAGAGTGCAGAGTTTTGCTGATAGTTATACTAGTGACCACCAGTTTTATTTATTATTTAATATAATCCGTTCTCTGCCTGAAAAAAAACGATACACAGTCACATACCATATCTGTGCTCAGCCTCAGTGTGCTGCATGATAATATCATCTATGTATATCTGACTGTGCTGAGTAGTGCTCACTGCTCACACAGCTTAATTGTGGGGGAGACTGGGGAGCAGTTATAGCAGGAGTACATATTTAACAGTGCACACTTTTGCTGCCAGAGTGCCAGTGTGACTGACCAGCAGTGACCACCAGTATATTGTCTGCCTGAAAAAGTTAAACACTCGTGTGGTGTTTTTTTTTTTTAAGACAGTGTCCAGCAGGTCCGTCATTCATTATATGTCTATCTTCTTCATACTGTAGCTACCTCTGTGTCGGCAGTCGCTCGTCCATAATTGTATACCTACCTGTGGTGGGTTTTTTTTTTCTATCTTCTTCATACTAGTAGTTTAGGAGTCTGCAGTGCTGACAGTGTCCAGCAGGTCCGTCATTATACAATATATACCTGTCCTGCAGTAGTGATATATATATATTTTTTATATCATTATCATCCAGTCTATACTAGCAGACGCAGTACGGTAGTCCACGGCTGTAGCTACCTCTGTGTCGGCAGTCGCTCGTCCATAATTGTATACCTACCTGTGGTGGTTGTTTTTTTTTCTATCTTCTTCATACTAGTAGTTTAGGAGTCTGCAGTGCTGACAGTGTCCAGTAGGTCCGTCATTATACAATATATACCTGTCCTGCAGTAGTGATATATATATATTTTTTATATCATTATCATCCAGTCTATACTAGCAGACGCAGTACGGTAGTCCACGGCAGTAGCTACCTCTGTGTCGGCAGTCACTCGTCCATAATTGTATACCTACCTGTGGTGGTTTTTTTTTTTTCTATCTTCTTCATACTAGTAGTTTAGGAGTCTGCAGTGCTGACAGTGTCCAGCAGGTCCATCATTATACAATATATACCTGTCCTGCAGTAGTGATATATATATATATTTTTATATCATTATCATCCAGTCTATACTAGCAGACGCAGTACGGTAGTCCACGGCTGTAGCTACCTCTGTGTCGGCAGTCGCTCGTCCATAATTGTATACCTACCTGTGGTGGTTTTTTTTTTCTATCTTCTTCATACTAGTAGTTTAGGAGTCTGCAGTGCTGACAGTGTCCAGCAGGTCCGTCATTATACAATATATACCTGTCCTGCAGTAGTGATATATATATATTTTTTATATCATTATCATCCAGTCTATACTAGCAGACGCAGTACGGTAGTCCACGGCTGTAGCTACCTCTGTGTCGGCAGTCGCTCGTCCATAATTGTATACCTACCTGTGGTGTTTTTTTTTTTTTTCTATCTTCTTCATACTAGTAGTTTAGGAGTCTGCAGTGCTGACAGTGTCCAGCAGGTCCGTCATTATACAATATATACCTGTCCTGCAGTAGTGATATATATATATTTTTTATATCATTATCATCCAGTCTATACTAGCAGACGCAGTATGGTAGTCCACGGCTGTAGCTACCTCTGTGTCGGCAGTCGCTCGTCATCCATAAGTATACTAGTATCCATCCATCTCCATTGTTTACCTGAGGTGCCTTTTAGTTGTGCCTATTAAAATATGGAGAACAAAAATGTTGAGGTTCCAAAAATAGGGAAAGATCAAGATCCACTTCCACCTCGTGCTGAAGCTGCTGCCATTAGTCATGGCCGAGACGATGAAATGCCATCAACGTCGTCTGCCAAGGCCGATGCCCAATGTCATAGTACAGAGCATGTAAAATCCAAAACACCAAATATCAGTAAAAAAAGGACTCGAAAATCTAAAATAAAATCGTCGGAGGAGAAGCGTAAACTTGCCAATATGCCATTTACCACACGGAGTGGCAAGGAACGGCTGAGGCCCTGGCCTATGTTCATGGCTAGTGGTTCAGCTTCACATGAGGATGGAAGCACTCAGCCTCTCGCTAGAAAAATGAAAAGACTTAAGCTGGCAAAAGCACAGCAAAGAACTGTGCATTCTTCGAAATCACAAATCCACAAGGAGAGTCCAATTGTGTCGATTGCGATGCCTGACCTTCCCAACACTGGCCGTGAAGAGCATGCGCCTTCCACCATTTGCACGCCCCCTGCAAGTGCTGGAAGGAGCCCCCGCAGTCCAGTTCCTGATAGTCAGATTGAAGATGTCAGTGTTGAAGTACACCAGGATGAGGAGGATATGGGTGTTGCTGGCGCTGGGGAGGAAATTGACAAGGAGGATTCTGATGGTGAGGTGGTTTGTTTAAGTCAGGCACCCGGGGAGACACCTGTTGTCCGTGGGAGGAATATGGCCATTGACATGCCTGGTGAAAATACCAAAAAAATCAGCTCTTCAGTGTGGAAGTATTTCAACAGAAATGCGGACAACATTTGTCAAGCCGTGTGTTGCCTTTGTCAAGCTGTAATAAGTAGGGGTAAGGACGTTAACCACCTCGGAACATCCTCCCTTATACGTCACCTGCAGCGCATTCATCATAAGTCAGTGACAAGTTCAAAAACTTTGGGCAACAGCGGAAGCAGTCCACTGACCAGTAAATCCCTTCCTCTTGTAACCAAGCTCACGCAAACCACCCCACCAACTCCCTCAGTGTCAATTTCCTCCTTCCCCAGGAATGCCAATAGTCCTGCAGGCCATGTCACTGGCAATTCTGACGAGTCCTCTCCTGCCTGGGATTCCTCCGATGCATCCTTGCGTGTAACGCCTACTGCTGCTGGCGCTGCTGTTGTTGCTGCTGGGAGTCGATGGTCATCCCAGAGGGGAAGTCGTAAGACCACTTTTACTACTTCCACCAAGCAATTGACTGTCCAACAGTCCTTTGCGAGGAAGATGAAATATCACAGCAGTCATCCTGCTGCAAAGCGGATAACTGAGGCCTTGGCATCCTGGGCGGTGAGAAACGTGGTTCCGGTATCCATCATTACTGCAGAGCCAACTAGAGACTTGTTGGAGGTACTGTGTCCCCGGTACCAAATACCATCTAGGTTCCATTTCTCTAGGCAGGCGATACCGAAAATGTACACAGACCTCAGAAAAAGACTCACCAGTGTCCTAAAAAATGCAGTTGTACCCAATGTCCACTTAACCACGGACATGTGGACAAGTGGAGCAGGGCAGACTCAGGACTATATGACTGTGACAGCCCACTGGGTAGATGTATTGACTCCCGCCGCAAGAACAGCAGCGGCGGCACCAGTAGCAGCATCTCGCAAACGCCAACTCTTTCCTAGGCAGGCTACGCTTTGTATCACCGCTTTCCAGAATACGCACACAGCTGAAAACCTCTTACGGCAACTGAGGAAGATCATCGCAGAATGGCTTACCCCAATTGGACTCTCCTGTGGATTTGTGGCATCGGACAACGCCAGCAATATTGTGTGTGCATTAAATCTGGGCAAATTCCAGCACGTCCCATGTTTTGCACATACCTTGAATTTGGTGGTGCAGAATTATTTAAAAAAAGACAGGGGCGTGCAAGAGATGCTGTCGGTGGCCAGAAGAATTGCGGCACACTTTCGGCGTACAGGCACCACGTACAGAAGACTGGAGCACCACCAAAAATGCCTGAACCTGCCCTGCGATCATCTGAAGCAAGAAGTGGTAACGAGGTGGAATTCAACCCTCTATATGCTTCAGAGGTTGGAGGAGAAGCAAAAGGCCATTCAAGCCTATACAACTGAGCACGATATAGGAGGTGGAATGCACCTGTCTCAAGCGCAGTGGAGAATGATTTCAACGTTGTGCAAGGTTCTGCAACCTTTTGAACTTGCCACACGTGAAGTCAGTTCAGACACTGCCAGCCTGAGTCAGGTCATTCCCCTCATCAGGCTTTTGCAGAAGAAGCTGGAGACATTGAAGGAGGAGCTAACACAGAGCGATTCCGCTAGGCATGTGGGACTTGTGGATGGAGCCCTTAATTCGCTTAACAAGGATTCACGGGTGGTCAATCTGTTGAAATCAGAGCACTACATTTTGGCCACCGTGCTCGATCCTAGATTTAAAACCTACCTTGGATCTCTCTTTCCGGCAGACACAAGTCTGCTGGGGTTCAAAGAACTGCTGGTGAGAAAATTGTCAAGTCAAGCGGAACGCGACCTGTCAACATCTCCTCCTTCACATTCTCCCGCAACTGGGGGTGCGAGGAAAAGGCTCAGAATTCCGAGCCCACCCGCTGGCGGTGATGCAGGGCAGTCTGGAGCGACTGCTGATGCTGACATCTGGTCCGGACTGAAGGACCTGACAACGATTACGGACATGTCGTCTACTGTCACTGCATATGATTCTCTCCCCATTGAAAGAATGGTGGAGGATTATATGAGTGACCGCATCCAAGTAGGCACGTCAGACAGTCCGTACTTATACTGGCAGGAAAAAGAGGCAATTTGGAGGCCCTTGCACAAACTGGCTTTATTCTACCTAAGTTGCCCTCCCACAAGTGTGTACTCCGAAAGAGTGTTTAGTGCCGCCGCTCACCTTGTCAGCAATCGGCGTACGAGGTTACATCCAGAAAATGTGGAGAAGATGATGTTCATTAAAATTAATTATAATCAATTCCTCCGTGGAGACATTCACCAGCAGCAATTGCCTCTACAAAGTACACAGGGAGCTGAGATGGTGGATTCCAGTGGGGAAGAATTGATAATCTGTGAGGAGGGGGATGCCGATGTACACGGTGATATATCGGAGGATGATGATGAGGTGGACATCTTGCCAGTTTGTGCAAGGAGAGATTAATTGCTTCTTTTTTGGTGGGGGTCCAAACCAACCCATCATTTCAGTCACAGTCGTGTGGCAGACCCTGTCACTGAAATGATGGGTTGGTTAAAGTGTGCATGTCCTGTTTATACAACATAAGGGTGGGTGGGAGGGCCCAAGGACAATTCCATCTTGCACCTCTTTTTTCTTTCATTTTTCTTTGCGTCATGTGCTGTTTGGGGAGTAGTTTTTGGAAGGGCCATCCTGCGTGACACTGCAGTGCCACTCCTAGATGGGCCAGGTGTTTGTGTCGGCCACTTGGGTCGCTTATCTTAGTCACACAGCTACCTCATTGCGCCTCTTTTTTTCTTTGCGTCATGTGCTGTTTGGGGGGTGTTTTTTGGAAGGGCCATCCTGCGTGACACTGCAGTGCCACTCCTAGATGGGCCAGGTGTTTGTGTCGGCCATTAGGGTCGCTTAGCTTACTCACAACAGCTACCTCATTGCGCCTCTTTTTTTTCTTCTTTGCGTCATGTGCTGTTTGGGGGGTGTTTTTTGGAAGGGCCATCCTGCGTGACACTGCAGTGCCACTCCTAGATGGGCCAGGTGTTTGTGTCGGCCACTTGGGTCGCTGAGCTTAGTCATCCAGCGACCTCGGTGCAAATTTTAGGACTAAAAATAATATTGTGAGGTGTGAGGTGTTCAGAATAGACTGAAAATGAGTGGAAATTATGGTTATTGAGGTTAATAATACTTTGGGATCAAAATGACCCCCAAATTCTATGATTTAAGCTATTTTTTAGGGTTTTTTGAAAAAAACACCCGAATCCAAAACACACCCGAATCCGACAAAAAAAATTCGGTGAGGTTTTGCCAAAACGCGTTCGAACCCAAAACACGGCCGCGGAACCGAACCCAAAACCAAAACACAAAACCCGAAAAATTTCCGGTGCTCATCACTAATCCGTACCTGGAACGCCTCCCGCCTGTCTGTCTACTTGCAATCGCCACTGCGATCAATTTTCTCGCTGGCGGTGTTGCGGCCCGGTCGCAGCAATGATGCTCCAGCGCAATGCGTCGACCGCGCATGCGGATTTCTGACCCGTTTGCACCGCAGCGAAGAACCGCTGCATGTGAATGGGTCGGAATGACCCCCATAGTAGTAGTGACCGTTACACAATGCCCATAGTAGCAGTGACCCTTAAATAATGCCTATAGTTCTGCCCATTACACAATGCCCATAGTAGTAGTGCCCATTACACAATGCCCATAGTAGTAGTGACCCTTACACAATGCCTGTAGTTCTGCCCATTACACAATGCCCATAGAAGTAGTGTCATACACAATGCCTATAGTAGTAGTGCCAGTTACACAATGCCCAATAGTAGTAATGCCAGTTACACAATGCCCATAGTAGTCGTGCCCCTTACACAATGGCCATGGTAGTCGTGCCCCTTACACAATGCCCAATAGTAGTAGTGCCAGTTACACAATGCCCAATAGTAGTAATGCCAGTTACACAATGCCCATAGTTGTAATGCCAGTTACACATGCCCATAGTAGTAGTGCCCCCTACACAATGTCCAAAAGTAGTAGTGCCAGTTACACAATGCCCAATAGTAATAGTGCCAGTTACACAATGCCCAAAAGTAGTAGTGCCAGTTACACAATGCCCAATAGTAATAGTGCCAGTTACACAATGCCCAATAGTAATAGTGCCAGTTACACAATGCCCATAGTAGTAGTGACAGTTACACATGCCCATAGTAATAGTGCCAGTTACACATGCCCATGGTAGTAGTGCCCCCTACACAATGCCCAAAAGTAGTAGTGCCAGTCTATGTACTGTATATACTTGTATTCCGAATCCAATCTATAGTAAAATTTTATATGGCATAATTCAATTAGCAGCGGTAGATTACTGCCTCACATATGCAAAAATGCAATGCAGCACATGTGCAAGCTGGCACTTGTAGTACCATTACAGCACGTACGTATCGTTGGTGAAAGAGATCACATGGTTCTCTACCTACAGTCAACTCTGAATAGCTTGCATTTCTGCCTACACATCAACAACACGGATCTCTACCTATGATCAACTCTGAATAGTCTGCATTTCTGACTAGGGGGGTAATTCCAAGTTGATCGCAGCAGGAATTTTTTTTAGCAGTTGGGCAAAACCATGTGCACTGCAGGGGGGGTGCAGATATAACATGTGCAGAGAGAGTTAGATTTGGGTGGGTTATTTTGTTTCTGTGCAGAGTAAATACTGACTGCTTTATCTTTACACTGCAATTTAGATTGCAGATTGAACTCACCACACCCAAATCTATCTCTCTCTGCACGTTATATCTGCCTCCCCTGCAGTGCAAATGGTTTTGCCCAATTGCTAACAATCTTGCTGCTGCGATCAACTCAGAATTACCCCCTATATTCCAACAACACACTTAGTCTAAGTGCAAACACCCACTTACACCCACTCAGAAACAATTGGAGACACGGCTGAAATACGTATGATTCAAATCTGCATACAGTATACTCAGTGTTCATTCGCATTCCTAAAATGGCTTAACGTACAACTCTGAATGAGCCCCCAAATGTCTGATTGATGATTGAACCTGCATCTCTATGAAAGATATGCATGTATTTCTTGAAATTATTGCAATAGCTTTATATAAGGAGCTTATTGGGTTTGATAACCCACGCTGTGAGCCATGAAATTAATCACTTGTTGGAAATGTTTCTTTCACTAGAAATCAACCTAAACTGTAGATTTAAGTTGAGCAAAACTTTATTGTCATAGCCAGGCGTTACTCTCATACTTCAGGAATGTGAGATGAAAGTCTTATATTAACAAGGAGAGCGGTCATGTAGAAGGAAACATTCCACACAAAACACAAAGAACTAAGCAGCTTTCCAAAACCTACTCAACAGCTGGTCTAACCAATTCAAAGTCAATCAAATTTCTTGATTAAAGTTTGTAAACTACGGACCTCATCTCCTTTCTTTAGAAATGTATCTGGACTTCCTTATCTGGTATACCACTGTTTGCATGTACCACAATCTTACCAAAATTATTTCACTGAAATGGTAGTGGACAAGTGGAATAGCCTCCTAGCAGAGGTGGTAGGGGAAGAGGTGGTAGAGGCTAAGAGCAATTTAAAAATGCATGGGATAGACATAAGATTATCCTTACAAAGAAATAAAGGTCAAATAGGGTGTAAGGTACCAATATGGTTAAAAAAGGGGCAGACTAGATGGACCAAGTGCAGAGGTGTCACTGGGTGTAGTGACAACCGCTGTGCAATCATGATCTCCCCGCACGTCAGAGGCGGGCTCACAGTGAAAAGGGGTGTGGCCATGTATAGAGGGGGCATGGGTGTATGTAGAGAGGCGTGGCCTAATGAGGATCCTGAGATCGTCACTCCGGGGGCATGCCCAGCAGCTCCAGAGATGCTGGGCTGTACTGGGCTGCCCCAGGAGACAGTCTTCCTGGAATGACAGCTCCTTTTCTCTGACAGGAGCCGGGTGCTGTAGGAGACTTTCACATTGCAGCACCCAGCTTCTGTCACTGTGGAGAAGTCAACATTTTGGTTTCACCTTCTCCAAGGATGACACCCAGGTGCGGGCCGCACCCCCCTTGTGACGCCACTGGCCAAGTGGTTCTTATTTGCTGTCAAATTCTAGGTGTCTATGTTAAGGACAGATAGGGCCTGATTCAGAGATGATCTCTATTCTTTTTGCTATCTTTGGACGCAGTAGAGAATAGAAAATATTTTAATGCTGCAGGAAACAACTAAAGATAAAAGATGCCTTCTACCAACATTGCAGATCAAAGACGATGGTTGCACCATTTGGCCATCTCAGTAAGCCTCAGCTCAGCCGGGGCCAGAAAGTCTGCATCCAAAAGTGCAGACCACAAGCTCGGCACACCTACAAAACATGAAGCAATATGCCCCCATTTTATAGAATGATTCCTGTTGCTGCCCCACAAACACCTGCTGCAACTAAGGGGGGATTGTGAGCGATCTAGAAAAAGGAGACCAGCACATGATCAGTACAGATCATGCTCAAGCATCGATCTCTAACAATCCGAGATGAACACAAATTATTTGGGGTTTCCTAATAAATACTGCTCATTGGAACCATGAGCACTGTCCTCCTGAACCCCGACAGGTGGGTGAGCGCAAATGAGCCCCTTGTGGGCTGTGCACACCACGCTATCTATTCTCCCTCCAGGGGGGTCGTGGACCCCCAAGAGGGAGAAAAGGTGTCGGTATGCCAACTGTTGGGATTCCGTTACCGTTATATACTGTGTGCCGGGATCCCGACAGCCGGCAAACTGAAGACCACCCGTAATATCAACCCCTGCACACAGATCATTTTCAACAGGTTATGGGACCAGGCACACAAAGTTTAAGTGCACAAGCCCAAATGCCCAGACCAGCATACAGACACTTTAAGCACATGTATAGTGCAGACTGCCATAGAGCACAGAAGCTAGTCAGTACAAGGAAGCTGCATAGAACACAAAATGAAGACAGCACAGTGTGTCAGCACAGAAGCTAGTCAGTACACAGAAATTGCACAGAACACAGGCCCTCATTCCGAGTTGTTCGCTCGGAGATTTTCATCGCATCGCAGTGAGAATTCTCTTAGTGCGCATGCGCAATGTTCGCACTGCGACTGCGCCAAGTAACTTTACTATGAAGAAAGTAAGTTTACTCACGGCTTTTTCATCGCTCCGACGTTCGCATTGTGATTGACAGGAAATGGGTGTTACTGGGCGGATGCACGGCGTTTTAGGGGCGTGTGGCTGGAAACGCTACCGTTTCCGGAGAAAACGCAGGAGTGGCCGGGGAAACGGTGGGAGTGCCTGGGCGAACGCTGTGTGTGTTTATGACGTCAGCCAGGACCGAAAAGCACTGAACTGATCGCACAGGCAGAGTAAGTCTGAAGCTACTCAAAAACTGCTAACTCGTTTGTAATCGCAATATTGCGCATACATCGGTCGCACATTTAAGAAGCTAAGATTCACTCCCAGTAGGCGGCGGCTTAGCGTGTGTAACTCTGCTACATTCGCCTTGCGAGCGATCAACTCGGAATGAGGGCCACAGAGTGAAGGCAATAGAGTGTAGAGAGGGCTATGGACACTATTGGCTTGAGTGTGGAGCAACATGTGCACTGTATTATACTGTATATGGGCAGAGCCGGATTAAGACCATGGGGGGCCCGGGGCACTTAAGAGAGTGGGGCCCCTAATAGAGAAGGCAGAATATATATATATATATATATTTGCCTCCCCAAGCAGCACACGGCGGACCTCCTGCCCTGCACTCCTGTCCCCTCTGCAGCAGCGGGCGCACAGACAGGACAGCTGAGCTGAGTGACGGCTCAGCTGTCCAATAAAGTATGAATGAAGCAGCCTGCCGCTCAGTCATTGGCTGGGCACGCAGGCTGTTTCATTGATACATTATTGGATAGATGAGCCAGGGGCAAACGCAGGATTTTTGCAGCGGGGTTTCCAAAATAATAATAATAAAAAATTATATATATATATATATATATATATATATAATATGTGTGTGTGTACCCTGAAGAAGGGTGTTAATCGATGGATGATTCACAGACAGAGGAGTGCCATCATTGATTTTTTTATATACAGTATATATATATATATATATATATATATATATATATATATATATATATATATATACAGCTATATAGATATGGCACACATGTATGTCTGACACACGCATACAGCTGTATATTTAGCACACATGTATGTTATAAACACACACACAGCAATATATGGCACAAATGTATGTCACACACACACACACACACACCACAGTTACAGTATATAGCACACATGTATGACACACACACACACATACACACACACACACACACACACACACACACAACGCAGTTACAGTATATAGCACACATGTATGACACACACACACACAACGCAGTTACAGTATATAGCACACATGTATGACACACACACACCACGCAGTTACAGTATATAGCACACATGTATGACACACACACACACCACAGTTACAGTATATAGCACACATGTATGTCAAACACACACACCACAGTTACAGTATATAGCACACATGCATGTCTCACACACACACACACACACACACACACACACACTATATAGCACACATGCATGTCTCACTCACACTCACACACAGTTACAGTATATAGCACATTAACACTGTCACACACACACCTTTTTCACAATAAAATAAAACAGCCATGTAAAGCAAGAAAATAGTAAATAAGCACCCATTATTTATAAAAGCCCCCCCCCCCCCCCCCCCATATACCCAGGAATGCGAGTCACAGTCAGACACACTCCTGCAGATGGGATTACGGAGTACTGACCCAGCCAACATCAAAGTCACCCACACATCACTCTTCCAGCCTGGCTCCCCCGAAAGAGACACAAACCTTTTGGCTTCTGCAGTCCGTGCCACTCCGTGGAGCCTCACATCCGTACAGCCTAACCAGCTCTCCCCAAGGGAACTTCCTGAGAGGAGCTCCCTCTACTGGTCATTCAGGCAGCCTCCAGCGCTCAGAAAATATGTGGAGACAGCTGCCGCGTTCTACACACACCCTGCGGAGCTCCTCCATCTCCATAAAAAAAAAACTAAATGTATCGGTAAGTTGTGCGATAGATCGGTGGGCTGGGGGGGTTTCCAGGTACTCTGAAACCCCCCCTGCGTGCATGTATGAGCTGAGCCGTCGCTCAGCTCAGCTGTCCTGTCTGTGCGCAGCTGCTGCAGTGAGGACGGGAGCCGGGGAGCACAGCACCGCAGATCGGATCGGAAGAGAGATCTGATCTGCGGTGTGGCAGGGGGCCCTTTTGGAAAGGGGGGCCCGGGGTACGTATCCCCCGGGCCCCCCCCCTTAATCCGGCTCTGTATATGGGAAGACCTCAACTAAAAGACATGTGGACAGCTATACAGACAATGAACTAAGATAAAGATCTCATGAACAGAATACATTTTAGATGTGTATGAGGGTGTAGCTATTAAATGAGACTGATGCTATAATGTATGCATATTAAGTACATTTTAACTCAGTTCCCCTTCTATATACTCCCCTTCTGCATCCACATCTGTTGCATTCTTATTTTTCCATTCGACAAAGCCATGCTGTAGCTCATTATGTGTCATCTGTCTCAACAGCTCCATCAGTTTCTTCTTTACTTCAGTAACTACTGCAAAACAGGTTCCCCTGAGTACAGATTTGACTTTAGGGAAAAGAAAGAAGTCACATTGTGCTAGGTCTGGTGAGTATGGATGGTGTTCTAGCACTGCAATCTGTTTCTTGGCCAAAAACTGATTCACAGAGAGAGCTGTGTAGGCCTTCTGGTACCCAGAGTCTGCCAAAAAAAACACCCTTGATATCAAAGAAAACAATTAACATGGCATTGAATTTGGATTTGCTTTGATGTGCTTTCTTCCTTCTTGATGATGATGGTGGTTTCCAGTGCATGACACTTGCATTTTGTCTCAGGGTCGTACTGGAAGAGCCATGTTTAATCACAAGTAATAACTGAATAAGCTTGAATATTTTTCCAAAAATGTCTGTATAAATTTGCTTTTGAATTTCTTTTTGCTCAGCAGTGAGAAGCCTTGGAACTATTTTAGCACACACTTTTGTCATCTTAAGATCGTGATGCAAAACTTGCCTAACAGTTTCTATGTTGATGTTCCCCCACTCCCTTTTACCTCATGCAGTATGGTTTATATTTTACAAGTATACTCTTGTTATTTAATAGCCACACCTCATCTTGTATAACACAAAATTGAATGAATAGATGATGAAGAGATCGCTACAGCAATGTTATAAAACTCAATGCCTGAATTTGATTTCTTACTTGTGGTGTTTGAAGCAAAGCTAATTACAGACAAAATCATAGTGAAATTATTACAATTCCAAGAATGTGTACACTGTGATTCAAATACTGATACTACTGCAACTCATTAACCAACTGTGAGCCTATCACCATCAATGGGATTGGAAACTGCTCCTGCAGATAAAGTCACCTTGACTCTCTCTCTATACTGCGCCGTGGCACCAGCCATGAACACTGCTTCTCTGCTTCACTGGGGGGGAGGTAACTGGCCTGTACCTAGCAGTGTGAGGACGCTCTGTGACCCACCCCACTCGTCTGCCCTGATTGCAGATGCGGCTGTCACGAGCACCTGACATGGCCTCCCAGATACTGGCTATCACCCCCCTGTCCTCACCGCGTTTCAGCGTCCTTACCTGGCTGCAGCTCCGCCGCCTGGATGCCATCCTTGGGGAGAGTGTGACCATAAACAGCCGCCTCCGGCACCTGGTAAGATGTGTCTGTGTTGCTCAGTGCTTGGTCAGGGGATGGAGTAACTTGCGCTAACACATGGTGCTGTGTCAGAATGGTGCTCCCATCCCCACTGCAGCCACACATGTGGTGTAGAGGTCGTGTCTCAGGCTGTACCCTCAGTAGTGGCAGCACTGTCACTGTGCACCTGCACCTCTGCGCCGGTATAATTGGGATTTTCTTCTCCCATTACATGACACATTGCCATGATCACAATATATATATATATCTAGACTGCAGAGCTATGTAAAATGTAAAAAACAAAAAGTTTTATTTATATACAGTATATTTGAAGGGGCAGGTTCTAAAGTGGAAATAAGTCTGAAGTTTTACTCTTTCCAACATGTACATTTTCAGGTTCACACAAACCGAAGCACAGACTGATTTTTTAGGGACAGATCCAAGGGACAGACAGCAGGTGCATTTGTTCAAGTACAGGAGTCTTTGTAGTTTATAAATGAGCCTTACTGAGTCTATAACATCTCCCTGTCACTCCTGCCTCAGTCACCCACTATCTTCCTGTCACCCCTGACTCAGTCACCCACTATCTCCCTGTCACTCCTACCTCAGTCACCCACTATCTCCCTGTCACTCCTGCCTCAGTCACCAACTATCTCCCTGTCACTCCTGCCTCAGTCACCCACTATCTCCCTGTCACCCCTGCCTCAGTCACTTTCTCCCTGTCACTCCTGCCTCAGTCACCCACTATCTCCCTGTCACTCCTGCCTCAGTCACCAACTATCTCCCTGTCACCCCTGCCTCAGTCATCCACTATGTCACTGTCACCCCTGCCTCAGTCACCCACTATCTCCCTGTCACCCCTGCCTCAGTCACCCACTATCTCCCAGTCACCCCTGCCTCAGTCACCCACTATCTCCTTGTCACCCCTGCCTCAGTCACCAACTATCTCCCTGTCACTCCTGCCTCGATCACCAACTATCTCCCTGTCACCTCTGTCTCAGTCACCAACTACCTCCCTGTCACCCCTGCCTCAGTCACCCACTATCTCCCTGTCACTCCTGCCTCAGTAACCCACTCTCTCCCTGTCACTGCTCCCTCAGTCACCCACTATCTCTCTGTAACCCCTGCCTCAGTCATCCACTATCTCCCTGTCACCCCTGCCTCAGTCGCCCACTATTTCCCTGTCACCCCTGCCTCAGTCGCCCACTATTTCCCTGTCACACCTGCCTCACCAGTTACCTACTATCTCCCTGTCACCCATTATCACCCTGTACCATGGGGAGAACAATTGTGCAGCCACACCCCTTTCTTGTAAGACAACACCCCTTTTTGTGGCACACCTTTAGAAAATGTATCCCATCAAGGGGTGCCAAAATTGATTTTTGCTTACTAAAATCCTTGATACACAGCACCATTACGCAATGTTGACAACTGAATAACAGTCATTGGAACTGTGGCACAGAAGTTTTGGCCACCTTGTATTCTATAGAATTCAAAAGATACAGAAAGGTATAGTCACAGGAATGTCATACCCCTTTTCCACTAGCTTTTTAAAACACAGGTAAATGCGCAGGGGCACGTATTTACCTGTGTTTCTCCCTGGTGGAAAAGGGTCCCCTGGCAAATTCCCGAACACGTGTTCAACCCGGCTACCTGTCTAGTGTGAACGGGAGCCGTGTCGAGGCGACACAGCTCCCGTTCACTGTGTATGGGAGGGCGGCGCTGGGAGATCATGTGATCTCCCAGCGCCGCCCCTGCTGCGTCACTAGCCGCGTCACCAACCCGGCAATTGCCGGGTTGGTGAGCGCTGTCTGTAGGGGGCTGCAGCACGGGTCGCAGCCGTGTCAGGCGACATGGCTGTGACCCGTGCTACTGTAGTGGAAAAGGGGTATCAGTTATTAATGCAGAGAAACCAGTATGTGAGACCTGTATTGTGGGGAAACAAAGTCAGCAGCCATTTCCAAAATCAACAAACACAACTACAAACCACCTGAAATAGTACATTAAGAAGTGTTTGGTCCAATGGAAGCAAAGTCTGTAAGTGAATACAGGTATTTTAAGATGTTCATAGATGACTTAACAAGGATGACACATGGACTTCATTAGAGAGAAATTTTAAGTATCAAAAAGTTTGCAGATTACAAGAGCCTTGTAGAAAATCAAACAGGTTACAGACTCAAGACTCTGAGATCTGATAATGGTGGAGAATATCTCAAAGGAGAGCTAAAATAGAGCCGCAGTTGACCATTGCATATACTCCTGAGCAAAACTGTGTCAGTGAACATGGAAACCATACATTAGCAGAGAGAGCAATATGTATGCTAAAAGACGCAGACCTAGACAAGCAGCTTTAGGTGGAAGCCATGTCCACAGCAGTCTATCTCAAGAACCATTCACCTACAGTTGCCCATTTTTGAAGAATGGTCAAAGAGGAAAGCCAGTGTAAAGTATATCAATTTTTTTGAAGAATTGCCTACAGTATGTCCATATACCAAAAGGAAAAAAATGAAAGCTTGATTCAGAATCAGTAAAGACCATCATGCTTTGCTATTGCCATAAAAGCAAAGGCTATAGGTTATAGAATCCAAATACCAAAAAGCTAGTCAAGTCTTGAATGATATGTTCAAAGAAAAACACAAGTTGAAAAAAAGCATAAGGTTGATACACAGAACAAGTATTTGTCAATGGACTGAAAGTTTGCTGAAAATTCGGCGACCCTATTGGACCCCTAATAATGAGTGGTCCTGTTACATAACACATAAAGAAACTAGCATTTCCGCATGTGTAATGGGCCCATTTCAGATGATGAATAGGCCTGGTAATGAGCTAAAGCTTGTGTTGCTCATAATAATGTCAATGTCTTATTATTCCTTCTCATTTCAATGAAATTATATGTAAACCGTAAAAATACAGTAAGGTTTGTTGCTACTTATGGATGATACATGACAGCATACAAACCCTACATACAAACAGCAGCATGAGTGTGAGTAGTAGAGATCACAACATGCCCAATATGGTTCAGTATCTTGCTCCAGTTGTAGAGAATGGTTCAAATTATTTAAAAGTGTTTCCGAAACCCATTAGTCAATATGGTTGTGAAGTTCAATAAATTGCAATACATTTCCAAATTTTAGATAAAATATGAGTACAATTTGTAAATTTAAATAGGTTTGAGATTGAGCCATTCCAGCTTGTATAAATGTACAGTACATGGCTAAATTGTATAATATTTGTAATGCTTCTCCAGGCAAAACAGCAAAATCAAACTTGGGTGCAGCAATATTCATAGTAAAAGACAAAGTGTCAGGTTCGGTCTGGTTTGTGTCCCCGGAGGGAGCGCTAGTGGGTCAGTGGAGGTAGGTGGAATGAAGTGAGGAGGCAGTACTGGGTTTCTGCGCATGTGCACAATGTAGATTTATTAATAACAGAAAAGTCCAGATAATAATGCAGCAGAAAGTAAACAAACGAATGCAATGGAAATGACAATGGTAACGGCAATGGTAATGGCAATGGAATAGTATGGTTTGAAACTGAAAGTCTATGGCAGAGTTTGTAATGCAGAAATGGAAACAGAGTAATTAAAACGTGGAGCCAGCAGAGGTGAAATGATGGTAGCAAACCTGGTAGAAATGCAGGAGACTGGATGGTAATGTTCACTGTGCTGTTGGGAGTGCACAATCAGCATGCAGGCTGAATCACAGGTGAGATGACGGAATGCACCTGGAGAGGGAGTCTCTACTGCTGTAGGCTGGAGCACACTGCAGATGTAGAAGGTGTGAAGCCAGAAAGGTATTGCTGGTGCTGGTACTTGTAGTTCCACGGAAGTAACAGGTACAGGAGAATATCCAGGAACACAGGGGATCTGGAGACTGGAACACAGGGAACCACTGGAGGCTTGACACACCGAATGTAGCAGGAGAGCTGGAGTGATTGCTGGAACTTGTAGTTCCACAGGAACACCGGAACTGCTGGAACCTGGAACGGCTGGGACCTGTTGTTCCACAGGTCTAATACACAAGGAAAGCTCTGAAGACAGAGGATTGCAAACAGGAGCCACCTGTTCACGGGATGTGACGTGTTGTCCAAGGCAATGTGAGAGAGCCACAAACTGGAAGTTATACCTCCTGCCCAGCAGTGATTGGACACAAACTGCAGGCAGAGATACTAGCTGGATTAGGTGTCCAGATCAGCTGTGAGTTGGCTGAAGCATTCCAGGCTGCAGAGGACTGAAAACCAGAACTGGAACAGAACTGAACTGCTGGAACCTGTAGTTCCACAGCAGTGATGTGATGGAAAATGCAGATTCCTGACAGTACCCCCCCTTTTATGGGTGGGCACCGAACACCCACGCTGGAACTTGGAGGAACCTTGAAAAAGAACTTAGAAATACACAAAAGCAGAGGTCCTCAAAAGTCTTCCCAACTTTCATCTTCAGAAGACAGATTTTCCCCGTCAGAACAAGTAGACCATTCATGGTCATTTGAGACAGAATTTACTTCCTGGGAAAAGGCATAGCTAGGAAGGATAGAACCTCCCATAATGTAACTTGAGTCTTTATCAACAAACTCACTTTCAGAGTCAAAGTCCAGGTCTAGTGTGGTCATGGGAGCCTTTTGTTTAGGAATAACATTATCTGAGACAACCTGTGGACCAGTGAATTTGAAGCTATATGAGACACCAGGACTAGGGGTAACGGCAGCATAGCCAACACTTACATCAACAGATGGTAGACTTTGAGCTGGTTTTTGAGCTCTCCAATTCTTGAAATCTCTGATACATTGATGCAACAGAACCTGTTCATGTTTGGAAGGAGTTGAGTCGAAAAACTGAGAACTGGAAGACTGATCAGATGTTGAATCCGGGGAGTCAATACTTTCAGAAGTGTTGCTGTAGGATGGAGACACGGGAGTATATGCAACTTTCAAATCTGAAGTCTGAGAACCTTGTCTTGACTTTACAGCTTGGAAATCTTTAATAGCTTGGTCTAATGTATCCTGATCTTGCACAGACAGAGATGTTGGAGAGGATTTAGCAGTAGACAAACTGTTGACAAATTGGCCAGAATGCCCAGATGACTCTGAATGCATAAACTTTGGAGCAAACTCCTGTTTTACGGCTTCGCAGAAAGCGGGAAGATCACTCAGTAGCGGATCTTTAGATTCAATGAGAGGATTCGCCCAGTCCAGTGCTCTACCTTTGAAGAACAGGAGGAAGTATCTGATTGCATTGGCTGGAGAAATAGTCACTGAAGGTTCAGACTCAGTAAAAGCGAGGTATTGGCTTGCCACTGCACGAAACTGAGCATAGTCACCATCAAAGTAGACTGGAGCTTTCGTATCTAGTGGACACTTGGAAGGCTGAATGTCAGTTGAAGTCTCGGAAGGCAATGTAGGACACTTGAGAGTTGAAGACTGGAATAAGCATTCAGAAGCAGGAGTAGAATCAACTTGAAATGCTCGAGGGTGGAGAGAGGACGTCATCTCCTGGATTGACCGACGGGAATTCTCTGCTGAGGTTGACAGAACGCTAGAAGCTTCATCTTGGGGTGAGATGCTTAGAGCCTCCATCTGGATTGAGGCAACTGCAATATCTGCAAGAACTGTAGACTCTGGACATAGCGACAGGAGTTGTTTACTTGAAACACCGGAGAGAACCACACCGGGTTCAGAGGAACTGGAATCGGCAGGGACCGATGGCATCTTTAGACAAATGGATGGATCCGGGATTTGTACAGGACTACTTGACTTGACTTGAACTGAAGGAGGCTGATCTGGACAGACGGATGGGACCAGATTGGGTCCAGAAAAGCTTGAACCGGCTGGAACCGGAGGAGTCCTCGGAGTGACGGATAGGACCGGATTTGATCCGAGGATGCTGGAATCGGCTGGAACCGAAGGAGGTAGCTCAGCATTGGAAACAGAGCTACTCGGGCTGGCTGGAACCAGAGGAGGCTGATCCGGACAGACGGATGGGACCGGATTGGGTCCGGAAGAGCTTGAAGCGGTAGGAACCGGTGGAGTCCTCGGACTGACAGATAGGACTGGATTTGCTCCGAGGATTCTGGAATCGGCTGGAACCGAAGGAGGTAGCCCATCATTGGAGCCACTCAGGCTGGCTGGAACCAGTGGAGACTGATCTGGACAGACGGATGGGACCGGATTGGGTCCAGATAAGCTTGAACCGGCTGGAACCGGATTTGATATGAAGAGACTGGAATCGGCTGGAACCGAAGGAGTCCTCGGAGTGACGGATAGGACCGGATTTGATCCGAGGATGCTGGAATCGGCTGGAACCGAAGGAGGTAGCTCAGCATTGGAAACAGAGCTACTCGGGCTGGCTGGAACCAGAGGAGGCTGATCCGGACAGACGGATGGGACCGGATTGGGTCCGGAAGAGCTTGAAGCGACAGGAACCGGTGGAGTCCTCGGACTGACGGATAGGACCGGATTTGATCCGAGGATTCTGGAATCGGCTGGAACCGAAGGAGGTAGCTCAGCATTGGAAACAGAGCTACTCGGGCTGGCTGGAACCAGAGGAGGCTGATCCGGACAGACGGATGGGACCGGATTGGGTCCGGAATAGCTTGAATCGGCAGGAACCGGTGGAGTCCTCGGACTGACGGATAGGACCGGATTTGATCCGAGGATTCTGGAATCGGCTGGAACCGAGCTAGGTCCATTGACACTTGACTCTGTATAGACAGAATCCGGATGTTCTGATGATCCCTTTTGGAGTGGTACTGAGCTGGTAGCACTCTCTGAAGTTGGCAAACAAAAGTTCATGTCTGTATCTGTGACTTTAAGAATTCCTCCTGGGATCTTGGCCCTGGATTCCTCACTTGAGGCTGAAACTCTAAAGACCCCTCCTGGGGTTAATAGATCAGACACACTTCTTTGAGTTGCATGCCCGGATGCCACTTCTGGAACTTGAACATCAGATACCCCTACTGGGGTCACAACATCAGATGCCCCACCTGGGGCTGTAGACACGGATGCCCCTTCTCGGGCTGTAGACATGGATGCCCCTTCTCGGGCTGTAGGCACGGACGCCCCTTCTCGGGCTGTAGGCACGGACGCCCCTTCTCGGGCTGTTGGCACGGACGCCCCTTCTCGGGCTGTAGGCACAGACGCCCCTTCTCGGGCTGTAGGCACAGACGCCCCTTCTCGGGCTGTAGACACAGACGCCCCTTCTCGGGCTGTAGGCACAGACGCCCCTTCTCGGGCTGTAGGCACAGACGCCCCTTCTCGGGCTGTAGGCACAGATGCCCCTTCTCGGGCTGTAGGCACAGATGCCCCTTCTCGGGCTGTAGGCACAGATGCCCCTTCTCGGGCTGTAGGCACAGAAACTACTTTAGTTATGGGTAACATAGATAGTCTCTGTTGATTTCTGAACTTGGGATTGGGTCTATTTGTCACAGGACCCCAATCGTATACTTTTTGGACTCTCCTGTCTGAGGTAAAGGAACTTGAAACTGCAGAGGATACGTTGGAAGGTTTGCAGGTGAAAACTCTGTGATGTTGAGACCTGTCACCAACTTTTGAGTTGCGGAAGGAACAGTCCTTAATAAGATGACTAGAACTCCCACAGTAAAAGCAGAGATGAAGCTGCTTGCGATGCCGGCGTTCAGCTTCCGTGAGTTTGGAGCGCGGGTAGCTCTGGAATCTGTCCTCTCTCTGCATAGGAGAAGAGACTTTAGTTTGAAAAAAAGTTGACACGGAGGACGCACTAGTCTCAATACTTTGAGCAGTACTCTTCACTGCGTTTAAAGCACCACCCAGGATTTCTGGCATCATTGGAATGATTTTTGTTAGGAGACTTTGAAGTTGTTCCAATAGATGATAAAGAGTGCTTATTGGTTCAGAGTTCACAGCAGACAACAAAGGAGTCTTGAAGCTTTCAAAGGAGGAAGTCGCTCTCTCAGGAGAATTAGCTGTGAAGGAACTGCCATAGGACTGACTTGAGCAAGATCCATCCACAGGAACGGATTGTGCAGGGAAAGTTGAAATGACTGGAGCAGGAGTGACTTGAACAGGAACTGGAGAAACGACAGAACTTGGAAGGGATTGCTGCAAGGTATCCAAACGGATAGACATTCCCTGTAGGAACTGGAACATCTGCTGCTGCGCAGCCTCTTGACCATCCAAACGGGAGACCAGATTTTGTAAGGCCCCTGACCCCACATTCTGACCACCATCCGAGTCCATGGGCCTTGGACAAACTGTCAGGTTCGGTCTGGTTTGTGTCCCCGGAGGGAGCGCTAGTGGGTCAGTGGAGGTAGGTGGAATGAAGTGAGGAGGCAGTACTGGGTTTCTGCGCATGTGCACAATGTAGATTTATTAATAACAGAAAAGTCCAGATAATAATGCAGCAGAAAGTAAACAAACGAATGCAATGGAAATGACAATGGTAACGGCAATGGTAATGGCAATGGAATAGTATGGTTTGAAACTGAAAGTCTATGGCAGAGTTTGTAATGCAGAAATGGAAACAGAGTAATTAAAACGTGGAGCCAGCAGAGGTGAAATGATGGTAGCAAACCTGGTAGAAATGCAGGAGACTGGATGGTAATGTTCACTGTGCTGTTGGGAGTGCACAATCAGCATGCAGGCTGAATCACAGGTGAGATGACGGAATGCACCTGGAGAGGGAGTCTCTACTGCTGTAGGCTGGAGCACACTGCAGATGTAGAAGGTGTGAAGCCAGAAAGGTATTGCTGGTGCTGGTACTTGTAGTTCCACGGAAGTAACAGGTACAGGAGAATATCCAGGAACACAGGGGATCTGGAGACTGGAACACAGGGAACCACTGGAGGCTTGACACACCGAATGTAGCAGGAGAGCTGGAGTGATTGCTGGAACTTGTAGTTCCACAGGAACACCGGAACTGCTGGAACCTGGAACGGCTGGGACCTGTTGTTCCACAGGTCTAATACACAAGGAAAGCTCTGAAGACAGAGGATTGCAAACAGGAGCCACCTGTTCACGGGATGTGACGTGTTGTCCAAGGCAATGTGAGAGAGCCACAAACTGGAAGTTATACCTCCTGCCCAGCAGTGATTGGACACAAACTGCAGGCAGAGATACTAGCTGGATTAGGTGTCCAGATCAGCTGTGAGTTGGCTGAAGCATTCCAGGCTGCAGAGGACTGAAAACCAGAACTGGAACAGAACTGAACTGCTGGAACCTGTAGTTCCACAGCAGTGATGTGATGGAAAATGCAGATTCCTGACACAAAGTTTATGACAGGCCTAAAAGGAAAGAGGAAACTAACAGAAATATAGGTGAAACGTTTTAAAATGATATAATTTTAATTTATAGTCAACCATGTTCAAATTAGAAGACTTTTCTTAGAAAGGTAGATAAACCAGGCATGAAGAATTGCAGACCGCCATGGGAGCAGACGCCAGACAGACAGGTCAACTTTCTAGGAGTTTCTAAATTGTTTCCCTTAGTTGTGGCTGCAATCCACTCCAATCTTCATAGTTCTGAACCAGCCCTAATAATAGAGGTTCCTATTCTATACAAATATGTAAGTTGTTTTGATGTCTAAATATTACAAGTCTGTGGAGGGGGTATTCTACAGAACCAAAAATATTTCCTATGACGGTTTTACCAGTTTTACGACTAACCATTAATTGTATTTATGTAAAGAAAATACATGCACTTTGCAAGGGGTATCATAACAAAAATATGAAGAGCAAAGAAACAAAACAAGACCACCTACTAATGAATGGAGTGTCTTGACTTTAGAAACATGATTCTTCTCTTTAGAAAAACAATAATGCACTTACCACTAGATTAAGAAAAAAAAAAAGTGGTCTGCTAATATCTTTAAAGAAAACCAGTCACTTCATAACTTGAAGACAAGCCAATCAGACATGTCTCGAGCCAGAATCTCAGAAACTAGTTTTGACCTTAGAAACCTCTCCTCTATTAATACCATGGGCGTCAAATTGCTTGGCAGTGGTATCATTGATAAATCCTGTGTTGTTCAAATTTTACCATGTGACCAATACAATGGAACATCATCATTAGCAATATAATGTTTCCTTCCAGTAACTTTTTGTCCACTATTTTATAAATGTTATACATTTTAACAAGTATACTATAATCAGTTACTACCCTACTGAATTTGAGGACAGAGAAGAGGATTACCATATAGAATATTACATGCTATGGATTCAGAATCCAAATATGTGATTGTTTGGATCAATACTAATTAATCATGCAGGGCGAGTAACAAAAAAATAGTCTCTTACCTGCAACAAATACTCTTCTTAACTTTGTGTGTTCAACCTCTACCCTGTCGAGCCATGGGACTGTATTCATCTATGACAATTCTATGATAACTGACTGAAGGGACTTCATAATCCATATCACCTAACAAATAAAGACTTCCTAATACATATCACCTAACTAACAGAGCCTTCCTAATCCATATCATAGGATACATATGATGTCCCGGCATACATGATACCGGCTGTCACTATGATATCCCGGCATACATGATACCCAGCAGTGAGGCAGCGAGTCCCCTCACAGGCTCGCAGAGCTCACCATGCATCGGGCACACTGGCTTGCTTTGTTTGCCACATGTTCTATTCCCACTCGGATGGTGGCATGGACCCACCAACCGAGTGGGAATACCGTGCGGGTGTCAGGATTCTGTCTGTCGGTAAAATGCCGGCTGTTGGGATTCCGGTGTCAGTCTCCTGAACTCGGTATATTGCATTCCCATGTAACCTAACAAATAGAGACTTCCTAATAGTAATACTTATCACCTAGCAAATGGAGACTTCCTAATACATATCACCTAACAAATACCCAACAAATAGAGCCTCCTAATCCATATCACCTAACAAATAGACTTCTTAATATAGACTTCTTATTTTTTTTTTGTAAATATATTTTATTGGTTTTCCAATGGAGATAGAAATAATCATTTACAGTACCGAGAAGGAATAAACAAGTACAATTAAGCCAGTGGTTTGCATAGACAATGAAGTTCTCAACAAAAACAATCATACCACATTAGCTGGGAGATTAGGGGGAGACATGTAGACAATAAATTCCAGAGACCTATTGGCAGACATAGAATCGATTAATATGGGTGTTTTACGCTAATCTCCAAGTCACGGTACAGTAGGACTAGAAAATCCAAATAAGAGGGGGGAAAGACAGACGAAACAACACAGAACACTACAAATAACAATCAAGGGAGGAAGGGAAGGGAGCAGACCGGGGAGGGGGGGGGGGGGGGGTGAAAAAAAAAAAAAAACATCATCGGCAAACAGGGGTTCATAACCCAGTCATATATAATATTACAAAATAGTTATATAGCTGTGACACAATTAAGAATCGGCAGAGAGATTTCTGAGCAAGTTCCAGGTAGTATCTTCGAATAATTTGAGTTTGCGTCTGTATTTCCAAAGTATTAATAAAAAATTCCCATTTACGGTAAAATTTCTCCACGCCCACATCAATGTCAGGGATAGTAGCCCTTCGCTCATAGTACAGTATTTGCAACAATTTTTGTTTGACCTCTGATAATGAGGGAGAGGAGGAATGAATCCAATGAATGAGAATAATCTTTTTGGCAATCGTGGTGATTAAAGACAGTAATTGGAGTTTAAATTTCCTATCGGGACCTAAGTCCCAAGCTTTGAAGTTCCCACAGAGACATGCCAAAGGGTCAGGGCGTACATGAGTAGAAACCATAACATTTATAAACTGAATCACTTTATTCCAAAACCGTTTAATTTTGCCACATTCCCAAATACAGTGAATATATGTTGCATGTAATATTTTGCATTTATTGCATGCACCAGATTCGAGGGGCGTCATATACCGTCGCTGTGCAGGAGCTATGTATGCTCTGTGTACTATTCTGATGTGAACTTCCTGCAGGTAGGAAGATTGTAGGAATCTAAGCGTGTTATCATATGAAGATAACAGGTCTGGTAAAAGTGTGATATTGGGCACATCTAGAGACCATTTCTTCAGGGTGGGTTCCCAGTGAGCCGAGGCTGACAAGGAGGCCAGTGAAGTATATAGTAGACTGATTTTATAAGGCACAGAGGCAATGAGCTAAAGCAAGGAAAGGAGTGTGTTTGATCTATTGTCAGTAGACGGTGGGACAGATAGGGATTGAATATAGTGACGTGTTTGAAGAAACATATAGAAGTGTTGTGCAGGATTGGAATATCGAGATTGGAGGTCAGCAAATGAATATAGGTGGCCACCAGGGTCAAATACCTTCGCTATCGAGGCTAAACCTTTATCTTTCCATTGAAGAAAACCTACATTAGATAGTGAGGGGGGAAAAGCCGGATTTCCCCATAGTGCCACATACGGGGAATAGCTGGAATTACCATGAAATTTTCTATTTATATTAATCCAAGTCCGATAAGTATCTATGAATAAAGGATTGTCTTTAATAAATGGAGGAATATCCGCTAATCTGGAATGTAACAGTGCATTAGGGGAGTAGGGGGCAAATAGAGCAGAGTCTAATTGATTATCTGTGTAAGAGTCAGTCTCGAGCAACCAGTCACTGATATATCGAAAAAATATTGCATCTGAATATAGGGCCAGATCAGGAAAGCCGAGACCTCCCTCCTTACGGGGTAATCTTAATTAGCGAACGCAATTCTTGGACGTTTCCCTTGCCATAGAAATCGTGAAAAGAGGGTATTCAGGTTTTTGATATCCCTAGCGAGGAGCCTAAATGGGAGCATTTGCATTACATAGAAGATTTTAGGGAACAGTATACTCTTTATAGCTGCTATTCTGCCTAAGAGGGAAATAGGCAGGGATAGCCAATTGTCTAGGTATGATTTTAGTCTGGCGATGACGGGGGTAAAGTTAAGGGCATAAATGTCCGATAATGAAGACGATATATGGATACCTAAGTATTTAATAGAAAACTGGGCAATGTGGAAAGCTTGAAGAACGGGTAGAGATTGAAAATACGGGGGTGAGCCACTAATGGGGAGGATCGCTGATTTGTCCAAATTGACTTTGTAACCAGAGACCGCACCAAAAGAGGAGATGAGGGTTAGAACAGCTGGAAGCGAGGATGCCGGGTTGGAAAGAAAAAGTACCATATCGTCAGCATATAGGGAAACTTTGAGTAATTTGGAACGATTGGCAATACCTTCGATTGTAGCAGAAAGCCGTATAGCTATCGCCAGGGGTTCTATGGCAATGGCAAAAAGAAGGGGGGATAGTGGGCAGCCTTGGCGTGTCCCACGTGAAATGTCGAAAGCAGACGATATGGAACCGTTACAGGAAATTTGTGAGGAGGAGGAATGGTATAGTGTTTGTAATATAGAAATAAAAGCTGAGGGGAAACCAAACCGGCGTAAAGCATTGAAAAGGTATTTCCAATTAACTAAGTCAAACGCTTTTTCAGCGTCAAAAGAAATTATCAGACTAGGAAGGGTGGAAGGGTTAACGTGTTGAATAGCTGCCAGAATTTTTCGAACATTAACTACAGAATGTCTACCTAAAATGAAACCAGTCTGATCTGGGTGAATAATTTGGGGTAAATATAATTTCAATCTGTCAGCCAGAATTTTTGTAAATATCTTATAATCAAAGTTTAATAAAGAAATAGGTCTATAGGAACCAGGTAGAGATAAATCCTTGCCCTGCTTGGGAAGCAACTTAATGATCGCTGAATTAAAGTAGAGAGGAACCGATTTGGAAGCAATGATACCATTATAAAAGGCAACCAAACTTTCCCCACATCTAGGCAACAGGATTTTGTAAAATTCCGCTGATAGACCATCTGGGCCTGGGGCTTTCAAAGGTTTTGATTGCTGAATGACCTTAGTGACTTCCTCTATGGTGACCGGAGCTCCCAGTAGATGAGAGTATTCCTCCGGAAATTGGGGAAGGGGTGGAAACTTCCAAGAAGCGAGGGGAACCTCGCTAGTGGAAGGGGGATCAATATCTTGAGGATCAGAGTATATGGATTCATAAAAATCTTTCATAGCATCAGTGATCTGGTCGCTCGAGCTTGCCACAGAACCGTCTTCTCGACGTAACGGGTGGACCACCATAGGTGGTTGTGAGCCTTTTAGGAGATTGGAAAGGAGACGGCCTGTCTTGTTTCCAAATCTATGAAATTTATAATTAGTGGAGAAAAGGGAGCGATCACTTTTGATTTTAAAGTATTCGTCAAAATGAATTTTTGCAGTGTAGTACACCGACTTATTGGAAGGGGTAGGGGCCTCCTTAAAGGACTGGTTGGATTCCGTCAATTTACACTGTAAATCAAGATACATGGCGGATAAGCGTTTATTCTCAGCCGCCAAGTAGGAGATTATGACACCGCGGAGGACCGCTTTGCCCGTCTGCCAAAACAAAAGTGGGTCTGAAGCTTCGCAATCAGTATTAGTATGTTTAAAGTCCATCCAAGCGGACTCTAATTTTTGCCGAAAAGAAATGGACTGGGACAAATAGTTAGGGAATCTCCATAATCTATAAGGGCCCTTATCCACTGTAGTTTGAAGTGACAACCATACTAACGCATGGTCAGATAACCCTATAGGTTCAATGACAACGTCCTGCACTTTGGGGAATAAGGAGGAGGATAATAAAATAAAATCTATGCGGGAGAGTGTCTGGTGAGCAGCAGAGAGGCAGGTGAATTCTTTTTCTATTGGGTTCATAGCACGCCAAGCATCAATCAAACTGAGTTGCTTGGAAAGCGCTGGTATACCCAATTTAGGGAGCGAGACGGGAGTCTTTGAGGTGGAAGATCTGTCAAGAATCGGGGAGGAGATAAGATTAAAATCCCCCAATAGAATCAGAGATTTTGAACTATGTGGTAATAATTTGGCCAGTAAGGTATTGAAAAAGGATCGTTTATAAACATTTGGGGCATAGATCGTGCAGAGGGTATATGGGGAATCGTTAATTACAATATCAGCTATCAGGTATCGCCCTTCTGGATCGATAATTGAATTAGAAATAGAGACGGACAAGGATTTTTTGGCCAAAATAGCTATGCCTCGGGATTTAGAGTTATAAGGTGCAGTAGCTAACAATTTCCAACCTAGTGTTTGTAATTTCAGGGATTCAGTGTGAGTCAAATGTGTTTCTTGGATACATATGATATCTACCTTCAGTTTGGAAATGTAGGTAAGAATCTTGCGTCTTTTAGCCGGGGAGTTAATTCCCCCGACATTCCATGTGCCTAAGCGTACAGACATTTAAGTGATAGGTGAGTAATGCAGGAACCGGTTACGAACATCCCCGTTGAACCTGTCAAATGAACAAAAAATGGGAGAGGGGATGGGAGAGGAAACAAAAGGGAAGAGACAGACACAGACATGGGAAAACATGCAATGAGCACAAATAGAAATCTGCAACGTCAAAACCAGTGCCATTGAAATCATGGCAAACGTTTGATGAGTCTAACAATAAAACACAATGGGCGAGATAAGCCTCTAAGAACAGAATCAATGTGAAAAATTATTAACTAGGCCTCAAACTCAGACAGAAAATATGTTATCAGTAGTATATTTGTAATACCAGAGACTAAGGCATACTAACATAACAATTCGTAGTGACCTTTTAACGAAGGGATGCATTTTTTTTCAATGGAACAAACAATGTAATAGAACATAACAGAGTCCATACGAACAGAGAGTAGATCAGCGAGTAACCGGAGGGGCATCTGCAATATCGCCTTGAGGTGCAGAACGGTTCTCTTCTGCCAAGAAAGCCTCAGCATCAGCGGGAGTGTTGAAGTCTTTGTAAGAAGAACCATCAAACAGTCTGAGCTTGGCTGGGTAGATCAGGGCAAATTTACGTTGGTCTGCCACTAAGCGGGAGCATACTGGAGAAAAGGCCTTACGGGCTCGAGACAATTCCACTGAGAAATCTTGAAAAAGGTATAACTTCGACGACTCCCATGGAATAAATTTCTTGTTGCGGGATGCTGACCAGATCAACTGCTTATGTAAGTAATTAAGACATCGAAACAGGACAACTCGAGGACGGGTAGACGTAGCAGCAGAATGTTGACCCACTCTGTGAACTAGTTCAATGATGAGATCGCGACATTCAGATTCGATTCCTAAAAGGGTCGGGAGAGTGTTACGAACAAAATGAGCTAGAGCCGGGCCCTTGACTGTTTCCGGGAGCCCCACTAGTCGAATATTATTTCTCCTAGACCGATTTTCAAGGTCATCTACCTTGTTCCAAAGATAATAGGTGTCTTTTTCCAATTTGGGAACCACTTGCGTGAGATGGGAGACATCTTGAAACAGGGTACCGACCCTATGTTCCGTTTCAGCAACCCGGTGGGTGAGGTGTTGGAGTTGGGAAGTTATATCCGAAACTGCTTGTGAGAGTAGTGGGCCCATGGTCGCCTTAATAGCATCCACCACGTCATTATATGTAACATAAGAGTCCTGCGGGGCCACCGATTTTTTTGCGGCAGGAGATAAGGCAGCAATAGCAGAATCTGAAGACATGTTGGGGTCTGCCCTCCTCTTTTCCTGGCGTGGTTGAAGAGGTTGTGCTGAGGCAGGAGGCGTAAGGTATTTTTCCATATAAGCGGCAGCTAGGGTAATATTATATTCAGATAAAACCCCGACAGGCAGTAACAGTGACAAATGGAAATGTCTCTACTGAAATTAGTAAGATGAGGCCGGTGAGAGAGGCTATCAGCTCATTGCGTAGATAAAATCACATTGCAGAGTACTTGAGTAGATATTCCTGTGAGAGGGCCTTCAGAAGTACATGTAGGTATATGAACAATGCAAAAGGACACAGTAACAGCCTGACCAGCAGCGCTGCTAAGGTCTTCATCCAGAGCAGAAAGCTTCTGAGGCCAAGTGCGGGTAATGCAAAAAATATGGTAATGCAAATCACAGGAACCAGGGGGGGTTAATGTGAAAGGTGACAAGCTTCACATGTGGCTGCAGACCGGGAGTGTTAGGGAATAGCAAAGGGTGCACCCAGGTATTACACTGAGGGATAACTTATGACCTCCAGCAATATGTTGAAATAAGTCCCAATAATGTAGGTAGCAAAACAAGAGGTTAGGGAGAGGCTCCAGCAGGAATAAATAATAAAATATATGTAACAGTCCAGCAAAAATGTTCCCAAGTGCTGGGGAGAAAATGGCCGCCGCAGCTGTGCTCAGCCTAAGTGCAGCAGGGCTCGTTTTTGTTGCTCACCTCCTGTGTTGTGCCAGCTAGGTGATGCAAAGCTGCTGGCTATGGTGGTCGTCAGGCCTGGAGAGAGGGGAGGCAGAGTATGAATGGAGGTCTAATCGGAGCTGGCGTCCGCGGCTCCGTTCTCCCGCGATTCTCGTCGTGGAGCTCAGCCGGCGGGCCGGAGCGGGTACTTGAGTCCCCGGCTTTTCCGGCGGGGAAGGCCGCAATCCGGAGAGATCCTTAATAGCGTCTCCCGGCGTCGCTGCTCGCCCCGCACTGATTCACGGTGGTAGCAGGTGATGAGGACGGCTGGTAGAGGGAGCTTTCAGAGGGGAATAAAGGGGAAAAGTGGCTATAAGGAGGGTAGCTGTTCAGGAGCTCACTGGAAGCACAGCTATTCCCTTTCCCAGTCAGGCCACGCCCCCAATATAGACTTCTTAATACATATCACCTAGCAAATACCGACTTCCTAATACATATCACCTAACAAATACCCTAAAAATAGAGGCTTCCTAATCCATATCAGCTAAAAAACAGACTACCTAATACATATCACCTAACAAATACCGACTTCCTAATACATATCACCTAACAAATACCCTACAAATAGAGGCTTCCTAATTGATATCACCTAACTGAGACTTCCTAATCCATATCACCTAACAAATAGAGCCTCCTAATCTATATCATAGGATACAAACGATATCCCGTCATACGTGATACCGGCTGTCACTATACCGACGGCAGCATCTCTTCTTCTGGAATACCAGCAGCGAGGCAGCGAGTCCCCTCGCAGGCTCGCAGAGCTCACCATGCATCGGGCACACTGGCTCGCTTTGTTTGCCACATGTTCTATTCCCACTCGGTTGGTGGCATGGACCCACCAACCGAGTGGGAATACTGTGCTGGTGTCAGGATTCTGTCTGTCGGTAAAATGACGGCTGTTGGGATTCCGGTGTCGGGCTCCTGAACTCTGGGATCCCGACAGCCGGTATATTGCATTCCCATGTAACCTAACAAATAGAGACTTCCTAATAGTAATACTTATCACCTAGCAAATGGAGACTTCCTAATACATATCACCTAACAAATACCCAACAAATAGAGGCTTCCTAATCCATATCACCTAACAAATAGAGCCTCCTAATCCATATAACCAAGCAAATAGAGCCTTCCTAATCCATATTACCTAACAAACAGACTACCTAATACATATCACCTAGCAAATACCGACTTCCTAATACATATCACCTAACAAATACCCAACAAATAGAGGCTTCCTAAGTGATTTCACCTAACTAACAGAGACTTTCTAATCCATATCAGCTAACAAATAGAGCCTCCTAATCCATATAACCAAGCAAATAGAGCTTTCATAATCCATATCACCTAACAAACAGACTACCTAATACATATCACCTAACAAATAGACTACCTAATACATATCACCTAACAAATACAGACTTCCTAATACATATCACCTAACAAATACCCTACAAAAAGAGGCTTCCTAATCCATATCACCTAACAAATAGAGCCTCCTAATCCATATAACCAAGCAAATAGAGCCTTCCTAATTCATATTACCTAACAAACAGACTACCTAATCCATATCACCTAACAAATAGAGCCTCCTAATCCATATAACCAAGCAAATAGAGCCTTCCTAATCCATATTACCTAACAAACAGACTACCTAATACATATCACCTAAGGAATACCCAACAAATAGAGGCTTCCTAATTGATTTCACCTAACTAACAGAGACTTCCTAATCCATATCACCTAACAAATAGAGCCTCCTAATCCATATAACCAAGCAAATAGAGCCTTCATAATCCATATCACCTAACAAACAGACTACCTAATACATATCACCTAACAAATAGACTGCCTAATACATATCACCTAAAAAATACAGACTTCCTAATGCATATCACCTAACAAACAGATTACCTAATACATATCACCTAACAAATACAGACTTCCTAATACATATCACCTAACAAATTCCCTACAAATAGAGACTTCCTAATCCATATCACCTAACAAATAGAGCCTCCTAATCCATATAACCAAGCAAATAGAGCCTTCATAATCCATATCACCTAACAAACAGACTACCTAATACATATCACCTAACAAATACAGACTTCCTAATACATATCACCTAGCAAATACTGACTTCCTAATACATATCACCTAACAAATACCCTACAAATAGAGGCTACCTAATCGATATCACCTAACTAACAGAGACTTCCTAATCCATATCACCTAACAAATAGAGCCTCCTAATCCATATCATAGGATACATACGATATCCCAGCATACATGATACCGACTGTCACTATACCGACGGCAGCATCTCATCTTCTGGAATACCAGCAGCGAGGCAGCGGATCCCCTCGCAGGCTCGCAGAGCTCAACATGCATCTGGCACACTGGCTCGCTTTGTTTGCCACATGTTCTATTCCCACTCGGTTGGTGGCATGGACCCACCAACCGAGTGGGAATACTGTGCGGGTGTCAGGATTCTGTCTGTCGGTAAAATGCTGGCTGTTGGGATTCCGGTGTCGGTCTCCTGAACTCTGGGATCCAGGCAGCCGGTATATTGCACTCCCATGTAACCTAACAAATAGAGACTTCTTAATAATAATACTTATCACCTAGCAAATGGAGACTTCCTAATACATATCACCTAACAAATACCCAACAAATAGAGGCTTCCTAATCCATATCACCTAACAAATAGAGCCTCCTAATCCATAAAACCAAACAAATAGAGCCTTCCTAATCCATATCACCTAACAAACAGACTACCTAATACATATCACCTAGCAAATACCGACTTCCTAATACATATCACCTACCAAATACCCTACAAATAGAGGCTTCCTAATCGATATCACCTAACTAACAGAGACTTCCTAATCCATATCACCTAACAAATAAAGCCTCCTAATCCATATAACCAAGCAAATAGAGCCTTCCTAATCCATATCACCTAACAAACAGACTACCTAATACATATCACCTAACAGACTACCTAATACATATCACCTAGCAAATACCGACTTCCTAATACATATCACCTAACAAATACCCAACAAATAGAGGCTTTCACATCCATATCACCTAACAGAGACTTCCTAATCCATATTACCTAACACAGACTTTCTAATCCATCTCCTATATAATAGCCCAGATCTGTGACTCTGTGCCTGTGTGTATAAAGCTGGGCGTGGCTAGGAGCTCTCACTGGGTTAGCAGCAGGTCTATCACACCCAGTCCACAGCTGATTTGGCGATAAATGCCCTCCCACACTGGTTAAATCCAATGGGAGGCTCTGCCTTTTGGCTGCTGTGTGTTCCCAGAGCAGGATTAACAATGGGGCTGATGGAGCTGCAGCTCCAGGTCCACTCCCCAAAATAGCCCCACTGCATCTGCAACAACATACCCTCCAACAATCTACACATAAAAATCGATACAAACTCGAAAAGGGGGCGTGGCCATGGGTAAAATTGCGTGGCCATGCCCCTTTCCCTATACTTTCATGAAAGTTTGGAGAGCCAAAAATCGGTACAGACCATAAAAAAAGGCACCGTACCTGCCAAAAAGGTACAGCTGGAGGGTATGCTACTGCATCTGCAGCAAGTCTCTGTCCTGTAGATAGGGGGAAAAAATCCTTTTACTGCAGCGTCTTATGGGGGTCATTCCGTCCTGATCGTACGCTGCCATTTTTCGTAGCGATCAGGTCACTACTGCACATGGGTAAGTGTTGACATATAGGTAATTGTCCGCACTCAATATAATATTAGGGCAATGGATGTTGTCTGAATCAAAATATAATTCATTATAAATAGGCGATGTAACCATAGTGAACATGCATAGGAAGTATCGATCTAGTTAGATGGTATATATGTGTATGCTTTTGTGTGTATAGGCATAGTAGGGAATAATGTAATGCAATGTCTGCATACAGATATATGTCTGTAGCAAATGAATAATTTGATTCTGATAGATAAAATCAGCAAGCCACTTGGTTTAGGTCACTTCAAAGGCACACAGGTAATGGCATGCGCAAGGAAGTGCCTAAGACTACAATCAGGAATCTGCATATCCTGAGCAATGTATGTTATTCGGCCTTCTGCTTTGAGACAATGACTCCTAGGATCAATTGAATTAACGAAGTCTCAAATGTTGATGAACACTAGCAGTATTTACACTCCAAAATAACCAAAGGAAAACCTTGATAGACAAACAAATATCAGACGCTATGACTCCAGAATTCACCCCCTGCTCGTCACTGTTGAACAAATTATCTGATATGTTTTACAACACCTTTGAATATGTAAATTGGGATTGTTAAAGTTGGGATATAAGACAGGGTTTGGAGCAGTCTTTAGTTAGTGCAGAGGGAAAGAGACAAGGAAAGGATCCTAAGACATCAGAAGAAGGTAGCTATGCATTTAACCCTCAATAATTCTTGCAAGTGTACAGTATGTGTGTTAATTGTTTAAGTTTGTAATATTGTTTGTGTTTGTTTAATATGTACTGCAGTTAATAATAATTATAGGATTTATTATCATTGTGTTTTTCATATCTTGTATTTTGTATACCTAGAATAAAGTGTTATTGAAATAGAGCTATTATTCCATGGTTCAAACTCATTTTTTGGAATCTCTAAATCATACAAATCTGCATATATTATATAAGGCTCTGCAAAGTTGGACAATATATTTATACCCCTAAGGTATAGAGCATTGATATATCAAATGAGCCAGAAGGATACATCCCTGCATAAAGTATATTTACCATGTGCACAGATGTATTGCTTGGACAGTAATTGTTTTCAGTAGCTATATTCATACCCACATAGTCAATGAGCCAGGATTATATATCTCTGTAAAGTATAATTACACTTTACCTTGACATATCTCTTGGACAAGTAGATATATAATTCCTAAACCCAAATGAGCCAATCACATGCATATGTATAGGAATGTTCATATAATGTACATTGCTGTGTGATTGGACTAGTGCTAATCTCTGCCCCTTTAGCTATGAGCCAACCTAATTTGTAAGCCTATTATAATATATTTGCAGATGTAAGATACATAAAGCATAAATCAATATATGATATAATAAATATATATTATATAAGATTCCACACTTCAATAATTGGCACCCCAGATGGGACCATGGAATAATTTGGTATCTATTTTAAACTAACATAATATCTATTAGGAAGCAGCACCAATGGCTATAAGCCTGCTGGCAAAGTACAAGATCACAGTGGAATAGGTTACAAATGAGAATAAAGAATTTAAAGGCCTAGAATAGAAAATGTGCACAGTGGAAATTAGTATTTCCAAATAAATGTATAAATGTACCAGGTATTAGAGTTTAACCTTAAGACACCGGTCAATCTTAAGGAGAGGATACCTTCAGTACTAAAAACAAAGAATATATAAATTTAGCATTGTAATGTTAAATATGCAAAAAGTTGCAGCAGCATTAGGAAAAATGCACAGAACTGCGGATTTAGAAGCCAAACAGAAATGTAAAGAAGGATCAGGTTCACGTCTTCGTAAGGCGTGCCTGACCATTAATGCAAAAATGCATTCATTATTTAAGTCCCTTAAACAGAAAAATAAACAGAAAAAGTTTGGGGCAGAAGCAAAAAGCCTGGCAGATTGTAAGCAAACTGTCATGACCTCTCAGGAGGAGATAAAAGAAAGTACAAGGGAGAACATTGTAGATGTAGGTGAGACTCAGGACAGCATTGTCCATGTGCAGCACACAGAGTCTGCTATGGTCACACAGACCACCAGCAGAACAGCCTCTTTGGTAAATGAAGAAAGTAGCAATGTGCCGGATGTGTCTATCATCAGACAGCACATTAATGTAAAGGAGGTAGCAGCAATAGGAGATGTCCCCTATACTGTTTCTAGTAAGGGGGAAGATCATTGTAACTCAGATTATGAGTATTCTGCTGAATACACTCTCAGAGTTCCCAATGTAAATGAAGAATTTGTTATGCCCTTAGGCAAAGGTGAATTGTCAGCAGATTTAAACACTGATAGCTGCAGTACAGTGCACACAGGGGTGAAGAAGTTCCCCATGGTGAAAACTCCCATGGCAACCAGAGTTGCAAACCTGGAAATGTATTCACCTGGAAACATGTTTAAAGGGAAAATCCATGAAATTAATTCAGGAATGCATGTTTACAAACAAGGTTCCCAAACTTTTGTAACCCCCACACAACACTCAGAGAAATCTAGTGATGGTGCAAATGTTTGCATGCTCTCAGAGAGACCACATGCAGAGTGTCATTCTGCAAACCACACACCAATTAACAATGACAAAAAGGATCACCAGGATGAAAGTGTTTTTATGCCCTGGTGCCATAACCATTTTATTACAGGTGTGGAAAGACAGAAAGACCTGGGACCTGCAATACATATTTGGCAAAGTCTAACAAGTTTCTCTCCCCACAAGAATATTTTTCAGGAAATACAAGATGCTTCAAGACCAAGAAGCCATGCCAAGCAGCAAACGCTATGGTTGGAGACAGTCTGGGACCAGGCTGCATCACAAGGGAGTATGGTCACAAGTGAATACGGTAGTATCATTCCTTTACTTGTTAGATCCAATGTAGCCATTGTTTGCTTTGATGTTCAAACAGCCACAGTTTCCAAATTAAACCAGCATCATATCTGCAGCGACAATTGTGCTGTCATTGACACACAATGTGACAGGAAAGATTGGCACAGGCCAGAAACAATTGTTTGTTTGTTTGTTCTTCAATCTTTAAAGACACATTTGTAAATTCTGTACCTGATAACATGCAGCAGATAGGACAGAATGCATAGCAAGCTATGTTAAATCACTGTATAAATATCTGTGATATTCATTGTATGTATTTTTGTTTGATTCATAGTAATCCTGGCAACCTGTATACAGAATGGTGCAAGACTCCAAAAAGACTCCAATTTACAAGGGAAAAGGTCTTCATTAACCCTTTCATCGCTGCTATCCAGCAAAATCTACATAGCATCCCTAAAGACTGATATATGGACAAATCCTCAAGGAGTTTTCCAGTTTCACAAGAAAGGGGAAGGTTTTCATTAACCCTTTCATCACAAGTAATCATTACTTGTCTTTCAAACTACATGTACACCCCCACAACAGTGTACAGCACATCTCATCACTGTGATTATACAGAACTGTCTCATCCCTTCATATACCTTAATCAAATATATATGTAAACATTTGTCTGATATATATATATATATATATATATATTTATTTTATATCATTGTATTATATACCTTGTAAATATTTTATGGTTTTTTTTATATTACACAGTAGATACTACCTATGCTTCCTTCGTAAAAGCTTCAAAAGTAATTAAATATCTAATACTGGATGGAATTAGATTTAGTCAAAGCCATTCCTAAATGATATTTAATATCTGTTTGAAGCAAAATTGTATTCATTTATTGTATTGATAGGATGTTACTATATACACATCAAAAGCATTTTAAATAATTATTAGTCAAAATATAGGTAGGATAGAAAACGCCTTTATATGGGTTAAACTGGTATAGGGTTATTTAAGATTGAGATGTATAAATAGGTTCAAGGTAGAATAAGGAGACTTAAGACTGCATGGTAATTTATTCAGTGAGGAAATACAGTAAACAGAGTAGGTGTACTACTCGCAGCCATTTGTGGTACTATTGCCCGAAGACAATTAAGACCTACTATTAACAAGGAAAGAAAGAAAGAAAGAAAGAAAGAAAGAAAGAAAGAAAGAAAGAAAGAAAGACTGGTTCATAATATGCCTGTTCTATTCAAAATCACAACCTGTTTTGTGCAAAGCAATATGGACACTGGTCACAACTGCGGCATTGGATAAACGCAAAGGAAACAGAACTGCTAAGGACTGTATAAAGACCATTACCGAGGGTCATCACATGTACTGAGTTGCAAACTCAAGATCACAGTACGCAAAATACACAGCACTCGACGTACAAAGCCCTCTGCCTCAAACAGCGAAATGGCAAGCAAAGGAGCAGCTGCTATGAAGAATTCTACTTCAACTGCCTCCATAATGCAAACGCAAGGCGTCTCCAATTGCAAGCAAATCACGCAGATGACAGTCTTATCCCAATAAATTGCTACAGCCAAGAACAGCAAAAATGTCCAAACGTACTGATCCAGATACAGAAAAAAGGTCTACAATTGGGCTATGGTATTCCAAATGTCTGTAGAAATTAGTTTTCCTCATGAATACTGAATAAAAACCTCAGTCTTGTCTGCTTTAGTTAAAAGTAAAAATAGAATAAGGTTAGGTAAGCTAAGAATTTTTTGAGATTTTTAAAATCATAATGGTTATTATTATTACACTTATGGTATATATTATGGTTACAACAAAAGTTATGTTTTGAAGAAATTTTGAAATGTATTTGGAAGCAATTACGCTAGTTTAATGTGTGGCCAATCAAAATAATTTCTCATGGCCACAAGGGGGCGACTGTTGACATATAGGTAATTGTCCGCACTCAATATAATATTAGGGCAATGGATGTTGTCTGAATCAAAATATAATTCATTATAAATAGGCGATGTAACCATAGTGAACATGCATAGGAAGTATCGATCTAGTTAGATGGTATATATGTGTATGCTTTTGTGTGTATAGGCATAGTAGGGAATAATGTAATGCAATGTCTGCATACAGATATATGTCTGTAGCAAATGAATAATTTGATTCTGATAGATAAAATCAGCAAGCCACTTGGTTTAGGTCACTTCAAAGGCACACAGGTAATGGCATGCGCAAGGAAGTGCCTAAGACTACAATCAGGAATCTGCATATCCTGAGCAATGTATGTTATTCGGCCTTCTGCTTTGAGACAATGACTCCTAGGATCAATTGAATTAACGAAGTCTCAAATGTTGATGAACACTAGCAGTATTTACACTCCAAAATAACCAAAGGAAAACCTTGATAGACAAACAAATATCAGACGCTATGACTCCAGAATTCACCCCCTGCTCGTCACTGTTGAACAAATTATCTGATATGTTTTACAACACCTTTGAATATGTAAATTGGGATTGTTAAAGTTGGGATATAAGACAGGGTTTGGAGCAGTCTTTAGTTAGTGCAGAGGGAAAGAGACAAGGAAAGGATCCTAAGACATCAGAAGAAGGTAGCTATGCATTTAACCCTCAATAATTCTTGCAAGTGTACAGTATGTGTGTTAATTGTTTAAGTTTGTAATATTGTTTGTGTTTGTTTAATATGTACTGCAGTTAATAATAATTATAGGATTTATTATCATTGTGTTTTTCATATCTTGTATTTTGTATACCTAGAATAAAGTGTTATTGAAATAGAGCTATTATTCCATGGTTCAAACTCATTTTTTGGAATCTCTAAATCATACAAATCTGCATATATTATATAAGGCTCTGCAAAGTTGGACAATATATTTATACCCCTAAGGTATAGAGCATTGATATATCAAATGAGCCAGAAGGATACATCCCTGCATAAAGTATATTTACCATGTGCACAGATGTATTGCTTGGACAGTAATTGTTTTCAGTAGCTATATTCATACCCACATAGTCAATGAGCCAGGATTATATATCTCTGTAAAGTATAATTACACTTTACCTTGACATATCTCTTGGACAAGTAGATATATAATTCCTAAACCCAAATGAGCCAATCACATGCATATGTATAGGAATGTTCATATAATGTACATTGCTGTGTGATTGGACTAGTGCTAATCTCTGCCCCTTTAGCTATGAGCCAACCTAATTTGTAAGCCTATTATAATATATTTGCAGATGTAAGATACATAAAGCATAAATCAATATATGATATAATAAATATATATTATATAAGATTCCACACTTCAATAGTAAGCACCGCAATGCGCAGGTGCATCGTACGGGTACAAAGCGGATCTTGCTGTGCGATGGATTTAACGAAAAATCCATTTGCACAGCCGATCACAAGGAGATTGACAGGAAGAAGGCATTTGTGGGTGTCAACTGACCGTTTTCTGGGAGTGTTTGGAAAAATGCAGGCATGTCGAAGCGTTTGCAGGGCGGGTGTCTGATGTCAATTCCGGCCCCGGACATGCTGAAGTGATCGCAAGGGCTGAGTAACTTCTGAGCTACTCAGAAACTACACAAACTATTTTCGTACCGCTCGGCTGCACATGCGATCGCACCCATGCGTTCGCATGGCTGCAAAAAGTAGCTAGCGAGCAATCAACTCGGAATGACTTCCTATGTACTGCTGCCAGTCCGACTGCCCCCTCCAGCATCAAAAATCTCCACTCCCTAGCCACAGCGCAGGTGGAACAAAAGCTGCTGCGGCCACCGGCATAGATGTGTATGAAAACGGCGCAGCGGAAGCTTTTCATAGCCCTCCCTGCTTAGCATACTCTCATACGTCCTAGAGGATGCTGGGGTCCACTTCATGACCATGGGGTATAGACGTTTCCGCAGGAGCCATGTGCACTCTTAAGACTTTTCAATGGGTGTGAATTGGCTCCTCCCTCTATGCCCCTCCTCCAGAAGTCAGTTTTTAGAAATGTGCCCAGGCAGACTGGATGCACTCTGAGGAGCTCTATTGAGTTTCTCTGAAAAGACTTATGTTAGGTTTTTTATTTTCAGGGAGAACTGCTGGCAACAGACTCCCTGCTTCGTGGGACTGAGGGGGCAGAAGTAGGAACTAGTGATGAGCGGGTTCGGTTCCTCGGAAACCGAACCCCCCCCGAACTTCACCCATTTTACACGGGTCCGAGGCATACTCGGATTCTCCCGTATGGCTCGGTTAATCCGAGCGCGCCCGAACGTCATCATCCCGCTGTCGGATTCTCGCGAGATTCGGATTCTATATAAGCAGCCGCGCATCGCCGCCATTTTCACTCGTGCATTGGAAATGTTAGGGAGAGGACTTGGCTGGCGTCCTCTCCGTTTATTAATGTTGATGCAAATATTTGTGCTTATTGCTTAATTGTGGGGACTGTGGAGCAGCTGTATTATATAGGAGGAGTACAGTGCAGAGTTTTGCTGACAGTGACCACCAGTATACGTTGTCTGCCTGAAAAACACTCCATATCTGTGCTCAGTGTGCTGCATATATCTGTGCTCACACTGCTTTATTGTGGGGACTGGGGACCACCAGTATATTATATAGGAGGAGTACAGTGCAGAGCTTTGTTGACAGTGACCACCAGTATACGTTGTCTGCCTGAAAAACACTCCATATCTGTGCTCAGTGTGCTGCATATATCTGTGCTCACACTGCTTAATTGTGGGGACTGGGGAGCAGCTGTATTATATAGGAGGAGTACAGTGCAGAGTTTTGCTGACAGTGACCACCAGTATACGTTGTCTGCCTGAAAAACACTCCATATCTGTGCTCAGTGTGCTGCATATATCTGTGCTCACACTGCTTTATTGTGGGGACTGGGGACCAGCAGTATTATATAGGAGGACTAAATAAATCTAAAAAACACAGCGCTCTATGATTATACCACTAAGAAATCTGTTAATTACTACCAATAATTAAAAACACCTAATCTCTGCTGCTCCCACCGGTGGTACTGTTCCACCAATTCCCAAGAAGCATAAATTATATTTCAACAAGGGAGCGCTGAAAACAGGGTCAATTTAAATCACACATTTATTACAATCCACATATAGACAGCAAATAAAATCAAGGATAATATCCGGATATTAAAACAATATAGTGCACTTTTTATTCAGTCCCATGCCCTGAGCTCGAATTAATAATTGTCTATTCACGCAGACAGATCCATTCAATCTCCGCTGGTACACATTAATTGTGTCCAGCTGTAACCATGTTGTTTTGAAAATAGAATTGGTTTGGACAAGACAACCTTCTTAATATTTGTATCCAGCCAAGTTGTATCAGTCACTGAAGAGGCTCCTTAACATGTAACAGTAGGGGGAGAGCGCTGTGTAGTGAGTGAATGCACAGCGGTATGCTACGACCCCTACGTCCCAGCCGCAGCGCGTCCTTTAAGGGATACTCACAGCCGCCTCGGCTTCCCTCGGGGTGCGGACCGTTTTTCGCTCGGTCCTGCTATTGCTTTGTCCCCAGTCAGGTTTCCACAACACTCTGTGCGGTAATGGGATCAGTTCGTGAAGGAGCTCCGGGCACCGGAATCCAAGTAGTGAACACCCCTCTTACGCGTTTCTCCGCCCACGGGGCCAGCGGTTTCGTCAGAGAATTGTCTGGACGCGCTGCGGCTGGGACGTAGGGGTCGTAGCATACCGCTGTGCATTCACTCACTACACAGCGCTCTCCCCCTACTGTTACATGTTAAGGAGCCTCTTCAGTGACTGATACAACTTGGCTGGATACAAATATTTAGAAAGTTGTCTTGTCCAAACCAATTCTATTTTCAAAACAACATGGTTACAGCTGGACACAATTAATGTGTACCAGCGGAGATTGAATGGATCTGTCTGCGTGAATAGACAATTATTAATTCGAGCTCAGGGCATGGGACTGAATAAAAAGTGCACTATATTGTTTTAATATCCGGATATTATCCTTGATTTTATTTGCTGTCTATATGTGGATTGTAATAAATGTGTGATTTAAATTGACCCTGTTTTCAGCGCTCCCTTGTTTAAATATAATTTATATAGGAGGAGTACAGTGCAGAGTTTTGCTGACAGTGACCACCAGTATATAAAGCAGTACGGTACGGAAGGCCACTGTTCTACCTACCTCTCTGTCGTCAAGTATACTATCCATCTAGATTCTATACCTGTGGTGCATTTTAGTTTTGCAGTTTGCTGACAGTGACCACCAGTATATATAGCAGTACGGTACGGAAGGCCACTGCTCTACCTACCTCTGTGTCATCAAGTATACTATCCATCTAGATTCTATACCTGTGGTGCATTTTAGTTTTGCAGTTTGCTGACAGTGACCACCAGTATATAAAGCAGTACGGTACGGAAGGCCACTGTTCTACCTACCTCTCTGTCGTCAAGTATACTATCCATCTACATTCTATACCTGTGGTGCATTTTAGTTTTGCAGTTTGCTGACAGTGACCACCAGTGTATATAGTAGTACGGTACGGAAGGCCACTGCTCTACCTACCTCTGTGTCGTCAAGTATACTATCCATCCATACCTGTGGTGCATTTCAGTTGTGCGCAGTATATATAGTAGTAGGCCATTGCTATTGATACTGGCATATAATTCCACACATTAAAAAATGGAGAACAAAAATGTGGAGGTTAAAATAGGGAAAGATCAAGATCCACTTCCACCTCGTGCTGAAGCTGCTGCCACTAGTCATGGCCGAGGCGATGAAATGCCATCAACGTCGTCTGCCAAGGCCGATGCCCAATGTCATAGTAGAGAGCATGTAAAATCCAAAAAACAAAAGTTCAGTAAAATGACCCAAAAATCAAAATTGAAAACGTCTGATGAGAAGCGTAAACTTGCCAATATGCCATTTACGACACGGAGTGGCAAGGAACGGCTGAGGCCATGGCCTATGTTCATGGCTAGTGGTTCAGATTCACATGAGGATGGATGCACTCATCCTCTCACTAGAAAACTGCAGTACCACTCCTAGATGGGCCAGGTGTTTGTGTCGGCCACTTGTGTCGCTTAGCTTAGTCACACAGCTACCTCATTGCGCCTCTTTTTTTCTTTGCATCATGTGCTGTTTGGGGACTATTTTTTGAAGTGCCATCCTGTCTGACACTGCAGTGCCACTCCTAGATGGGCCAGGTGTTTGTGTCGGCCACTTGTGTCGCTTAGCTTAGTCACACAGCGACCTTGGTGCGCCTCTTTTTTTCTTTGCATCATGTGCTGTTTGGGGACTATTTTTTTGAAGTGCCATCCTGTATGACACTGCAGTGCCACTCATAGATGGGCCAGGTGTTTGTGTCGGCCACCTGTGTCGCTTAGCTTAGTCACACAGCTACCTCATTGCGCCTCTTTTTTTCTTTGCATCATGTGCTCTTTGGGGACTATTTTTTTGAAGTGCCATCCTGTCTGACACTGCAGTGCCACTTCTAGATGGGCCAGGTGTTTGTGTCGGCCACTTGGGTCGCTTAGCAATGTCACACAGCTACCTCATTGCGCCTCTTTTTTTCTTTGCATCATGTGCTGTTTGGGGACTATTTTTTTGAAGTGCCATCCTGTCTGACACTGCAGTGCCACTCCTAGATGGGCCAGGTGTTTGTGTCGGCCACTTGTGTCGCTTAGCTTAGTCACACAGGGACCTTGGTGCGCCTCTTTTTTTCTTTGCATCATGTGCTGTTTGGGGACTATTTTTTTGAAGTGCCATCCTGTCTGACACTGCAGTGCCACTCCTAGATGGGCCAGGTGTTTGTGTCGGCCACTTGGGTCGCTTAGCTTAGTCACACAGCTACCTCATTGCGCCTTTTTTTTTCTTTGCATCATGTGCTGTTTGGGGACTATTTTTTTGAAGTGCCATCCTGTCTGACACTGCAGTGCCACTCCTAGATGGGCCAGGTGTTTGTGTCGGCCACTTGTGTTGCTTAGCTTAGTCACACAGCGACCTTGGTGCGCCTCTTTTTTTCTTTGCATCATGTGCTGTTTGGGGACTATTTTTTTGAAGTGCCATCCTGTCTGACACTGCAGTGCCACTCCTAGATGGGCCAGGTGTTTGTGTCGGCCACTTGGGTCGCTTAGCTTAGTCACACAGCTACCTCATTGCGCCTTTTTTTTTCTTTGCATCATGTGCTGTTTGGGGACTATTTTTTTGAAGTGCCATCCTGTCTGACACTGCAGTGCCACTCCTAGATGTGCCAGGTGTTTGTGTCAGCCACTTGTGTCACTTAGCTTAGCCATCCAGCGACCTCTGTGCAAATTTTAGGACTAAAAATAATATTGTGAGGTGTGAGGTGTTCAGAATAGACTGAAAATGAGTGGAAATTCTGGTTATTGAGGTTAATAATACTATGGGATCAAAATGACCCCCAAATTCTATGATTTAAGCTGTTTTTGTGGGTTTTTTGTAAAAAAAACACCCGAATACAAAACACACCCAAATCCAACCAAAAAAATTCAGGGAGGTTTTGCCAAAACGCATCCGAATCCAAAACACGGCCGCGGAACCGAATCCAAAACAAAAACACAAAACCCGAAAAATTTCCGGTGCACATCACTAGTAGGAACCAACTTCCTGAAGAGTTTCATGACTCTGCTTCTGGCTGACAGGACACCATTAGTTCCTGAAGGGTACTGAACGCTAGCCGTGCCTAGATGCTCACTCCCACAGCACGCCGTCACCCCCCTCACAGAGCCAGAAGTCAGAAGACAGGTGAGTATGAGAAGATAGATCTAGCAACTAAAGTGACGGCTGAGGTATGGCGCGGCTGGCGGGAGTGCAGCGTGCCATTGCTGTCCACATACACAGAGCACTGAATGGTGCAGGGCGCGGGGGAGGGGGGGCGCCCTGGGCAGCAAATAATACCTAAAACTGGTGAAAAGGGGGCATAAGATGCCGCTGGCACAGCCCTACCCCTGCCAGTATAAATATTAAAATACATTGCTGAGTGAAAAACGCGCCATTGCGGGGGCGAAGCTTCTTCCTCAGGCAGCCAGCACACTGCTCAGCGCCATTTTCTCTCTCCTCAGGCTGCAGAGACAACGCTGGTCCTCTCCTCCACTTCTGACTACAAGTACAGGGTGCAATTAAGGGTGGGCACACAGCGTTTGTGGTGCATTACAAGTGTGAATTACTGTGTAAAAGCGCTGTTTGTCTGTGGGCATTCTGTGTTCACAGACATTACATTCTGGTGCTGGGGTTGGGAACTGGCTGCTCCTATACTGTGTCCCTCTGACAGATTTTACTGTGGGTATGTCCCCTTATAAGTCCCAGTGTGTCTGTGAGTGTGTGTAGTACAAGTATGTAAGACATGTTTGAGGCAGGGAGTTCCTCCCCAGAGGAAGGCATTTTAGGGACACAAAAGTGTAATGTGGTGGCGCTGCCGGCACACCAAGAGCCGGCATGGGTGAAAGAAATACGTGACAGTATGCATCTTATTAACAGGAGGTTAGATAAGTCTGAATCTCAGGCGGAATGCTGGAGAAAATCTGTGGAAGATGTGATTTTTCAGGACTCAGTTCTTCCATCTGCAGGCGGCCCCTCTGGGTCACATAAGAGACCATTTGTGAATACTGATACCGACACAGACTCTGATTCTTGTGTCGACGATAGTGACTCTGGAGAAATAGATCATAAATTGGCAAAAAATATACAATATATGATTGTGGCTATAAGGGACGTGTTGGAAGTTACAGAAGCCTTGCCTGTACCTCAGGAGAATGCTTATTTGTGTAAGGAAAATAAATCCAAAGTCACGTTCCCTCCTTCCCACGAGCTAAATGCTCTCTTTGCAGGGATGTGGGTGAATCCTGAGAAAAAATTTCATATTCCTAAGCGGATTCAGATAGCTTACCCTTTCCCAGCAGAAGACAGGAAAAAATGGGAATCACCCCCTGTGTTAGACAGTGCACTCTCCAGGTTGACAAAGAAGGTAATTCTCCCTGCACCTGGCACGGCTTCACTAAAAGAGTTGGCTGACCGTAAGATGGAAACTACATTGAAATCCATTTATGTTGCCAATGGTACACTGCTCAGACCCACTATTGCCTGCGCGTGGGTCAGTCGCGCTATTGAAAAATGGTCAGACAGCATGTCATCAGAAATTGACATGATTGATAAAGATGAGATACTCCTTAAGTTAGGGTATATCAAAGACGCTGCCGCCTACATGCTAGAAGAAATGAAAGATATTGGACTCTTGAGTTCACAAGCCGCTACCATGGCCGTATCGGCTAGGAGGGCATTGTGGATTCGCCAGTGGAACGCGGATGCGAATTCCAAAAGAAACATGGAGGCTCTCCCATATAAAGGTGAGACCTTATTTGGCGATGGTCTGGATGCATTAGTCTCGGCGGCTACCGCAGGTAAGTCGACGTTTTTGCCCTCTGTGCCTGCATCGGCAAAAAAGACCTATCACACACACATGCAGTCCTTTCGGCCCAATAAATACAAATGAGCGAGAGGTTCCCCCTTCTTTGCAGGAAGGGGAAGGGAAAGAAGCACACAGCGGCTCCAGGTTCCCAGGAGCAGAAGTCTACCCCTACTTCTGCCAAATCTTCAGCATCACGCTGGAACTCCCTTGCGGGAGGCTGCTCAGGTGGGGGCACGTCTAAAACTCCTCAGCCAAGGTTGGATTCTGTCTGGCCTGGATCCCTGGGTATTGCAAATAGTATCCCAGGAGTACAAGCTGGAGTTTCAAGATGTTCCCCCATGCCGATTTTTCAAATCAACCTTACCAGCTTCTCTTCAAGAAAGAGAAGCAGTAACAGCGGCAATCCAAAAATTATGTCAGGACCAGGTAGTAGTCCTGGTACCTTTGCCGCAACGAGGGGAGGGGTTTTATTCAAGTCTTTTTGTAGTTCCGAAGCCGGACGGCTCGGTCAGACCGGTCCTAAACCTAAAGAATTTGAATCTCTACTTGAAAAGGTTCAAGTTCAAGATGGAATCACTCCGGGCAGTAATTTCCAGTCTGCAGGAGGGGGACTACATGGTGTCGGTAGACAATAAGGATGCTTACATGCATGTTCCCATCTATCCTCCTCACCAGGCCTATCTGATATTTGTGGTTCAGGATTGCCAAAACCAGTTCCATAAGTTACCTTTCGGTCTCTCCACGGCGCTGAGGGTATTCACCAAGGTGATGGCGGAAGATGATGGTCCTCCTTCGTCAAAAAGGAGTCAATATAATTCCTTATCTGGACGATCTCCTGATAAAGGCGAGATCCAGGGAGCAGTTGTTGCAAAACATCACACTGTCCCTGTCGATTCTCCAACAACACGGTTGGATCATAAATTATCCAAAGTCACAATTGGAACCGACAACAAGATTGTCTTTTCTCGGGATGATTCTGGACACGGAAGTTCAGAGAGTATTTCTTCCGGTGGAAAAGGCTCTGGAAATCCAGAAAATGGTGAAACAGATATTGAAGCCATCCAGTGTGTCCATCCATCAGTGCATTCGGTTGTTGGGGAAGATGGTGGCGGCCTACGAGGCCATACAGTTTGGCAGGTTCCATGCCAGAATATTCCAGTGGGACCTGTTGGACAAGTGGTCGGGATCCCACCTTCACATGCACCGGAAGATAGTCCTGTCGTCAAAAGCCAGGATTTCACTCCTGTGGTGGCTACACAGTCCGCACCTACTAGAGGGACGCAGATTCGGGATTCAGGACTGGGTCCTGGTAACCACGGATGCAAGTCTCCGAGGCTGGGGAGCTGTCACTCAAGGGGAAAGCTTCCAAGGAAAATTGTCAAGTCAGGAAGCCGGCCTTCACATAAACGTGCTGGAATTGAGAGCCATTTACAATGGCCTTAAACAAGTGGTACATCTTCTTCAAGATCATCCCGTGCAGATCCAGTCGGACAATGTAACAGCAGTCGCGTACATAAACAGACAGGGCGGAACGAAATGCAGAGCAGCAATGGCAGAGGTGACAAAGATCCTCCTCTGGGCATAAAGGCATGCAAGAGCTCAGTCAGCAATTTTCATTCCGGGAGTGGACAACTGGGAAGCAGACTTCCTCAGCAGACACGATCTCCTTCCAGGAGAGTGGGGCCTCCACCAAGAAGTCTTCGCAGAGGTGACAAGTCTTTAGGGAGTTCCTCAAGTAGACAGGATGGCATCTGATCTCAACAAGAAGCTTCAGAAATATTGTTCCAGGTCAAGAGACCCTCAAGCAATAGCAGTGGATACGCTAGTGACCCAGTGGGTATTCCGGTCAGTGTATGTCTTCCCTCAACTTCCACTGATCCCAAAAATTCTCAGGATCATAAGAAAAACAAGGGTTCGAGCAATCTTCATTGTCCCAGACTGGCCAAGGAGGACTTGGTACCCAGATCTTCAGGAGTTGCTCATAGAAGATCCTCTGCCTCTTCCTCTTCACAAGGACCTGCTGCAGCAGGGGCCGTGCGTGTATCAGGACTTACCGCGACTACGTTTGATGGCATGGCTGTTGAGCGCCGGATCCTAGCCCGAAAGGGTATTCTGAAAGAAGTAATTCCCACACTTATTCAGGCCAGGAAAGGAGTAACTTCGAAACATTACCACCGTATTTGGAGAAAATATGTGGCTTGGTGTGAATCCAAGAAGGCTTCTACGGAAGAGTTTCAGTTGGGACGTTTTCTCCATTTTCTGCAGGCTGGTGTGGAGGCGGGCCTCCGATTGGGGTCAATCAAGGTCCTGATTTCGGCTTTGTCAGTGTACTTCCAAAAACAATTGGCCTCTCTTCCAGAGGTTCAGACCTTTGTGAAAGGTGTTCTGCACATCCAGCCTCCATTTGTGCCTCCAGTGGCACCATGGGACCTTAATGTGGTGTTGCAGTTCCTTCAATTGAATTGGTTTGAGCCTCTACAAGAGATAGAGTTGAAGTTTCTCACTTGGAAAGTGGTGATGCCTTTGGCATTGGCATCCGCAAGGCGGGTGTCTGAATTGAAGGCCTTGTCTCACAAGAGCCCTTACCTGATCTTCCATGAAGATAGGGCAGAGTTGAGAACTCGTCAACATTTTCTTCCTAAAGTGGTTTCATCTTTCCACATAAACCAACCTATTGTGGTGCCAGTAATGAATCAAAGTCACTAGATGTGGTGAGAGCTTTGAAGATTTATGTCGCTAGAACAGCTCGAATTCGGAAAACAGAGTCTTTGTTTGTCCTGTACGCTCCCAACATGATTGGGTGTCCTGCTTCCAAGCAGACTATTGCGCATTGGATCAGAGATACGATTCAGCAAGCTCATTCTACGGCTGGATTGCCGTTACCGACGTCGGTGAAGGCCCATTCCACTAGGAAGGTGGGCTCATCCTGGGCGGCTGCCCGGGGGGTCTCGGCATTACAACTCTGCCGAGCAGCTACTTGGTCGGGGTCAAACACATTTGCAAAATTCTACAAGTTTGACACCTTGGCCGATAAAGACCTCAAGTTCGGTCAATTGGTGCTGCAGGGTCATCCGCACTCTCCCGCCCGTACTGGAGCTTTGGTATAAACCCCATGGTCATGAAGTGGACCCCAGCATCCTCTAGGACGTATGAGAAAACAGGATTTTAATACCTACCGGTAAATCCTTTTCTCCTAGTCCGTAGAGGATGCTGGGCGCCCGTCCCAGTGCGTACTTTACCTGCAGTTTAGTTATACACGAGTTGTGTTATGTTAGTTTAAGCTTGTTGCTGCAATTGGTTCATGCCTGTTGGCATGTGTTATGTTGATTGCCATGTGTGCGGCATAATTGAGGTGTGAGCTGGTATGTATCTCACCACTAGTATTAAAGTAAATCCTTTCCTCGAAATGTCCGTCTCCCTGGGCAAAGTTCCTATAACTGAGGTCTGGAGGAGGGGCATCGAGGGAGGAGCCAGCTTACACCCATTGAAAAGTCTTAAGAGTGCCCATGGCTCCTGCGGAACCGTCTATACCCCATGGTCATGAAGTAGACCCCAGCATCCTCTACGGACTAGGAGAAAATGATTTACCGGTAGGTATTAAAATCCTGTTTTCTGAGCCCTGGATCCTCCTCTGTGCGTGATGTCACAGAAGTGCCTCCCCGCCACAGCCGCACCCAGATCCCCAGAGGCCCTGACTCTGCATCACTGCACCTGGGCTACCGGCCTGGAAGCCCCGAGATGGCTAATGTAACTGATAGAGTGGGTGATATCGCATAGGGTAATGTCTGGACGCTGAATCAATGTAAAACGTGACAGTGCTGTACAGTAGAGATGAGCGGGTTCGGTTCCTCGGAATCCGAACCCGCCCGAACTTCAGCTTTTTTTACACGGATCCGAGCGACTCGGATCTTCCCGCCTTGCTCGGTTAACCCGAGCGCGCCCGAACGTCATCATGACGCTGTCGGATTCTCGCGAGGCTCGGATTCTATCGCGAGACTCGGATTCTATATAAGGAGCCGCGCGTCGCCGCCATTTTCACACGTGCATTGAGATTGATAGGGAGAGGACGTGGCTGGCGTCCTCTCCATTTAGATTAGAAGAGAGAGAGTGAGATTGAGACAGAGACACTTGGTTTACTGGAGCATAGGAGTACTAGAGAGTGCAGAGTTTACTAGTGACTGACCACTGACCAGTGACCACCAGTGCAGTTTTATTTAATATAATCCGTTCTCTGCCTGAAAAAAACGATACACAGTGACTCAGTCACATACCATATCTGTGCTCAGCCCAGTGTGCTGCATCATCTATGTATAATATCTGACTGTGCTCACACAGCTTAATTGTGGGGGAGACTGGGGAGCAGTTATAGGTTATAGCAGGAGCCAGGAGTACATATTATTAAAATTAAACAGTGCACACTTTTGCTGCAGGAGTGCCACTGCCAGTGTGACTGACCAGTGACCTGACCACACTGACCACCAGTATAGTATACTATATTGTGATTGCCTGAAAAAGTTAAACACTCGTCGTGTGACTTGTGTGGTGTTTTTTTATTCTATAAAAAACTCATTCTGCTGACAGACAGTGTCCAGCAGGTCCGTCATTATATAATATATACCTGTCCGGCTGCAGTAGTGATATATATATATTTTTTATATCATTATTTATCATCCAGTCGCAGCAGACACAGTACGGTAGTTCACGGCTGTAGCTACCTCTGTGTCGGCACTCGGCAGTCCATCCATAATTGTATACCACCTACCCGTGGTTTTTTTTTTCTTTCTTCTTTATACATACTACATCTCATTATCATCCAGTCTATATTAGCAGCAGACACAGTACAGTACGGTAGTCCACGGCTGTAGCTACCTCTGTGTCGGCACTCGGCAGTCCATCCATAATTGTATACCACCTACCCGTGTTTTTTTTTTCTTCTTTATACATACTACATCTCATTATCATCCAGTCTATATTAGCAGCAGACACAGTACAGTACGGTAGTCCACGGCTGTAGCTACCTCTGTGTCGGCACTCGGCAGTCCATCCATAATTGTATACCACCTACCCGTGGTTTTTTTTTCTTTCTTCTTTATACATACTACATCTCATTATCAACCAGTCTATATTAGCAGCAGACACAGTACAGTATGGTAGTCCACGGCTGTAGCTACCTCTGTGTCGGCACTCGGCAGTCCGTCCATAATTGTATACCACCTACCCGTGTTTTTTTTTTCTTTCTTCTTTATACATACTACATCTCATTATCATCCAGTCTATATTAGCAGCAGACACAGTACAGTACGGTAGTCCACGGCTGTAGCTACCTCTGTGTCGGCACTCGGCAGTCCATCCATAATTGTATACCACCTACCCGTGTTTTTTTTTTCTTCTTTATACATACTACATCTCATTATCATCCAGTCTATATTAGCAGCAGACACAGTACAGCACGGTAGTCCACGGCTGTAGCTACCTCTGTGTCGGCACTCGGCAGTCCATCCATAATTGTATACCACCTACCCGTGGTTTTTTTTTCTTTCTTCTTTATACATACTACATCTCATTATCATCCAGTCTATATTAGCAGCAGACACAGTACAGTACGGTAGTCCACGGCTGTAGCTACCTCTGTGTCGGCACTCGGCAGTCCGTCCATAATTGTATACCACCTACCCGTGGTTTTTTTTTCTTTCTTCTTTATACATACATACTACATCTCATTATCAACCAGTCTATATTAGCAGCAGACACAGTACAGTACGGTAGTCCACGGCTGTAGCTACCTCTGTGTCGGCACTCGGCAGTCCATCCATAATTGTATACCACCTACCCGTGTTTTTTTTTCTTCTTTATACATACTACATCTCATTATCATCCAGTCTATATTAGCAGCAGACACAGTACAGTACGGTAGTCCACGGCTGTAGCTACCTCTGTGTCGGCACTCGGCAGTCCGTCCATAATTGTATACCACCTACCCGTGGTTTTTTTTTCTTTCTTCTTTATACATACATACTACATCTCATTATCAACCAGTCTATATTAGCAGCAGACACAGTACAGTACGGTAGTCCACGGCTGTAGCTACCTCTGTGTCGGCACTCGGCAGTCCATCCATAATTGTATACTAGTATCCATCCATCTCCATTGTTTACCTGAGGTGCCTTTTAGTTGTGCCTATTAAAATATGGAGAACAAAAATGTTGAGGTTCCAAAATTAGGGAAAGATCAAGATCCACTTCCACCTCGTGCTGAAGCTGCTGCCACTAGTCATGGCCGAGACGATGAAATGCCAGCAACGTCGTCTGCCAAGGCCGATGCCCAATGTCATAGTACAGAGCATGTCAAATCCAAAACTTCAAATATCAGTAAAAAAAGGACTCCAAAACCCAAAATAAAATTGTCGTCGGAGAAGCGTAAACTTGCCAATATGCCATTTACCACACGGAGTGGCAAGGAACGGCTGAGGCCCTGGCCTATGTTCATGGCTAGTGGTTCAGCTTCACATGAGGATGGAAGCACTCAGCCTCTCGCAAGAAAAATGAAAAGACTCAAGCTGGAAAAAGCACAGCAAAGAACTGTGCGTTCTTCGAAATCCCAAATCCACAAGGAGAGTCCAATTGTGTCGGTTGCGATGCCTGACCTTCCCAACACTGGACGTGAAGAGCATGCGCCTTCCACCATTTGCACGCCCCCTGCAAGTGCTGGAAGGAGCACCCGCAGTCCAGTTCCTGATAGTCAGATTGAAGATGTCAGTGTTGAAGTACACCAGGATGAGGAGGATATGGGTGTTGCTGGCGCTGGGGAGGAAATTGACCAGGAGGATTCTGATGGTGAGGTGGTTTGTTTAAGTCAGGCACCCGGGGAGACACCTGTTGTCCGTGGGAGGAATATGGCCGTTGACATGCCTGGTGAAAATACCAAAAAAATCAGCTCTTCGGTGTGGAAGTATTTCACCAGAAATGCAGACAACATTTGTCAAGCCGTGTGTTCCCTTTGTCAAGCTGTAATAAGTAGGGGTAAGGACGCTAACCACCTCGGAACATCCTCCCTTATACGTCACCTGCAGCGCATTCATAATAAGTCAGTGACAAGTTCAAAAACTTTGGCCGACAGCGGAAGCAGTCCACTGACCAGTAAATCCCTTCCTCTTGTAACCAAGCTCACGCAAACCACCCCACCAACTCCCTCAGTGTCAATTTCCTCCTTCCCCAGGAATGCCAATAGTCCTGCAGGCCATGTCACTGGCAATTCTGATGATTCCTCTCCTGCCTGGGATTCCTCCGATGCACCCTTGCGTGTAACGCCTACTGCTGCTGGCGCTGCTGTTGTTGCTGCTTGGAGTCGATGGTCATCCCAGAGGGGAAGTCGTAAGCCCACTTGTACTACTTCCAGTAAGCAATTGACTGTTCAACAGTCCTTTGCGAGGAAGATGAAATATCACAGCAGTCATCCTGCTGCAAAGCGGATAACTGAGGCCTTGACAACTATGTTGGTGTTAGACGTGCGTCCGGTATCCGCCGTTAGTTCACAGGGAACTAGACAATTTATTGAGGCAGTGTGCCCCCGTTACCAAATACCATCTAGGTTCCACTTCTCTAGGCAGGCGATACCGAGAATGTACACGGACGTCAGAAAAAGACTCACCAGTGTCCTAAAAAATGCAGTTGTACCCAATGTCCACTTAACCACGGACATGTGGACAAGTGGAGCAGGGCAGGGTCAGGACTATATGACTGTGACAGCCCACTGGGTAGATGTATGGACTCCCGCCGCAAGAACAGCAGCGGCGGCACCAGTAGCAGCATCTCGCAAACGCCAACTCTTTCCTAGGCAGGCTACGCTTTGTATCACCGGTTTCCAGAATACGCACACAGCTGAAAACCTCTTACGGCAACTGAGGAAGATCATCGCGGAATGGCTTACCCCAATTGGACTCTCCTGTGGATTTGTGGCATCGGACAACGCCAGCAATATTGTGTGTGCATTAAATATGGGCAAATTCCAGCACGTCCCATGTTTTGCACATACCTTGAATTTGGTGGTGCAGAATTTTTTAAAAAACGACAGGGGCGTGCAAGAGATGCTGTCGGTGGCCAGAAGAATTGCGGGACACTTTCGGCGTACAGGCACCACGTACAGAAGACTGGAGCACCACCAAAAACTACTGAACCTGCCCTGCCATCATCTGAAGCAAGAAGTGGTAACGAGGTGGAATTCAACCCTCTATATGCTTCAGAGGTTGGAGGAGCAGCAAAAGGCCATTCAAGCCTATACAATTGAGCACGATATAGGAGGTGGAATGCACCTGTCTCAAGCGCAGTGGAGAATGATTTCAACGTTGTGCAAGGTTCTGATGCCCTTTGAACTTGCCACATGTGAAGTCAGTTCAGACACTGCCAGCCTGAGTCAGGTCATTCCCCTCATCAGGCTTTTGCAGAAGAAGCTGGAGACATTGAAGGAGGAGCTAACACGGAGCGATTCCGCTAGGCATGTGGGACTTGTGGATGGAGCCCTTAATTCGCTTAACAAGGATTCACGGGTGGTCAATCTGTTGAAATCAGAGCACTACATTTTGGCCACCGTGCTCGATCCTAGATTTAAAGCCTACCTTGGATCTCTCTTTCCGGCAGACACAAGTCTGCTGGGGTTGAAAGACCTGCTGGTGAGAAAATTGTCAAGTCAAGCGGAACGCGACCTGTCAACATCTCCTCCTTCACATTCTCCCGCAACTGGGGGTGCGAGGAAAAGGCTCAGAATTCCGAGCCCACCCGCTGGCGGTGATGCAGGGCAGTCTGGAGCGACTGCTGATGCTGACATCTGGTCCGGACTGAAGGACCTGACAACGATTACGGACATGTCGTCTACTGTCACTGCATATGATTCTCTCAACATTGAAAGAATGTTGGAGGATTATATGAGTGACCGCATCCAAGTAGGCACGTCACACAGTCCGTACTTATACTGGCAGGAAAAAGAGGCAATTTGGAGGCCCTTGCACAAACTGGCTATATTCTACCTAAGTTGCCCTCCCACAAGTGTGTACTCCGAAAGAGTGTTTAGTGCCGCCGGTCACCTTGTCAGCAATCGGCGTACGAGGTTACATCCAGAAAATGTGGAGAAGATGATGTTCATTAAAATGAATTATAATCAATTCCTCCGCGGAGACATTGACCAGCAGCAATTGCCTCCACAAAGTACACAGGGAGCTGAGATGGTGGATTCCAGTGGGGACGAATTGATAATCTGTGAGGAGGGGGATGTACACGGTGATATATCGGAGGATGATGATGAGGTGGACATCTTGCCTCTGTAGAGCCAGTTTGTGCAAGGAGAGATTAATTGCTTCTTTTTTGGGGGGGGTCCAAACCAACCCGTCATATCAGTCACAGTCGTGTGGCAGACCTTGTCACTGAAATGATGGGTTGGTTAAAGTGTGCATGTCCTGTTTTGTTTATACAACATAAGGGTGGGTGGGAGGGCCCAAGGACAATTCCATCTTGCACCTATTTTTTCTTTTATTTTTCTTTGCGTCATGTGCTGTTTGGGGAGGGTTTTTTGGAAGGGCCATCCTGCGTGACACTGCAGTGCCACTCCTAGATGGGCCCGGTGTTTGTGTCGGCCACTAGGGTCGCTTATCTTACTCACACAGTCAGCTACCTCATTGCGCCTCTTTTTTTCTTTGCGTCATGTGCTGTTTGGGGAGGGTTTTTTGGAAGGGACATCCTGCGTGACACTGCAGTGCTACTCCTAGATGGGCCCGGTGTTTGTGTCGGCCACTAGGGTCGCTTATCTTACTCACACAGTCAACTACCTCATTGCGCCTCTTTTTTTCTTTGCGTCATGTGCTGTTTGGGGAGGGTTTTTTGGAAGGGACATCCTGCGTGACACTGCAGTGCCACTCCTAGATGGGCCCGGTGTTTGTGTCGGCCACTAGGGTCGCTTATCTTACTCACACAGTCAGCTACCTCATTGCGCCTCTTTTTTTCTTTGCGTCATGTGCTGTTTAGGGAGGGTTTTTTGGAAGGGACATCCTGCGTGACACTGCAGTGCCACTCCTAGATGGGCCCGGTGTTTGTGTCGGCCACTAGGGTCGCTTATCTTACTCACACAGCTACCTCATTGCGCCTCTTTTTTTCTTTGCGTCATGTGCTGTTTGGGGAGGTTTTTTTGGAAGGGACATCCTGCGTGACACTGCAGTGCCACTCCTAGATGGGCCCGGTGTTTGTGTCGGCCACTAGGGTCGCTTATCTTACTCACACAGCGACCTCGGTGCAAATTTTAGGACTAAAAATAATATTGTGAGGTGTGAGGTATTCAGAATAGACTGAAAATGAGTGGAAATTATGGTTTTTGAGGTTAATAATACTTTGGGATCAAAATGACCCCCAAATTCTATGATTTAAGCTGTTTTTTAGGGTTTTTTGAAAAAAACACCCGAATCCAAAACACACCCGAATCCGACAAAAAAAATTCGGTGAGGTTTTGCAAAAACGCGGTCGAACCCAAAACACGGCCGCGGAACCGAACCCAAAACCAAAACACAAAACCCGAAAAATTTCCGGCGCTCATCTCTACTGTACAGTGCAGTCGGTGTGCAGTGTCACTGACACTGCACAGCTCTCTGACCTTTTACATTAATTCAGTGAGTCAGTCAGTTCTGCCAGCCAGTCACTATTGTTAGCGTCGGTGTCCCAACGCAACGCATTACAGGGAGGTAGGTGCACTAAATAAACTACAGCTCCCAGCAGCCCTTAGCGCCAAAGCATTCCGGCACTAAGGGCTGCTGGGAGCTATAGATTATTGTGTGCATCTTCTTCCCTGTAATGCGGCACATTGGGACACCGGCGCTAACAGACTGGCTGCTGTGCGAGTCTCCGGGAAAGCCACTGCCAAAGGGAGGACAGCAGCTTAGCTGTATACAGGAGGAGAAGCATTACCCGCCCCACCCCCACTCGCAGTACCTCCGGGCCCCATCCGCTGCACCCCCCCACCCCCCATCCAGCACCCGCGGTGGCTCCGGACACCCTCCTTCACCCATAGCACCACCGCACCCACCCCGATTGGAGGTAATACTCTGTATAATTAAAATATTGCAGGTCACAAGGGCGTGCAAGGGTTAAGGGGGTGTAGCCCTTTACGACGGTGTGAAGAGCGCCTGTAGGCGCGATGAATCACCTAGTATCGCATAACAAAAGAGACTTCCTAACTCATATCACCTAATAAATACTCAACAAATACAGGCTTCCCAATCCAAATCACCTAAAGTAACTAGAGCAGGGATTCCCAACCACAGTCCTCAAGGCACACTAACAATCCAGATTTTAAGGAGAAGCATACTTGAGCACAGGTTACTTAATTAGTACCACAGTTATTTTGATTTAACCATCTGTGCTCAAGAATGAATATCAGTAAAGCCTGGACTGTTAGTGTGCCCTGAGGACCAAAGTTGGGAATCAGTGAATAAGAGGCTTCCTAATCCTGATCGCCTAATGAATAGATGATGCTTAACCCAGATCACCTAGCGAAAAGAGGCTTCCTAATCTCCATATCAGCTAATGAATAGATGCTTCCTAATCCATATTTCCTAAAAAATAGAGACTTCCTAATCTATATCACATAATGCATAGGGAGGATGGACTACAGCTGTCAGAGATGTATGAGCGAAATTTTCACATAATTAATTGGAAATGCGGTAAAATGTATTTCTTAAAACATGAATGTTTAGAATACTTTACTTATTCAATGTTTCAAAACTCATAACACTAAATATGTTAGTAATATTTTTTATTTTATTTTTTTCAAATAATAGTATTTTCCATCCCTGTTGAAAGATTGATCCTCTTTAAACACAATTTTTATAATGTGTTTTTTATTTCTATATCTGGATAACCTCAAAATGATGCAGTTTAGAAGTAAAGGCTGAAATAATTGATGCATGATTCTTTATTGCATACTTTGGTTAACTTTTACTTCCCATATCAAGCCTAACAAAATGACAAGTGCACACAATACGCTACGTAAAGAAGCATTATAGAAAGCATAGAGGATTATCATAGTTTACAAGTTTAGCAGGAAAAGTGCAAGGTCTGGGGGCACAGCGTGAAGCCGTATGACACAAAATACATACACATATATCTCCAGATTTACTAGGAACGTCTGTGAGCTCCATGCTGGCAGGTGGATGGCCCGAAAGACATTGAACACATTTCTCTATCTTATATATACACAGAAAGAAAAAAAATATATGTCTCTTTTTCCATAAAAGGTCTTATATACAAAGGAGAGAGGGGACTTGTTTTTTCCCCAGATCTAGTACGTATGAATGGGCTACATTCCTTCACTATGAGCTTGTTGAGCAAAAGCAGCTTTAAACAGTCACATTCCGGGTCTGCAAAACACAAACAGTAGGGTGTCCAACAAGTTGTATGAGTCATAATAATACATAACGAGTTTATAATTACATAGTGCAATGCTTGTTTTAGTGCATCTACAAAGCACAGAATTATTTATATCAAAAAGCTTTTCTAGAATAATGCATCTGAAGCTGGTGGACTACGAGTGTCTAATGTGCCAGGTTGAGATGAAACTATCAGTAGGATTATATTGTCCTGGGTAGGACTGACAACTATTTTACCAGTGGAAACCTCGTTTTAGACTGTTTATTTTTTTTATGGCTTTTTTCCTAGGGTTGAGTTGGCCACATTTAGATGTGTGACCAGTAGCGGATCTTGCCACGGGCAAGCAGGACTTTTGCCTGGGGCGCCGCCTTCAGGAGGGCGCAGGGCGCCATCCGGAGGGCGCCGCACCAGGGCAAGATCCGCTGCTGCTGTGTGCCCCCCGCTGCCCGCTGCCGCTGTGAAGGGAAACTAGACGCGTACGCGTCTAGTTTCCCTTCGTGGAGAGGTCCTTTACTGTGTGGTGCGCGATGACGTCATCGCGCACCGCACATCATTTCAGTCTGTACAGGGGGCGTAAATGACCACGCCCCTTTACGAAGCCACGCCCCCCTATTGCCGCCCGGGGCGCACAGAGCGCCAGAACCGGCCCTGAGTGTGACATATAACTGGAGATATGCCTGTACTGGCGACTTATGAAAACTAGGTGGCATACTGTATCTGCATTTGTCATGAAAGATTAAAAAAAACATCCTGAATGACTGAAAGCAATCACTCAAACCTAGAGGCTTTGAGGGACCATGTATAATGAATACATTCAAAGGTAGCTTATAAAGTAGGGGGTTTAGTGGGTGCGAGAGCTGTGTGTAGAAGTACATGGAACACAGCTGTGTCTCCGACTCAGCACAGTCTATGAACTTTACCACAATCGGAGCTGCTGCTACAGAGAGCTTTGGTTAGCAGATTTCTCTCAGAATGTCCAGAGTGCTCCTGCACGTGCCCAGCCGCACCAGTCCTCACATCATCATTATCATCATATATATATATATATATATATATATATATATATAGACAAGGTCGCACTCACGTATAGACGCTAAAGCAGCAGCTGGGGTGTCATCCACAATCCTCTCCAGAGAATCCACTTGTAGAAACAAAAAATGGAGCACTCACAGTCTTTTCTTAATTAGATATCAACAGGAATTTATTAACCAGACAGCACAAGGTTGACTGTCCACTGCAGTCCATTATAAATTCACAGGTCCTCTCAAACGTTTTCGGTCATAAATAGACCGTCATCAGGAGACACAAAATTCAGTAGAGAGCTGTCCCATCATAGTAAGAATACCAGCAGCCTATCTGACCCTGCCTCACCGGCTCCTTTTCTACCCACCATTCAAGCAACGGCGCCAAAATGACATCATAAGTTGGGCGGAGCCAGCCTAAATTATCCATTCCCAGAAGGGAAATACCAGCCACCATATGTATCCCACATCTACACCCAAAAAGTGTACATACCATATATTCCTTACATTAGCGCTCTGCGCTCCCGTATAGGGCGCATCCGCCACTTCCAGCCTCCGTGTTCTACGTCGTATAGAGGCGGAAATGACGTCCCCAAGTGGTTGCCGAGCAACCGTAATTGGGAACACCCAGCATCCATCGGCGCCCAATCGTCACCGCATTGTACGCAAACGGAAGTGACGTATGGGGGAGGGTTGCCAAGCAACCACACGAACGCACATACATAATAAACAAAACGAACGGTACTTGTTCCCTACTTTTAAATCCTAAGGGATATATCATCATAAATATATACACAATCATATAAAGGGACACATGTCCACCATCATTAGTACTTAGAATATAGACCAATCCCGCGACAAGAATTAGTACAGCTCATACTTGCCTACCTGACCCTCTCCATGAGGGAGAAAATGCTCTGTTCCTGGACTTTCCTGGTAATGTATGATTGCCATCACCTGTGGTGAAACACCTTTCTTATCAATTAACTAGCTCACCACAGGTGATGGCAATCATACATTACCAGGAAAGTCCAGGAACAGAGCATTTTCTCCCTCATGGAGAGGGTCAGGTAGGCAAGTATGCAGTACTTCATATGACAAAACCACAGATAGACAAATACAAAACACACATATATGAAGAAATCACCTACATAAAAAGCTTCCTACATTTTTATAAATTTCTTTTATATATATATATATATATATATATATATATACAGTCTCTTTTCAGCCGGCACTCAGACGGTATATAACAACGGGCCCCGGTGCCCTAGTCCACAATCACTATAGAAGTCCAAGGAGGAAACAGTTAACGGCACTCGTCGGGCAAGAAATACAACACTCAGAGAGGAAGTTGAATCGACGTTTCGGGGCTGGCGCCCCTTTATCAAGACATATCATACACAGCGATAACATTAAACTCACCCACCTTAAGTAGCAAAGGGTCCCCGTCTCACCGTCCCGCCGCACGGCTCCCAGCCGGAAGACCTCCTACATGACGCACTTCCTGGCCGCTGCTGCACCCGATCGTCACAGCAACCAAGTGGCTTGCGTTCCATTGGTGTAGGTACATGCAGGAAGCATCGTCATTGGTGCCCTGCAGGCGGAGCTGGAGATCAAGGAACACAGAAATAACCAAAAACACCACATTAAAAACGTATACAAATAAAAAATATATATGCATACGTGTAACTACCCCAACGCTACAACAGGTAAACAGCATCTTTAAATAAAGAAACATTAGTACATGACTGTGTTCAGCCTAAGTGTACACCCAAATAATAACATCACAATAGGTATCACAGAGGAATATAGCTCCACCAAAACAGTAAGTACAGTAATTTTAAAAACAAGCAGTGCTAGAAGAAAAACATATTAAAAAAATGGCTGGAACAGAAAAAGAATTACATCAGGCTGTTCCAGTTGATCTTGTCATTCAGACCATGGGGAACCATAGTGTTCAGCCGGAAAATCCACCTTGACTCAGCTATTAATAACAGTTTCTGGCGATCACCCCCCCTCAAGGACATCGGGACATGGTCAATTATGAAATATCGCAATGAAGACAAGGTATGTCCCTTATCTTTAAAATGACGTGCCACAGGTTGATCCAGATTTTTACCTGCTAAATGAATGGCAGAGTGGTGTAACGCCATCCTGTCTCTAAAAGGCCTAGACATCTGACCTATATAATATAGGCCACAGGGGCAGCATATAACATATACCACAAAATTAGATCTGCACGTCAATACATGACGGATATCATAGAATTTTTCCAAGTGAGGGTGTTTACATTTCCTGCAGGATATCATATATTTGCAGGTAGTACAGTTACTGCAACTATAACAGCCAGGGGGTTTAACATAGATGTTAGGTCCAATAGTTTTACCCATGCCTGAGACATCAGATTTAACAAGCCTGTTTTTAAGATTCCGTCCTCGTCTAAAGGCAGCCATAGGTCTAATGTTACTAAAACAGGGAAGATCTTTGTCTGTTTTAATGATAGGCCACAATGCTTGTGTTGCTCGTTTGATAATGGGGCTGGCTACTGTATAAGTACTCACCCAGGGAATAGTGTTCTCACTCCGACGTACAGTCGGTTGTAACAACTGTGATCGAGGCATATTCAATACCTTTTCCTTTTGGGTAAACAATATTTTGGAGTCATACCCCCGTGCAATAAACTTAGCAATAAGATCATCTAGCCTAGACGAGATCTTTAAGGGGTCACTCACTACCCTTGCTATACGCATCATCTGTGACAGCGGCAATCCCTGTTTAAGAGCCACCGGGTGATGACTATCTGCCTTAAGGAAAGTATTACGGTCAACATTTTTAAAATAGACATCAGTACTTAATCTATCATTGGTAATCCTTACTTCAACATCCAAAAAATTCATAACTTCAGAACTACAAGCATAAGTGTACTTAATAGAAGAATCTAAGCCATTGACTTCGTTCATTAAATTCTCAAATTCTGCCATACCCCCGGTCCACAGCATGAAAATATCATCTATGTACCGGGAGTATAGCAGAATATTCTGACTTACTTCAGGGCGTTTAAGAAACATCTGTTCTTCAAGATTGAACATAAAAATGTTTGCATATGAGGGTGCCACGGCAGACCCCATCGCACAGCCGCGAAGTTGCAAGAAAAACTTATTGTCAAACAAAAAATTATTTCTGAACAGGGTTAGTTTTAATAGCTGCAAAAATAAGTCATGGCTAAAGATTTCTGGATCAAGAAAATCACTGAGAAAAAGACGCATAGCCTCCACACCTTCCACATGTTTTATGGAGGTGTAGAGGCTGCATACATCTAAACAGCACATTATCGTGCCAGGCGGCACAGTCTGAAGACCAAGCAATAAATTAATAAAGCTCGTAGTGTCTTTGAGAAAAGCTTTCTTAAGTGGTAGTAGCGGCTGTAAGATGAAGTCCAACAGTTTAGCAATATTCTGAAACAACGAATCACGGGCAGATATAATCGGCCTTCCGGGTGGATTGGCACTATCCTTATGCAGCTTAGGCAGCGTATACAACACCGGCGTCCGAGGAAACTTCTTCAGTAATATCTTATGCAGGGCTGATGTGATCAATCCATTCTGAACTGCTGAGTCTAGAATTTCACTCAACTCATGTTGGTAATCCTTAGTCGGATCATAAGGAAGCTGCACATACACATCTGCATCAGACAACTGCCGCTCAATTTCTCTTTTATAGTCATCCAAATTTTGGACAACTATAGCCCCGCCCTTATCCGCGGGCCTAATTATAATATCTTCATATTTGGCCAGATTTTTAAGGGCTAAGGACTCTTCTTTAGATAGATTAAATTGTATCTTAGCAGGTGCTGCCATAAATTTGGATACTGATTCATCAAGTATCCTATTAAAGGTTTTAATCGACGGGTTGCTAGATACCGGGTCAAATGCAGACCTTGAGCAGGATTGTATAAAACCATCAAGTCCAGATGTCGCCAAAGGACTGGGTTTATGCTGATAATATTCCTTAAGTCGTAGTTTACGTGCCAACTTGTGCTGATCTTGCTTCCAATCGAAATCATTATGTAGATTCGTTGGCACAAAAGACAGACCCTTCTGCAAAACACTAATTTCGGCATCAGTCAGAACCCGGTTTGATAAGTTGAAAATCAGCGTATCTTCCTTTTGTCTATATTTCTTGCCCCTTTTGTTTTGGCCACCCCTGCGGGTGGCAGGTCGTCCTGAGGATGTGACCTTGCAGAAGCCTGTCCTAAAGGGACACTTGTGCTGGTACTGGGATCATCAGAATCGGATATAAAGAATTCGCTGTCACTGTTGCTCTTAGGGGTACCAGGATTCTGACGGTTCTTATTCCATGGTCTCCGTCTCTGGTTGCGTGATGTTCCCCGCCATTCATTCTTACTGCCTCCAGACAGCCACCGGTAAACAGTATTTTCCTCATAGTCATTGTCTACTGTTGATTTTTTATTACGTTTAAACTTTACAAGCTCTTTGCGATATTGATCACAATTCTGTTGAAGTTTAGTGATCCAGCACTGATTAACAGGGTCATTGAGCAGTTTTTTGGACTCTTTTTTCAATGCTTTAATTTTAGCATGAGCACTTTCAAGTTCACGTCGTGATTCATCAATAACAAGGACCATTAGGTCCAAAGCACATCGGTTTAAGATGCCGACCCATTTCCTAACAAAGTCCGGGTTGTTTCTACTAGAGATGAGCGGGTTCGGTTTCTCGGAAACTGAACCCCCCCGAACTTCACCCTTTTTACACGGGTCAGAGGCAGGTTCGAACCTTCCCGCCTTGCTCGGCTAACCCGAGCGCGCCCGAACGTCATCATCCCGCTGTCGGATTCTCGCGAGATTCGGATTCTATATAAGCAGCCGCGCGTCGCCGACATTTTCACTCGTGCATTGGAGATGATAGGGAGAGGACGTGGCTGGCGTCCTCTCCGTTTATTGTTGAAGTTGATTGGTTTATTGCTTAATTGTGGGGAGGACTGGGGAGCAGCTGTTAGGAGGAGTACAGTGCAGAGTTTTGCTGATAAGTGACCACCAGTTTTTATCCGTTCTCTGCCTGAAAAAAACGCTCCATACCTACCATATCTGTGCTCAGTGTGCTGCATAATATATCTGTGCTGAGTGCTCACACTGCTTAATTGTGGGGACTAGGGAGCAGCTATAGCAGGAGTACAGTGCAGAATTTTGCTGACAGTGACCACCAGTATACGTTGTCTGCCTGAAAAACACTCCATATCTGTGCTCAGTGTGCTGCTTTATTGTGGGGACTGGGGACCACCAGTATAATTAATATTATATAGGAGGAGTACAGTGCAGAGTGCACTGCTGTACCTACCTCTGTGTCGTCATCCATTAAGTATACTATCCATCTACATTCTATACCTGTGGTGCATTTTAGTTTTGCAGTTTGCTGACACAGTGACCACCAGTATACTATATATAGCAGTACGGTAGGCCACTGCTGTACCTACCTCTGTGTCGTCATCCATTAAGTATACTAACCATCTACATTCTATACCTGTGGTGCATTTTAGTTTTGCAGTTTGCTGACAGTGTCCACCAGTAAACTATATATAGCAGTACAGTAGGCCACTGCTGTACCTACCTCTGTGTCGTCATCCATTAAGTATACTATCCATCTACATTCTATACCTGTGGTGCATTTTAGTTTTGCAGTTTGCTGACACAGTGTCCACCAGTATACTATATATAGCAGTACGGTAGGCCACTGCTGTACCTACCTCTGTGTCATCATCCATTAAGTATACTATCCATCTACATTCTATACCTGTGGTGCATTTTAGTTTTGCAGTTTGCTGATACAGTGATCTCCAGTATACTATATATAGCAGTACGGTAGGCCACTGCTGTACCTACCTCTGTGTCGTCATCCATTAAGTATACTATCCATCTACATTCTATACCTGTGGTGCATTTTAGTTTTGCAGTTTGCTGACAGTGACCACCAGTATACGTTGTCTGCCTGAAAAACACTCCATATCTGTGCTCAGTGTGCTGCTTTATTGTGGGGACTGGGGACCACCAGTATAATTAATATTATATAGGAGGAGTACAGTGCAGAGTGCACTGCTGTACCTACCTCTGTGTCGTCATCCATTAAGTATACTATCCATCTACATTCTATACCTGTGGTGCATTTTAGTTTTGCAGTTTGCTGACACAGTGACCACCAGTATACTATATATAGCAGTACGGTAGGCCACTGCTGTACCTACCTCTGTGTCGTCATCCATTAAGTATACTAACCATCTACATTCTATACCTGTGGTGCATTTTAGTTTTGCAGTTTGCTGACAGTGTCCACCAGTAAACTATATATAGCAGTACAGTAGGCCACTGCTGTACCTACCTCTGTGTCGTCATCCATTAAGTATACTATCCATCTACATTCTATACCTGTGGTGCATTTTAGTTTTGCAGTTTGCTGACACAGTGACCACCAGTATACTATATATAGCAGTACGGTAGGCCACTGCTGTACCTACCTCTGTGTCATCATCCATTAAGTATACTATCCATCTACATTCTATACCTGTGGTGCATTTTAGTTTTGCAGTTTGCTGATACAGTGATCTCCAGTATACTATATATAGCAGTACGGTAGGCCACTGCTGTACCTACCTCTGTGTCGTCATCCATTAAGTATACTATCCATCTACATTCTATACCTGTGGTGCATTTTAGTTTTGCAGTTTGCTGACACAGTGACCACCAGTATACTATATATAGCAGTACGGTAGGCCACTGCTGTACCTACCTCTGTGTTGTCATCCATTAAGTATACTATCCATCTACATTCTATACCTGTGATGCATTTTAGTTTTGCAGTTTGCTGACACAGTGTCCACCAGTATACTATATATAGCAGTACAGTAGGCCACTGCTGTACCTACCTCTGTGTCGTCATCCATTAAGTATACTATCCATCTACATTCTATACCTGTGGTGCATTTTAGTTTTGCAGTTTGCTGACAGTGTCCACCAGTATACTATATATAGCAGTACGGTAGGCCACTGCTGTACCTACCTCTGTGTCGTCATCCATTAAGAATACTATCCATCTACATTCTATACCTGTGATGCATTTTAGTTTTGCAGTTTGCTGACACAGTGTCCACCAGTATACTATATATAGCAGTACGGTAGGCCACTGCTGTACCTACCTCTGTGTCGTCATCCATTAAGTATACTATCCATCTACATTCTATACCTGTGGTGCATTTTAGTTTTGCAGTTTGCTGACACAGTGACCACCAGTATACTATATATAGCAGTACGGCCACTGCTGTACCTACCTCTGTGTCGTCATCCATTAAGTATACTATCCATCTACATTCTATACCTGTGGTGCATTTTAGTTTTGCAGTTTGCTGACAGTGTCCACCAGTATACTATATATAGCAGTACGGTAGGCCACTGCTGTACCTACCTCTGTGTCGTCATCCATTAAGTATACTATCCATCTACATTCTATACCTGTGGTGCATTATAGTTTTGCAGTTTGCTGACACAGTGACCACCAGTATACTATATATAGCAGTACGGTAGGCCACTGCTGTACCTACCTCTGTGTCGTCATCCATTAAGTATACTATCCATCTACATTCTATACCTGTGGTGCATTTTAGTTTTGCAGTTTGCTGACAGTGTCCACCAGTATACTATATATAGCAGTACGGTAGGCCATTGCTGTACCTACCTCTGTGTCGTCATCCATTAAGTATACTATCCATCTACATTCTATACCTGTGGTGCATTTTAGTTTTGCAGTTTGCTGACACAGTGTCCACCAGTATACTATATATAGCAGTACGGTAGGCCACTGCTGTACCTACCTCTGTGTCGTCATCCATTAAGTATACTATCCATCTACATTCTATACCTGTGGTGCATTTTAGTTTTGCAGTTTGCTGACACAGTGACCACCAGTATACTATATATAGCAGTACGGTAGGCCACTGCTGTACCTACCTCTGTGTCGTCATCCATTAAGTATACTATCCATCTACATTCTATACCTGTGGTGCATTTTAGTTTTGCAGTTTGCTGACAGTGTCCACCAGTATACTATATATAGCAGTACGGTAGGCCACTGCTGTACCTACCTCTTTGTCGTCATCCATTAAGTATACTATCCATCTACATTCTATACCTGTGGTGCATTTTAGTTTTGCTGTTTGCTGACACAGTGACCACCAGTATACTATATATAGCAGTACGGTAGGCCACTGCTGTACCTACCTCTGTGTCGTCATCCATTAAGTATACTATCCATCTACATTCTATACCTGTGGTGCATTTTAGTTTTGCAGTTTGCTGACAGTGTCCACCAGTATACTATATATAGCAGTACGGTAGGCCACTGCTGTACCTACCTCTGTGTCGTCATCCATTAAGTATACTATCCATCTACATTCTATACCTGTGGTGCATTTTAGTTTTGCAGTTTGCTGACACAGTGACCACCAGTATACTATATATAGCAGTACGGTAGGACACTGCTGTACCTACCTCTGTGTCGTCAAGTATACTATCCATCCATACCTGTGGTGCATTTCAGTTGTGCGCAGTAAATATAGTAGTAGGCCATTGCTATTGATACTGGTATATAATTCCACACATTAAAAAATGGAGAACAAAAATGTGGAGGTTAAAATAGGGAAAGATCAAGATCCACTTCCACCTCGTGCTGAAGCTGCTGCCACTAGTCATGGCCGAGACGATGAAATGCCATTAACGTCGTCTGCCAAGGCCGATGCCCAATGTCATAGTAGAGAGCATGTAAAATCCAAAACACAAAAGTTCAGTAAAATGACCCAAAAATCAAAATTAAAAGCGTCTGAGGTGAAGCGTAAACTTGCCAATATGCCATTTACGACACGGAGTGGCAAGGAACGGCTGAGGCCCTGGCCTATGTTCATGGCTAGTGGTTCAGCTTCACATGAGGATGGAAACACTCATCCTCTCGCTAGAAAAAAGAAAAGACTTAAGCTGGCAAAAGCACAGCAAAGAACTGTGCGTTCTTCTAAATCACAAATCCCCAAGGAGAGTCCAATTGTGTCGGTTGCGATGCCTGACCTTCACCAACACTGGACGGGAAGAGCTTGCGCCTTCCACCATTTGCACGCCCCCTGCAAGTGCTGGAAGGAGCACCCGCAGTCCATTTCCTGATAGTCAAATTGAAGATGTCACTGTTGAAGTACACCAGGATGAGGATATGGGTGTTGCTGGCGCTGGGGAGGAAATTGACAAGGAGGATTCTGATGGTGAGGTGGTTTGTTTAAGTCAGGCACCCGGGGAGACACCTGTTGTCCGTGGGAGGAATATGGCCATTGACATGCCTGGTCAAAATACAAAAAAAAATCAGCTCTTCGGTGTGGAATTATTTCAACACAAATGCGGACAACAGGTGTCAAGCCATGTGTTGCCTTTGTCAAGCTGTAATAAGTAGGGGTAAGGACGTTAACCACTTCGGAACATCCTCCCTTATACGTCACCTGCAGCGCATTCATCATAAGTCAGTGACAAGTTCAAAAACTTTGGGTGACAGCGGAAGCAGTCCACTGACCACTAAATCCCTTCGTCTTGTAACCAAGCTCCTGCAAACCACACCACCAACTCCCTCAGTGTCAATTTCCTCCTTACCCAGGAAAGCCAATAGTCCTGCAGGCCATGTCACTGTCAAGTCTGACGAGTCCTCTCCTGCCTGGGATTCCTCCGATGCATCCTTGAGTGTAACGCCTACTGCTGCTGGCGCTGCTGTTGTTGCTGCTGGGAGTCGATCGTCATCCAAGAGGGGAAGTCGGAAGACCACTTGTACTACTTCCAGTAAGCAATTGACTGTCCAACAGTCCTTTGCGAGGAAGATGAAATATCACAGCAGTCATCCTGCTGCAAAGCAGATAACTCAGGCCTTGGCAGCCTGGGCGGTGAGAAACGTGGTTCCGGTATCCATCGTTAATTCAGAGGCAACTATAAACTTGATTGAGGTACTGTGTCCCCGGTACCAAATACCACCTAGGTTCCTTTTCTCTAGGCAGGCGATACCGAAAATTTACACAGACCTCAGAAAAAGACTCACCAGTGTCCTAAAAAATGCAGTTGTACCCAATGTCCACTTAACCACGGACATGTGGAGAAGTGGAGCAGGGCAGACTCAGGACTATATGACTGTGACAGCCCACTGGGTAGATGTATTGCCTCCCGCAGCAAGAACAGCAGCGGCGGCACCAGTAGCAGCATCTCGCAAACACCAAGTCGTTCCTAGGCAGGCTACGCTTTGTATCACCGCTTTCCATAAGAGGCACACAGCTGACAACCTCTTACGGGAACTGAGGAAGATCATCGCAGAATGGCTTACCCCAATTGGACTCTCCTGGGGATTTGTGACATCGGACAACGCCAGCAATATTGTGCGTGCATTACATCTGGGCAAATTCCAGCACGTCCCATGTTTTGCACATACATTGAATTTGGTGGTGCAGAATTATTTAAAAAACGACAGGGGCGTGCAAGAGATGCTGTCGGGGGCCTGAAGAATTGCGGGCCACTTTCGGCATTCAGGCACCGCGTACAGAAGACTGGAGCACCACCAAACATTCCTGAACCTGCCCTGCCATCATCTGAAGCAAGAGGTGGTAACGAGGTGGAATTCAACCCTCTATATGCTTCAGAGGATGGAGGAGCAGCAAAAGGCCATTCAAGCCTATACATCTGCCCACGATATAGGCAAAGGAGGGGGAATGCACCTGACTCAAGCGCAGTGGAGAATGATTTCAACGTTGTGCAAGGTTCTGCAACCCTTTGAACTTGCCACACGTGAAGTCAGTTCAGACACTGCCAGCCTGAGTCAGGTCATTCCCCTCATCAGGCTTTTGCAGAAGAAGCTGGAGACATTGAAGGAGGAGCTAAAATAGAGCGATTCCGCTAGGCATGTGGGTCTTGTGGATGGAGCCCTTAATTCGCTTAACCAGGATTCACGGGTGGTCAATCTGTTGAAATCAGAGCACTACATTTTGGCCACCGTGCTCGATCCTAGATTTAAAACCTACGTTGTATCTCTCTTTCCGGCAGACACAAGTCTGCAGAGGTTCAAAGACCTGCTGGTGAGAAAATTGTCAAGTCAAGCGGAACGTGACCCGTCAATATCTCCTCCTTCACATTCTCCCGCAACTGGGAGTGCGAGGAAAAGGCTAAGAATTCCAAGCCCACCCGCTGGCGGTGATGCAGGGCAGTCTGGAGCGAGTGCTGACATCTGGTCTGGACTGAAGGACCTGCCAATGATTACTGACATATAGCCTAGCCATTCAGCGACCTCGGTGCAAATTGTAGGACTAAAAATAATATTGTGAGGTGTGAGGTGTTCAGAATAGACTGGAAATGAGTGGAAATTATGGTAATTGTGGTTAATAATACTATGGGATCAAAATGACCCCCAAATTCTATGATTTAAGCTGTTTTTTAGGGTTTTTTGAAAAAAACACCCGAATCCAAAACACACCCGAATCCGACAAAAAATTTTCGGTGAGGTTTTGCCAAAACGCGTCCGAATCCAAAACACGGCCGCGGAACCGAATCCAAAACCAAAACACAAAACCCGAAAAATGTCCGGTGCACATCACTAGTTTCTACCAATGGTAGGGGTGTTCCTGCATCGGAACCCACGTGGAACTTTTCTTTCTCTGTAATAATCTGACAGTGATGAGGCGTGCAGCATGTAATCTATCTCACGGCGTTTCAATTTAAATAGTTGAAAATATATATCCTCAATATTATCTTTAAGGTCCTGGCCAGGCACTTTTTCATTAAACAGAATCTCGTCCACTTGTTTACAAGTAAAACCAAAAGTCTCATTTTGGGGAATATTGAGATTCAGACACCCTGCCTGGTCCTGTGAACCAGAGAAACCAGTCGACTCCATGATAGTCCTGCTAGCTCGCAGTAGCACACCGTACAGATCACACGCCTTATAACTGCTACAATGCTGTATAGACACCAGAGCAGCGCTGTTGTAGCATAAGTGAATAAAGTGAAAAAATAAAAAGAAAGGTAAGGATGAATGTCTGTTCAAACACATAAACGTAATGATCCTGGGGGTGCCATGCCACTCAGACCTCAACATAAAACAATGTAGAGGATCCAAACACATACAGTCTCTTGTCAGCCGGCACTCAGACGGTATATAACAACGGACCCCGGTGCCCTAGTCCACAATCACAATAGAAGTCCAAGGAGGAAACAGTTAACGGCACTCGTCGGGGCAAGAAATACAACACTCAGAGAGGAAGTTGAATCGACGTTTCGGGGTTGGCGCCCCTTTATCAAGACATATCATACAGAGCGATAACATTAAACTCACCCACCTTAAGTAGCAAAGGGTCCCCGTCTCACCGTCCCGCCGCACGGCTCCCAGCTGGAAGACCTCCTACATGACGCACTTCCTGGCCGCTGCTGCACCCGGTCGTCACAGCAACCAAGTGGCTTGCGTTCCATTGGTGTAGGTACATGCAGGAAGCATCGTCATTGGTGCCCTGCAGGCGGAGCTGGAGATCTAGGAACACAGAAATAACCAAAAACACCACATTAAAAACGTATACAAATAATATATATATATGCATACGTGTAACTACCTCAATGGTACAACAGGTAAACAGCATCTTTAAATAAAGAAACATTAGTACGCCTGGCACGATAATGTGCTGTTTAGATGTATGCAGCCTCTACACCTCCATAAAACATGTGGAAGGTGTGGAGGCTATGCGTCTTTTTCTCAGTGATTTTCTTGATCCAGAAATCTTTAGCCATGACTTATTTTTGCAGCTATTAAAACTAACCCTGTTCAGAAATTATTTTTTGTTTGACAGTAAGTTTTTCTTGCAACTTCGCAGCTGTGCGATGGGGTCTGCCGTGGCACCCTCATATGCAAACATTTTTATGTTCAATCTTGAAGAACAGATGTTTCTTAAATGCCCTGAAGTAAGTCAGAATATTCTGCTATACTCCCGTTACATAGATGAAATTTTCATACTGTGGACCGGGGGTATGGCAGAATTTGAGAATTTACTGAACGAAGTCAATGGCTTAGATTCTTCCATTAAGTACACTTATGCTTGTAGTTCTGAAGTTATGAATTTTTTGGATGTTGAAGTAAGGATTACCAATGATAGATTAAGTAGTGATGTCTATTTTAAAAATGTTGACCGTAATACTTTCCTTAAGGCAGATAGTCATCACCCGGTGGCTCTTAAACAGGGATTGCCGCTGTCACAGAAGATGCGTATAGCAAGGGTAGTGAGTGACCCAGGGCCGGCGCGACCATTAGGCAGCTTTAGGCAGCTGCCTATGGGCGCTGGCCACTGGAGGGCGGTGCCGCACGCTGCCGATGAATGTTTCCTTCATTACTTTACCAGTGCTCCTCTTCCTTAATAGACGAGGAGCAAGAATACCGCAGCCGCCCATCACTTATTTCACTACCCCCCGCGTCTCCCCCCCCCCCCCACGTCACCCACCGATCCCCCTCCCGCCGCGAATGCACCCTGCAAATCACATACCCCGCACCCACCCCCACTACCATTCATGATGGCACATCTGAGTGTGCCACCCGCGACCCGCCACAGGTCGGATCTGATCTCTATTACTGATCAGATCCGCGGTACGGAGCTCCTGGCTCCCCACTGATAACGGCCGAACACGGACAGCTGCCGGCATTGCAGAGCAGCGATAGGCTCCTGCTGCCTAGCTATGTACCAGCTGTCCAATAGGGAGTTACTCTGTCTGCAGCCTGCGGGTCCGTGACTGGCTGGGCGCGCAGGCTGCAGGGAAGGAGGCGGGATCCCTGTCAGTGTTCAGAGGCAGTCAGACTCAGAGAGGAAAGTGCAGTCTCTCTCCTGCTGTGTTTAATTGTCATCACAGCCTATCTTTGCAGTCAACAAAGCAAAAGTAAGAAAGGCTGTATTATTACTATTATTATTATTATTATTATTTTTTTTTTTTCTGTTACCAATTAAATTTGAATTGTACACTCTGGGTTTTATGTAGTTATATATATATGTGTGTGTGTGTGTATATATATATATATATATATATATATACAGTGTATATGTGTGTATATATATATATATATATATATATATATATACATACGTGTTTATGTGTGTGTGTGTGTATATATATATATAT